>NC_139829.1:13270289-13899715 GCF_963691815.1 Echiichthys vipera | reverse complement strand
GGACGTTAATAGATTTAAAATGGTGACCATGAAGCACAAAAAGTCTGGATATGTGAGATAAAAATGAAAAAGATGAGAATAATTCATTCTTAAAGCAAAACATGGATCAATAAGTGTTGTAATAGTAAATACTTAACTATTTATTATATATGTCTATAGTGCATAATCATTTGATCTACAGCTGCCAGTGTAGCTACACCGAACTAAAACAGTTCAGTACAACAGTCCTGAAATACATAGTCTTCATTAAGGCTGTAATGTCCAGGTTTTTTACCTTACTTGAAACTGTTTCACTCTTATTGATATAAATGCATAAACTAAACATTAGAGACACCTCTGCATTCATAATGATACATATGTAATAGTTCAGAATGCTATCTTGTTTTTACATTTTAAAAGTGGATTTTTCAGTTATTTTATTGAGTGAAAACATGGATTGGACTGGGGACACTGAGATTACATGGTCAGAATCCCTTTAAGGCCTTCACATAGTTGCATGTTATTAACATAGCATTGTTAATTATATCAGCAATGTAAGTAGTGACAATAACTATAAAATAAACGTAGTGGAGTAGTAGTATGAAGTAGGGCTGGGCGATCATTAGATATGATCATTTATCCTCATTCGGTGGTGTCGTATTTGAATTAAATCCTATATTGAGATATCGTGATACACAAATATGTCATCTAAAGACATTTTTAAAAAGCACATTGCAATAAAGTCAGTGAAATGAGAAATACTCAATATTTTTCATTTCAAAGGCATTAACTTCACACAGGAGTGAAACAAAACTTTACCATCTGGTGATTTCATATTTATTTATTTATTTATTGAAGTACCAGAGAACATGCTATTTTCTTTTAACCTTTATTTATACAGCATCAAAGAAGTCAAAGAAGACATTTCACCTCTCATCCAAGAGGTTCATCAGTCCATGTACGCATCTGACCAGGCTGGGACTGGTCGAGAGGAAGCCGCTTGGATGAGAATATTCACGGGTTTATTTATACATAGAGTCTCATTCTCAAGAGAGACCTGACTAACAAACAACACACAGCTACATCGAACAGGACATTCACACAAAGAGAAAACAGAACACAGTCCATAAAAGTGACATGGCAGTAGTTTAAAACGACCTAGAAAAACAAGAGCAGACCCCCGCGGACGATAAAGACAACTTAAACTCATTTGTAAAATAAGTTTGAAATCCTCTAGAGGAACCACGCTGGAAAGCCTCAATTGGTGCTGCAGTTTGTTTCAGGTTGACGGGGAAGAGTAGGAAAAGCCTTTTTCCCAAATTCTGTCCGGACCAAGGGGACAGAGAGATATATTATGATTTATATCATTATCTGGACATGGAATTATTATCAGGATAGAAGATTTTGGCCATATCCTCCAGCTTTAGTATAAAGTAGCAGAAATACAATTAATTCAAGCAAGTATCTGTTAATCGTACTTGAAAACAATACTTATTACTACAACTCGTACTATTTTTTTGCAGAAAAATGACTGAAATGTTTTGGAGAGATGCTTTGATAAGTTGTTGTTTATAGACGAGAAGCATAAAAACTCAGATCTGCTTGTAACTGAAGAACACTTTGGTCTCTAAGTCTTTGCACGTTTACGTCTTCACTCTGTGGTGTCTAGCATTTTCTTCGGCAGCAGAACTGTTTCCCATCTTGATATTTGTCCAGGGTTCACTCTCCTTGTTGCCCTTTGTCCTCCTCTACCTCCCTCACCGCTGCTGGTACATATCAGCTGGTCAGGTTGCGGACAGATTTGCCCTCTCCGATAAAAAATCACAGTTGGACCAAATCCAGTAGTTGAAAGCTTATGAGTGGATTGCTGGAAAACCTGGATTAGTATGATTGTTGCAACGTAAACATTTGCAGCTTGTGCAGAAACTTAACGTAAAAAATCACAATCAGACAAATGTTCATTCAATCCTGAACGTGGAGTGATTCACTCACTCTGTATTTAGATTACTACAGTTTTTACACCTTGTGCGTTTTGCTCTTCACTCCCACATACTCTGCTGCATCTGACCCTGTTGGATACTTTGAGAGAAATACTTCATATTCTGGATCATCCCAGCTGCGGAGGAGGACTAAAAAAACAAATAGTGCTCAGTGAATGCTGAGATAATGGCCGCTGAAAGAATCACAACTGATAATTAATCCTAAATCAGTATTTTCAGAACATTCCCCTTCGTTCTCCTCTTCCTCTTTCTCACTCCCTCACATCACCACTTCCTTTGCTGTGATAGTACGTTGCCAGGCAACAGCCTTTTTTTAAACCGTTTTTATCACTTCTCTCGTGTGGAGTGCATGGACGACGCCATCTGACCTACCCACAATCCTGTGCTGTGATTATTCTTGGTGTGGGTGTTGGGCATATTCACTGAACGGTTGTTCATCACAGTTTTATCATCAACACTTCTCTGAGATCTCTCACCTTGTTGTAGTGAAGGCTGAACCACATCCAGAGTAACATGATCACCGCTGTAAAAACATCCTGACCGAATGATAATGTTTCCGTGTCACTTTCAGATGTCTCCAGTGCTGCAACAATCATCTAAAAAAGTAGACATCAGTTGGCAAAACAAGGTCAGCGTCAGATTTTAGCCTCAGAATTAAGACAATTAAAATAAATGCAGCTTCATTTAGTTTTTGCACGAATGTTACAATCGTACAGACAGAAGAAACTGATCATAAGGGACACGAGTATCTCCTCTCAGCAGCCCATAATGAAACACAGCCACATAATATTCTAGGTTTAATACTTTATTTACTTTACTTAGACGTCAATTTACCTTGAAGAATTTTCACTGTAGCCACAAAGGACAGTAACGCAGCAACAGTATGTTTACACAGTCGTGCATTCAAAACTTTATTTAAGTAAAAGCACAAAAGTATTAGAATCAAAATATACTTGAAGTATTCCTTATGCAGACTGGATCGAATATCATATGATCGGGTTATAATTATCGATGCATTGATGTGTTCATCACTTTTACAGCTGGAGAAGGTAGAGATATAAACATTAATTCATTTTCTGTTGAGCAGTTTAATCTATTTATTAGTTGATCTATTTGTATTAAATAAAAAGAAAGCTGTCAATAAAGTTATCAAATAAATGAAGTGGAGTAAAAAGTGAAATTTTTGACAATATTCGATGCTAATTAGAAAGTGAGACACTATTTATTAATGACTTTATCAATAGTTTGACTATTTGTGACTCAGCAGACAGCGATAAAGATTTTAACTGCTTAGTAAGTGAAAAACACTTTTAACAGTATGGTCTTTAATTCTTGCACCTTTATGTCTTCGCTTTGTCGTATTTAGCATTTTTTTGCTGCATAAATGATTCCCATCTGCACATTTGTTCAGTATTTATTCTCCTCATTGCCAACAACTCCTTTTAAAACAAGCATAACTAGAATTTAAAGACAATTATGAGGAAATATCCAACAGATGTTGTATCAGATGCATTTGGATCCGTGCACTTGTCACTTCACTTCAGATACTATCATCTCCACATCTCGCTTCACTCTTCCTCCATTACTCCGCCCTCCCCTCGCTCTCCCTCGCTGCCACAGATGGGACCCTCACCAGCTCCCAGTGAGGACCAGCTGCAGAGCAGGAGTATCTCGGGGGGTTGGGTGAGGTATTGAAACTGGGATTTGATCCCCTGCTGTGGCTCCGGCTTATGAGCGTAAAAGAAAAGTTGTAAGGAGAGAAGAGAGCGGCTGATCCAAGAAGTCTCAAACTTCTTCTTTGATAACTGTTTCATTACCCAATTTCCAATTTTTGTCTTTCGTTTCTACACTTCATTTCACCAGTCCATAAATTTCATAGTAAGTAGGTGATAATTAGCAAGGAACATAGTTGAATTTTTTTTAAATTGCCTCAACATTTACCCCAAAATGTATCAAAATGATGGTGTTGCTCCTGAAGGCTCCTGAGCAGGCGCCTCGGTCATCAGAGTATGAATGTGTCTGTGAACGGGTGAATGCTGTCTCTTTATGGCTTCATCATGTTCAAATCAATAAAAAAAACTCATTTGTATAGCATCTTTCATACAAGAGACGCAGCACAGAGTGCTTTACAATAAGGGAAACCCAGGATGAACAGAAAACTGGCAGATAATGTCATAACAATGAAAGTAAGGTGAAATGCAAAGAATTTACAATATCCTTCAAAACCCACTGAATAAAAATAAAGATAAAAAATAGTACCATCAGTACCCATATTTGCACATATACATCGATAAGCGCTGCAGCAGGTCTCCCTTCTACATGTCTTGTGCATCATTTTATACACTTTTCCCCAAAATTTAACCTGACATTTGTGGGTTTTTTTTGAGATTTTCTCTACAATTTAAAATAAAGTTCTGTAGGTTTTAATTAAATCTTCTATCCCGATATAGGTCATTTTATATCTTTAGAACGATATACATCACAATATAACAATTCAGTATTCAACAAATTCAATAAATGAGTAGGCTATATGATATAACCACAGTAAAGCTTATTTTGGTAAACTCCTGTGTGTATTTGAATCAAAAAACAGAATATTATTTATTATTAAGTACTTTAGTGCGAAATTATAAATGTAAAACATTTCACACCAGATTTTAAATGATGTAATTGTGCATTAGGATATCTTGATATATGATTTAAACACAATATGATTATTTTGAAAGATAATTAATGGCTTCTGCATGCCTGGTATACATTTTACAGCAACTGCATTCGGGACAGAGAAAAGGAGTCTACAGCCACGTAGGATAAAGCAGCTTCTATCGTTGTTGTTTGCGTGAGTTTCTGCCTGTACAAGTTTTCTTTGGGGAGTTTGACGGCCGCTGCTCTTGTTCTTGTCCCGGTGTTTTTCTGCCCCAAATTCCTTCATTTTGTCACGCTGCAAACACGCATGTCGTGCTTCAGCAGAGCGTGTGTGATGCTGTGTTTTCTGTCTTGTACCTGAACTTCTTTTCTTGCTTTTATACGTAACACCACAGTGCTCGTCATGTCTCGCCACTGTGTTTCAAGGAGCTTTTAGAAAGTAACTGGAGGCTGACCCAGATAGAGAGATTCCTTGACAAAAAACCTTTCAAGTATTTTGTTGGCCTTGATATGTTTGGGATTACAAGCCCTTTGGAATCACTGTAGGGATCAGGAGTCTGAGCAGCAATCCAACTAAAACGAATTAAAATGATTTCATAACCTAAAAATCTGAATTTAACTTTTAATTAATCCCAGAAAGATCCCTTTTGTCTAGAAAATACTGAAATGTTGCATCAAACTCCTGTGAAAGCTAAAGGTTGGTGTTACTTCATAAAGTAGCAAGGTCCACCCGTTCACTGGTTCTGGAGCTTTTGACCTCATCACATGGTCTTCACCAGCATACTGAGTTTGCTCAGTTTTCATGGAATTATAGATGTTCACCCTCTTCTTAATCCAAGCAGCTAGAAGACGTCTCATCCATGTTGAACTTGACACTTTTTGTTCTTGATTTTGGAAAGTTGAGCTCAACATGGATGAAAAGTCTTTGAGCTTCATAAAAATGAATAAATGGAACTCAAGTTTAAGATTTCTTTGAAAAATGTATTTATTGTCAACAAATCCCATGAAAAGACCAAAACCCACAATATGTTGGTTAATCTCCTGATACGTCCTCAGTCCTACTGAAGACAGAACAGGTTACAAATTCATACTTGAGTTTCCTACGTGCAGAAGCAGTATTTTTTTGAAACACATTTACAGTAAGGAGCATGTCTGGCAGCAGGATGGTGTGTGTGAAAACATAGTACAGCAGTCTTTCCCAAAGTTAGGGACATACAATGGCGTATTAGGGCCAAGTATGAAAAAAATAATAATTACGGGGTGGGGGGGGGGGGGGGGGGTCATTGTTTTCGAGCCCAGTAGCAAATCTGGGGCGACCGATGGCCCAGTGGTTTAGAGCAGTCGCCCCATATAAACAGGCTAAAGGTCCTCAAGGCAGCAGCTGTGGGTTCGACTTTGCTGCATGTCTCCCCTTCTCTCTCTCACCCCATTTCCTGTCTGTACTATCTGATAAATAAAAAAAGGCTTGAAAACTGACAAATCTAGCAAACTACCAAATCTCTGAGAAAAAAGTCGGGAGTGTAAAACAAAACACTGGAGGTGTAGAACAAGATGCTAATTTTCAGACTTTGAATTTCATTTTTGAATTTCAAATTGCTCCTTTTTAATCTCAGAAATCTGCAAATTTCTTCTCTAAGTATTACCGCCTTTCCTCTGTCCGTAATTTCTTTTTTCATACTTGGCCCTAATACGCCGTCGTAGGGCCAGGACCAAAAATGGCTGGCGAACCCATTTTCATTTGGTCGCCAATCAGCAGAGTGAAATGGGTTGCTATGACAAGTGAATTACTTTTCCTTATTGAAATAGAAGAAGAGGATTATATTTTGCTACACGGGTCTGTTCAGCTCAGATGCTGCTGTTTTCCCTCGCTTTCTATCGCTTCTTGCAAAGCTGGACCTAAAAATGTGTTCTTCTGAGTGTGACTCACTCTTGGTCGTGTCAATTCCTGATGCATTTTTGTATGTTTGGGTCTTGAGCTGAAAAAGTTTGTGAACGCCTGGACTAGAAGTGTTTACGGTAATAAAAGTTTCACCGTGCAACAACATGATTCATTTGAATAAGTTTTATTGTAGTTTGACGTACCCTGTGAGTACCAGAAGTTGTGTCCTTCCAACCTTTCTAAAAAAACTTTCTTAGCTGATTGAATCCTTCTGCTAATGTTCAGAGACACTCGTTTAAAGTACCACTCAAGGCTTCAGCCGTGCTCCCACAAGTGTCCATTGTCACTGCACGGGCGGATGCTAAAACTGGGCTACGATGGCCAAGTGTCCTTCAGTGAAGCAATTTTATTGTTGCCTGAGCAATTGCATGCTGTCAGATCAGCATGTCAAAGAGCTGAGTGCACGCAGGACTTCACATCTCCACAGAGAGAAAACAGAGGAGGAGGGAGGAGTTATGTAGTTTTTGTACTCGCTCGCTCTCCGTCTCACGCACCCTCACCCCTGTATCTCTCCCTCTTACCCTCTCTTGCCTCAGTCGCTGGGCAGGCAACACATTTAGGTGAAAAAGTCAGGGTTAATGGTGTGAAAGTGTCAGCTGGACGGCAGATGGAAGTCATCAGTAAAGGTCACCGCTCTTCACTGCTGCATCACAGGCCGCCGGGCTGATAGAAGCAGAGAACACATTACACCTCTTTAAGATCTCATGATTTGACAGAAAAGAGCAGTTAGATATTCTTCTTTCACTTCAGTTTGCTAGAAATGATTGCAAAGCAGTTTACTGTTATGGTGTTTTACAAATGTTATTCCATTTAAATAGTCATTTTTGCTGTATGAAAGAAAAAAACATTTTTCCTCTTAAAGTCTAAATGTTGAATTGATAAGTATATAGCGTTTTTTTTGCCTAATTTAATGCACTGAGGGCTTTTTACTGCTATCGCCTGACTTGCTAATGTTATCCAGCTGTTAGTTTGCTGACTATGAAACTGTTCTCCTCTTGTGATCCACTGTTATGCTTTTATTAATTTTAGCATTTTCCATAGTAATTAAATGGCACAGGCAATGCACTCCTGTATCATTAGAGACGTCTTTTCCTTGAACCGCAAGCTGTTAGCGGAGATGAAAAGTGGACGACAGAGGTTTGGTAATCTCACTTCTTTATAATTTCACACCCATTTTTCACCTTCAGCCCTTTAGTCGTCTTCAACCCCACTGATGTTCAATGAGCTGCTTTTGTACTTTTGATTGGAAGTAGTTTTTTTTAAGTCAAGTGTTGATACTTCAACTTGAGGAAGATATTCACCTTTGTACTCTCTCCTGCACAAAATAGGACACGTTGCCATGGATACTCCACTTATACATAATCTCGTACAAACACGTTAACCGGTGGATCAGTCTGAAGAGATACAGCCGTTTGAACAGTTTAAAGACAGAAATCATTGTTGTTTGTCTTCGACTGGAAAAAGTCAGCTGTTAAATGTGTGAAGAGCTGAGATAAAGTCTTTCGGCCCAACTGTGTGTTTGTGTCGTGATGTCTCGTCACTGCAGCCTCATGAAAGGGTTTGGCAGCAGGAAATTATGGTTATGCTGTTGGACCAGACTCATTTGATTAAGTTTGATATTTGTGTGTGTGTGTGTGTGTGTGTGTGTGTGTGTGTGTGTGTGTGTGTGTGTGTGTGTGTGTGTGTGTGTGTGTGTGTGTGTGTGTGTGTGTGTGTCTGTGTGTGTGTGTGTGTGTGTGTGTGTGTGTGTGTGTGTGTGTGTGTGTGTGTGTGTGTGTGTGTGTGTGTGTGTGTGTGTGTGTGTGTGTGTGTGTGAGTGACTGACTGCTGGGGCCTTTTTAAGAGTTGTTTCCTCAAAGGCTGTGACTTTGTATGACCAAGAGGAAGAAGCTGAGCACTGCCTGCTGATTGAGTGGCTGATCTCTGGATCTCTGCCGCTGCAGGACTGTCCACCATCTCAACTGACTGACAAATAAACAGAGTTGTGATTCATTTATTGTTAATATTCTAACAGCGAGGAAGTCTCTTCTTGTAAAGAGCAAAAAAAACAAGACCGCGTTTCTTCCGATCATGTACATTTTTTCACATTTCTTCAAACATAATGTTGTCCAAATGAAAAGTACAAATAAGTAAGTAATCTTTATTTTCAAAGCATCATAAGTGCATTCAGTCGATTATTTGTTAAACTGATCAACAGAAAGTTGATCTACAGCAATTATGTAAATCTATTAAAGATTAAGGTCATAGCAAAGATGCCAAATACTTTCTGGTTTGTTCTTTTAAACTGAAGATTTTTACCCTTTTATCTGCTTCAAAATTATAGACCTAACAATCAGCATTTGACACACACTAATTGTTACTTGCAAGAGTAGTTTTAAGGTGCTTTACAGAAGGGAGGAAGGAAGGAGAGAAAACAGGTGCGACAGTCAAGACGGTGTCTAAAAATGTGCACACAAAGTGAACAAAGCACAACATACAGAGCTCTACGGACACGTGACGGCCAACCAGAGAGTTGGAAGATGTTTTTTTAGTTGCCCCCTCACAGCCTGCTGCACGGCTGCTTCCCGTCATTAGTCCTGACTCGTGGTTTGTTCTTAACGTAGCTTTGCACCTGCCGCATCTCCCCTCTGTGTTTGAACCGCATTGAGGAGGCCAAAGAGGCAGTGCAGAGTCGCAACTTTGACAATTTACTCCACAACAGCAACGAGGAGTCTGTCTTTATTACAATACACCGTATGATTGTATCACAGCAACTGTGACAATTTATCCAGATGTTCAGGCAGTGACAGACAAGATGGATCACTTCTGCGTTACAGAGAGTTTGACTGTGTTTAACATGTGTTAGATGTGTGAGAGTTTCTGTCTGTTCCAGTAAATTAAAGAAGAATTTAACAGATGATTCAAAATGGGTTCAGACTTCCAGAAGGAAAGAGAATCAAATATCTTTACAGGATTAAATTGAGATTTATTGGACCATTTATAATGTGGTGAATTTGATGATTTCCAATCTATAGATGTATTTTTTGGACGTTTCTAAAGATGTCACTGCCTTTTTGGTGACTATATGAAAAACTTCAAATCATCTCAGAACAACAAAACAAATGCAAAGAATTAATCCAAGAAGCCAATAAAACAAACCAAAACAAAGACATTTCTGAGAAGGATTCATGTGTACAGATCAGATTATAATCCACCTCTGTGGTCTCATCGCTCCTTATTCCAAATATCATCTAGTAAAATTTAACCCAGGAGCCCTGTGCAAGAGTGAACATGAGAGCAGCAACAAAAACATGACATTAAAGGGATAGTTTGACTATTTTGAAGTGGGGTTGTATGAGGTACTTATCATTTGTCAGGGTTTTACCTACAGTAGATGATGGTAAGCATGTAGCCAGAAGCAGACACAGACGCTAAGCAATGTACCGCTTTGGACGGGGGAAGCAGCTAAATGAATTAATGACAACAGCTCATACAATTAATGACAGCAACGAAACAGCGGAGCTTTCTCAGCGGAAAACAATGGCGGCCTGGTCACAAGCTTTCTCAAACTGCAGCTAAACAGTAAAATACTACTACTTTGCAACGTTCTTAAACCTGCCCGTTCGGACCAAGGAGATGAGACGGTGTGTCATCTCCATAGCAACGCCTCTCTGTACTTCCGTTGTGACCCGACTATTCAGGCTTTTTTCGTAGCTGGATATAATTTGTAGCATTTTAAAATATAAATGAGGACAGAGACATTGAGATACTTGCTACAGCTGCATTTCTATAGAGATGGCGCTCACTCTCCTTATTCATTGTATTACTCGCTCGACCCTCTCTCTCTCTCTGTCTCGCTCACTCACTCTCTTTCTCTCTAATGTTGTCACTCACAAACTAAGTCTTTATTGGCGGTTGAAACAGGTGACGTGTGTTCGTTCTAAAACCAGCTGCTGGAGATTTGACAAACTGAGTCGCAGGTGACAACATCAGCCGGTTTGAGTCCAGATGAGACGGATCAGTTAACACCGCTGCAACTTTCACCTGCAACGCTCTAAAACAGTTTCGTCTCGTCACAAATCTTCGGTCTGAACTGGGCTTTAGGGGACTAAAGCTCGTTTTGCTGCAGCTTCTGTGTCGGTACCCCTCTCTGCTTCTTCAAACTGTCTGCGACCCAACCGTCATAGGTAAAACACTGAGTATCGATACGTACCTCATACAACCCAACTTCAATCAAGCCAAACTATCCCTTTAAGTGTCTGGAGTGAGGTTGTGAATAAAAAAAAAGATCATACAAGACGAAACATTTTGGCTTCACTTTGAAACGAGACATGTTTAATTGAACATGATGTCAGATTTGCAAGTAACAAAGGAGACAAGGAATATATTTAGTTTGTCTGGTCGTACATGGGGGGAAAGGGACAGCTGGCCACTGAGAAAGGTGGGGGGTTTATTCAGGGGGCTATTGTACCATTTTAAGACATCTGCTCTTTTCTTCTCTTCACACTGACCCTCCCACCTCCCTTCACACACGCACACACTCTCTCATGTCTACACTGAGCTAAACGGTTCATCCAGCATCTCTACTAACATCAGCACCACTGTGGCTGAGATTGTTTCTTCCCTTCGAGAGGTGCTGGGCTCAAACTATTCAACTTTTTATCTGAATAAACTTCTCTGTCACCCTCCTGTGGAGTGGAGTGGGACTGTCACATCCTGTACGTGGCATCACTGCGGGGTGTGCCTACTTTGGGGAAAGAAAAGAGAAAAAAAAGGTCTTTTATGTCAAAGAGCTCTGCTGCCCACATCATGTATGAGCCGGACACACCCACACACACACACACACACACACACACACACCGCCGTCACATCTGGAAGCAATCGGCTGCAACCTCTGTCATGAAATGTACCTCGTTCACCTCTATACACACACACTCACACACTCTCACACTCCTGAAGTAACCAGATGTTTGCATCGTTTTCATTACAGTCTAGACCAGAGCTTCCTAACCTTTTTTTTTTTTAATCTAGAAATTGCTCCATTGGAATTTTCTTTAAGAATCAATTGATGTAAAACATGACATATGTGAACATCATTATTGAAGGAATAGTTTGACATTTAGGGAAATACTCATTTGTGTTTTTGCTGAGCGTGAGATGAGAAGACACCACTATCATTGTACAGTAAATATAGAGTTCTGCAGCGGTGGCGTATTTTTGTAGGCTGTCCTAGAAGATGGTTCCCTCGACAAAAAGTCAATGAAATTTTTCCACTAGAATTTTTGATTATTGCGGAAAATAAGCTCTGTGGTGACAAAGGTTTATGTCACTTCCACGTTTTGTTCAGCAAGATAATGACGGAAGTAAAAAAAACAACATAAGGCTAGGAACGAACTACACCGCCCACTGGCTTCGGACTGATTTAGTTTGTGTGGCGTGATGACGTTTGTAGTCTCTTGTTATCAATCGCACCCATTTCAAAATTCACAAGTGGGGTATTTACTGATGTATTTTATGTCATAGAACAAAACCATACCATCTCTGAAGCTTTTGATAACACAAGACCTTATTTAAGGCATCCAAGAAAAAAAAAAACATTGACTTTGACTAATTTCCAGGTTTTAGGACTAATTCCTGCAGCACTCTCTATCTAATTATCACCTTGTAGCTTCTTTGCTTAATATGTATAAAAACCTATGTGTATTACGATATTATAGTGAGATGTTAGATGTGTGGATGGATGGATTTGCTGACAGCTGTAGCTGTTTTGTGTATAGACATCAAAGTAATATCAATTTCTCATCAAATTCAAAGCAAAAAACTAAAACTATTACTTTTTTTTTTAACACTAGAGACTGTTCAGAACATTTCTGCCGTAATGATCCTCAATTACCATTCTTTATTTAGTAGATTTTTTTCCCTATCAGCTTTAGAAACGATGCATTATAGAGCGACTGTATGTATTAACCATGTTTTGAGTTTATGTTGACTGTTGTGTGATGGATATTGTTTTTAGTCTTGTCTGAATGTTTTTGAGGTATGTTTGGGTTAAATGTCAGGTGTGTTTGTAAACCAGCTAAGGTAAGTGAGGAGAGACCCCAGGAAGAGTAGCTACTGTCTAAGACATAAGCTAATGGAGATCTTAATAAATAAACATAAACATATAAACATAAACTTTTAAGTGAAGTAGTACATGCCTAAGAAAGACAAAGCAGTTTATGTTGTGTTGTGTTGTAAATATTAGACTTAAAATAGTCCACCTGCGGCCCTTTGTCATGTTTCAGATGTCTATGAGTTCAGTTCCAGGAAAGAATAGAGAAAATCAAAATAGATTTGTGTATCAGAGCCTTTTTTCTTTTTTTTTTTTTTATCATTTCATGAACCCTCAGATTTATCTTGTGACCCTCTGGATGTTAGGAACACATTAAACCTCCTAACTTTATATCAAAATACAGTATGATCAGTCAGAGAGTACTTTTACTTTCTACTTTCTTTAGCTGTCGACACTTCTGAATGATTTTTACTTGTAATGTAATAAAGTATTTTAAATCGTTTTATTGGCACTTTTACTTCTTTCATCACCTCATTTTTTTGAGTGGTGAAACATGAGTAAAAAAACATAAATAAAAAACACTGGTCGAGGCGATGCTGTTCTGTTCAACACACACACGCACACACACACACACACGCACACACGGATTAAAGTTGATGTATTTGTTAATCTGATAAACTCACTCCACAGGCCTGCACATGAAGCGTTGTGTCTTTATCTGTTGTTTGTTCTCCAGCTTTTGTCACTGTCAAGTTCAAACTAGTTGTTTTTTCATCTAAACTTTCTGTCAGCTTCTCTTTCTGCCTTTCTCTGGTGGTCATTTCTCTCCGTGGAGAGTTTTTCGAGCTGGGGGAGGAGGAATACAGGCTGAATGAATGAGTTTCTTTTAGACGTTCGCTTCTTCCATCCCTCCCTTGTTTCCTCCCTCAAATTGCCACCTCTCTCTTACTCCCTCTCTCTGTTTCCCTCCCTCTCAGTGAGAATTCCTCCGTACCTGTCTGAACAGGGAGAGTCGGACCGCCGTAGGGCAGAGGAAAGGAAGAAATAAAAAGAAAAGAAAGGGAAACTAGAGGAGGAAAGTAGGAGGAACAAAAGGCGCATATATAAAAGCACACACAGGGAAAGAGGTGTGTTAGAGACAACGGACGGAGAGCAGGAGTTTGAGTCTCGAGGCTTCACATTCACTTCTTTCCCCACTCCCTGCTGGGCTGTTTTTTCAACTTTCTGAGACCCGTGGCTATTTTGGTCCTTCAGTGTCGGGGCGGTTTGGGATGGATGCCATCATGCTGCAAGAAAAACTGGTGGAACGGCTGCTGTGCCCACGAGTGAGAACAGCCAGGCAGAAGGTACAGAAAAAATGGATTTCTGGGTGAAAAAATAGACAAAAAAGAGCAGAAAAATATCAGGAAAATTTCATTTACTTTAAAAAAGTGCACAAACAAAAGACTCACTTCCATCATCTGTGGGTGTTAGCTGTGCTTTTCTGTGGAGGTGTGTGATACCTCCAGGGACAGATTTACTGCTGTGTTTTCATGATTTATCGACAGATTTCCTCATGCACTCCTCTGTTTTGTAAGTGTTTCTGACATGCGCTGATTTCACAGCCTGTTGTTTTTTGTGTGTGTGTGTGTGTTCGTAAAGGAGATCCTCACCCGAGGGGGCTGTCGGAAATGCCTGTGACAAGTTATGACAGCTTATAAGGACTCTGACTGTTAGTTTGGCTCTTGTGTTTACAGAGTGAAAAAAGAGCTTTTCACATCTTTTGAATGTAGCTTTTGTGTGTGTGTGAATGCTCTCAACGGGCCTCGAGTGTGTATTTATATGTACACATGTCATCACGTACTGTCGGGTAAAGATGACGTTCTGCCAGATGCAGCAGGGAAAACCTGCAGGACTGAGAGCTACTGTGTGACACAGTGAGCGACTGGTATCCTGTGGCTCCCTTTGTGTGTTTCTGTGAGCTTTAGTGGAAAATCTGAGATGCTGGTTTATTCTCAGCTGCTCACAGAGGAATGCTGCTTGTGCACGTGTTTTTCCATGCTGTTGAAGATTTTCTGTATTATAGACGCAGTCTGTCTGTTGTGGTCTTTTTTATTGCACTTAGAAACATTCTGCAATGCTTCTATTTTTAAACTGTTGGCCTTTGATGTTTTATTGTGGAGCTGGAACTATTAGTGGATCATTTAATTAGTAACCTTTTTGATAATCAGTTAATTGTTCGAGCAAAAAATGTTAAATAATCTCTGGTTCTAGTTTCCTAAATGTGATGATGTTAAGCTACTTTTGTTGGTGTTTTGCAGTAGTGTCAGAAGATCTTTTACTTAAGTAAAAGTATTAATGCCACAAAGTAGAAATACTCTGTTACAAATAAAAGTCCTGCATTCAAGATGCAAAATATTGTTAAGGTACCAAAAGTAAAAGTAAGTCACAATGGAGAATGGTCCATTTCAGAATAGTATATATGATGTTATTGCATTACTCAACTTTAGTATGATCTTATCTCAATCCATAATAATAAAGGAATATTAATCATCATTTATTTGTTGATAATATTTTGTATTTTTCCAAATTAGTGGAGTACAATATTTCCCTCTGAACTGAAATATAAAATAGCAGAGAATAGAAATACTCAAGTAAAGTATCAGTTCCTTAAAATTGTACTCAAGTACAGTACTTTGAGACGGATATTTTTTCACACTTTTCTTACTTTCAATCGACCAAACAATCAATTGATTAATGAGGAGAATATGGCTGCAATTAACAATGTTCATTACTGGTTCATCTGCAGATTATTTTGCTATTAATGCAAACTAACAGTTTGACCTAAAACGTCAGAAAATAGTGAAAGATATCGTCACAATTTTCTCAAATGGCTTGTTTCATTTGACCAACACTCCAAAAGCCAAAGATATTCAATGAACTATCACATGACATGAAGAAAAGCAACAAATCTTCACAAATGAGAAACCGTAAATAGAAAACGTTTCGTATTTTTGATTGAAAAATTCTTGAAACAACGAATCAATCATTAAAACAGCTGCCAATTATTGTTCACTTAATGCTAATTGTGTCAGCTCTACCATGACCGTCAGATACACTGAAACCAAAAACATTTGATACTTTCTTTCAGAAAGCATGAATTATTACTTAACAGCTAATTCTTCCTCTGCCTCTGTGTGTCTTTTCTTTTTCTCTCCCAGGAGAAACAGTATGTGGGTTTTGCAACTCTGCCCAACCAGGTGCACAGGAAGTCTGTGAAGAAAGGCTTCGATTTCACGCTGATGGTGGCAGGTCAGTTTGCAGTCGGAGATGCAGCTGAAGGCATCTTAGTTTATTTGTACCTTGTATAAATTGTGTGTCCTTCTGTTTGTGCAGGAGAGTCAGGTATGGGTAAATCCACCCTGGTCAACAGCTTGTTCCTCACAGACCTGTACAAAGACAGGAAGTTACTGAATGCTGAAGGTGAGTCTTTATTATCTCTCTGTATCATAATGATGCACTGATATTTATGTAAACCAGACCACCGTTACATTTAACTCAGCTGCGCTAAAGAAGTCCAGTTTAGCTCATTAGTCTACATTTTCTAACTAATTAACATTCAATTTTGAGTGTTTTGTCAATGTCGACGAAGAATAAAATACTGTGATTTAATAGTTAAACGAAGTGTAGCGATTACTGTCACTGAAAGAAACACTAAAAGGCATTTAAGCAAATCCACTCTGAAGTCTAGTTGTGTTTTCAAACTGTTTAAAGGTATAATATGTAGTATTACCCAAAAACAAACATGTATTAACTAATACAAAAGTAACCCCTCTCAGTCATCCCTTATGACCCAGTAGAAGTGGAGTCTGTATCTGCAGAGAGCCCAGCCTCTGCCTGGATTTTCTGTTTACTTGTAATTTTTAGATGGACAGGGACGTTACGGGGTGTAGGCTCGGCCCACGTGGAGGTTAAATCCCCAGCCAATAACAGATCACAGTGAGCATCCCTCTGATTCCCATCCACCGCTTTGTCACGCCCCTCCCCTTCAGCATCTCAAAGTGACACACAGGGCACAAGGTGTCTATTTTACACACACACCGCAAATTCTTCATTCACTCATAATCCGACAATGCAGCACCTTCTAGCACGACGATGTTGAGTGTGTGTGTGTGCGTGCGTGCGTGCGTGTGTGTGTGTGTGTATGTGTGATCTTTACCACTTTTACTTTATACCTCCTATGTTAGCAAACTAACGTTGGTTTTTATAAGTTTGCTGCAGTTACTGTGAGTAAATATTTAGTATTAACTAATCTAGTTGTTGTGTAAACATGTTATAACTACTTTGAACTCACGACCAGCTGGTGCAGCGCGCTCTAGAGCACCAAATGTGTATCAGTCCCTCGCTGAAAATAGTCCCCAACTAATGCACCATTAAGACTTGTTTAAGTATTCACAGTGCCAGTTTAGGAGATGATTTAACCATATTAAAAAAGCTTTGTCGTGGTGTAGTATTGAGAAACATCTGTCTAGTCATGGTCAAGTTGAATAACGTATAGCAATCATTCCACTGTTGCTAACGGAACAGAAAAGCAACCAAACCCCTGAATTTCTCCGTCAGAGTTTATTTTTTGACCATTTGCCTCCTTGTTCCACTTTATCCCCGACCTGCTGTTTCAGCTGCTTCACCTCATTTCCTCTGTGTTGGTGCTTTGCAGAGCGTATCAACCAAACTGTGGAGATCATCAAACACACTGTAGACATTGAGGAGAAAGGGGTGAAGCTCAAACTGACCATCGTCGACACGCCGGGGTTCGGAGACGCCGTCAACAACAACGAGTGGTGAGCTGGAGGACCTGCTGCTCTGACGTGTGCCTGGTTCAGCCTGCTCGCTTGAATTCACAGAGCACGGAGGAGCTAATGTAGCCTGTGTGTGTGTGTGTGTGTGTGTGTGTGTGTGTGTGTGTGTGTGTGTGTGTGTGTGTGTGTCCTAGCTGGAAGCCAATCACAGACTACATAGATCAGCAGTTTGAGCAATACTTCAGGGATGAGAGTGGGCTGAACAGAAAGAACATCCAGGACAACAGAGTCCACTGCTGCCTCTACTTCATCCCTCCATTTGGGCACGGGTAATGACACACACACACACACACACACACACACACACACACACACACACACACACACACACACACACACACACACACACACACACACACACACACACACACACACACACACACACACACACACACACACACTCACAAAATAAGTTTGAAGCCAGTGACAAGGTGAAATAACAGCAATTGCATATTATCTGCATGGAGTCGTTTGAAAACTAGCCTTCATACTCGTCCTCACTCTGGATTACTCTCTGCAGGCTGCGTCCGGTGGATGTTGAGTTTATGAAAGCTCTGCATGAAAAAGTGAACATCATTCCGCTCATCGCAAAGGCCGACTGCCTCACGCCCAACGAGATAAAGAAGCTCAAAGACAGAGTGAGTCTCAGAACTGCAGCTCCGTTCACAGTGGAGTACGCATGTTTTTACTGTATGCAGGTAACTGTCGATCTGTTTTATCTGTAGATACGAGAGGAAATAGACAAGTTTGGGATCAAAGTCTACCAGTTCCCCGAATGTGACTCTGATGAGGATGAAGAGTTTAAACAACTTGACAAAGAGCTGAAGGTGAGTGCAGATAATGAAATGGTTCACTGTAAGTGGAAGTAAGTGTACGTTTGGCCTCAGATTGAGGTCGTTTCACTTCTCTGAGGTTTACAGGAAAACAGATTTCCTCACTCAGGGTCCAGGGCAATATTTTAGAGGTACTAGAGAACACTGGCCTGTCGAGCTGATGTTTCATTTGCTCTGGCAGGTACGTCTGGCCCCTCTCCCATTCAGACACATTTCCAGCTGGCTGGATCTTGGGGGAGCAAATCACAGCCGTTTATCTCATGGGTTTAAGACGATGACTGACAGAGGAGAGTCATAGTTACAATATTCTGTTACTGTTTTACCTATTTCTTCACTAAAATGTCTTCAGAAACATGTTAGTGTACAGATTAGCTGTAATTTGAGAAAGTCTGTGACCCTAACGCCATTGTTTTCCTGCTTCAACACGGACCAAGCACCGCATCAACTTGCACGTCATTCAGCGCTACATTGTTTTATTGCTCTGATTGGTTGTAAGTGTATCCAGTTGCATTGGTTCCAGACTAAAGATGGCTAAGAGAACACAGCGTCTCTCAGAGAAACACCAAAAGGAATTTGTTTTATTTGCCAACATACAGGTCTAAATGCCGTTTTAAAGTAATCTTTTCAACATTTTGGTTGTTGATATAGTGAACTTCTTTATTTTGTTGGCTCAAGAGTATTCAGATAGAAATATATTCAGTCTTAAAATATTATAATCAGCTGATCAAACACACTTCTGCTGGCTAAAACTCCAAAGGACATGACCTCAGTGTATCTTCACTTACACAAGAGGTGAATCTGTGAAAAGTCACATTTAACAGCGACATGTCTTCCTAGAAACAGTTTTCTCAGGAATTACCTTGTAACAACAGGAAAGGTATGTGGACTGTTTTCTGGAAAGAAACGTTGCTTTTCAAAAGTCTTTTTTACCACAAAAAAACAAAACAAACCAAAAAAACAGGAAATTTTGCAGTGGAGGTAGAAATCTCAAAACCTGGGCACATAAAAGTAAAACTATCTGAATGGCTGAATATCAGATTTTCACTGCATCTTGACTTCTTGAACGCAGGTATAACTAATAACCTGCTCCTCTCTATTGTAATATTTGCAACAATGGAGCCATTGTTAAAGTTGTGACATGAATCCACTGATCGGCCGGGAAAATCTGTGCAAGAAAAGCAAACAAATGTTTTTACGTGTCTCAACAATAACAGTTGCCGCTCGGTGAGTTTTTGTGAATGTGTTTAACCGTGTGAATTTGCACCAGTGTCCGGCATTCTCAGTCAGCTTTCTCTGGAGAGATCAGAGTAAAAAAAACTCACCCTCATGTCTCCGTGTGCAGGAGTGCACCCCGTTCGCCGTGATCGGCAGTAACACAGTGGTGGAGGCTCGAGGGCAGAGAGTGAGAGGGAGACTGTACCCATGGGGGATAGTTGAAGGTAAGTTTGTCTTTTATCTACTTGTGCAGCTGTTTGAAGGTCTTAACGATTACTAATTAATTGTACGTATTTCTCTCATCAGTGGAGAACCAGTCACACTGTGACTTTGTGAAATTAAGGAACATGCTGATCCGTTCACACATGCACGACCTCAAAGACGTGACCTGCGACGTCCACTACGAAAACTACAGAGCGCAGTGCATACAGGAGATGACCAGGTGTGTGAAAACCTGAGAGAGACAAACACACCTCAGATAACTGCTGATGTTTGCAGATTCCATAACAGATTTGCCCGCTTCACCTCTTCTCCTCGTGCTCCTCTTTTTCTTTTTCTTCTTCTTCTTGTTCTTGTTCTTGTTCTTCTTCTTCTTCTTCGTCTTCTTCTTCTTCTTCTTCTTCTTCTTCTTCTTCTTCTTCTTCTTCTTCTTCTTCTTCTTCTTCTTCTTCTCCTTCTCAGTAAACTGGCTCAGGACAACCGTATGGAGAGTCCCATCCCCATCCTGCCGCTGTCCACTCCAGATGTGGAGACTGAGAAACTAATCAAAATGAAAGATGAGGAGGTATGAAGCAACTTTTTCTGTTTCACCAAACAGCAAATGTTGAGATTTCTGTAAGAAGAAGTTCAATTTGTCATGAAACATCCCAGATGAGTCACAGGTCTTCGGAGGTAAAGGTGTAATATGATATCACGCTAACTGAACTGTGAAATTACTGCATGAAAGTCATTCACCCGTGAGAGAATATTTCATGTAACTTGAAAGTAATTTAATGCTCCAACTAATAACCTGCTGTGTGACTAAGAGGCTGCTACTTGAACTTAATGTCTTAACTTTATTAAACATTTTTCTCAAGTCCATTTCACCTCATGAATTTAAAATTAGAACAGCTAATAAACTATTCATTTATACTAATTCATATTCAAGAGAACGTGGGTTAACTCATATTCAATAGTGTGTGGAAGGCTTCTTTTATAGTTTTACATATTGACATGCGGCAAAAAATATCTCAGTTACCTTTCCATCTTATATACATACACTAATAATATTTTATTCATTTTACCTGATTATAAGGTATAATACAATAGAAGATATTAATAGTTTGATCAATATAAACAAGAAAGATGAAACAAATGCAGAATATAACATTAAAACAACGTTTTCAGGTTCAAAACATTCAAATAAGAGAAATATATATATATATATATATATATATATATATACATAAATAAAAAACTTTAACATAATTAATATGTGTTTGGCTCTGAAACATATGCAGAACTCAGTAATGTGGCTGAAATTACATAAACAAGAAACAATGTTGTAATACCAGTAAGAACAATACATGTAAACTCATATTAGAAATAATATTATATAGAATAGAATAGAAATACTTTATTGATCCCAAGCTGGGAAATTGCAGTGTAACAGCAGCATTACACACAAACACATCCAAACAGTAATGTAGAAATATAATATAAAAGATACCTAAAAAATAAAATGTATAAATAAGCGGAACAAGTGCAGTGGACAGATGATGTTACTCCAACCTGCTCAAGTAGGCTGACACATTTTATGTGCAGGACCAAAATATATTTTTCCTCCTGTAGTGTTGAATAATAAATTCCCTAATTAATAATCATGAAAACTGTGACACCATGATATTTCCTCTGACAATAATCGTGATATTAACATGTGTTTACACAGTACACTTTCATATAGTACCAAAAATCAAATGCAGGTGTTTATTTTCCACTGATATTTAACAAATAGTTTCCCTGTTTAGAGGTATATTGCTCTGTTCTTAACCCAGAATAAAACCATTGTGAATTCAGTCTGAAGCCACAGATTCGAATGCGTCTTTGGCGTTCCTTTAAGAGAGATGTTGCTGATTTTAATCCAGTTCTGTGTCACGGCAGTGGGGGCATTGTGTTTGGACAAACGGTGTTTGGCTGAGACAAGCCAATCCCCATTCATCTGGACACAATGCCCACATACCATGACCCAGAACTGGATTAAAATAGAATAGATCTTTATTGTCATTGTGCGTAGAACAATGAAAATTGTTTGGCGGCTCTTCAGCAGTGTGCAACATGAGTCACATAGCTAAAGTAAAAAGTAAAAAAATAAAAATAATCCCGCATTTTGTCAGTAAAATCCTGGATGAAATCATATTCAGTGAATTATTGGTGTGTTCCTGCTAATGTTTAAACCCACAGCGGTGATTATTATCTTTAATTCAGATTTTTTGTGATTTTAAGCATTTTCTTTGGGGATTTAAACACATGCGATAGATTCAAGATTTATGTGACTCTAACCAAACGCTCCTCTGTGTCTGCAGCTGAAGAGGATGCAGGAGATGCTGAATAAGATGCAGCAGCAGATGCACGACAAAGACTAGTGATGTCGCCCCGCAAGAAGAGCTGGGCTGCAGCGCCACCTGCTGTTTCTCCTGTGAACGACAGTGAGACCTTCAGACAATGAACATGGATATCACGTGTTAGTGGAAACTCTGGCTGTGCATTTATCCTCAGTTTGGTGCTTTGTATAGTTTGTCTGCCTGGACGGTTGTTGGTCAGAGGTTTTTTTGGTCTCTGAAACTTCCCGTTTGAGCCCCTCGCTGTGGTTTAACAGTCTTAACATATATAATATAAATGCGTAATTTAAGTTACTACTAAGTGTATCTAATTTATAAATGCAATGCTAAACTTTTTGGATATTTTGTCAGGGTATGATGTGTGCTACAACATGTTTTGTAAAGAAATCTAAGTTGTTGGTGATGTTAAGATTTGATGGATATTGTTTTTTAATTATGTGTTTGTGAGTGTGTGTTTGGGTGCGTGAGCGTTTGTATTTCATGAAATTGCCTCGAGGTATCCGTCCATGAAACTCCCCTTTATCCACAGTACTTTACTTTTTTCTCCAACTTTTGCTCTTGTTAAGTTGCTCTCTGATCCTCGTAAATACCTTTCATGTGACATTTTTTTCATGTATGGCAAGTCAAAATATCCTCTCCCAGCATTTTTTATATGTGCTGGCTGAGCTCAGAATGCACTTATTGCCAGTGGCTGACTGTGAACGGAGAGCCTTTGACATAATGAGAGGGTCGGTGCAGTGCAGGGTGCATGTGCAAGCATGCTGCCATTACTCATATCCGCTAAATGCTGTGGGCCTATTTTTATAGCCGATGCCCTGTGCTTGTATTACAATGCATCATCACCTACGGTACGCTTTGTTGTCACTGCGGTAAAAAATACATCAATAATGAGGAGCGGATACTGTGTCTATGCTTCTGTTTGAAATTTCTCTCCTTGGAAGTGAGTTGCTGCATTCTGCTAGTGAAGATGTGTGTGTGTGTGTGTGTGTGTGTGTGTGTGTGTGTGTGTGTGTGTGTGTGTGTGTGTGTGAGTGTGTGTGTGTGTGTGTGTGCCGATGCTGAGGAACAGTACATATTTTGCCTGAAGGCTGTGAGCTCAGTCTGTGCCCCATTTATAAAAGTGTGACAAATAAACTCTTGTTTCTCGTCCATCTGCATCGTTTCTCTGAATCTTACAGAGTTGTACATTAAGGCAGAGTGAGCGCAGCAGCTGCACCCCCAACATCACCAACATCCCTCCGTCACTTCCGGCTGTCAAAGCTGAAGGGAAAAAACCCATTATCTGCTGATTCATGTTTATCTCCTGCAGCCATTCATCCTCTGAACGGCACACAGTGTCTTCTCCCTGTCAGTCAGGGCGGACATAACATTAACATGAGCGAGAGAAATGTCTTTTTACGAGAACTTTGGCTCACAAATGTTTTATTTGTAATATTCAGTGTCAGGAGAAGCACTCAGATCTTTTAGTTAATTAAGAAAATACTATAATTAGAAATGCTCTGTTACAAGTGGAAGTCAGTCAATTTCAGAAAAGTAAAATTAGTCATTATTTCAGAATCGTATTGATTGATTTCCATTGCAGTCTTCAAATATTTAATTTCACAACAAAGTTATTTTACAGCTTGGTCTTATTCTCCCTTCTCTTCCAGTCTTGACAAATAAAATCTGCTACAAACGGCACAACTCAAGAAAGAAATCAACGTGAATGAAGGTTATTGTAGTAAAAAAGGACAGTAAAACAAAAGAAGAACGTTATTCTCAGTTTCACACGACAAAGATCATTAAACCAAAACACTTTATATTATTATTATTATTATTATTATTATTATTATTATTATATTATCATATTATAATCACTGATGCATCACTACGTCACACAGGTGCAGCTAATTTTAAGTACTTTATTTACGGCCAACTAGCTTGACAATTTCACTTCAATATCTTATTCTATTTTATTTATTAGTTGATTTTATTTTGTATTATTATACAATCTGAATCTGCAAAGTAAAATTATCAAATGAATGAGGTACGAAATTCAATATTTGCCTCTGAATTGTAGTTTTGAATCTTAAAAGTATAAATTAGCAGCAATACCTCAAACTTGAGTGAACCACCACTGGTAATTATCTGATATTTATCATGATACAGACCAGTGTTTTAAATACACTTTATGCAGGTTTATAATTTCCTATTAATTTAAAAGAAAAATGGTGCCAATACAAGAGAAAGCAGACGTTTCCTTAAAAGAAAATCTTCATTCATTTCAAGTAAAGATTAATTAATTATTAGAAACTTTATTCTCCCCTTATATTGCTTTTTGCTTGCTTAACAAGCAATGTCACCTTTTTGCATGTGTAGCGGACCTGTTGTGATCTGACACCAGCAATTAATTACAATAAATGTTAATTATAAGTGTACTAACTTAACATGTCTCTTTTTCAACTGTAATTAATATAAACTGGCGTCCTCTCCAGGGTGTATCCCACCTCACGCCTGATGTCAGCTGGGATCGGCTCCAGCCCCCCCGCGACCCCGACAGGGACAAGGGGTTGAAAATGAATGAATGAATTATTATTTCCAGAGAACTTCCTACAGTATAAATTAATTAGAAATGACGTCCCCCAGAGATAAAGAGTTACTGAGATACTTCCTTTGCTGCTCTGTGTGTGTGTGTGTGTGTGTATGTGTGTGTGTGTGTCAGGGGTCTTTATCAGTTAGTGGCAGCTGTGACACACACACACTCTGCCTCTCGGAGCGAAACACAGTCCTGAAGCCACGCAGCACTGAAGGTAAATTACTCCTCAGACTTCTTTAACACTTTTTCAGTTGCTCTCTTCAACATTATTGACACTAAAACACAGTTTTCAAACAGCGGTGTCAAAGTGTCCTTGGACAAAACACTGAATGATGTGTGAATGTGGTTTGAATGTAACAAGTTTAAAAGCAACTTGAGTGGTCAGAAGAGAAACGTGTTGTAAGTACAAAACTATTTACTGTTCTCCTTCTCCTCCTCCTCCACTTCCTCTCCTAATCTTCCTCTTCTCTTCCTTCTACTCCTCGTCTTCTCCATCTCATCTTCTTTTTCTTCTTCTTCTCCTCCTCCTCTCCTCTCCTTGTCCCCCTCCCTTCCTCCTCTCCTCTCCTTTCCTCTCCTCTCTTCTCCTCTCCTCGTCTCCTCCTCTCCTCGTCTCCTCCTCTCATCGTCTTCTCTCTTGTCTCTCCTCTCCTCTCCTCACCTCTCCTCTCTTCTCTTGTCTCTCCTCTCCTCTCTCCTCCTCTCTTCTCGTCTCTTCTCTTGTCTCTCCTCTTCTCCTCTCCTCTCTTGTCTCTCCTCCATTCCTCTTTTGTCTCTCCTCCTCTCCTCTCTTGTCTCTCCTCTCCTCTCTTCCTCTCCTCCTCTCCTCTCCTGTCTCTCCTCCTCTCCTCTCCTCTTCTCTCCTCTCCAGTGATTGGTAACCATGAAGGGGCTCCTGCTCCTGTGTCTTCTCCCCTTGTTTGGAGGTCAGAGGTCATCAGCATGCCCCCACCTTTGCTCCTGTCATGGCGGTCAGGTGGACTGCAGCGGCAGGTCTCTCACCTCCTCCTCGCTGCCCACTAGTTTCCCAGCGGGGACCACCTCCCTCCAGCTGCACAACAACCGTCTGACCAGCCTCCCTAACGGGCTCCTGGATGAGTTGACCTCGCTGCGCTCAGTCTCCCTTCATGGTAACCCCTGGGAGTGTGACTGTGGCGTGCTCTACCTGCGAGCCTGGCTGCTGCATAAGCCTGCCCCTCTCACTTCACACCTGGGCGTCAACTGCAGCTCCCCTCCCAGCCTGAGAGGGCGGCTGGTGGCGTACTTAACGGAGAAGGAGGTCCTGGAGTCCTGCCACTACTGGTACTGTGACCTGGCTCTGGCCTCGCAGGTGTGTCTGCTCGTGTTTGTGGTGGTGCAGGCGGCCCTGCTGGTGGCTCTCATCGTGTTGCTGAGGAGGTTCGAGATGCTGTCCAAAGAGGCGAGGAGAACCACGGAGGAGAGCTTCACCGCCGGGGAAGGTCACAGGGAGAATGAGTACGCTCCTTTAAAGGACAGCAGCATCTGAGATGGAGCTGTGGTGTGCGATTGATAGTTACCAAAGTGAAGAAGAGGAGCTGTTTATTTATTTGCACATTAGAGAGAAAATCCCTCTGATACTACCAAACTATTTAGTTTGCCAGAAACAGATTCAGTAAGTCCTAATTAGGGCTGTTTCATGGAAGGTACCAGTATCAGATAGATAGATAGATAGATAGATAGATAGATCGATAGATAGATAGATAGATAGATAGATAGATAGATAGACAGACAGACAGACAGACAGACAGACAGACAGACAGACAGACAGACAGACAGACAGACAGACAGACAGACAGACAGACAGACAGACAGACAGACAGACAGACAGACAGACAGACAGACAGACAGACAGACAGACAGACAGACAGATAGATAGATAGATAGACAGATAGATAGATAGATAGATAGATAGATAGATAGATAGATAGATAGATAGATAGACAGACAGATAGATAGATGGCCGACAGACAGACAGACAGACAGACAGATAGATAGATAGATAGATAGATAGATAGATAGATAGATAGATAGATAGATAGATAGATAGATAGATAGATAGTATAAGAGAGTTCCAGCATCAGTTTGACTGAGTTCAGTACTCTTACGGCCTGTAGGATAAAGCTGTTGCAGGACCTTGTTGTCCCGCTCTTCATGCTGCAGTACCTCCCCCCAGATTCAGCAATGTAAACAGTCCATGTTGTGTGTCAAACTAGATAATTAAAGAAAAAACTTTTTGGATCGGTACTCAGTATTGGCGAATAAGAAAGTTCAGGTATGACAGAAACAGGTACTGAAACATGGTCCTAATATGTGGCCTCAAATGCAGTATGACAAAAATAAAAGGATGTCTGATCGGTCACATTTCGCAGCATGCTTCTCTGTCTGTTCCGACCCACAATCCTTTGTGCAGCATATATGAGCAAGAGGGTCAAAGTTCAAGTCATGCAACAGTACTTTGTAAGTGCAGTTGCAATACATACTAAAAGTAAAAAAGAAAAGGTGTGTGATATGATACTAATATGAAGACAGTGTTTCTCACATGCATTTGTGTTTCAGACTAATTACAAATGTGAATGACAAATTACAGGAAGCCCCTGAATAAATAATAAATGAGTAGAGAACGAAAACTAATGCACATACACACAAACAGGAAACAAGTGAAATGGTTTGATAAGAGTGTAAATTATTTAAATTATGTGAATCATACCGCAACACAATTTCAACTGAGCACCTATAGATTTGTGATGCCAGCACTGAGACACATTATGTTGTATTTTCCTCTAATTTGTCACCCATCTACACCATCCTGTAGAATAAGTGAAAAGACAGATTAAATATAATGTGCTAGGGCCTGACCGATAAAGGATTTTGAGGCTGAATGTTGTTATTTGAGGAAATTTTGTTAAGAAAGCTAAATATGGTTAAACATTTGTGACCAGGATATGTACTGATCAGGACATTTTGTGCCAGTAAAGTGCTAGAAAGTGCTAGAAAATATGCAAACTACTACAGACATATCACTTTGTTAACAGTAATACATTCATACCATTATACATCTGTGTTTACCTAATATCAGTTGATAATATTGCATATGGCTGCATTTACTACAGTTACCCACAATAAACTCTTGTTATTAACATGCTTATAGTGATCACATGAAGAAATGACACTATATTTAATTAAGGTTTGACAACACATGCTCGTTCTGTCTATTTTCATGATGTATAAAAATGTTTTTATACCACCTTTATTTGAGATGTGAGCAAACAAAAACATTAACCGAAAAAACTAAATGAGAAAAAATTATTTCAGATTTTATTTCAGATATAGTAATTTGCCATCTTATAATAATTTAGAGTGAAATTGGTTAATCAGAAAAAATGAAGATGTTCGATATTTTTTGGAACAATATTCAGATGTTTTAAACACAAACCAAATGAAACAGGTGTAATTCTCCTGCTAAAATGTTTTTACCTGATGGTTATTTTATGTTTTTTATTGTTTTATCATAAACTTTATGATTATCTGCCTTTATGTTAAGCACTTTGTGTTTCTTTTCTTTTTCACGAATTGTTCTATATAAATAAAATATACTATTATTATTATTAATTATTATTATTAGCCTGTGAATATTCTCATTTGTCCAGGTCATCGTTATCCTCAAAGCAATTTCAGTCGAAAGCAACTGGACTTGGTTATTTATATATATATATATATATATATATATATATATATATATATATATATATATATATATATATATATAAATATATATATCTTAGAGGTAATACATCCCTAACCCTAGACAAATAACCAAGTCCAGTTGCTTTTGACTGAAGTTGCTTTGAGAAGTCTTAAACTTTATTGTTCTTTTCAACTTTATTGTTCTTTTCAACAGCTTACAAAACATATCTGTCCATAAATTAAATTGTATGAAAGACAAAATACTAGTTAGTATCATGCATAAAAAAGTTTGGTATCGAGGATTATTTTTCTTTGTAGCGGAACCTTTCTGCGGAGACAACGTTTCAGCGGCGGACAGGTTTAGCTGACGGACTCTCGTATGTTTACACGTGAGTTTTTTGAAGGGCTGTAAATTAAGCCTTTAAATGTTAAAATCTCAAATACCGTTGTTTGACCTGATGAAGTAAAACAGGTTTGTATTGCATAATATTCATAAAGATTTATTCGGTTGTGTAAATTGTGTTTTTACTGAAGCGCTTAAGACAAAGTTAGCTCGTTCGTGGTGTCTTAACATGTTACAATAATGAGGTGGTGGCTTCGTGAACATCGTGTTTAATTTATTAATTTCCTCAGATTAAAATGGGAAGACTAAGAAGAAAACACAACTGGAAGGGGAGACAGCAAAGTGACAACAAACAACCAGAAGAGGAGAAGTCAAATGTTGTTGTGGAGCTTGAAGGTATTTTATTTTAAATTAAATATTTAAAGAAATGTACCTCCTATGTCCTTAAAACTACTTAATAAAAAACTAGAAAAACGATTTATTTATGCAAATCTTATAATTGTATAACACATGAAAGTTATATATATGTGTGTGTGTGTGTGTGTGTGTGTGTGTGTGTGTTCATGATTGTGTCCAAATTTTTGAGAATTCAAATGTATTTGACGAGTAAATGTACATTTGAAAAAACGTTAATAAAGAAATCTTTAAGGCAGAAGAATCCTGCAGACTGGTGAAATGATTTGCTCTTTATTGCACACTTTAAACAAGTTTTCTGTTTGGTTTGTACCACCCGTGCTCATCAGATGGGGACAGGCTGAAAGGTGTCGACCAGAGCAACGCTTTGGTCCTCCCAGCCAACAAAGCCAAGAAGAAGAAAGCCTCAGTGACACCTGTCTCCTACAAAAAGCCGCTAACCAAGAAACAGAGGAAAGAGCTGCAGAAGGTCCTGGAGCGCAAAGAAAAGAAGGCTCAGGTGAGACACAGTTTGGTGCTGCAGCCTTAGAAGCTTTAAGAATAAGGGTATTTCTATGTCTCTGTTTAGTCAGGGTAACACAACTTTGAACATGTCCATAACGTACGGTTAAATCCACAATGTCTGTAGTGGTGCTGAAACATCTAGGTCGAGTTGATTAGTTGTTGACAACAGTGAGTGATTTATTAAGCAAAGGTGTGAGGATTTGATGATGTTCTCTGTTTTATGTAAATATCTATGGGGTTTGGGCAGGCAGTCGGGCAAAGCAAGCAAGTTTAAGACTTTTTTTTTTTATCCGCCTGGCTAAAATCCCACACATATTTACATATAAATGTACATTAATATGTTGAGTCCCATTGTTAAAGTAAGTAAATAAATAAATAAAAGTATTCACCTTTGACCGAGATCAATAAAGGTTTATCTTGTCAAAAGCAGATTAGATTAACAATTGCTAATTTAAGCTGTGGTCTTGAGCATATTAATTAAACAAAAACTTGGACTTAATGGTAAAGTAGTAATGCCTAAAATTCCCACATCTTACGTGCTAAAATTTGCCCAAGATCTTGATATTATTATTATTGGGTAAACATTTTTAATGCCTATGTAAAGTAGCCGTATCCAAGACTGTCCAAAATGTGTCGAAAGTTGACTTTAATGGACTCTTTTCTAGTCTTGTTTTAATTATTCTTTGATCAGATGGTTCCTGATTTAGATGAAAATTCTGTCAGTGACAGATTATTTATTTAGGAGTACGAGCGGCTGCTTGTGTTTGTTTTTTTTATTATGTTTTTTGGGGGAATAACATACGGACAGACAGATTGTTATTGGTGCGATGCTGCTCCTGAAAATGATCGTATGATACCCAGCCTTCGACCTGAGGCTGAACGAGTTTATTTTCTACTCAGTAGAGACATAAACGTTAAACATGTCGAAACTGCAGAGGTCACAACCCACTCACCTGTCCCGTTGTCCGTCCCGTCCAGAGAGCAGACATCCTGACCAAACTGGCCGAGGTGCAGGTTCCTGAGTCTGAACTGAAGCTGCTGTACACCACGTCCAAACTGGGAACAGGAGACAAACTTTACGAGACCAAGCAGTAAGTGCACAAATGCAACACATTAGCTCAGAAAAGTTGAGTATTTTGTAAGTTATTTGTTTAGTTCTTACAGCTTGTCCATATATGTCAGACTACACCTCCTGAGTTTTGTTAGAGCTACATGTGCCTTTTTATTCACCTTTTCTCAACTGATTCGCTCTGGGTTTTTACGAGGAAATACGAGCCTAAACATACCTAGCCCCCTTTAATTTGTGATCGTATAATATGAGACAACCAAGAGTTATATAGATGATTTGAGCTAATTTATGGAAATGTAATAGTTTTCTAAATATAGCTGCTATATGCTATGTAAAGTGAAAAAAAGAACACCAAGAAAAGAGAAGGTGGAGTCGTGGTCTTGAGATATACTATATATATACTATTTTTTAGGTTACCCGATGAAATAGAAGATGGAGACTCTGGACCAAAGATCAGCAGTGTCAGTGGAGCGAACAGAAAAAGAAAATGGAAAGAAGAAGAAGAGGACGAAGAGGAGGAAGAAAAGTCAGAAGAAAGCAGCAATCTGGACACCTCGTCTGACGAGGAGGAGGAGGATGAAGAAGTGAAAGAGACCATAGAGAATGAGGACAAACAGGAAGTGAAAGAAGAACAACACAAATCACAACAAGATGAGCAGAATGACAAGAAGATTTCCGATCAGCAGAAAGTCGAAGACAAGCCTCCGTCGCAGCCGGCTGTCTTCATTCCTGTTGACAGATTACCAGAAATACAGGTGTGAAACTACAGGTGTTTACATTCAGACAGGTTTGTTTATTTTCAATTTGTTTATGGGCTTTTAAGAGCTCTTAAATCTGTCGCTGCAGGAGGCTCGTCTGAAGCTGCCCGTTCTGGCGGAGGAGCAGGTCATCATGGAGGCGGTGAGAGAAAATCCCTCTGTCGTCATCTGTGGAGAGACAGGAAGTGGAAAGACCACTCAGGTGCCTCAGTTCCTGTATGAAGCCGGCTACGCCAGGTAGGTCATCGTCTTAATGATGCTGATATTCACCTAGAAGAAAATCTTACATGCAGATACACATTCATATGTAATTATGTATGTAATGTAAAATTCTCGGTGATTCGAGTATTACTGTTTTAAAATGTGAAGATCATTCAAACTGTTACACTTTGAAAAACTCACAGTAAGTAATAAAACTTGGTGTGTATCAGAACTTTTTGAACATTTTCAGCACATTTTATCCACGATGCTGCCTATAACCGTGATAATTCTGGTCACCATAATCGTGAATTTTCATGCTGCTTCATCTCTAATAAGTGATGTCATGTGGTTTTCATCGTCTTCTCGTTGTGGTTTTCCTGCAGTGGAAGTGGAATAATCGGCATTACAGAGCCAAGGAGAGTGGCAGCGGTCAGCATGTCCCACAGAGTGGCCAAAGAGATGAACCTTACCACACGGTAACATTCAAAATACTCCAAATGAAACCTCTTTGTGACAAGCTTGGGAATGGAAATATTGCTGGTAACGGAAACATTTTGTAAATTCTATGGTTCTTGTTTGTGTGTCTGTGTTCAGGGTGGTGTCATACCAGATTCGATATGAGGGAAACGTGACCAGCGATACCAAGATCAAGTTCATGACAGACGGTGTTCTACTGAAGGAGATTCAGAAGGTATCGTTTTACTCTCTGTCGAGTCGTTTAATGCATAAACATGAGTTTGGCCTGCTGATTTCTGATTCTGTTTTGTCCTTGAGGTGGTGGAGAAATATCCAGATAACTGCTGCTTTTCTTCTTGATAACTTAGAGACAAACAGGAAGCAACAGAGTCAGAGGGACGGACAGGGAGAGTGTTGAATCTGTGATCATGTTTATGTTTATTCGTACGTGATTTGCATCCACATTTTCAGTTTCAGCTCGGTGGGTTTAACCCAAGACATTTTCTGTTCTTCTTTTCTGTTTTGATAAAATAAATGTCTCTTTTAAAGGTCTGTATGCTCTGATTAGGCGTTTTTCGGCAGAAATCGGAATCGAGAACTGGTAAAAAATTGGAATCGTATATCTCTGAGCTTATCAATTCATTTTATCAGTGGTATGTTTTTCTCACAGTTCATTGCAAAACATGGACGTCAAACTAATGCGTCTGCGCTGCTGGAAACTTACAACAAGAAGGAGTCATGGAGCAGAGAAAGAAACAGTCCAGAGCGAAGCGTTATGACAACATTAGCGTCACGTAGGCAGATTTGTTCTCTGAAAACCTAAGAGAAAGCTGCAGACATATTCTCTCAGTTCATCTACAGTGTTCAGACGTGGAGATAATGACTCCCAGAGAGGAGCTCTCCTGAGAACTACTTACCTTCAAAGCCCTTTTTCTGTTTGCATTCACACCACTAGTAGGAACTTTGAGTGACGTAAGCGGGATGATTCATATATTCTGCATTGACGAGTCAAGATCGCAATATATATTTACCCCATATATTTACAGTTAAACCTGTATTTTACTGTCTGTCCTATTATCCCTGTTTTCTTCCATTTTTTATTTTTTTTACAAGCTGTTCTTTGTGTTTTGTTTTGTCTGTTGTTTACATGGCTAACGGGTTTTTAAAAGTCGCTGCTCATGTCGTAGTCCTAATAATAATATACCATATTTATATTTCACACTGAGCCCGTTTTAATCTTGTGAAGGATGATGTGAGAGATTAAAGAACCTCATATAAGGATGGTATGGAGCAGTATAAGTTTTAATGATGGGTCATGAGGTTGTTTTTGTAGATATTTTTTATAAATACAGGAGTAATGGGAAAGCAGTTTTCTTTAATTTCCTTTCATTACCTCAATGTTGCTTCAGTTTCTTCAGTGTCTCTGTCTTGTCTCATAGGATTTCCTGCTCCAGAGATACAGTGTGATAATCATAGACGAGGCGCATGAAAGGAGCGTGTACACAGACATCCTCATCGGACTGCTGTCTCGTATCGTCCCTCTCAGAAACAAGGTAACACACACGTGTTTCATGTTTTTGGTGTAAAAAGTCACAGCTGCGTGTTTTACAGACAGCATGACATTATCTTCCCTTCTCTGTTTTCTTACTCTGCTCCTACTCTTCACGTCTCTGCAGAGAGGTTTGCCCATGAAGCTGCTGGTCATGTCGGCTACTCTGCGAGTGGAGGACTTCACAGACAACACAAAGCTGTTTCGAGTGCCACCGCCCGTCATCAAAGTGGACGCTCGCCAGTTCCCGGTCACTATACATTTCAACAAACGCACCCCGATGGAGGATTACACTGGAGAAGTTTTCCACAAAATCTGCAAGATCCACCGGATGCTTCCTCCAGGTCTACTTTTTAGTTTTAAGATTTGTCTACTACAAAACTAAATTGAACTATAGGGGTGAAATCAAATCAAATTTATTCAGATTAATCGGCAAACAGACTCACCATGTTTTTGTCCTTCAGGTGGTATCCTGGTGTTTCTGACGGGACAGGCAGAGGTTCACACTCTGTGCAGAAAACTGAGAAGAGCTTTCCCCTTCAGGAAGGGCAACACCACCACTGGTGAGTCCAGCACACCTGTTTGCCACCTGCACACTCTGACACATCTTTGAGTATGTTTTACCTGTTTTTGTGTTCAGGTGAAGACAAGGAAGAAGAGACCTCAGAGGCCATGAGGAAGTTTAAGAAGGCCAAACAGAAGAAGGCTGTCGTAAGTTTTCTTTTAGTAAAATGTCCCTAATAGCTGCTGCCTAATTGATCCTTTTCTTGTGTTTTTTTCTTAGATTAGAAGTCACCTCCGTCATTTTTTAAGAGTGTTATCTGTGTCTTCAGGCTTTGCCCCGAATCGATCTGGATAACTACTCTGCCCTCCCTGTGGATGAAGGAGACGAGGACAGAGAGGCTGGGATCGGAGACGAGGACGATGAAGGTTCTGACCTGGAGATCGGAGACGATCCCGCCAGTGCAGGCGAGCTACTCCAAATGAATAATTCTTCATATCGAGTTGGATGTGTTATAGGTGAATGCTTTTACTAATTCTGCTCTGTTTTGTTTCTGCAGAGGAGAAGGCTGACCCCTCCATTCCTCTCTACGTTCTCCCTCTCTACTCTCTGTTGGCTCCAGAGAAGCAGGCCAAGGTGAGATTAACATCTTATGTCAGCACAAATCTTGCTGATGTTGAAACAGGATATATTGTGTCTGTCTCTCTCTTTCTTGACTGCAGGTGTTTCGACCTCCTCCACCTGGAACTCGTCTGTGTGTGGTTGCCACCAACGTGGCCGAGACATCTCTGACCATCCCAGGAATCAAGTACGTGGTCGACTGCGGTCGAGTTAAGAAGCGCTTCTACGACCGAGTGACCGGAGTCTCTTCCTTCAAGGTCACGTGGACTTCACAGGCCTCGGCCAATCAGAGGGCAGGTAGAGCGGGGCGAACAGAGCCGGGACACTGCTACAGGTCAGGACTTTGACTTTTTGTATAATATAGTTTCACAGTTGTTTTCTTTACTTGTGGGGTCACGCATTCGTCTCTCTGGTCCTGCAGGTTGTACTCATCTGCAGTATTTGGAGACTTCAGTTTGTTCTCGGAGGCAGAGATCACTCGCCGACCTGTTGAAGACCTGGTTTTACAGATGAAGGACCTCAACATCGATAAGGTCAACAACTCAGACTTACCAGCAGGCTTGTAAGAAAAAATCTACGTCTTCTCATAAAAACAACTTTATATTTTCTGTTTTTGCAGGTGGTCAATTTCCCCTTTCCCACGTCTCCATCGGCTGAGGCTCTTGTTGCAGCGGAGCAGTTATTGGTCTCGTTGGGAGCTCTCAAAGAGCCACCTCGCACCGGAAGGTAGGTTAACTGTCTTGTTCATTAGGGCTGCACTATTAATTGCTATTTATTGCCATATGGACTATTGAATTAGCCAAGTCACAGGGGTGCGCGATATTCGTCAAAAGCAAAATATAATGTCAAAACAGCGTTTGCGTTTTCTGACTTGAGATGAGAATTGATACGATTGTGTTTATACCAATGCTGGTATTGATTCCGCTTATGGTTCCAATTCTTGATCAATTCTTATTCTGATATTCTTTAAAAATTCTGATCAATTTTCCGTATGGAAAAAAAAACGTGTTCAAACTTACAAACTGTTTTTCTTTATTTTCTAAGGGTGAAGGAGATGGAGCGAGAGAGGCTGAGCTGTCCCATCACCCCTCTGGGCAGAGCAATGGCTTCCTTCCCTGTGGCACCACGTTACGCTAAAATGTTAGCTCTTGGGAGGCAGCAGGATTGCCTGCCTTACGTCATTGCTGTTGTAGCGTCCATGACAGTCCGGGAGATCTTTGAAGACCTTGACAGGTGAGGACACGTTTCCCCTGATCATCATCTGTTTATAGATTAATGTATTAAAAAGGGAATAGGCGCTTCCAAAGTCTTGCTTGTAGAAATTGATGCTTAAGAAGACTTTGTTTTGTTTTTTATTTTCATAACACATTTTTGTTCATCCTCAGGCCTGCACCCAGTGAAGATGAGAGCTCCAAATTCACCCAGCGTCGAGCTCGGATCATCCAAATGAGGAGGTTGTGGGCTGGGCAAGGAGCGTCGCTCCTGCTGGGGGACCTCATGGTCATGCTGGGTGAGCTTACATTTTGTCAAGGTCGCAACACAGATATAGACTATAGAAGTCAGTTGCATGTTGACCCATAGAAGTCCCTTGACTTGGTTGAGCAGGGGTTGTGCCCAAAAAGTCTAAAAATTCTCCTTTTTGTTGGCAGTAACTTTTACATTCACCCCTGACTGCAAAACATTCAGTCATGCAGACATGCAGTCTGGGGTAACACTTTAAAGGCAGAGTAAAGAGAGGAATTTTATTGAGATACAAAAAATAAATACACTTAAAACTGTTTTTGTCACAGACTGTATTTAAAGATGGACGGTTTGACGGCTCCCCAGAAGTGAAACAAAAATAAATTTGATCGCCCTCTGCTGTCTGCCTGCAGTATAAGTCCCTCCCCCTCCTTGTTCGTGGATGGTCCATGGGCCAAACTAAAAAATCAAAGTACAACTCAAATCATTTTTTCCCAAAGACGTTTTTTGTCTATGTAGGTAGTTTTTATCATGGTCTGTATGTTTGGTTTTAATTAGTTATTTGATGCTATAAAATGGCAAGATTGACAGCTGTTAACAACTTGCGATTGGTCGGGCGCATGTATGAACGTCACTTCGATGACGTGATGCACGATCACTACTGCGCAGACAAAATTACTGTGGGTTCTACTGTATTTCTGTGTGACAACAGGTGCCGTTGGTGCTTGTGAATTTGCTGGCTGTACTCCTAAGTTTTGCGAGGAGAACGGCCTGAGGTATAAAGCCATGGTGGAGATCAGGAGGCTCAGGGGACAACTTACCAACGCAGGTAGAAGAAACGCACAAAGAAAAGCCAACACATGATGTGCTGCAGAAACAAAACAGAAAATAACTTTTGTTCTCTCCTCCCAGTGAACGCAGTATGTCCAGAGGTGGGAGCATTTGTGAATCCCAAGATGGCTCCGCCGACAGAGCACCAGGTGGTTTGTTTGCGTCAGATTGTTCTGGCCGGACTTGGAGACCATCTGGCAAGGCGCGTACAGGCAGAAGATATACTGGACCCAAAGTGGAAGAATGGATACAAGGCAAGTCACTCTGAGGGCTGTAACTGTGATTAAGGTGATTCTATTCTATCGCTCTCCTTCACGCCTTTATCTGGTTTTGGTCATAGACGCCTCTTCTGGACGACCCAGTGTTCATTCATCCCACCTCCGCACTGTTCAAAACGCTGCCCGAGTTCATCGTCTACCAGGAGATCATGGAGACCAGCAAGATGTACATGAGAGGTAAATGAGCTTTGGGAAAACTCCAGATGTATCTGGTATGTTTTGTATGTCACAGTCACAGCGACCTTTTAGCACTGATTAAGAGAGAAACAGGCTCCTTTAGTCCCAATGTTTCCATCAGGCTCCTTTTTTATTGTTTTTCTGATTTGTAGTGTCAAATAAAGGTTGATTTGAATAACTAAGATTCAGTATCAGGCTTTGAATTCCCCTGTTTTAGACAAAATCAAAGGATCTTTAGTTTAGTGTTTTCTTTGCCTCACATGGCTGAAAAATGACCTTTTTTAGACCGTTTGTTGTTGTTTGATACAATTTTTATTCATGAATATTTTTCAAATCATAAGAACCGTAAACAAGAAGCAATTAAGAAACAAACTCAAAAAGTTGATTTTATGCATCATAAAACATATATTTATACATATTATACATATTTATACATTTCACCCAAAAAAATACATTTAATATATTTCCTTAAGTCTTCACTTCATATTTTCTGTAAGTCAGAATAACAGTAACACTTTGGTAATTCTATTTTTTTATTTGTTTATGTTTGTGTGTGTGCATCTCCTCAAAATCCTGTCAGCTTTGCAGACTGAACGGTCTTCCTTTTATTATTATATTTTATTTCTGTCTCCGTCAGGTGTGTCAGCAGTAGAAGCAGAGTGGCTCCCAGAGCTTCTGCCCCAGTATTGCCATTTGGGCTCTCCTCTGGAGACACCGTCACCGTGGTTCTGTTCGTCCACAGGCACCATCAGATGTCACCGCCCGAGCACCTTCTGTGAGTCCTCTACAGCTGAGCGATGTGGCTGTTTGTGCTGAAAACGTGTCTCTGGCTACACTTGTGTTAATGTTGTGTTCCTCCTGCAGTCCGTGTCGGTTGGCAGCTGCCAGCAGTGGAGAAGGAATATCCAGACGGCCTCGACCGTTACAAAATTTTTGCCAGGTTTCTGCTTGAGGGACAGGTACTGCAGAAAGTCTCACACCTCTATTCAGTCTTCACTCAAGTTTCACTCAGGCATTAACCTGACATTGTGTCCAATCCTGAGCTGTCCTGATCACTGCTACAGGGCAAAATAAGGGTAATCTTAATAACTATGAGCCTCCTCCTCTCCTTATGGCTTATTTGGATCTCCAGCAGTTGTTGCATTTGCACAAACTACTCTTCCTTCAGTCTCTTTATATTAAAATATACAATATGATCAACAAAAATGTACACACGCCATACAGTAATTGATACAAATACAAAAGTTTAGCGTATAAAGTTTTAAACACATTAACCATCCCATATGACAAGTGTTTGTCCTGAATAAACTTCTGTGGCAGGCCAAGTTCAGACCAGTGAGACGGGACCAGACGTTGTATCATCTCCATAGCAACGCATTCCTCTACTTCTGTTCTGACCTCTGACTTTTCAGGGTTTTTTCGTAGCTGGATATAATTTGTAGAATTATAAAATATAATTGAGGACAGCTGACAGTTTGTCAGTGACTTGACCAGCGGACTTTGCTCAGACTTGATTGACTGTTGAAACAGGTGACGTGTGTTACGTTCTTAAACCAGACGCTGGCGTTTTAACGAGCTGAACCGCAGGCGACAACTTCAGCCGGTTTGAGTCCAGACGAGACGATCAGTTTACATCGCCTCAACTTTTACCTACAACTTTCTAAAACAGTTTTGTTGCGAATCTTTGGTATGAACTGGGCTTTAGGTCTTGAGTAGTAATGTTTGCTTCGTCTGGTTTGCAGGTTTGTCCTCAACTAAAGAAACACTGCAGCCTTCTTCTCTCAAACCCCTCCATCATGCTGAAAACATGGGCAAAGTAAGCTGGTACATCTCACACTGGTGCTGCCTTCCTAGAGGCATTTCTCTGATAGACAAATTGACTTTTCTCTTACTGTTGTGTCTTTGCTGCTTCAGGCTGCAGCCCAGGACAGAGGCTTTGCTGGGGGTGCTGGTGTCAAAGAGGGTTGACTGCAGAGATGCCCTCCTCTCTGTCTGGAAAACTCAAGATAAATGTAAGGAATTAATGTGCTTGGCATGACTTCCCTGAGTCTGATCTGTTCTGATCTGAGTCTTGTTGTTTGATCGTGTATTTGTCTCCTCCTGCAGTTCTGTTGTCTGCATACTGCCAGTGGTTACCTCAAGCCGTGCATCAAGAAGTAGCCAAAAGTTGGCCTCCCATATGAAGGCTTACATCTAACGAAGAAGACAGAAAATGAGAGGGAGTCTTCATCTACAGATTCATAGAACTCCCTTCTTCCCTACCGGAGGGCATCTTCAGACCTTCAGATGTTTTAAACGTTCTCTCAAAGTGCAACTACGAATCCACAACACTGCCTTTTCTCAGTTTTGTATTTTATATACTGTATCTGTGTACAGTTTTCAACTCAAGCTCTAAATTACTTTTAACTTGTTATCAGTGTGCATCTGTCTGTCGTGTTAGTCTGATTTGGTCTTCATAAGACTCATTAAAACTGCGCGGCTCTGATGAAAGCTGCTGTGTGATTTATTAATGATGTATATAAACTGTGGTTGATAAATAAGGTAGGCCAGTTGAGTTTAGTATGTGCCACTAAGACATCTCAGCCGGCACATACGCCACCTCGATCACATTGCTGATATAAACACAACAGGGCCATTACAACTGAATGAACAAACATCATAAAATATACTTTTTTTTCTCTGTGGCATCTTGTCAATGATTAATTGATTTATCATTGCTTCTCGTCGAATTGTTCCCCCGACTGTAGGAAAAGAAGTACACCCAGTATCTTCAAAGCTTGAGAACTACCTTTTAGAAGGTGCACCATTTTTTTCTCGCAAGCAGACTGCTTTTTTATTTTCACACTGAGGGTGAATACGGGTATATTCAGACCAACAGTATGAGAAAAGAACAGTTTTTGAAATTAAATCATTTAAACACGTTCTAATAGAAACCAAAAATACAATTATGTATCTGAAAATGAGCATGACGTGTCCTTTAGGTAGCTGTTTGAGATTTCTATTGTTTCACATGATCCTCCTCAGCAGATGGAGTTTACACAGTTGTCAGAATTAAAATGTTGGGACTGAGTTAATTTCCCACTTTGGAAACAGTCAGTTGACAAAACAGACTCACAAAGTCCACTTAGTGGCTGGTAGCTGTGTGAGTTTTCAAATGGCATAAGAAGTTTGCGTCATGCAAGGGACTAAGAGGTTCAGGCCTCTGTCGCTTACTGCATTTTCACCTAATTTTATTAATCCAACAAAAGTGAACCTTTTATATTTTATTTCACAAAAAGGAAGTATCTTAAGAAACTGCCCCCCTGTAACTCTTTAAAAAAAATCAGAATCAATATATATTTTGCAATATCAAATTTAAAACTACTTAATCATTTTTTTTATTAATTTATGCAACACTTTCACAAATTAGGTAAAACCTTGTATGTGCTCATGGTTGTGTTCTAACTTGTGTTTTTTTAATCTTATTTTATCATTTTGTATTATTCTACAAATGTACCGTGTGTGTGTGTGTGTGTGTGACAATCCTGTTGTTTCTTGTGCCAACATTTTATTAATTTGAATGTATTTGACCAGTGAATGTACATTTGAAACCCCCTTTATACAAATACAAAGAAACTTGAAAAAAAATGTAGGAAACAAACAACGAGAGCAAAAAAGAGTAAACTATTATTTGGATTTTATTAATTTAAATGTTTTTAACAAGTTGAACACCTTGATTTTACTTACTACTTGATTTTACGATTGATAAATTTGTTGTGTCGCTGTTTTTTATTAATTTGTTTATAGCTTATTTATAGTTTATTTTTTATAGTTTATGGTTAATAGGGGTGTGATAGGCACCAACTAATAAAATGTATTATTATAATTATTAATATAATTCATAATCATCAATGGCTTTTGCAGGAAACAAACAATGAGAAAAAAAGAAAAAACATTTTATTGTGGCTGCTGTGATTGGCTAACGTCTGTCGGGTCGTCATTTCCGGCAGTCAGCAGTCACTTCCGGAAGAAGCGGAAGACAACAGTGGAGAGTCACAGCTCCGATGCGAAAATTCTCAAATAACAAAACAGAAACTGACATTTTAATTCAAGCCGTTTGACAAGCGAAGACCTAAACTGTCGACATGGTGAGTAACAAACACGACACATTTATATGAAAACAAACTGAAGCAGTTTAAATACCGAGCGGCTGACGTTGACAACAACACGACAGCAGCACAAAGCTGCTCTGTCATGACGGAATTAAAGTCCCAGCGTCCGTTAGGTGGATGTTACAAACTCACGTCAGATATATGGTAAATATGTGTGAAGTATTCATAGGGGTTTGGTTTGTTCCACAGTTTTCCTTCCATGTATTCGACCACCCGATGTCCCGGGGGTTTCAGAACCGCTTCTCCACTCAGTACCGCTGCTACTCGGTGTCCATGCTGGCGGGTCCCAACGACCGCTCCGACGTGGAGAAGGGAGGAAAAAGTGAGTGTTGTCTTAAAATACCAAACATTCATGTACTGATCATTTAAAGGACTCATACACTTGGACACTTCTTAGTGCGTATCCAAATCAAATAGCATTAAAGGAAGAGTATTACTGTATAATTATGTTGTAAATAATTCAGTTCAATTTGATATACAGTGCCAAATCATAACAAAAGTTATCTCAAGACACTTTATATACAGAGTAGGTCTAGACCACACGCTTTGACTTATTTATGATTTGCAGAGATCCAACAATTCCTCCATGAGCAGCAGCAAGTTGCAATATCTTTAATAATAATTAACTTTATTTATAGAGCACCTTTCATACAAAGAATTGAGCCAAAAGCACTTTATTTAAAAGCATAAAAATGAAGACAACCATTAAAAGCATTAAACATAAAACAAGCGCAGATCAATAGGTGGCCTAGAAGAAGAACAGCGCTTACAGCGGTGAAGAATAAAAAAATACAGACTGCATCAAGAGGTTTAAGCGCAGAGGTGGGAGAGTGCATAGAAATAACATCACTGTAGTCCATAACATATTATAAGATTGTCTCTACAATTACAATTCTGAAGTTCTGGGTAGTGCATGCTCTATTTCTTTAGAAGAAGAAGCTTTAAGGGACTTAGTTAATTAATATGTTTTTTTGAAGCACAGCTTGTCATAGAGCCACGAACTAAGGTATTTATAAGTGGATGCTTTTTCAGTTGGTGTCCCATTAAGAGTAGTAGAGAACATCATGAGTTTAACAGGGATTTAAGATCAATAAAAATTAGTTAAACAGCACAGAAATCAGAAAGCAAGTTTTTTGCCGCCTCGGTCCACAATGCCATTTTCCAGTCTGCAATAGTTCAGTTCTTTTTTTTCTTGTCCCAGTCAAACGTACAGTGTTACAGCTGTTTGGGTGCAGTGTTTCCACCCATAAAAGACTTCTCCCCACCCAGAAGTCAGTCTTTATACTTGAAGTATCTGTTTCTTTCTGTCAAAGGTTTCAAATTAAATGCAGTCAAAAGTGCAGATTGATGCTAGAAACATGAGCTTCCGTACCAGTGAATCCTACCTGCTTTCTAGTGTTTTCTACTGTTGAATTGGTCCGTGTATTGTGTTGAGTCATGTTCAGCTTTGTTTTAATGTCTGGTGCAGCCAACCTTTTGTTGTGTAGGCTATTATAGACCCTTATGAACAGGTGTGTGTGGATCTAGGTTTGTCAGTTCATACATTTTCCCATTTTGAGATGCCTTTTGATAAAATAAGCTGCAGTGTTGTTGAAAGATAAATGAACAGCAGTTTCTCTGTAATTCCCCAGAATAGTAGTGGTTTGCCTTTTTGTTTGTTAGTTAATATTTCACTTACATGATTTCAGTTTTAGTTTAATTTATTTTAGAAGGGTCAGTGCAAATTAATAAATACGCAGGCTGTGCCTGTTTCTTGCTGTTCTGCTGTATTCACTGCCATAACATGTAAGTCATATTCACATTACTTTAACTATCACTATAGTAACTGTTACGTTTGTGGTTGCTTGCATCTCCGGAAGAGTGTCTGTCTTTGTCTCTCTATGTCCATCTGTCCGTCTTTTCTCTCTTTCTCTCTCCTTTTCTTCCTCCCCAACCGGTCAAGACAGATGTCCGTCCTCCACAGAGCTGAGTCTGTCCGACGTTCCTGCCTGTTAAAGGGAAGGTTTTCGTTACCACCGTACTCTACGGGGGAATTGGGTCTATGTAAATCATAAATAAATCATAGAGTGTGGTCTATACCTACTCTGTAAAGTGTCCTGAGATAACTTTTAATATGATTTGGCACTGTAAATAAAATTGAATTGAATTTAATTAAAAATAAAAACATTTTTAAACGTTGAATCAAACAGTTTTTTAAAGGACCAGATTGATAACATGATGGTATCATAACTGCATCTTATCTGTTTAAAAGTTTTCATCTAGAAGCAAAGGTGTTTACATGATCTTATTTGTTGTTTTGTCTGAGCTAATAAACTGTTTCCATTTCAGTAATAATGCCACCGTCAGCTCTCGACCAGCTCAGTAAGTGGAAGTTAAATCAAACATCTCTTCATCATTAAAAGTCCTGTATGAACCCTCCACGACTCTTAACGTTCTGCTCCTTTTCCTCGTACAGGCAGGCTTAACATCACATATCCAATGCTGTTCAAGCTGACCAACAAGAACTCAGACAGAATGACACACTGTGGCGTTCTGGAGTTTGTGGCAGACGAGGGCATCTGTTACCTGCCTCACTGGGTAGGAAACCGTGTCAGAAATGTTCTCTGCTGATTAGCCACTCTGCAAGTATCCATCAGGCAGCACTGATGATTTGCTTTAATTGTGTTTGCTGCAGATGATGCAGAATCTCCTGCTGGAGGAAGGTGGTCTGGTCCAAGTGGAAAGCGTTAACCTTATGGTGGCCACTTACTCAAAGTTTCAGCCACAGAGCCCAGACTTCCTGGACATCACAAACCCCAAGGCTGTGTAAGAAATATCAGTTAGGAACATTGAATTTATATCTTTTCCCACATTTTGTGTTAATTATAGTGATTAACTAAGTTGTCACTTTAATACAGGCTGGAGAATGCATTGAGAAACTTTGCCTGCTTGACAACTGGTGATGTTGTAGCTATCAACTACAATGAAAAGGTAAATTAACTCTTGTTAGACTAATATGTGAATATTTTCTTGTTTTTCTTCTTCAGAATACACCTGCTAATGCAATCTGTGTAATTGTTTCAGATATATGAGCTGCGGGTAATGGAGACCAAGCCAGATAAAGCAGTCTCCATCATCGAATGCGATATGAACGTAAGATCCTTTATATTATCACAGTGAGTTATTCTGTTGTGTTCTCCGCGTCACCTGTGTTGTGACTGTGTTTCTCAGGTGGATTTTGATGCTCCTTTGGGTTACAAAGAGCCTGAACGACGACCTCAGCACCAGGAAGAACCAACAGTAAGGACCAAACACTAAAGGAACCTGTAAAATGTATTCTCTGAACAATTTGACAAAACCTGTTTCTTCACAGGAGGAAGAAACGGATCCCACCAGTTACGCCGACATGGACCTGGGATTCAGAGTGAGTGTGTTGCTGTGGGTTACTAAATCACAAGTGTCCTTATCACTACTGAAAAAACGTAATAATTGGAGCTAATGTAACTTCTAATTTGTTTCTTATCCTCAGGCTTTCACTGGCTCTGGCAATCGTTTGGATGGTAAATTGAAAGGGATTGAGCCCAGCCCCGCTCCTCTTGGCCCAAGTGACATCAAAAGGTGATGTTCGGTATTTAATACATGTACACATGAAGTGGCGGGTATCTGGTCAGGGACCTTGATCGGTGCTGATGTTCGGCCCAGATTATCTGTTAATGTGAGCTTTTTATAGATCCAATCTTCAGTCTCCCGAACTGTTCGCAGCCTCATCTGGCCTGTCAACATGTTTCAAACATGTTTGATATTCAGCCGTTAAAATCTGAATGGTTACAATTATCATAACGTCTTTACAAACTTTCACAATAACCAATGAGAGCGTCTCAGAGCAGCTTATGTTGCTGGACGTTGGTGGAAAAGCGGCATCAGACAGGACTAAATCTTCCATTGGTTGGTTTTGGACATGCAATGTGACCTGGTGAGGCGCGGATAATTGTGTTGTAGGTTTTTGATAAACTGGAAATACTAATGTGTATCGCCTGTTGAAGAATTTCTAAAAACCCTTCTAATTTTCCATCTTTGGGTTTCTCCGGCCATTATTTCACTCTCTGATGCTTGTTGCTCATTTGTGTCCCCATGTCATCTTGGTGTCGCATAAAGCAGGTCAACTTGCCTTCGTTAGGTGTAATTCATAGGTCTGCCATTCAACAATTTGAAAAATGTAACAATTGACTCGTGTTGGCTCGCAGCATCTGACACCTAGAATGTGTCAAAATGTTATATTTTAACTGTATTAATTTATAAGCTGGTCAGAGTTCTACACTGTGTGAAGACCCTCAGTGAAGCTTGTTGCTTTATTTTATTTCCCTGAACACTGAACCGTTCTACCAGTGTTTAATCACATACATCATATCCATATGAGTGTAAATTCTCACCTTAAACTCTAACCTCTCATTTCACAGAGGCATTCCCAACTACGACTTCAAAGTTGGCAGGATCACCTTCATCAGGAACTCAAAGCCTCTGCCCAGGAAACTCTTAGATGATGTAAGAGTCATACGTTCATCACATATGTGTACATATGTAACTAGGCTGTATTTGCAGTATTTCTGTACAGTTTGTCACACTCTTTTTCCAGTACAACCTTTATGTTCACAGCACATAACTAAAGAATTGTGTGATTACATATTATTATATGTTGAATTCTCTTGATACATCTAATGCAGCACTCCTGTTGTAATTTTCCAATGATAACTACTTTTAAATCTTATTAAACTTATTCCTCCCAGGATGATGCCCTGAACAGATTCATCGCCTTCTCTGGAGAAGGACAGTCGCTACGCAAGAAGGGCAGAAAGCCTTGAAGTGGGGAGAGACTGGCTTGCATACGCGGACTCACTATATCTATTGTTCCTGTCAACAGCAAAGTAAAAAATAAACTGGCCTTCAGATGCATTGGGATATTGTCCCTCTGTTGATTTGACATGGAAATGTTGCTGTTGAGAAGCTGAGCTCCATAAAATTCTGTATGGAGTTGATTGAATAAACGAGAATCAATTATATCACCACACCACCAACACAAAAATAACTTTTGGAGTATTGTTGTGATATTAGAGCATTTTCTCCCTTTCTCCATAATTGTTGTATTTTTACGATTTACTTTAAATATATTGTTATCCAGAGTCCCATTCTTATGATAAAAGGGGAGCAGTAATAGCTCAATACTTTTCTTTTAATGATAATGAATATCATTTTATGTTTGAGAATTTTTTTTTCTGAGTTAAAGGAGTAATTTCAGAAGTTTCTTCCTTTTTTTTCTTGGTTTATTTATAGACAATTAAAGGACTGTGTTTGAAGTTAATTACTTGTTGTTACGTTATTTTGCAACGCCTAAGCGTATACACGAACTACCAAAAACAAGGACACTTCTATGTAATAAGATATTTCATGGCATTTTTCTTGACTTAAATTGGATGAATTTATTTGGGGATACGCAGATGCTTTATGTTTGGTTGACCAGTTCTAATTAGACAGTGTTCTGGCAGGTTAAGATCACAAGTAATAAGTACTTTATAACACCAATAGACAGTAGTACTGTACTTAAGTACTATTTTGAGGTACTTGTACTTGAGTTAGTTCATTTTATGCTACTTTATACTTCTACTCCACTATAAATAATATACTTTTTACTATTTGGTTACTTAAATTACTAGCTACTTTAAAGATTACGAATATTAATACAAAATATACAATAAAATAACATTTATTGTTAGAGATTAAGCTACTCAGCAGTATATAAAGCAAATACAATTAGCCACACCTTTACCAGCTGCATTTAAGTGATATTTACATTATCAATAAATATAATCTAATAATATAATATTCTGAGCTAGTGCATTTTGCATAATGAGTTATTTTACTTGTTGTAATTTTAAGTAACCTTTTGAATGCAGGGCTTTTACTTGTAGCAGAGTATTTCTACGGTGTGTTATTTCTGCTTTCCCTCAGGCAAAAATAACGGAGTACTTCTTTCTCCACTGCCAATAGATGATGAAAAAACCTCAAAGAAGAAATGTCCATATTTGTAGCGCTTTTATTGTGAAAAGAAATCGCCCCGGAAGTATTATCGGTGTATTCGCTCGCGCAGCTAGCATGGACCCGCCTGGAAAAGCAGAGTGGAGGGTAATTTATCAAAGCATTTACTGTAAATTACGTCCTTGGCTAAATGTCCTAATTTAATGTCATGCACCTTGTTATTGATGGTCCAGATAATGAGATAAAAGTGACAAATCTGACCCAAATAGTTACCACGGTGATAGCTATTGTTGCTAAGTAACCTTAGCTAGTAAAAAGCAATGGCAATTAACGTTAGACTACGAGGTTTTTAACACTGTTATTTAATTATTATCTGATGAATGATTTGCTAGCTTTGCTTTAATTTGCTGAAATTTAAAAACCAAATGTAAATATAGGCTATATTGGTAGATAACTGTAGGTCAGTCACTGAGCAGCACACATTAGCTTGGCTGAGGGAGGTGCAGTCAGACGCATAACTATATCCTTTTCTTCTTCAAAGTAAACACAAAGCATTTAAAAAAGGTTTAATACTATTACTTACAATCAGTAGATTATCCACTCATTATAAAACATCTGGAAACAAAGTTGTATTAATTATGAAATAAATAACCATGTGAATAATAGACTAAATAAATGCTTTAAATTGTGAAATAATTCCGTTTTAAAGCACAGCTCTATTATATAAAATTATTGAACCCTGTTTATTTTCACATTTTATTGCAATTCATTTTTATCTAACTACGGTAGTTTTTAGTTAAAGGGTTGCTTTTATCCCCTTGTATTCAGTGTTATTTTTACAACGAGTTTGATTTAAGTGTCTCCTTTTTATTACTAATTCTTAGTCAATTAAGACAGCCTTCAATGAGGTTGGAACTTCAACTTCACTGACCACTGAAACAAAAACCAGCAGTTAAGCATTCCCCGGATAGATCCATTTGACATGAGCTTGTTAGGTGTAACCAGAAAAGTGGAAATGATGTAGTCCCTCAACGGACACTCACCAGTAAAGCGTCAAATATAATCTGTAGTAACTGGCTTGGTGGTGATTCCTGCCTTTGTCTATTCATACAGCTGCCCCGGGTCTGTGATGTCTACTGGAGTGAATTCAAGCATTGCAAAAGCTTGAAGAATCGTTTTCACTACTATTACACTCACGGTACCTCCCCATCCTGTCAGCAGTGGAAAAAGGACTACCATAACTGCAAAGAGTGGGAGAAACACGGAAGTACCGAAGCCAAGGTACCCCTGCAAGGAGTCACATTTGTTTAAAGCAGGGGTCCTAATTCCAGTCCTGGAGGGCCACTGTCCTGCATGTTTTAGGTTTCTCCCTGCTCTAACACACCTAATTCTAACGATGTTCAAACCTGTGGCAAGCTTCATCTGCTTCATAATGTGCACATGGTTAGAATCAGGTGTGTTGGAGCAGAGAGACAGACTACACATGAGAAAAAATGTCTTCAAGTTAAAATCATCCATTTTATACGTAATATATGTGTATTGCAGGAAGCATTGCAGAAGAGTGAGAGAAAAAGAGTGGCCGAGCAGTGTAACTTCACTCCAGTGTGGGAGCTGAGGCAATCCCCTCCCAGAGACTGGCACATGCCGTTGAACCAGGAAAAGCCTCAGGACTCCTGAACTCTGTTCCGTGGCAGCCAAAGCAAAGGGAAATGGACATTCAAGATTGTTGTCACTAAATGAAATTGTTAAGAGCCACGTGCTGGGAAGAGTGGTCATGAGTGTCATCTCAAGTTGTATTCAGTGGGTTGCTGTTTGATCTTCGTGTGTCGCAGTGGTGGAAGCCTCTTGTGGTCAATGATGAGTACGACAGCATCTATTCAGCCGGTGAATTACGATCTCTTCAAAGGTATTGTTATTTCATTACGAATGATTAATTATCCAAGGCGTGTGAAAACTGAAGCACTTAGACTCACTGTAAAGGAGTTTTAAGATGAATTGCGTTGTTTTGCTGTGTTTAGTGTAAGAAGGAAACACTGGGTCAAATTATGCAGTGGATACATTTTCCAAGATGTAATGTATTTCATCTTTCTAGTGAAGGATTGGTCATGCATCCATGTTTGCACTAGCATGTATACCTTTACTTACTGGGACCTGTTTGTTCCAGTAAGCCTGTTAACATTTCTCAAAAGCACTGTATTCTCTTCACCCTGTGCTGTAGATACTATAAATATAGATTATGGATGCATTAATGACAAAATTCAGCTTGAGTTTCAACCTGTGCACAGTTGTGCAATAGACGTTACCTGCCTCATGTCATTGATAATAGCTTTACCCTCATATAACATTTTTAAAATTTTTCTGAACAATTAGAATAAATTGAATTGAACAATGAATAAAAAAAAGTAAATTCTTATTTTCCACTTTCTTTTTGTTTTGTAAAGAGACGTGAATTTGAAAAAGAAGAAAGAATTCAATGCTTAGTTTCCAGAAATGTTGTTGCATTTGATACAGATGGGAAACAACAGATACAGTACAATTCAAGAAAGAACAACATGTTTGCAAAGTGTCCTTCACGCCTACATATGAGGCCTTTAAAAGGGTTGCATCTGGGCTTATTGGATCATGTACAAACAAGGACACTAAATAAATGAGAATACACACAGGCTGCAGTTGTTCCCCGTCCCTCACTGTGTGTAAACTTTAGTAATGTCAGTGTATCTCCCATCAGGAGCTTCATACTTGGTCTTTGGTGGTGTGTAGGCAGGACCTTCATGAGTAAAGGGAAACAGACGGGGGTCCGGCTGCAGCGCTGCCTGGTACAGCTCCTTAGACTCTAACTTTAGCTCCTCCAGCGCCTCCCTCTGTGCTTCTAGAGCAAGTTCAACAGCCTGCATTTCAGCCATGTGCTGATTCTGCAAGAGCAAAGACAGGAGAGCCAATTAAAATACCACCCTCCAAGTGTGGATGATGGAGAGCCGAGGTTAGAGGCAAGACTTTCTATAAAAGCTTTAAGTGGTGGAGGTGTTATGGGTAAGTGGTGACCTGTTTATATCGACACCACTCCTTCAACAGCTGGGCTCGACCTTCACTTTCTTCGAATGACAGCCTTGGTGCAGAGCGTTCCCTTAGTAAGAGAATGAGACACACCAATTTAGAGCAGTTCAAAGTCACAAAAGGTACAGTAAGTTATATTTTATTTACTGTTAGGAACAGGCAACGGGCCTTTCTGCAGTCTTATTTAACAATAGTTGTGGTAATTTGTCAAATACATTAACCATTAGTAACAATTTAAAACTTGACTAAAGGGAAATTCAGAAGTCTTTTTTGCTATCTTAAGTCAGAGACCACAAGTAGGGGAAATTTGTTACACATCAAGTTAAAACCAAACTCGCGTGAGCATTTTGAACTCTGCAACTGAAATTCTGGAGAAACGGTTGGGATTCAGTCTAATAGCGGAGTTAAAAAAATGTTAATCGATGCTTTTTTAATACATTTAATAGTTCTGATAGGTTTTATCAGGCTGGTGTTGGTTTGGTGTTTTCAGAGCATTCGCTGACAAGAAAAATATTAAACAATGCCATCCTCATTCTTTAATATATGTTCGTTACCACAACTGCAGGTAGGTTAACAATGCCTCAGCCCAAATCTAACCGGATTACTTGCAAGTGACTGCATGGACAACAGTGAAATGAGCTGTACCTTGTTTCATCCAAGCATTTAGCCGGAGTGATGAAGTCCTCTATGGGGATGAACTCAGGTGGAACCTTCTCCAACTTCTTCAGCTTTTTTCTCATCCTTTCTCTCACCATCTGCTCCCTTCTTGGGTCCACCTTCTTCTTCTTTTTGGGCTCCGCTCTTAAACACAAAGTACAGCTCTATGTGAGCATACACAAGGTACATTTTGAAGCAGATTTGCTATATTGTGATATATATTGTTATCAAGATACGAGATGACCCTATCGGGATAGAAGATTTTGGCCATATCGTCCAGCCCTACTTGATCATTAATACCTCAGTGGAGCAGATGTCTTCAGTGTCATCACTGGTGCAAACCAAGGACTCTGTACATTGTGATGATGTTCTCCCAAAAGGAAGCTGTAAAACAACAAACAGCATACAGGTCAAAACCATACTGGTTCCTGAGTGTTTATTAACCAAAGAACTGATTCAGCAGCATTTCTCTATTGAGTTTATGCAGGGGGTCTGCCAAATTGTTTGATTATCTTGGATAAAAAAGTGTTTTTTTTCAAAAATGTCTAAAAATATAACTTAACCTGAACGCAACGTATTATCAGCAAAGATACATTTCTCAAAGAATAAATAAATACACACAAGCTTGATGACAGGCTTATAGGCACTAATGTAGCCATGCACAGATACAACTGAGCTGAAGGATTCAATGTGCCTTCCAAATGTATGTTTAACAGTAACATATGATGTTTAAACATGTGAATATGTTAATGATGATCATTCTAATATCTTAGTGTTGTATGAACCATAAAAAGCTGCGTGTAAGCTTTAGGCCGCCCTAGCTGTTAGGCCCCATATATTAATACAGTATTTGTAGTAAGGGGTCCCTGCTTCCCTGCTCTTTCAGCTTGAAGACCCCTGTGTTTCTGAATAACCTTAGCTCTGTTAGCTCCAGGTCGCGTTAGCCTGTTAGCTCTCCCCGTCCTTCTCCAAACACTCACCTTGACGGAGCGGTGTGTCGGGATAAAACCCTGCGGACACAGCGCGATAAAGCCACCGACATGTTTCCACTGAGTGTTGTTTCACTTTAAACTCACACTCGGGGTCAGGAATGTTTCACATGTAGCTTCCTTCGCCCGTTCCCTTGCTTGAGTGACAGAAACGACGCGGCGCAGGAAGATGACGGTATCAACAGTCACACTCACAATTTTACACAGGCGCAGATTCGTGTATTTTGTCTACGTAGAAAATAAAATTAAAACCAATAAAATATAGAATACTTCATAAATAAGATCAATAATCATTTATAATGGATATAATATTTTTTTCTAACGATTTAATGTCAGAGTTTTTATTTATATGTAACACTTTTGTCGAATCTGATTTGATGAGTGGAAAGTTAGTGGGTGAATATTTGGGTGAAAGGTCGCGGTGATCTCGGGTTTTTATGTTCAGCACGGACCGATTCAGAGTCAGAAGAAGAGTTTGATCCAAGAGTTTGATCCTGACACTGGTGCTTTGTTGGTTCTGCATCATGGCTCTTCTCAGAGGTAAACAAACACGGTTCTGTTCAGCAGGAAGCAACAAAGCTGTAGTTACTAATGTCAGGGATACATTGTTTTTTATTATCATTTTTTCCGCAGCGTGGAATTATCAGTGACACTAAATGAATGTGATCACTTTAAAGTTGAGTTAGTGATGTAACGTTACATACAAGTGTCAGAGGTTTTCTAATCACAACGTGACTGCAAAATAAGCCAAAGGTGACAAGATGGTGCCAAGAACTTCACAACAGCTCTTCGTCGAAATTATCACCTATTACCTTTAGATTCTTTTATTTTATTGGTTTTATTTATTTCTTTTATTATTATTTTATCTGCTTGTTTGTGTTTTTTTGCGATCATTTTATCTGAATGCCATTTTATGTCTAAATGTCGTTTTATGTGTGTTTCCCTAATGTTTTATGTAAAGCACTTTGAATTACCTTGTTGTTGAAAGGTGCTATATAAATAAACTTGCCGTGCCTTAGATCAATTTAAATGCCAATTATAATAATAATATTAATTAATTACCTCCAGTGGTGGAGGAAGGACTCCTAGTTAAAGTAGTTATACCACATTGTTAAAATACTGACGTGTAAAAGTTCAGAATTTAACATTTTATTCAAGTAAAAACTAAAAATATGTATTATAAAGTGACCTATTTCAGTGGAAATGACTGAGTTAAGGTTTGTCCACTAAGGACTGTTGGCATTTTATGATATGACATTAATATATAAATAATATAAGTCATTAAGAGTGTTATATTATCAAGTACTTTTATTGGATTATAGATACTGAATCATTAACGTGTAAGCAGCAGTGTGCTGCAGACTTACTACTGATCTTTACAAATGTATTATTAAATGTACAAATGTATTATTATATAAGTCATTAGTTGTTTGTACAAAGTGTAGTGAAATAAAAGGACAATATAACCCTCTGACATTTCGTGCAGTGGAAGTACTTCAAAACTTAGGTAAAGTTACTTGTGTAAATATTTAATCTGGACAAATTGCCCAACACTCCTGCAGCACTAGTCAGGTGTTACTAAATGGTTAGTTTCAAATAAAATAGCAGGTCAATGCATCCTGCACATCCTGACACATATCAGAGGTTAGTCAAAAGTTCAATGTCTAAAACAAAAAAAAACAAAGGTATATCTTTACAGAACATTCAGAAAACCATCCTACCTATTAGCTACGTACCACTAGTGACTTGTTTATTATGAAACACTGACACGTTAAAGCAACTGATCTGGCTCAAAATGTTAAGAGGGATGTCTGTGTTTTTTAAATCCATTCTGGGCAATTCTTGTTGAGACAAACTAAACTGACCAGGCTAATGAAAATGATGCTTAAATTCATAAAATTACATTTTAATGTATATTAGGTTTTTTTAGGGTTCGCACATAAAGCAAAAGATCTAAACACTTCATTTTTCTAGTAAACCGTAAATGTTCTTTCAAAGGAGGCACCACAATAATTGTAATTCCATACCGCTCTTTAATCAATAGGCATAGTTTCTCATTTTTATTAAAACAATATAATAAAACTCCATAATCCCTGAACGTGAATCATTTATATATACCTGTGTGTTAGAGAAATAATCCTGGGAAAGAGGTGTATACGTAGATGTTTTCCGGTTCTTCCTGACGCTGTGATCAGTGGCTCAGTGGTGGGTGGTTTGAAGTTGTTGTTGCTGTACTAAAAATGTTCTGTTTCTCTGCAGGTGTATTTGTTGTAGCTGCCAAGCGCACTCCGTTTGGTACCTATGGTGGCGTGCTGAAGGATCACAGCGCAACAGACTTGGCTGAGCATGCGGCCAAAGCTGCCCTCGCTGCAGGGGGTGTTGCACCCGAACTTGTAAACAGTGTCATCATGGGAAATGTCATGCAGGTACCTAAAAACCAACAGATCACCAGCCACATTTAACAGACCAACAACTACGCTCACACGCCTATGTTGATATGTTTATTTGTTTATTGATTAGTGCCCTTGGTTTGGTCCTCACCTTTTAATTTCTCTTACCCTCCTTATTTCAGAGCTCAGCTGATGCACCCTACATTGCTCGTCATGTGGGTCTGAGGTGTGGTGTTCCCATCCCAGTGCCTGCTCTCACTGTGAACAGACTGTGTGGCTCTGGTTTCCAGTCCATCATCAATGGAGCTCAAGTAAGCGCTCCACCAAGAGCAAAGCAATTGCTCTAGCAGAAATATACAAATGTCGAAAAAATAAATAAACCGTGTGTAAAAGTAAAAGTAAAATATTTCACATAAATCAATTAGACATAATGTGTCTAACAAAACTCTGTGTGTTTGTAGGAGATTTGCCTCAGAGAGTCAGAGGTGGTCCTGTGCGGAGGCTCAGAGAGCATGAGCCAGGCCCCGTACGCTGTTCGCAACATACGGTTTGGCACAAGGCTGGGAGCCGATCTCAAGGTTGGCTTCTTTAAATCTCAAACTTGAGACAAATGTGCATGTGACGGCTTGTATTTTACCTCCAGAAGCTCTTGATGCAAAGATTTTTAAAAACTCTTCTTGTACTCCTGACAGCTGGAGGACACCTTGTGGGCGGGTCTGACTGACCTGCACGTCAAAATCCCAATGGGCATCACAGCAGAAAACCTGGCAGAGAAATATGAGATCACACGAGAAGACGTCGACAGCTATGCATACCAGACGCAACAAAGGTGGAAGGCAGGTAAGACAGGGTATTTTCAGTCCACACCTCACACATTGTGACATTGAAATATGTTGCTTTTAAAAAGAAAGGCTGGAGTTTTTTTCCCCCAATATGTTTATTGTTATTTTCTCAATTTTTTACAAAACGTGGAACAACATACAATAACAACAACCCCATTTTGAGCCAGACATTACCTACACATACACCCCTACACACAAACACACACTCCATAAACACTCAACTTGCACAAAAGTCAGACAGTGTATCAATAAAAAATAAATCATAACAACATATAAACACGTATAATCATAATAATAATACAATGAATACATATTATGAATGGATGAATATGTCAAATTAAATAATAATAGTATATATTTTTTTTAAATAAATCCATAATAATAATATAGTAAAAAACTGAATTAATAAATGAAATAAAATAAAAAAGACATTTCCATCTCTATGGTTCCTAGAGCTGAAAAAAGTTGCCAGAAAGGCTGGAGTTAAGAAGTTAACGTTGCTGCTCATTCTAAATAGTTAAACCATAACTTTTTTACCTTCACAGCTCACGAGGCTGGTTGCTACACGGCAGAAATTGCTCCCATTGATGTGAAAGCTAGAAAAGGCAAGGTGTCCATGGCTCAGGACGAACACCCTCGTCCACAAACCACACTGGAACAGATGGCCAAACTGCCTCCTGTCTTCAAGAAGGGAGGGACTGTTACTGCTGCCAATGCTTCGGTGAGTTCACGCCCACAGGGTCGACTCCTTTTCAGGATCTGAGGAGGTCGGTTTAGTTATTATCATTGTTGTGACATGAAACAAGTGGTCCGTTTCACTTCAAACATTAAAACATTTTATCAAAATGTTTAATTGATGTAATGGGAAAAGCTACTACATTTAGCTGTTAAAGGAGTTAGGACTTGTGCCATTTAGAATTTTACAGTTAAATATATTTAAATATAAATATGTAACTACTATTACTTCTACCATGAGAAGTAGCCAACTATTACTAAATCTACACTCTTGATCTGCAGGGTGTATCTGATGGTGCTGCTGCTGTGGTGATTGCAAGTGAAGATGCGCTGAACGAGCACAAGCTCACTCCACTCGCCAGAATTGTGGCCTATCATGTGTCAGGCTGTGACCCGAGCATTATGGGAATTGGTAAGTGACACCACTGTTTATGGGAATTTAGTCCCTCTTAATTAAAATCAGGGAATGACTACTGTAGATGCACTGTTGTGGTATTAGACGTTGGTTTCTTTACAGTAAGAGTTTCTGGTTTCCTTAAATCATCGTAGGTCCAGTTCCAGCAATCACAGAAGCTCTTAAAAAAGCCGGGTTGACTCTCAACGACATGGATCTTGTGGAGGTTTGTTATTAGTAAAAACAGAAATCAGAAATGGTGGAAGAAGTACTCAGATCATTTTTTTTTACGTAAAAGCACCAATACAGCAATCTAAAAGATACTCCATTCCAAGTAAAAGTCCTGCTTCTAAAAGTTTCTTTATACAAAAGTAGTGACAAAAATGTACTTAAAGTATCAAAATATATCCCCTGTGACTGACGTATGGTTATACCTGTATATGACATTATTAGATTGTCAACACCAGGGATTTTCACGCAGCGAGTCAGTAAAGGCATTCACGCAGACCAAGCAAAGGCAGCATAAAGTGTTGCTGTCTTCCCCGTTCGCACAGACGTCGAATGCCTTTCACACAGATAGCGTAGAAATAAAGGCGCATCAGCCCTGCAACAAACTGCTGTGTGAATGGGGCTACGGATGCTTTAATGTATAAGCCGCATTTTACTGTTGTAGCTGGTTGAGGTACAGCTTAAATATTTTAGCTTACAGTTTGATAATTTAGTCTTAATCTGAAACTTTATACTCACCATCAGATAAATGTAGTGGTGTAAAAAGTACAATATTTCCCTCTAAAATGTATCGAAGTAGATTAAAATGAAAGCACTCAACTCCAATTTTGATGTAAATGTACTTAGTCACTTTCCGTAACTGCATTTCAAATGTGTTTTTATTTATTCAGGTAGTTATTAGTCAGTTGTGTCACTGGTGTCATTTGCTTTGCACAGGTGAATGAGGCTTTTGCCTCTCAGTACCTGGCTGTGGCCAAGGCTCTTGGACTGGATCCAGCGAAAAGTAACGTTAACGGCGGGGCTATTGCCATCGGACATCCTCTTGGTGCTTCTGGAGCACGTATCACTGCCCACCTGGTTCATGAGCTCAGGTAATCTTGTTGTTTAGTGATTATGTGTACAGTATATCGGGAGCTGTCTGCACATTAAGCAGCTCTGAATAATGAACGTTGTTTTATCGGCAGACGACGAGGAGGCAAGTACGCCGTTGGCTCTGCCTGCATCGGTGGTGGTCAGGGCATCGCCATCATTCTCGAAAAGTACTGATCTAAGAAGCTGCCACTACCAGAGGAATTTCTGCAGAAGAACGTCTCGCACCACCGTCCACTCGCATTAAATAAGGTGACATGCTAAAAATATCCCTTACACATAAAATGGCAAATGTTCTCTTAACATGAGGTACTGCTGGGATTTCTTTTTCACCCTGGCACACAAAGAAAACACAACATTAATTTTGCTGCTTACTCTTGTTACACCTTTGAGTCAGTTTATTTAAAAGAATGTACAATAAATGTTTCAGTCCAGTGTTTCCCGGGCCCTGTGACGATAACGAGCGAAACGCGTCTCTGTTTCTGTGCCTGAGACACAGAACTGGGTCCTTGGTCACGTTAACAGTTGTAGCATATTATTAACTCATAAAGTACAGTTCGTACTACAGTAATGTTTAAAGGGACTCTGAACTCTGATGTTTGCCTTAAAATGTTCTCTATCACTCCATTATCAGGGATCTGTATTTCCAGAAAATGTGTCTGACCTGTGAGGGCTCCAGCGAAAACTGATTTTGTATTTCCGTGTCGAAGAATCTCAATGAATAAAATTTTCAAAAAAACAAGTGAAGTTATGTTTTTCTCTTGATAAGACTATTAAAACAGCCAATGTTTTTATTTCTGCATTAGTAGGGAATTACGATTTAACAGCCACTACGTCTTCTTATTTCTGTTTGAATTTTAGGTTTTGTTCTAACAAATATACATTTTTTGATTGATCTCCATAATCGGTCTTCTACCTCTTTACAAAAGTTGTTACATTTGATTGATGTTGGAAATGTTTTTTTAAATAACCACCCTGTAAAGAATTAATGAATTATATTTTATATCAGATTATATCAAATGTACTAAATGTTAGTTAATATTTTTGGGCATATTTTCTAACAACCACTATAAAAAATATTTAAAAAAGACTTAAGTCTAGTTTGATGTCTTATAGCGAAGACAGTATGAAAATGAAATCTATCAAATCTGCTTCTTATCAACTGCTTTTACTGGATGATAAGGTTGTTTTTTAAAAAAAACAAACAATTAAGAGTTGTTAAGTTGAAGGTTAGAAGAATTGTTTGATGTTCTTTATTTATGAATATGGTACTTTCCTTAAAGACAAAAAAACTACAATCATCAATTGGTCAATTATTTGTATTAGCATATAAAATAATAAATGTGTTTATTAGATCAACTAAAGCTTAAAAAAAACCCTCAAAGTTCAATGAATTAATTAATGAATGCTCTATTTTGAACACAGCAGTCAAAGGTTTATTAATAATACAATAAAAGCTAAGGGAACAAAACCCAATATTAACTCTACATGTTCAAACTTGAAAAGGAAGAAGCAAAAGCATATTTAATCATATCCCTTTTCCATTGCTATAATATATAAATCCAAATGAATTCTAATGTTGCTTTAATTTAAACTCACAGTGACAGTAAAGGGGAATGATTTAGGACTACAAGGACCACCATGTGCATGCAACTTGACGCAATTACGTAAACGTCACCGTGCAGCGTCCTTATATACGTAACGTCCCCGGATGTCGGTCTTTTTTTCATAGCAAAGGTAAGGGAGCCTTGCCTTCGTGTTTCTGTTGGAATAAAATCTGCTTTCATCTGTGTTACAGCATAACAAATACAGTATCCAGACTTCAGGAGACGAGTCCTTGTATTTAGCTGATGCGTTAGACTTCGTTATTTCCGTGATTAACCTGCCGCGTTTCTGTAATAATGAACAGTTTTGTGCCTCTGCTGCCGTAGGCCGCCGGCTAGCCTTCGTGCTGTCTTGACACTAGCTAGCTTGCTAATAGCAACGTGCTGTCATTCCCCAGTCATTCGTGCTGTTAGACCGTATCATTCCGCTGCTACATTTAAAGTTTCCCTTTTAAAACATTTAATTGTCATTTTGAGAAGACAAACATGCTGACTGGCGAGCGAATAAAGCGAGTCTGTGCTGTGTTGCTAACTGCTAGCTAACGTTTCACTTCATGCCTGATGTCTGGTGTGTAGCACCGAGCTAAACACATTTATCAAGAGTTTGTTGTATATTTGTTGTCTCCTGTTTACCAGTGTATTGTAATGTATGGTTGTTTTGGTGATCTGTAGTATGGCTGTAACGTTAGCGATAGTACAGTGCTAGTCCTGTAGTTCACGTCAGAAACACACTGTATTAATGTTGCACCCGCAGGCCTGAAATGCACACATGCTTAAACAGGTTCTGCAATTTCGCAGCTTGGTATCAATAGCCTATCAATCTATACATGTGCATTCAGCCCCCAGTCCTCTATTCTTGGACTTGAACTAACCAACCGTCGATTCCCAATCCAAGTCCCCCATGGACTGAGCTGCTGCCATTCCATAACAGTCCTAGTTATGTAGTTTACACCAGACTCGTACTATTGAACAGTATTCAATCCACTGTCAGAATATTTTTTGTGGTCTAGAGATTTTGAATCCATCCATGTGAAATAAAATCCTTTACATTTCACACATTACTGTATTTGCTGTACTAACGTCTGTGTTACTTTGTGTCAGATGGCAGAGGGAGACAAAAAGGCTGCCAAGAAGAAGCACGGGAGCCGGAACCCGGTTCTGGTCCGGGGCATCGGCCGTTACTCCCGGTCCGCTATGTACGCCCGCAGGGCCATGTACAAGAGGAAAACCAAGACCACTGAGACCAAGGTCGGGGCAGATCTGTGACACCCAAAAACAAAATGATGGATTAAAAAAGAGCATATCACGCTTGACTGCATCTTTTATTGATGATTTGCTCTTGTTTCAGATGGAGAAAAAGATCAAGGTGAAGCCCAAGGCAACTGTTGTCAAGACAGTTGGAGGAGATAAGAATGGAGGCACTCGTGTTGTCAAGCTGCGCAAGATGGTGAGTAATGTGTGAATAGTTTTTTCCCATCAGATTGTATTTTGTTTAGAGCTGAATCTGTAAATGTTGTTATGCTGGTTAAAAAAAAAGTAGCAAGCACATGTTAAGTATAGAAAATCTGCCTTGTATACTTTCTCCAAATTGTGAGTACAACTGGTGTGCAGAGTTTTAATTTTAGGGATGGTAGATCAGATACTTCATATCACAAACCTATGTTAAAGAGTGTGACAGTGCTGTAAGTGAAAATAATGCACTTTTGTTTTGTGCATGCATGTCTTCCTCTGGTTTTATGTAGTAAACCTACATTTCAAAGATTTAAATATATTTTCATGTGGTCCTGCTGTAGCCCCGCTACTACCCCACAGAGGATGTTCCCCGCAAACTGAAGAACCATGGAAAGAAACCCTTCAGTCAACACAAGAGGAAGCTGCGCAGCTCCATCACCCCAGGGACAGTCCTCATTCTGCTCACTGGTCGCCACCGTGGAAAGGTGAGAACCATTTCTTGCATTTAACAATGATCTTCCACGTTCTTATGGATTAGCATAAATGATTGGCACACACCAACATAGGCTGGGGGGGAAACAGTGTGACGTGACTGAAGGAGGTATAGCAATGCTTGTAGTGCGTTGGAAATGCTTAAAAAAAAAATATATATATATACATACATACACACACACACACACACACACCCCTTATCTGACAGCCATGAAATGTTGTACTGGTTGCAGGAGTAATGTAAACAGTCCAATGTTGGGGTTGATTGATCTTTTCTTAATCAGTTTTCTTCTGGGACTAAAACAAGATCACTCTAACCTTTTAAAAAAAAAAAAACTTTTACAAAGCTTGTTGGACTGATGTAGACTCTGAGGTCATAATCTGTTAATACACAATGTTTGATCAAAATGTAAAGAAAAATTATACTGCCTCTAAGTTTTTAACGTTCTGACTATACATTAAAACTTGCTGTCAAAGTGGTTACTGTGTGGGACTTCAAAATCATTAGATTATGGTGCCGAAAGATTTCACTTCTGACAGATGTAAACAAAATAGAATGTTAGAACTTCTCAAACGTAGGTTGCGGCAACAATAGAGTGGTTATGGCAAGTTAAAATATAGTATCAATACTGATTTACAGATTTATGGTTGAACGGATACTAAACTTGGTATAGAAACAATATGGCACGTACATTGGGTCAGTGAGTTTACTTTGCACTGTAAGATGGACAGTTTATATCCTCCAAGAGGAGTCTAACAGAAAATGAGGAACTAAAGGATATCCCACCTGCATTAGCTCTGACACTTCACTGTACACAATTTCTAACACTGAGACGGACTTTAGCAGAATTCATATTCATTCCAACAGGGATTTTTCTTGAACTGTCTTAAATCAACATCAGAATCACAAATACTTTAATAATCCCTGAGGGGGAAATTATTTAAATTAAAAACATGGTGGCAGTGTGCAGTCCAGCTACCATAAAGACTCATAACGCGCTGCATCGTATCTAAAGATTTTGGCCTCTGTGGTGCATCCTTATTGTACATGAAAAATGTATTTTCTAACGCATGTTTGACACATCACTAATCATACACCCTCAGTAACAGACATTGTCGCTCCCTCCCACACTCAACGCTGCATGGGCAGGTTGTGGAGGCATGCTAGTGTGCCCACACACACTTTAAGCAGTAGCTGACCTAAATAATGTTTCAGCAGTGAATCTGAGCCCTCTTGATTTAAAAAAAAGAAAAGAAAGTGTGCCAAGTAAATGCATTCTACCTTCTAAAAAGCTTGGCATGAAAGTGGATTGTCTAATAAATTCTTATCCAAAATTTGTTTGTTTTTAGCGTGTGGTTTTCCTGAAGCAGCTCTCAAGTGGTCTCCTGCTTGTCACCGGTAAGGATGACTGTTTTTTGGTGGTATAGATCACTCAACATTTATGCGTCAGAACAGTAGTACAGCAAGATGTTGGGGCATCTCTATATACTCCTTCGCTAACATTCGTATTTCTTTCTTTGCATACAGGTCCTCTTGCCTTGAACAGAGTACCTCTGCGCAGGGCTCACCAGAAGTTTTCCATTGCCACCAACACCAAAATTGACATCTCTGGCATGAAGATCCCCAAAACTCTGAACGATGCCTACTTCAAAAAGAAGAAGCTGAGGAGACCCCGTCACCAGGAGGGAGAGATCTTTGATACAGAGAAAGAGGTGAACCAGCTTGGATATTGTCATGATGCAACGCATATTTGACCATTTCAGCGGGACTTGGACTCCCTGATTTATGCCTGACTCACTGTTTTTTTTTCATCTCCATTTGCAGAAGTACCAGCTGACAGAGCAGAGGAAGGAGGACCAGAAGGCAGTTGACGCTCAGCTCCTGCCCCTCATAAAGAAAGAACCTCAGCTCAAAGGGTACCTGCGCTCTTCCTTCTGCCTGTCTAATGGAGTCTACCCTCACAAGCTGGTTTTCTAAATGTGTTGTAATAAAGAGTACCACCGTCTAATGTCCTCTCTTGCCTCGTTTTTTTTACCTAAACTTCATATGTATGACCATTTACGTGCAGCCATCCATGGAACATAAGCAACATTTTGTATTTCAACAGCTAAAAAATTGAGCTTTTTTTTAAGGTTTTAATCGGTTAATTTATCAACAATGTTTTATGGTGTTTTGTGCAGCTGAATCCCTAATAACCAGCTATAAATGCTCATTAGAAAGGATTGCTACTCACAGGGCTGCCTGCGTGATGCTAAGACTAGAATAATATTAAACTTGTTACCCGCAACACAGTGTTCAAGACACTTAATTTGTTTTTCTAGAGGCCGAGGCACTTCTCCGATCTACGGTGTATGACTTGGGCAGTAGAACGGCTAGAATTTATACGATGTTTTCTGCTCTGTGGTAGAGCTCGGCCTGGTGGAAGTGCTTGGGTACACTTTACTGGTTGGGTGGCTGATATGAATATTTTTACCATAAAACATGTTTCTATCCAAAACCAACTCTGAATTCCTCCAGTCAAACTAATCAATCATTGCCATGATTTGATGTTTCTTTTGGCAGCTGCAGAACAAATTTTATGACACTGCTGTGGCTTCTTTTTACTCTGTGCCAGCAATTATATCCCATTATCTGCCTTTCCAAATATGTTTGAGAAATGTCATGCATATTCAGATGCACTACCCTGTCTACAACAAATTAACATTAATACAGATGCAAATGTATATACATGTTTATACCACAAAGTAATTAGACAATTATCTGGTCATATGGAATTATAAATACCCTGGTTCAGCTAGTGTTTAATGAAGCAGTGCAATGAAATTACCACACCAGGCATTGGACCCAGAAAGCTTAACAGCTATGCTTTAATTAAAAAAATGACATGTCTAAAGTAACAAGACAAAAATAAATACGAGTGTTTCATCTCTTTAACATGGCCACATTTTTTTTCATCCTCAAAAACAGAACAGAGTAGAAAGCAGCACAGAAAAAGGCAGCGGCCTCTTGCCAAGGAATGATAAGTGCCTTTATCAAATCAGTCAGTACTGTATGGTCAGCAGGTGTTGAGAAAATGTGTTTCATCATCCAGACTTGAACAGCAGAATGGCCACCTGACCCAAGTAGAAGTAAATGAAATGCTTGGTCTCATGAGTCACGTAGCTGCCAAAGTTCCTCCCCACGATGCAGTGCCAGGTTGGGTTGTATTTCTTGTCAAACTCCTGTGTGGGACAAAGACACATCCTGTTTATCAAGCCCTTGTGGAGCATCATGTTGGGAGATGTGAAGAGAAGATGGTTTAGAAGTATAGATATTCTCAAGCAAACAAGTGACCGACCGTAATTTATCCTTTATAGTTTTAAATGCTGCATCACAACCAACAAGTGATGCAATTTTCAGCAAGTATGTACCTGCAGCTGGAGCTGGGTTACTTATCGTGACCGGTCTGGGGCATTGGCCACCGTGATAATTCTAAAATTTTGTCTTTTTAGGTCTTAACAGCTCACAATTAAGTTGCACACTTTTCTAGCTTATTAGCCATGTCAGACTAATGAAACACATTTGTTTGACAATCCCCTCCCCCTTCAATGACCTTATAATCAAAGGGGGAGGGGATTGTCAAACAAATGTGTTGGGTAAAATACAGTATAGTAACTTGGACAGTTTAGTGAACATGCCCTTGCAGTAAAACTCGAAGGCGTGCACTCGCCTAGACTTGGGAGGATTACATTTAAGATACTACAGATATATGTTTTGAAACTGCTTCTGTGACAAGTGTGTCCCTCCCAACACCGATCATGAATGCGAGCATGGAGGTGTAAAAATGTGGACATGTGGCTTCTGCACGACAGTTCATCCAAGAGGAACTGGTTTCCTCAGGAACAGGAAGAGGGGGAACAATTACAAATACCAGGCTAGGGTGTAACATGAATGATGCACGAGGGTTGGTTGATTAGTGAGTGCAAAATACGGAGCTGAACATCGGTGGTTGCTGTCAATTTTACTAGGAATACCACATTATGCTCACACGGCAGTAGGTTAAAGTTACACTCGTGTGAATCTACTTCGTTAGTTGAACGGAAGATGCGTCAGCAGTAGATTTACCTTTTTGATGAATGCAGCGATATCTTTCTCGATGTTGTATTTCTCCAGGGCCTGTGTGGCACACTCCACTGCGTCCTGCTGCATGTCCTCCGACATGTCGGCATTTTTGATCACTGCCTTTCTATCAGTCATGGTTGCCCTGGGAAACCAAAACACAGCAGATGATTTATCATCTCGTCACAGGCGCACTGGCACACAAGCAATACAATAGACCAAGCATCCCAACGGTCCTCATCATCGACTGACTCAAACAACACCGTATAGAGAAATGATATATGGTTAGTGACGGAGTTACCATTACATAATAACTGACACAATATATGAACTCGCCATTTCTCTACACAAGTGTTGCATAACAACTTCTATCAGCGGCGAGCTCGCTAGATGCGCGCGCTGCGTAGTTTCTATGGATACGCAAGACATTTGAGATTATCGACATCATTTTTACCCAAGGTTTTTTTTTTCTAGAAGAATCCTATGAAATACGAGGCTGAACAAAACACTTTCTGCAAACTAGCTAACGGTAGAAAGCAGCAGGGGGAAACCAGCTTTAAAAATAAACACCACATTCTCATAATAATACAACGATCTGCATGAATAGGACTTTTAATCTGAAGTACGTTGTCATAGGAACACATCTCCACATACACACTCTATGCTACGATGAGCTGTCGATTCGCTAACGTTGAAGCCCGAGAACTAACGGTTAGCTGTTCATTCATCCCGCAAAATAAAAAACAACATATTTGACCGTTTCGACAATACTTACAACAGAATAAATCCACCATCCAATAATATTCAACATGCAAAATTCATTTAATTTACCTTACAAGTCGCCCGTATGGTTTTTGTGTAGTTTTAAAGAGACGATCGCTCCTGTTGTGACAACTCCCGCGAAGTGGTTGACACAAAAGTAATGTGGGTGTGTAGCGGTAAGAGACTGGTGCCCTGACGTGTCCCCATTGGCTGGTATTAATGCACAGGACACTGTTATTGGCTGGTTCAGGCGCATATCCCGGGTGTTTCTGCTCGCATTTTATTTCAGACCATCATGCCTTGCGAAACGATCGTTGCCGGTGCGCGAAATTACGAATCGTATTTTTTTATTAGCCCGAAAGTGTTTCTTGTTGTTCATTTGTTCAAAGATGGTTAAGGATGGAGGACTAAATAATAATATAATAAATACATTTATTTAATAATAAATAAATACCCGCATAAACAAATGTTAAAATAAATCAATGAATAAATAAATACATATATGAATAAATGCCACCTCCTACCTCATACACAAATAGACACAAACATACAGAAATATATAAGGTGAACAAGAATACAGAAATAAATGTAAACCATTTATTCATTCTTGTATATATTTATTTATTTAATTATTGATACTTGCGTTATTAAGTACCCTTTAGACCAACATAGTAAAGGTTTAAGTTAAGATATATATGTATATGTATATATATGTATAATTTTTTACATGCATGGTGGAAATAAATATAATGATGCAATCACATTTCATTTTACATGAAGCGGTAAAACAAACATTTTAAATGTTTGTAGAAAGACCATGAGTCATATCAACTTAAACAGTTTGCTCTAAATAACAATTTCGAGCCAATAACAATGCCACATTAGACACCAAACATAGTATAGTTTGCATAGATTGTATAACACTGCACCCCCAATTATTCATAAACTTTAACCTCCAATAAAATAAAAACTAGTCTGTTACAAAAATATTCACCCTCCTAAGTGTTGTCATGGAGATATGACTTAAACATACAGACTAGAATGTTTTTTGTAAACAAGCCCTAAATAGGTTTAATTATGCTGTGATAACCGGCTTGTTTAACATGGGGGTCAATGAGAAACTGCTCTATTGTGCAAACTACTCCTACTGGACACAGAGAAGTGTAGTTTTTGGCACTTCCGTGTTGGATCAACCAGGAAGTCGCTGTGGTGGGGGCTTGATAGTTTGCCTAAAACACATTATTCATAGTACAGTATCTCATGCAGCCATTGAAAAATATCAGTGTCATAAAACGCTATGGTATAATATGTTATTAAGAAGCCATGAAATTAAAACTAAATTAAAAAGTTATAATATAGCATGTCATTAAAAATGTCATAAAAAGTCATAGTATATATACATTACATAAAGTTGTAAGTTTGTCGGCCAGGTGTGATGTAACAGATGTTAGTGCTAAATCATTCCTAACAACAGACATAAAAACAAACTTATCTGGTTGAAGATATGGCTTTGAAACATCTTCAAAATCATTAAACATCTGAATATCAGTTATTAGATGCTTATTATGTCAATTAATGGTTTTAAAATGCAACTTTTTAAATTCGTATGTTAAATTCTGACTGAATGCCATTATGTTGCCAAGTACTTACACAACATTTTTTATACATATTGTAGCTCATATAAGTGAATGAACTCCAAACCCAGACATGTTCAACGCACAGCGTCTTATTCAAGCTAAATGCTAAAAGAGTGCAAATAATAAGTGTGAACCTGTGACACTACAGACAGGAACAGTAGAGATGGACAATTAACCAGGAACTACAAAAGGAAACAGAAGTCTGTGCTTCATTGGCTTTAGATGGAGTTAACATAGTTGTAAATAAATAAAATGATAAATAAAAAGAAATCATGAATAAAATGTAGACGACTTATGAAAGAAATTTAATAAATGAGAATCAGTCACGCGGTAACCGTGGTAACCAAACACCATTCTACGGCAGCTTGATTAGTTTCATATCATCTACAGGTCGGCTGCATGGCGTTAGTAAATTTGTTTTGAGTTGTAAATATTAATATATTTTATTTTAGAAAGTAAGATAAATGTCTGGAAACAATACACACATACTTCCATACTCTTTCCCCTTTTTTCAAACTGATCCAGGCCTGGAAATTACTCAAACTAAATTCCATACCAACAACCCTGAGCATTATGTATCTCATCGTTTATGTTATAATGGGAAGTTTCTTGTAATACTAAGAAATAAACTGTTATAAGAACATTTTTCCTATATAGTCACAATACTGCGTAAACACTGTACTGTGTTTTTGAGAAGGGACAGTGTACATTAATACAATAAACACAACTTAAAATGTCCAGAAGATTGTGAAACAATATGAAAGCATTTTATTTCACTTGTACACACTCAAAGTCAGAATTTCACCAACCCATTTTCCAATTTTCCTTAAATATTTTCAGAAATGTTTGCAGTCAACTACATAACAAAAATGAATCAAAATCCTAATCCAAACATTCAAGTCTTGTGTTACAGATTAAAATCTCACCCAGGTACACTGTAGTTTTCAGTGACCTGGTTAACTTAATTTTGATCCACCGCTTTTAAAACACACCCCTAAAAAGCACTGAAGATACAATAATGTCCTGATCTAATACACACATACACCACATACAAGATAAAGTCAAGTCTACCAGTGTAACAGTCATATTCACACATCAACTGAGGCAAATGTTTATTCAAACTTGCATTACCCAAATTGGAAGAGACATACTTCAGATTTAAAAACACACTCTTGAATGCCTGCATGGTAAATTTGATTTTTTTTAAACTACTAACTTAAAGTAGCAATGCCACTGCTTCTAAGTGTATAACAATATACACACACCTTTGCACAATGCAACATTCAGCCGCAGTGTTAAAGGGCTCTACAGTCGAGGCAAAACAGCCTGATGATGGTTAACAGCTGTAACAGAAGCTGGTCCACTTTAAAACTCCTCTCATATTATGGTAGAATCCCTTTTTGGCGGGGTTAAAGCAGGAAACTTTCTGAGAGACTGAAAAGTAATACTTAATTACTGAATAAAGTATTATAAATAATTTAAAAAAATGCCTGAACTTTAAGCCCTGCTGGTGAGGTGAAATATAATTTACTGCCGAGAGCATGATTTAGAAGCTTGCTTAAAATTGAGCTCAAAAGCTTCACAAAGATAAACCATTGAGAATTAAACCGAAGGTATAAACAAAAGTAATTTTTTTTGTGCAGAGCATGTGTGCGTGTAGCTTACAATGAAATGTCATTAAAAGGGGATGATTTCAACAGCTGACATTGACAGTTGTTTTCTTTTGAGTAACATAGTTAAATGGTATACTAGCACACACATTTGAACACATGCTTCTGATCTCTTTCGGAGGAAAGCTGTAGCTTCAAATGCAGATGTAACTGTGAGCTGTCCCTTGCTTCACTCGCTGCGGTCCTTTGGTTCTCTGTATTTGTAGTGGATGTATTCAAAGATGTCTCTCTCGCTATCCACCAACAGAGGCTCCCCTGCCATACCTACAACAGATGCACAAAGAAAATAGCCTATATTAAAAGCTTAAAGTGTGAAGAATTGGTTACTGACTGATGCCAGAAGGCACACAGGGCTGGAACAAAGTTGAGCAAGTTCATACGTCACATTTGAGACTCACCAGTGACCCCAAGTGGCCGTATGGTGTACTCATTAAGAGTGAAGCCCTTCTCCAGAGCATGCGTTCTCATGTTTTTGTTGAAGATATCACTTCCGGTGAAATACAGAACTCCACAGTAGTACTGGTCCTTGGGAATTAACCTTGGGGAAATGGAAAAAGGACAGTTAGAGAGCAAGAGCAGAGGGTTGATTAGAATAATAAACAAATTAAAACAGTGGAGGTTGCCTCTGCACACATTTGGCTATCCTATCTAGTGTGAAATATTCTGATTTACTCTGACATTTGTACATTTCAACTTATATTCTCATTCATGTACACCATTGTTTGATTTAGTACACTTAATCATGGATTCCATTTACACATTGCTAATTTCTTTTTCCCCCCCTATATATTGTAACAATTTACACATCTTTACATACTTTTTAATTATAATTTCTCTTTGTTCATGTATGTTTTTCTATTCTGGAATGTGAACAACTGTAATGTAACCAAATTTCCCTTGTGGATTAATTAAGAAATCATGATCCTGATTTGTGGTATATCCAATTTTACTGGGACTGTTATTGGAAAATCATAGATTTAAGCAATATATAGAAGGACACCTAATATCAATACGCCTGTGAAGGTATTCTTCCTCATCTTCATCACTCTGCTGCAGCTGGCAGACTCCCTGGAAAACAAGATCCAACACATCGTGATCACAGTCATGTGCTTCATGGGTTGGGTATAGTTACTGTACTAACTGTGTTACCAATCACAACATCACACACACACAGCTGAGCACAAGAGAGAAAATAAGAACAGTCCTCACCATGAACTTGGTGTCTCCTTTGGACAGCGTGTCGGTCACAAACCCAATGGACTCCAAATGGTCGACCACGTCATGTAGGAGCTTGGCCTGGAAAAGAAGATTAATGGAACAAAATAGATTGTCAAAAGATAAGTCAAACTGGAATTAATCGTAACGTTAATGTTGGGTTTCTACAGCCCCACTTTGCCATATATCTGTCTACATGTTTATCCTGTTGTGTTTGCCCATATGTGTAATAACGGTCTGTGTGCCGTCCATAAACTGTGGTGAAGTGGAAAAGAATTTCCCCTAAGGGACAATAAATTCTCAAGTCTAAGTCTAAAGTCTTGTTTTAATTTACGACAGGATAAGTGGGCTACAGTCTTACCTGCTTTTGAGTCTGAGAGGTGTAGTCTGGGTGGGTCAGCAAAATATCAATATCACCACTCGATGCTGCACCTGCAAATTATGAACATGTGAATCAGTACCATGATCAACAGAAATGAAACTTCTGTCACCACCTGAACATCAACTTGAAGGGAAAGTTTTACCTCTCCTGTAGCTTCCACAGATTGTCCCGATATATTCTGTACCGATCTCCTTTAACTCTCCAAGAATAAGAGTCTAAACAAAACACACAGTGTAAGAAAAATAACGGCAACGGAAATCTCTTGTTAAAATTTGAAGATAACAGAAACTTTAAATGCTTAATCACCTCCATCTGTTCCATTTCAGCACGTGGGATCCTTTTCTCAAATTCCTCAAAGTACCTGAAGGCAGCAACAAAATCCAAGAAACACAGCTCATGACAACAGAGAAAGACTTTAAGATATTCAAACAGACTTTTCTTTGTAATAATGATTTACACATAAAAAAAAGAACGTGAAGCTGAACTTACTTGAGTCCAATCTGTTGATGATGGTTCAGCTTGTGCTCAATCTTTTTCAAATCTAAAAATACAACAAAAACAGGAAAGAACATTGCTCATTTCAAAATGATACCAAAGCTAAATTTACACTGTGCACATGTATTGATCAGGGAACACACTGTGTGTCAAAAATAAGATTAGATATTTTTGAATTCAAATAAACAAACTAAACAAACCTTCTAACGTCTTCACCCCTTCTTCAAAAAACTTCCTGGCAGCAGCAGGACTGAAGTCAAGACCCAAGAAATGTAGTTTGTTACATGACGCACAAACCAAAAAACGACATAAATAAATACGTCTTTTTCCTGCATGTCTCTGGAGTGGCCACTAAACTGGTCATCCAGTGCATTTTAATTAGTTATTATGCATCACACTATGAATGTTCATATAAACACAGGTTTTAAAGCAGGTTTTTAATTTAGATTGGTAACTCTAACAACATACCCGATTCCAGTGACTCTGGTGAGGAAATTGATGGAAGAGCTGGTGTCATCGTTGCGAATCTAGAGGAAAAGATAAAAGTAGCACATCAGTCTGTGTAAAACATTGAAAATGAGATTTAAAAACATACTGTTACAGTGCTGCACAGATTATGCACTACCACACCCTCACTCACCTTTTCCAGTTTCCGTAGTTTGCCAGTTTGTAGGAACTCGTCAATCTTTTCTGCTATTTTAGCTCCAACACCATCCTGTTGAAATGTGAAAACAAACATGAGGGTGCTGAATAGTGCAGCAGTTATGTAAGATGTGCAGAGTAACTGTTGACAAACAAAGGCTACAGCAGAGGGCATCACATCAAACACAACCATAGCAACATCAGCACATTAGTGGGAGGCAAGACAAATAATAGTGATGGAGTCTTTTCCAGTTTCTAGACACCATTACACTGAAATAAACCATCAGTAATGCAGTTTAGGTCAAGTCAGCTGTTGTGGTCAAATTCAACACAGATAGATTTTAAATATGACTCTAATTTAATATGATCAATTTACAATGAGAAATTACCAAGAAAAAAACATCAAAAAGTGTGGACATAAAACTCTGTTATGACTCATAACTAATTAAAAAGTGAAATATGGATTATTACGCTTATCTTGGTAAATCCAACATCTCTTCAGGATTTATTGCAGGACAGGGCACTGCATTGCTGTGTCGCAGTTTGTAGTTGCAACACAAAATGTCATTATACATGATTGTCACCAGGTCAAATGTTCACCCTGAACGAATACCTTAAAACCAGATCCAGTGCACATACCAGTTTCTTGGCCTCTTCGCCATTTTTGATTTTGTTAGGGTATTTGGAGATGGTAGATGCTGCTTTCCTGGACAGAGAATACATTCAATTATTTGTAAAAGGTATATAAACTATAAATGAGATGTTAAAGCCATATAAAGTAGCAAAAATGATGCAGTGATAAGAAGCTCCCGTTAAATTCCTCAACAGAACCTTTTTGTTACAATAACATGAATACGTTTTTATCACAATTCGTAATTTACTCTCCACATTGCATCAAATGTATTATACACTCAGTTGCTAGTTTATTTAGTACAACTCGCTAAATAAATGCAGACTAAAACAACCCAATCAACCCTTTAATAATTTTTTCTGTTTTTTAAAAAACTATTTTGCATTGGTAGTATTTCAGCTAAAAGGTAATTTTGGAGGCTGTACTTTGTAGTACTTTTGAACTGTGTAACGTAATACAGTGAGGTGTTTCCATCCTCCCCAATTTATACAATAAGGGGCGACTAAATCTGAAAACAGCTTCCAAAATCACAGAAAAGCAGATTAAACAGCTCTATTAAACAGTTTGAATAGTGATGATGATGATGATGATTGTTTTAAACTGGCAATTTAGTGCATGCATCAAACACTGATGTATTGTTGAGACATAGAAATATTTCAATTTGTTACATTGATGCATGGCCAATAATGAAACCCTCATCCTTGAACAAAACATACCTCACTGCTGAGGCTTCAGAGCTTACCTGTAAGCATTGTACTTGTGTATTGCCCTGTTGACGTTTTTCTCATAATTGGCCAGCTCTGAAAACAAAAGCAAGACATCGCATGGCTTTATGTTTACTTTATACCCAGTGCAGTTTATTTCCTGCATTTAAAGAGCAGGCAGCTCAACTGAAGGCAAGGGGCATTTAAATGACAACGCAGTGACTTTTTGTATCAACTCACATTTTAGTTCCAAGCGAAACGGATGGAAAAGCGAGACCGACACAGCGTTATTTCACATATTTGTTTCATAGGTGTGTATATATCCAACAAAGTTTCTTGGTTATTTTTACTTTGAAAAAGAACAGAGAACCCTGACGTCACGCTAGCTGCTGTTAGCTTTAAGCTCAACCGTCTCACTTACCGACAAGAAAGTCCGTTATTCCCTCATTCAGGGATTCCTGCGGCGCTTTCCTCTTGCTCATTGTTGCTTTGACAATCTCTCAAATGTCCACTGCAAACTTAAACGGTCTTATATTCATGCATGAAAAGTTAAAATCCCTTTATAATCTTGGCTAGCTTCTGACTAGCACATTAGCTAGCTCAAACTGAACAAAGACGTAGGGGGTGGGGCGTGCGTCATACGTCACACATACTAGTTGTGACGTTTAAGTAGTAGATTGTTTATTGAAATGTGATTTTAAAGCCCACACTTCTATTACATTTTTTTGTATTTATTTATTATTTTATTTTGTATCTCTTTTTTGTATTGTGTATTTAAGTATTCTTTCTTCATAAGTTTACTTATGTTATTTCATCATAATGTACGGTAAGATTATAATGTTCTCATTGAAAGTAAAAATTAATACCTTCTATATTACGTACTAAGCTGATTTTGTTCTGCTTAATGATGCTGCTATAGGACTAGTCTGCCAGGGATAATACTTTTCCTGATACTCTCTCCTCTTCTCTCGCTCCCGCTTCTCTCCTCTCTGTCTGTATCATTCATGTCTCAACAATGCATGTTATTAATTCAACTTCTTTAATTTGTCGTCTCGCAGGTCTCTGCTGATCGTGGTGGTGCCTGCTGCCGTGGTCCTGCATGATGCTTCCTGCTACTATTATTACCACTACTCATACGGTATAACTATCATTAGTTTTTATAAATGATAAAATTTGTAGCCATAAAAACATCATCACGAATATATCTCATTCTATCTTAGCTTTTATTACTGTATTGATCATATATACCACCATAATTATTATCATTGTCATATTCTATCACCTTAGCTGTGCTTGTTTCTATTCTGCTGTATTACCTGCCATAACATATAAGTCATATTCACATTATTATAGATATTTTTATAGTCACTGTTACTTTTGTGGTTGCTTGCATCTCTGGAAGTGTCTGTCTCTGTCTTTGTGTCTGTCTTTGTCTCTCTGTCCATCTGTCCGTCTTTTCTCTCTCCTTTTCTTCCTCTGTCTATCTGTCTGTCTTTTCTCTCTCCTTTTCTTCCTCTGTCTATCTGTCTGTCTTTTCTCTCTCCTTTTGTTCCTCCCATCCGGTGCAGACAGATGTCCGTCCTCCATAGAGCTGGGTCCGTCCGATGTTCCTGTCTGTTAAAGGGAAGGTTTTCAACGCCATTGTGTACTCAACGGGGGATTGTTGAGTCTATGTAAATCATAAATAAGTCATAGAGTGTTTTCTATACCTACTCCTTTATATAAAGTGCCCTGAACAAAGTAAATACAATTGAATTGAATATAAATATATATTGATTTATTATATTTAAGAATGATGCCGGACTGCTCTGCAATTGTTTGTGTCACATGGTGTTTGTGAATTTATGCAAATAAGGTTGTGAAAAATAGATTATTTATTTATTAAGGTCAAATAAATATTCATCATAATATGCATTGCAAAGTTTTACATTCATAATGTAATAAAAGTAAAACCTCACCTTAATTTTTTCAATAAAGAAATGGAAATAAAACTACAACTTCAAAAGTAGTTATTTGTTCTATTCATTTGTTTTTATGTATATTTTCTTATGTATCTTTTTCGATTGAAATGTCGCTGTGTATTTGTATCATTGTAATTTTTGCTGATTGACAATGAAAGAATAAAAAAAGTTCAAATAAATTGTGTTGTATGTTTTATACCCAATAATTAAAAAAATATACATATACAATGACTTCACAAAAATACTAAACCACCAGCCAGTTTTATACAAAGACAAACTAAATCATATCTCAGCAGCGACTGCTTTTTTGCTGTTACTGTACGTTTACAGTGCATTAGCATATCTGCTTGTTTTTTCTCACAGGAGAAAACTGCATATTATTCAGTGTCATGTATATGGTTATTTTTTAACTGATAATCAGTAACCTAATAATAGAAGTTTCAATTTACAAAAAGAAAATATGTCCCTAACATTACAATAATCATCTACTTTACAAGGTTCAGCATTATGTTACATTATGCAACTAAAAATGAAAGTTAATCTCCATAAAGCAGTGAATTTACAGGACCATCTTCTCCTCTTCCCACTCTCACGTCCTCATCCTCCTCAATTGTTAGGAATCTATTTTTACATAAACCTTTTCCCTGGAGAATATTTTAATGGCCTCTTCGATTTCAGAAAGCCTAGAATCAAGATGAGCCCGACGTGAGCGAACACTCAGATTGTCAGCTTTGAGAGGAAGCGACAGCAGCTCAGCTACCAGCGAGCGATGTGCTAAGGAAACAAAATCAACATATTTAGAGATATTCACTATACATGTAGTACCCTAATATTATGTTGGCATCATTAACATGAGGGCAGATATATAGAGAAACACAGACATACTCTCTTTGAGAGACTTCAGTGTCTCCTTTCTCTCACTCTCAGGCATCAGGGTGTGACCAGCTGGTGCTGCAGGATCAGGAGCGTTCCTCCTCCTCTCCTCCTCCTCTTTAAGCCACTGCTCCTTCCTTTCTTCAAGACTGTGAGAGTGAGACATGTCAACGAGAGGGAGGACAGAAATGAGTAATAGCGGTTAAAGTGTGTTAAAATTGTTAACAACCACCTGTTGAGAAGAGCCATGTGATTATTGACCACATATTTATATAACACAGTAGAAGGATTACAATCCAATAAGTGTGTCCTGTGTTGTAATAACATCTGGTGTTGACTATGAGCCACTGGTTCACATCACATGGATGCTATTGAAAATATTTTAGTCAGTATTTTAAATGCATGCTTCTTGGCTATTTTTTTTAAATTATTATTATTTTTTTGGCAGTTTCCCAAGCCAGGAAATGGGTGAGAGAGAGGGGGAGACATTCAGCAGAGGACCGTAGGTCGGAGTCAAACCTGCGATCGCTGCCTCGAGGACCTTCAGCCTCTTTACATGGGGCGACTGCTCTAACCACTCAGTACTTTTTTTAGCCTTTATATTCTCTATTTTGTTTATTGTTATGCAACAAACACCAAGGCAAATTCCTAGTGTGTGAAAACCTACTTGGAAATAACATTAATTTCTGATTTCTGACTAAAATCCCATTTGAAGAGGTGTGCTGTCTGTCCAGTGTAGTAATAATATCTGGTATTGAGTATGAGTCAGTGGGTCATATTACATGGAAGCTTTTGAGAAGAAATCAGGAATTTTCCATAAAAATATTCATATAAAATAGAACTTTTGAGTAGAAAAGGAAATGTAAGCATGTCATTTATGGCATATACTCACTACTGAGGCACCTGTCCCTTGACTGCACTTGGGACAGGCTTATCTCTAAGGTTTGTCAATGACTGGGAACGACGCAGCACAGTTCTTCCTGCAGACCGGGCATTATGCTTTACGAAGTCTATCATCTGGCCGTGCACCTGTAACTGTATCCACATACAACAATATATATGAAGTTAAAACAAAAAGGAAATACTGCAGATACACATCAAATTTAGCAAAATGCACATTCCTGTTATGTTTGATAAATACCTTTGGAGCAAAATACAAGACTACGACTACTCTTCCCTTGTCAAAATCAATATATCATACTTCTTGTTGTCTGATCAGGTGAAATCTTGAAAATATAAAAAACATATTGGCAGTTCTCACCTGCAAGTCCTGTATGGAGTTGCAGGAGGCCGGGCGTTTCAAAGCTACAGAGGAGGTTTTGGAGCGTGGTGTTGGTGGGGCAGTAGAGTGGGCCTTCAGAAAGTTTTGACACTGTGGTTTAGCAGTTGTACTAGAAACCTGCATGAAAAAGACTGGATTAAAAGTGATCCTGAGGATATATCCTTAAATCAAGGATTAGCATTTTTCACAGACATGCTCCTTACCTGTAGCTGGACCATCACCCTGGATGGGACCTTCTGGTATTTGGAGGAGGTCCAAAGAGCTTTGACTGGAACCGGACGAGACTGTGCTCTCTCAGCCTCCTGCTCTTTGCAGCGTCTCTGGATCTCCCTGAGCCGACGCACATTCTCTTTACCAAAATCATGTACCCTCTGTTCTGAGGCCCAAAGAAAATTGGCTTATTTACTTTTTCATTTGTGTACGGGGTTAATGTGCACACACTCTCTTACTTGTTTAACAACTTGAAAAAGAAACACTGATACCATCCTTTAACACAAAACAGACAAACTTTGTTTACATAGCACAAACGTACAGACATGAAAATTCAATTGCACTTACTCTGTTTGGGAACAGGTGTGATAGAGACACCGTCTAGTTTGAGTAGTTCCCCCACTACCCCTCTCTGTCCTCGTTCCAGGATGTGGGTGGCATTAGGGCCGATGCGGGGAGGATGTGCTGGGGTACGAGCACTGTAGTAGCCAGGGTGCAACACAGGATCTGGAGCAAGCGGCCCTGAGAGCAGGGCTAAAGTCCCATCTCGGTTTCCCTCCAAACGGCCACGTGCTGAAGAAACAAAGAAAAACTAAACACGGTTATTTGCGGCTAATGTTTTATTAATAAAACAATGAGTTCAAACACATGGAGAGGAGATGTCTAAAATAGCAGTTTCCTACATGTGATGGATCTGGGGCCTTAAAGGCACTCATCAATGACAAAGGACTAACACAAAAAAATTCACAAGGTTCCGACGCATCAAATCGTGTTGCTGTGATATCTGACAAAAAGAAATCTGCTTTATTACTATTATTATTATTACCATTATATTACATTCACTGCACAAAATTGTTGGAAAATAAGACAGACTGTTTTAAAGGGAGGTTTCATTATAGCAGAGCCCGTTGGCTGCATCTAACCTGAAGCCGGTCGTTTGTAGTACTGAGGAAACAGAGAAGGATCCGGGGGGATTGGTCCAGATATTGATGAAGGTCCCTCACACATTTGAAGCTGAAAATAGTACAAAAGGGGGGGAAAAACAGTAAAATGTGACAGTATCAGCTAGGGCTCACGATAATAGTGGCAAGCTATCGGTATCGACCGATGTTGACTTTAAAATTAACATCGGATCATCAGATATCGAGTAACACAATGATATAATAAACCCATGAATAAATACATTGCTGCTTCATTGATTAAATCAGATTAAATACCTGACAGCACATGTGACACGTTTTCAGTAGCATGTATGTTACTTAAGCACTTGTCATTAATAAATATGACATACAACTTAAGTTGAAGTATTTTCCTTTTTTGAACAAGGAATGAATATTTCTAAGTAGTATGCATAGTATAATGTCATTATGTTAACTGCACTACAGAAGAGACTTGATGATCCCTGCTATTAGGTGGGAGAAAAAAGTATATATTTATATATTTATTTACACAAATCCAGTATTGTGCATCCATAGTATCAGCGGAGAGACATAATCAAAGTCAAACACAAAGATTCTCCACAATAATCTGAGGATTTGTTAATGTTACAAGCAAGATACAAAAAAAACACCCAAGGATTTACTCAGGCCTGCAGTGTGTAACACTTAAAATGAATGAATGAATGAATGAATGAATGAATGAATGAGTCAGTCACTCGTTCTTGATGTTATCGCTCTGAAAACCCATGTTTACATAGCATGGTATTGCTTGCTAACGTTACCTGACACTGTGTGACCGAGTATCTTGTTGTAACTACGTGAACTTAATTCGACGTATTCCTCCGATCAAACAAACGGACGCTTCCAAAAATGTTTGCATCTGTTAACATCGACCAAACAAGTGTAATCGGTTAGGTTTCATATAGTATGAAATAAAAGTACCTTTAATATGTCGTCTTATTGATCAGTTGAGGATTGTGTTCACGCAGACCGATGACGCTGAGGCATCAACACTTGTTCCAGTACTCGTCACCATGACAACGGGGCAGGCGCACATAGAACTAGACCTGACAGAAGAGAAACTTCACATTCTCCTATCAGAAATGCATCTAAATGTATAAAACATAATATAACTGATGAGCAGCTGGAAGTTTATCAGAAACAAGACATGGACACCAGCAGAGGCATACATATAAATACAGCCCACAATTAGGGTGTTACTGCCAGTGCCAGTTATAATTTATGGAGGACTAAACATGATTTAAGTCTCAATAAATAAATAAAAACAGTAATAAATAAATGAATGCATAAATTAATCAATAAATAAATACAGCAATAAATTAATAAATAAATGCTGACATAAAAGAATAAATAAATAAATGCATGAATACATTTATAAATAAATACAATTAAAAATAAATGCATAAATAAAATAATACATGTTTAAATACATAAATAAAAGAATACATTAATAAATTCTTTACATTTATCATTTATTTATGTATCCATGTGTCCAAATGTTAATGAGGTAAGAGGTCCCATTTATTCATGCATTTATATATTTTTTTCATTTATTCCAGCATTTATTTATTTCTCAATTGATTTATTTATCCCTGTATGTATTCACATATTTATTGATGCATGTATTAATAGATTTATTGAGACTTAAGTCATGTTTATTCCTCGATAATAATTGTGGCGCATTCACCAAAAACAAATGGGGATTGCTTATGATTACGATAAACCTAAGAAATAAATATAATAATAATTATACTTAGGGCTTAGCCCAACATCCATCTCATGATTTAATGGGTAATTAGTCTTGACAAACCGTTGTTTACCTGTGCGCGCCTGCAGTTTTGAGTTCTAGCAGGTGTATTTCTATTGTAAACTTGCTAGTGTCCATAAATCCCTGAGTGTTGCCTGTCAAGTTTACTAAAACCACCCACCTCCTAATGCTCCTTATTCATTACGACTACCAAACCCAACACCTGACTACTCCAATTTTGAACGATTCCGAATCTGAATTAAAATATAACTATATTATTGCGTGAGCATGCTGGAGAAATACACTAATCGCCTATAGGCTTCTCATTCTGAGATTAATGTCTGCCTGACAGGTGGTCAGCAGGGGAAACAGACCCTTTGTTCATCAGGGATAGAGGTCATTGCCCTCAAGTGGTGTAAAAGTGTCGTTACACAGAAGCAAATGTTTCCAGTGTTGTTTCACAGTCGCAGTGACAACTCTAATGGTATACAGTAAGAAAGTAACTAAGCACATTTACTCAAGCACTGTGTTTGAGTACAATTTAAAGGTACTTGTTCTTAACTTGAGTAATTGCATTTTATGCTGCTTTATTCTTCTACTCCACTATATTTAAGAGGAAATATTGTACTTTTACTCCACTACATTTATTTGGCAATCACACACACACACACACACACACACACACACACACACACACACACACACACACACACACACACACACACACACACACGAACACACACACACACACACACACACACACACACACACACACACACACACACACACACACACACACACACACACACACAGGGGCCCCCATGCATTGGCCTAGAAAAATGGTTGACTCTGGTGGAATACAGCAAAAATATCGAATATCACTACTTTTCTTCAAAATGAAATGCTGACATTACAGAATGAGTTTATACTGTAATGGCAGTGAGATTAAAAACATGTGGCTTTAATGGAGGTCAATGAGCCACGAAGCTGTCAAGAGTCATTACTCTGAATCACATAAAAAATACTAATGCAATCAAATCAGTTTTTTGCTAATATTTGACAAATCGAAGACTTTAATCACCAGCAACGTTTCATCTCCCTACTGTTCATTTTATGGAAATTAATTCATCTTTTGTGGGTTTTTTTAGAAATCATTTCAAACTTAAAATAATAAAACTGGCAATTAAAGGGTTACAATGCTGAAGATGATTTAATGTTTAATAGTTTTGAGCGAATTTGACGTTTTTTAAGAGATTTGTGAAAAAAAATGATATATGACGATTTGATGAGTTTCATCTCCCTACTGTTCAGTATATGGAAAATATTTCACTTTTTTTGTGATAAATCACTAAAACTTTAAATAAAAAAACTGTCATTCAAAGTGTAAAAATCCTGAATGAATCCTGATAATTGAATGTTTGGTCGTTTGGACCAGGTTTGAAGTTGTTTAAGAGATTTATGGAAAAAAATGAGAAAAAAATATTTTTGCATTTTTTGTATTTTATAGCACCGTTTTGTGCGTGGACGTTTTCAGTCACGAAGGTGTCCAGTGTTAGTAAATGTGAGGGAGGCATGAGGGTTAAGATACTGTACAAAGCTATAACGTAATTAAAAATAGCTGCACCTTTATCAGCTGCCACATTACATATTTACATTCATCATTTTAATCCAATAATTTATTATTCTGAAACATGCAATCCTGCATAATGACTACTATTTGTACTTTAAGTGCATTTTAATGCTTATACTTGTTTACTTTTACTTGAGTAACATTTTAAATGCAGGACTTTAACTTGTAACAGCGTATTTCTACAGTGTGGTGTTCCGAGTACTTCTTCCACCATTCTCATAATATATTATAGATATTTATGTACATGGACACTCTGCCATGTTGAAAGTAGAACCCGTCTTTCCATTACTATCATAGCAGTATTTTAGTCATATTGTGGGACAAATCGGTCGATCCCAAACTACTGTAAACATTTAGGAACAGTAAACTCTTTGATGAGTTTTTTGCTCCATGCTGCTCCAACAGCACAGCGGCCCCGCCCTCGGTCGGAGGTCTGAGTCGCGCCTGCCCAGTGTGTTTGTCTCTGCTTTCTCCTTCACTGTGCCCCGCTGCACCCAACAGCGTCGTCCAGCTCCGCGCGCTCCGCCCCATAAATAAAGGTAAGAAATAACTGACTTTATCGAACTGACATTTTGAAAAACTTAATATCTCTTTTTTATCGTTATGACAATTCATCTGTTGACAACAGCCAGTAGACTGTCAGTGAGACATGAGTCTTTCTACAGTCTGTGGATATGAGTCACATAAAGGGGTGGACGTGCAGCAGCAGCAGCAGCAGCGGCAGCGGCAGCAGCGGTTACACCAGGGTTTTAATGCCAGTTCAGGCCTGTGTGTGTAAACTGTACACTGCCTGGAAACCAATCCTCACAAACGGAGCTTCACTAAATGTGTTTGCGTAAATGTGACGCAGCAGGGGGCACTACGGGGCCCCCATTCCCTGAAAATGTTTTAAAGCAGAATTATTTTTTACCACTGCTGTGCATTATCCAGAAATGTATTGTGAGCTTGAAAATGTGTTTATAAAAAAGTTAAAGCTGCAGCACCGCTACAGCTTTAACTTTACGTCTTATGGACGCACGAACAATGGAAACCAGAGGTGGACGCGTCTGGCAAATACAAATAAACACCGGACAGGGCGACGTGATGCCATCAATCTTGTTAAAACGTCTTATCTACCTCTTTGTCTTTAGGGGCACAAGGTCCACGAACATAAAAGGGGCTGTTATCTTTTAGCACTAGCCCCATTTTACGCACGATCCTTCCTATGTAATTAATTAATTACTATTAGACAAAGTGGAAGTGATCCTCACTGAGTATGTTTTAGGCAAATTAAATGTCATGTTCAGCTTACTGGAGTACGTGAAAGCTCAACACTTATTTTATTATATATGATATTGGGGGACTTTGTGGTTATTTATTTTCTTTTATGAACGCTGCTCTGTAAAGTTCTGAAATCAGGCCTGTGCCAGAAAAACACGACTACACAAGACCCGAACTAACACAGGACTCTAATACAGGATGCTGCAGCGAGCATTGTAAGACCCAATCACACTGGTAAACAGGTGCTCAGGTTGTCATTATAAGCATTGAAACACCCTGGATGCTGAACATGTTCTTTACATTCAAGCTATAAACTGTCTTAGTGTAACTTGACTGCACTTGACCTTATCTCACACCCATAAATTCCTCCCCTTACATGCCACACACACTTGTCTTGGTTTCACCTTATCTGAAGGGTCGGCCTGTGTTGGGTAACTGTCGGTTTACACAATTGAATAGTTTTTTTTGTTCAGTATCTGCTCATTAGCAATGGGTATGATGATTTTCATATTAAACTGCTAAATTCTTGCTGCCATTCAACTATTGAATAAATGTCAAAATTGATTGAGAAAACTTTAAATAGTTAGACATTACCAATAACAATTTTCATTAAATAAAAACAATCAGCACACTGGAGGTTAGTGGCTTTTCTACCAATCAACACAAGTTGTGTTTGAATTGAATTGATACGTCATTTTGCTGTTTGACATCAGATCAATTGAGTATTTAAAGATGACTTTTCAACAGATTTCAAATTAACGATAATTATAGATAGTCTGAATCAAGAGTAGCCGTCAACTGGAAATACTTATAAACCCCAAAAAGTAATTAAACTATAATATATTAACAGCTGTACCCGATTTTTAGGAGTAGGTGTCTAATATATGATGTCAAAATGTCATAAAGTGTTACGTGTTGACATCAAACTGCTCATTCATACACAAGTAATAATGTGTCGAGACTAAAAACTACAAAGCAATTTTCATGTTAGACCAATATGAAAAATAGCTAATAATAAAAAAAAAATAAAAAAGACAAACTTTGTACTGTTTTAAATATACAGTGTTTAAAAGGTGTTAATTGTCTGTGTTTGATTGTTAACAACCACCATCTTGTTGTTTGTGTGGTCGCTGTTTTCCTTCACATGCCATGGTTGTTGATGGGTGCCATTTTGACCTCTGAGCTCAGTCGGGGCTGTCGTCTGGTTGCAGCTCATGAAGGTGTTAAGATTAATGGCAGGAGTTTGTTTGTGTATAAATATAGTGTGGAGGTACAATGCAGACGGATAAATCTGTTTTCATACGGGTTTTATTAGGTTGAACCTGGAGGAGGACACATGCTGAAACCCTAGTCACATGTGTCGTAGTGTTAGGTTCACCTGGGCTAAATTTAGAGCTGCTACGTGTTGAGACTGAGGGATGAAGGCCAGGAAGGAAAGGGTCAAAAATGGACTGCATGGTGGAGGAGGTGAGGGGGTATAGAGCCGAGAAGGGTGTATGTCGGGTGAAATGATAAAAGACAGCCCAGGACTTGCAAGCGGTCAGCGAAATGCACGTCAGCTGGCACACATTTGCTTAGCGTTGGAGAAATGAAGAGCAACACTGAAACATCAGAGACGGACAGGATTTCATGACACATACTGTGATTTATGGTCAGGTGTTTGTGAGCGAGAACGTAGATCTTAAAGGTCCTACATGTCCTCAGTTTCTTACTATGAGTGTCAGGGTCGTACAAGTTTGATCAGATTTAGTTTTTTCACTTGAGATATATCTGTATAGATCTTTCTGATCCTTGTTTTTATTGCTGGTTTGAAGTGGGTGGGGCATGTTGAAAAAAAAGAGTTTAGCAACAACTAGTGTGACTGGCTGTAGACTGTTGGGATAAAGCCTACCATTGGCCGCCTATTTCAGCCGGCATTCTCCTCACATTCCACTATCTCTACTATCGGTTTGCAAGGGCGCCGTCGCTGCATCTGGGGCTTAGCACCGCCCCAAGATGATTGTGATTGGTTTAAAGACATATAACAAGCCAGATGTTTTTTCCCCTGTCCGAGAATGTTAACAGGTGCAGTCAGACTTTTCTTCAGTTATGGCAAAGCATTGTGGAGATCTGGCAATGCCAGAGTATGCACAAGCCAGATATTTATTTCCCTTTATAAGTTGGTAGAAACCATAGGCTGCATATAAAGTTGGACGACACATCTCCACTTCCTTCCACCGTACAAAAGTGAAGCCAACACATCCCACATACAGGCGCCGCCATGCTGTAATTTTGGAGTCTTAGTGTGCGCAGTAGGGATCAGGCGGCAGAGTCAAATCATCAAGGTCCTGGCCAATCGTGTGTCGATTCCAGCTGCCAATCATGACATTTCACCCTGTTTTTATAGCACCAAATATCTAATAAGTAACCAACTAAATTACTAACTACCCTACGTATTACAAACAAACTTAAACATTAGCATGATAAGAACGACCTGCATTGACAGAAACTCGGCTAGACCAATACTGCAACCAGCCACCAGGGGGCCATGAAGATGCCTTGGCTTTACCTTTTGGGGCTCATCAAGCCGGCCGTCTTAGCCACCAAAGCAGAACTGAAAGAGAGTGAATATTGGACTTACATTTTCCAAGTGACCAGAAACAAAACTCTTTATGAATGCTAAAGTTGCTCCATAACTGCTGAATGTGAAAATAAGCAACTCTTTGCAAACAAGTTCACCATATCTTTTTAAAAAGTGATAATATGTCAACGCTGTTTGTTCCCAACGCGCCTCAAGCATAGACTGTATAAAAAATGGACATAGCATACTTGATCCAATCGTACTCTCCTATGGGAGTCGCCATCTTGTCAGACTTTGACTCCTCCTCATTTCCTCTTACCCAAAAAGGGCATGTATGTGACGTTGGGGGGAGGGACATACATCCCTCTGGCTGTCGTATACCTCCCTAGGAGAAGTGAGGGCCAGTGGCTAGCTGTCACTCAAGAGGCCCTGCCCCTAATTTTTCATAAAATAAAAACTAGTCTGGTACAAAAAATTAACTCCCCTCAGTGTTGTCATGAAGATATGACCTAAACATACAGACTAGAATGTTTTTTTTTGTACCAGGCCTTTATTAGGTTTAATTATGCTGTGAAAACGGCCTGTTTAACATGGGGGTCAATGAAAAAGTGCTCTATTGTGCAAATTACTTCTAGTGGACACTACAGTTTTTGGCACTTCTGCACTGGATAAACCAGGAAGTCATTCATAAATAAGAGCTAAGGAAGTTTCTGAACTACAATTTTAGTCATTATTATTATTAGTATTGTAAAGAAATTGTTTTAGTTTTCTGTTGCTTTAAGCTTCACTACCTCTGAATGTGGAAAAGAGATTCCTGTACACTTTGCCTATAGGTGACAGAGGTGAATGACACGGTGACGTCAAGCTGCATCACAGCTACGTCAATGTACTGTTGATGAAATGCGTGTGGACAGAAGTTTACCTGTATGAAGTGCTGTGTTTTCTTTGCCCTTGTAAGCAGCATATTTCATCAGATAGTTTGGTACTTTTTGTGCAGCTAATCAGTATTTTTTGTCTGATAAAAAAGCTATCCCCCAGTGCCACACAGGGGCTGTGCACAGGCCTTATCATGTTACAGTAGTACATGTGTTCATCATCTGCTGGCCTGTGCACATATGGTACAATGTGATGCAATAGTCGCCCAGTTCTCTGCATTGAAATGAGACCTCTGAGCTCTGACTGCATGCTAAAGAAACATGCTAATATCCACAGCAGCTGCAGTACAAACCCACACATTGTGCACTTCTGCTGCATGTGAGACAATGTCAGACTAGTTTTCTATTGTCCCTCCTTGCACTTCCCTCCTCTAAAGAGACATGGCAGAGAAAGGAGTGAGGAGTGAGGTGCAGGACAAGTCAGGAAAAGGCAAGCAAGCAGAGAACAAAGACCACTGTGGGACATGTCAGCCCCATGCACCCAAGGGACATGGTGAGTGGGGTGTGTGTGTGTGTGTGTGTGTGTGTGTGAATAGAGACAGATGAGGCATCAGTAGGGTCCCAGGATTGAGCTTTGGCTGCAGCGACATTAATCATGTGAGGCATAATTTGCAAATCTGTGAAGTTTTCATCTTTTATACTGTCAGTTCCACTGTTTGATTGCAATGGCAGCATTTAGATTTTCTGCACCGACTCAATCATTAATTCATTATCTTATAGAGGTTGCCCAAAGCAAAGTCTCATCCTTTGCAGAAAAGCTGATAGGTCAAGGAGGAGTGAGCAGCAGGATAAAAGCACAGAAAGGAAGGCACTGGTAAAACATTAAACCAGCTCTGGTTAATAAGTGAGTGCAGCAATCGAAATGCTCCTGTAAAGTCACCATGTCAACATATCTTCTTCACACAAACAATGAGCGTGCACACACACACACACACACACACACACACACACACACACACACACACACACACACGCGCACACACACACACACACACACACGCACACACACACACACACACACTGAGCCAGGGGACCCTACTGACAGTCTGAAGCCCGGTGCAGTGCAGTGGTGTGCGGGACTTGTAGTTGCTGACTAACCAAACCTGCTGCTGCTTAGGTTAGCTGCATCGCCTTGCATAGTATTTATTTACACATCATATTATATCTATATTTTTTCACAAGCACATCATAATGGGAGTGTTATTAATGTTGATAGACATTAGTAAGTCTTGCAAAAAATGCCTCTGTTGGACGGCTTTCTGATCTTTTAAAATATTGTACATTTTCTAGTCCATTCCTAGTTTAACAACATCCGCTGCTTGCTAATGGACTGCTGCCAGGCGATCAATAGGGTTCACATGGAAGATAGAGGGGGAGAAGCTGGATATCACCCAGGCACGCCCCCTCCAGATGGCAAGGGTCTCCCATCTTAGACTAATATGTTTACTAATTGTTTGCAAGTAAATATTTAGTAGAAAGTGCTATCTGCGATGCTTTGCGTGTGAGCGAATATAATAATTTCCATGTGCATCAGAAGTGCTTTCTGCAGTTCCAGCATTTTGATTTCAAGGGACATTCAGCCGCTTTTACATATGAAGCTAAGTTTATTCCCTGTGGGGAGTACTGAAAGATGTTGGCGTTTACTAAGCAGGAAATGAAAGACATTATCGAGTTGCATTATAGGTAATGCAGGATCTGGGATTTTTGAAGTGTAGCCTGGCTTGGAAGAAGAAAAAAAAGATTTTAACTTCTGTGCAAATTTAGACGATTGCTTTTTGAAAATATGTCTCCTGTGAGTCCTTCAACTTTATAGAAGTGAATTACTCAATTGCTGGAGTTTCCCTTTAATTATGCATTAAGACGGACTGATGTAGTGAAGTGTATATTTGAATTTTCTTTTTTTAAAATAATGTGTATGTCTGTTTCCTCAGGCACAATGGCCGTCCCTCCTGCATACTCAGACTTGGGGAAATCTGCCAAAGACATCTTCAACAAGGGCTTTGGTAACGCAACAAATGATCTTAACGTATACACATAATATTAATATGATGTTGCTGTTTATTTGTTGCTGTTTTTGAACAGTTCTGGATGAAGCTCCTGAAACAGGACTGATATAAGAGAAGATTTTTGTCCTGTGTCTGTTTATTTGTTCTGCAGCTGTTTAAGAGCCATACTGTGAAGAACAAGGATGCAATGTTATTTTCCCACCCTTTCTGTTTTTTTAAAAATATCCCTCGTTTCCTTTCTTTCCTAGGATATGGAGTCCTAAAGCTGGACGTTAAGACCAAGTCCCAGAGTGGTGTTGTAAGTACTACTGTTGTCTCTGTAAGCCTGACGTGTTGAAGTTCTCAGCATCAGACCAAAAGGCTGACTCACAGCCTTGCAGCACTTCATGTCAGAGTGTGTTTGCCGCCTGACATGTACACAGTCTAACCTTCAGATTCAGCAGACTTAACGCTATCTGTCTGTCAAGTTTACACCTTCCTCTTTTCCCTGTCCATTTCAGACTATTTAGTGAGCTCCAGACATGTTGTGGGTCTGTGCTGCTATAAATGTGTTGCCATGGAAAAAAACATAATGAGCACTTGTATATAGAGTTTCCCACATGCCTCGAACCTCATTGCAAAAAGTATTGCACATGGATTCCCTCTGTGTCTAAACTCACAGTTTTCTGCATTTTGTTAGCTGCTTTTCAGTTTCCCAGTGAGCATGTAAACCCTGCGTTCTTCTCCCTAACTTTCTCTCTTTTCTCTTTTTTCTGCTTCTTCTTTGGACGTCCCTGTCAGATGGTAAGAGAGAGAGAGAGAGAGTGTGTGTGTGTGTGCATATGTAATGATTAAACATAGGTGCACTACAGGGTAAGCCAGTGTGTTTGTGTGCAGATGATGCGTGCAGGCTTTCTACCAAGTGTTTCTTCTCAGCGGTAGCTCGTCTAAGCACCCAACCGCTGCAGCAGTAACAGCAACACTCACAACCAACCTCTCCTTCACAGTCCCGCCTATATTTCCCAACTCATTTCTCAGTCTTAAAAAGGTGTAGTTCTTCCTTTAAATAACCAGCCATACAAACCTGAGAGGGAGAGGAAAGAGGAAAAACAGAGAAGCCATGTTTCCCCCCTCCCTTATGCCTTCTTCCTCTTTCTGCGTCTGGTTTCTTTTTTCTAATGTGGCAATGTGTCTTTCTGCTTCTCTCCCCACCTCATTATCCATCTCCATCTCCCCTTTTCCTCACTTCATCCCTCTTTGTCCTGCAGGAATTTGCCACCTCTGGCTCCAACAACACGGACACAGGGAAGTCAGGAGGTCACCTGGAGACCAAGTACAAAGTGAATGAGCTGGGCCTCAACTTCAACCAGAAGTGGAACACAGACAATACTCTCACCACAGAAATCACCCTGGAGGACCAGGTGATGGGACATTTGTCATTTTAAATACTAGCAGAATATATTATGTGATTTTAATTTCCTGGTCTATTTAAAAATGTTCAAACATCAATATATTCACTTTCAAATAGAATATTAGCTCATTGTCTGCGTCTGTATGTCTGTCTGCAGCTGGCTAAAGGTCTGAAGCTCGGTCTGGACTTATCATTTGTGCCCAACACTGGGTAAGAGCAGTCATTGTTCATGTTTTCAATATATCTTCAATAAATTGAATAATTCAATTAATACAGATGAATATTATAAATACATTACCGCCTTCTAAATGCTTGTCGCCCTCTTTAGAAAGAAAAGTGCCAAACTGAAGTCCGGCTACAAACGGGACTTCGTAAATGTCGGTTGCGACCTGGTCTTCGACATGGCCGGCCCCACCGTCCATGGAGCTGCTGTGCTGGGCTACGAGGGCTGGCTGGCGGGCTACCAGTTGGCTTTTGACACGGCCAAATCCAATCTGATCCAGAACAACTTCGCCATCGGATACAAGGCTGGTGACTTCCAGCTTCACACCAGCGTGTGAGTCACTGCATCACAGTAAAGAGAGGCAGGAAATGGAAATGATACATTGGAGGGCAGCAGTTAGAGAGGAAGCACTTCCCCAGGATGAAACATCAAGTTCAGACTGATGTCCTCTCCTCCTAATCTCCACCCTGTTGTATTTCAGTAATGATGGCACAGAGTTCGGTGGCTCCATTTACCAAAAGGTGAACTGCAACTTGGAGACGGCGGTCCACCTGGCCTGGACAGCTGGCAGCAACAACACACGCTTTGGAATTGCAGCCAAATACCAGGTGGATAAGGACGCCACTCTGTCGGTAAGAACTGGCTTCAAAACATCATGGACACATCTGGAATGATAAAAAGTCTCATCACCAGTGTCAGCAGTGACAATGTCTGTAGTGCAAAAAGAATTATATATTTAAAAAAAACATCCTAGACAAAACCATGCTATCATCTCTGTGAGACGAATTAGTTGTGCTTTGAGTAAATGCACAAAATGTTACTTTGTTTACTTTGTGTACCGTCTTAGAGCATGTTAACATTTAATCATTACAATTAGACCTGAGGGGGACATGAATGTGTGAACCACATATCATGATCATCAGACCAACAGTTGTTAAAGCTGAAGTCGGTAACTTTCTTTAAAAAGAAAAAAAAATCTATATCCCAGTGTGAGAGACGATCGGTGGAAAAAGTCACGTATCTTTACCTCCACCACTGTTCCTGTCTGCTCCTAATGGCATCTGTCCATCTGGTTTACACCATGCCCCAGTGTCAATGACTGCTCATGAACTAGGATCAAACTGTGCAACTAGGCAGCGTTGATAAATATATATAGTTACTGTATGATATAGTTATTGCATAAATTGTTTTCAGAAACATATTTCAGTGTATCGTCTAGCTGTCAAATGAGAAAGCTTGTCTGGCTGGTCAGTTGGTGTTTGGGGCTTGGTCTTGGCTCGACTTGGTCACAAACCTTCTCATAGTTTTACAATTTCCAAGTCTCCTCTGCTCTGATTGGTTGTCGGTTCTGGTGGGGTGGAATCTAACAGACGCCATTAGAAGCACACAGGGAGCAGAAGGTGGAGGTAGAGCAACATGACTTTTTAACAGATCGTTTGTTTCATCGTGTTGTCAGGATATAATGACAGTTTCAGCAAATATGAAAAGAACAAAAACATTTTTCGTAGAAAGTTAACTTAAGTTATTAACTAAATATTATTAATTATTTAAGATATTTAACTAAAACCCTGTCAACCTGCTGGTGGTGCTAAAGGAAAAGTCCACAAAGCTATTAGGATTCATCCTCTGGTTATTGTCTAGCAGATGAGATGTTTAAGTCTGGTCCAAAGTAGTGGACTGATGGACCAACAGGCCATTGCCATCCCTAGAGCTGCTAGCGTGGTTTATAAAGACTCCCAAACTCACTCTGCGTAACTACCTCAGATACTTTTCAAGCCATCATCTAACGCCCATGCAGTTTTTGACCTGAGTTTGATGCTCTCTTCATGCCGTGTTCATGATGATCTCACCCGTCCATCGTGTTTTGTTTCTCCTCCCAGACCAAAGTTAACAACGCCTGCCTGGTTGGAGTTGGATACACACAAACCCTCAGGCCAGGTAAGCCAATTTACTTTTTGTTTTCTGTAACACCAATCCATAAAGCACAAACCTTGCATTGCTACATAATCTGACCCTCTTCCCTTGCAGGAGTGAAGCTCACCCTCTCAGGTCTGATTGACGGGAAGAACGTCAACGGCGGCGGACACAAAGTTGGCTTGGGTTTCGAACTGGAGGCGTAAAGCTTTACAGACAAGAAGATAGGAAAGGTACACAGGAGAAGAATAAGAGCCCAAATATGAAAACAAAGGTCCACTCGGCGACACGTAAACACACCTTCCTTCTGAGTCCTACACACACACACACACACACACACACACACACACAGACACAGATACACACATTTGTTGGCCTTATCCCTGAAACCCTGTGCAGCCTCCAAGACCTCTGATACTGTAGTTATGGAAGAAACAAGCATTATTTTGTGTTGGTTACTGTTGTGACATTATTTACAGCTCCCACAACCAAACATTGAGCACATATTACCAGAAAACAGGCAATTCATGCAAATAATGTGCTGCTCATGACCAGTTTTACAAAAGTACAAAGTGCACTTTTAATAGAGCACTTGTGTCTTAAATGTATCTGTTCTCTCTGAAATAAGATTCAAAGTACCTTCTTATTTGGAATGTGTGGTCAGCTTGTGTTTATTCAGATATACTCTGGGTTTTAGACATTAATACGATTATTAGAGGATGCTTGTTTTGGTATATTGTGGTTGCATGCTTTCACAGCTAGAGGGACGTTTTTTGGATTTATTTGATAGACATAAACATATGCAATAATAGCTGGAGAGAATCAAGCAGAAAAGACAAAGATTCTTCTCAGAGTGAGGGGACTGACTTTGATTTCCATTTGACCTCAGTAACGCAGTTTTAAACTGTAAACCTTCAGTAGCCTAAATGTCTATTTTTCAGGTCCTGTTTGGTGAAAGGACCGAGGTTCATTTAAGACGCTGTGTCACCTCTTTGTCGTGTGTCCTGTACCTGTTCAACCTTACCACTACATTTCATTTATCCTTGTTGTGCTTAGTATAGGAGAGTGAGTCAACACTTAGGACCTCAAACTGATTTTATTGAATTAATGGAATAAAGAAATGTTAAACACTATGAGCTTTGGGTTTTTGTTTCATTTTTGGAGAACCTGTGAGTTTATTCCCCAAAAAACATCACTTACAGTGCATTGGAATACTGTATTCAAGATGCACAAATCCCTTTTATTTTGAAAATGTTGATAGAAAGTCTAACATTCGGTCATCCTGACATTATTACAATCTTAACAGCATAGAGTGTACAGACAATATATCACAGACACTTGATAATATGTAACATTCATAGAAACGGTAGAGAGTAGAACAGACATTGAACAGTTTGCTGTGGTCATTAGAGAGTTCAGAAGAAAATGCAGGGTTTGTACACCTTTTCCAAGGTCCAATTCTAGCACTTTCAAGCACTTTCAAGGTCCATTTTCAAACTTTTCCAGCACCTTAGGGCTGTGATAAATTACATAGTTCTACAAAACGTGTGGAAAATGATTAGTTCACCTTTTCCATCCCATTCAAAGCACTGCACCGACCATAGGAATACGAGTTAGCTCGGTACAATGATCACAGTTCTTTATGGCAGCATAAAAAATGGCCGCCGCTCTGACCATCCTGCTATGTTGATTTGAATGGGAAAGTCTGTTCTACTCTCATTCTATTTCTATATTACCACATCTCATCCCTTTGTAGGATATTTACACAGTCAACATCCAAGAGTTGGGATTATATCTACAACACACTGATTTAAACATAATAGGGGTGTTTATGTTTAAAACATTTTCACAGTTTTGCCACAATTCATAAATTTGACTCATATTTTTGCATTTGAATGGTTTCAACAAAATAAGCAAATGTTTCAAAATCGTGGTTTAGACCATAAATCATCAGTTTTTATCACCATATTAGACCAAGCCAAGACAAAAACAGGATATGTTTGTGTTGTTTTTGAATATGGACACAAACACAACCTCTGTGAAACTCCTGTCTCAGCATGAATTCAACATTACAAGCTTCACAACGCTTGTACTTATTGCAGGAATACTGGACTGCAACATATCTTGCATACTGTTATTGTGTCCACCCTCCATATAATTGTCAGCGGATGTAAAAAAAAACACAAGATCACATTCATACAGTCATTCAGAATACACTTATAATAACAGCGGTTTTACGGTTTTAAACTTCACCCATGTTGTTCAATAATTGTCTTACTAAAATAACATTTACAGAGAAAATATTGCTGAGAAACAAACATATATGTGCTTAAGACACAGTTCAGGAGATATTTTTTACTTGGGCTTGGGCTTTAAAATATAAAATCGGCAGTTTCCTGATAAAAGTCCACCAAACATGGGGACACAAATGTAACTAAAAAATAGTTACAAAATATAAAGAGAAACATTTTCTATACTGTCTTGTCAATTTTGGTAAAACATTATTTACATTCATGATTTCTCTTCCTTGTAATTTATTTGAGGGTAAAATTGTGCTTCTTATGTGTGTCAGCTGTTTTAAGAAAGATTCAGTTTGAGGCTTTGTAGTGTGCAAGCCCCTCCACATACTCTAACACAATAGAAATAAGGGTTGGGTATTGACACGCGGAATAACCCAGTACCGGCACTAGTATTGAAACCTCTCCAGTCAAATGATACCTGTATTTGATCCTTTTTTTATAGCCAGATCTAGAAAAAAACGACTATTTTGGTTTTACTCTCAGCCGATCACTGCAAGTGTTCTTCAGTTGTTCAATCTTCGTCTGTGGTGAAGTCGAGCATGTTGGATTTGACGGAGTTGGCGCTTCGGCACGTGGAGATGTTGCCAAATTGTTCAAAAGTATGGCAATACTACTGGGGTCTAATGAAAATAAATGTACAAAAATGTAGGATCATTTCAAATGATCACTTTAAGGGCACTGGTAATGGATAAATAAAGACTGGGGAAAGAAGAACGAGGGTGGCGGTCATTTTATGTACATTGCAACTGAGCATAATGTATGTTTCCATTGTTATAATTTAATACAGGAATTTATTCTAAAGTGTTTTCATTTAATTCATGTAATTTTAAACAGACACAAGAAGAGCTGAGTTTGTATTCAGAGCGTAATTCAGTAACTTTAACGCAGAAAACCGGAGCAGATCAAAAGGAGGTTGTACTAAAATATGAATGAATATACTTATCAAACAGAGGGAATTTGAAATAAAGGCCTGCCTCAAATACAAGCCTGCTCCAAATAAAGGCCTGTTACCTTCTCTAGTTGAGGTAAATGAAGGCCCTGGTCATTATTTGAGGAAATACAGTATATTATAATCATCTGATTTGATCAATAATACCCAAGGAATTATTGATCTGTGCATTATGAAGTGCTATTTTACCCCAAAACATAATTAATGTTTTCTTTAAATGACAAATGGGTAAATAAATAAGAACCTGCCTTAATAAATTCATCTGATCCTAATCAGAGATAAACTTGCATCAGTGCACATTTTTAATTATCCTCTTTTATGTCAGACAGGAGTGGCGAGTAAGTTTATCTATTCCTTAATCTCATTAAGCAAATATGTGCCGGCAACTATTATAACTCCATTCACATTGTTAAAAAGACCAGTTGCGACCACGTCCTCGTGTAGTTTGACATCCCGTCCACACAGAGGCAGTAGAGTACCACATGTAAGCAAAGAATGAAACCCAATTCAGGAGAGGTCGCTGGAGAAACTTTGGCCGCCACGCAGCCACGTCCACTCCCTCAACACCTGGGACAAAAACAAAGGGTGGTGTCTCTTAATAGTCATCGCATTTACAGCAGAACTTACCTTTCTGACATGTTACACAGCACTATGAACAAAATTTGAACATAAACAACTCCGCCTCCCTCCAAAGTCCCCCCCTCTTCCCCCTGCCTGACCTCTGAACTCCCCCTGCACTGAATAGAATGATCGGTCTCGCTGTTATCAGAAATATATGAGAATAGAATATTGATGAGGTTCAACACCTGTTACATTTTAGTGTGCCATACGCTCATAAGGAGCATTTTAAGATTACAAAAGAAAAGTGTAAAAATGCCAGACAGGTAAGAATTGCTTTAATGAAAAAAACAACGAAATGAACATAAACTACACCAGGCAGCTGCATCACGACCAGATGAGTGTGAGAGCTGAAAACTGGGAGTGTGAGCGTGCGTGTACCTCCATGCTGCTCTCTGATTCCTGGATGGTGTCATGCAGCAAACTCTGGAGTCGACTCTCAAATGTCCTGCTCTCCTCCACAAGAGACTCGTCACTGCACACACAAAATGATTCACGCAGATTTTACTCATAACTGTGATGAGACTTTATCTGTGTATGTACAGGAAATGTAATTGTGCCTTTCCGAAAAAAGGTTCTGGTGATGATGTCAAAATGGAAAGCAGTGTGGAGTGTGTGAGGGAAAGTGGTGGTTTAGTAAGAGATCCTCAGTAAACAACGAATAAACTTTCTTTAAACCCCAGTGTGTGGTATATATGTGTGTGTAAGTGCACTCACAACTGCTGTAAGCTGTGTCTGGGGGTCAGCAGAGGCGGCACTGAAGAGGGGGTTCGTAATCCATCAGGACTGCCACTCACCGGGCTGCGAACTTTACTCTGCACAAAACAAGATGATGCACGTACTCTGTGTAAGTAAATACAGTGTCTGCTTACTGTTGAAGATATGAAAGCAAGTGGTGGTTGAGAATTAGGTGAAAGTTGTCATCATTTGCATACCGGCTACTCATATCATGCTAATGCCTGGGTCCAGACCGGTGTTGTGACATGTGACTAAGGTTTCTCGATTAAAAACCACAGACGAGCTAATGAGCGCTGTAGTGGGACTGACACCGTTGTCAAGGTGTGTGTTTACATCACTGACCAATCACAACCAAGTTACTTAATAGACGCCAATGAACAGGGAGGACAAAATGTGTAGTTAGTTAATGAAGACACAATAAATTCTTAATTTATTTATTTCTACATTTGCAATTATATTTTTTTCTTTATTTCAAGATTTCTTGTCTGAGTGCGATGAATTCACCTCTTCTGTCTGGTTTCACCAGCTGAGGTGAGGAGGACACAGAAATACAGACATCAACATACTCTCTCTGTGGTAGATTACGCCGTCTCGCCGTACCAATACAGTTGGTTGCCAAGAGGTAGATAATTTGTTTTGAGCGTCGCAAAATGACTCGTTTCATCATCCGAATCTGATCCGTTCTGTCTGATAACAGTTTGGAAAATCTAGAAGAGCCACAAAATGTAATTATTTTACTCCTATTCAAGTAAGCTTAGCGCTAAACTGGAAGTTTGCCGGCTCTTATGATTGGTCAGGGAAAATCAAATCCCCCTCACCCCTAAAAATCAGACGCAGTGTAACTACTTTAGAGTAGAGCTGGGAGTGTGTGTGTGTGTGTGTAGTACATGTATCCTCACACAGGCAACTTTGAGCAGGTTCCACAGCTCCCTCTGTCGCTTTTCCTGCAGACTCATTAGGACTTGTTCGCTCTCAGCCATCCTCTGGACCACGCCCTCCACCTTTGGCAGCAGCTCCGTCACACGCTGACGGCACACTGCTGTCTTACTGCATCACACACACACACACACACACACACACACACACACACACACACACACACACACACACACACACACACACACACACACACACACACACACACACACACACACACACACACACACACACACACACACACACACACACACACACACACACACACACACACACACACACACACACACACACACACACACACACACACACACACACACACACACACACACACACACACACACACACACACGTCAGAGCTATAAGCTAAGAGAGGTCGTAGTGCCTCAGCTGTTCTTAAATCACTGTAAAGCCTCAGGTGGCTTATTGCTTTTATAAAACAGTTACTATTGCTACTATTGCTAATGCTACTACTGTTGCATTGTTTCTTTAAATAAACAAACACGTCGTGCCTAACAACGCCTCTTAGCTGTTCTTAAATCACTGTAAACCGCGGCCTCTCTGGGCCTATTGCTTAAGTAAAGCATCCAGACCATTTATTTATGACTTTACACATTAGTAACCGCAGACTGGATGACTTCATTTAAAAGGAAATCTTTCATTAATAAAAGGTTGTGACTTTTTACACTTCTTTATAAATATCTGCATGGCCTTCATTAAGTTTAGCAAACGTGTCACCTTACACCTAGCCATCACATTACAGTAACAGTGCACAAGTATTTCTGATATCTGCTTCTTTTTATACAGATACATAAATTCAGTAGCCCCGACTTTTTCCCCAAACACATACTGTACTGGTTATTCTTTAAAATATGTACTTGTTTCTTTGGAAGACCCTGTTATATGATCTGGGAATTGTTTTAGTGATTGTGTTTGAGTACCTGAGGTGTGTGTAAAAGTCTCGGAGCTTCCTCTCATAGAACTGTACAGCTTGAAGCACCAGGCGCACCACCTCCTGACTGTCCCCTGAGCACCTCTGGTCTGAAAAAGGAAAAGGAAAGCCACGTTTATTTTCACATGAAAACACTTTAATGGGTGTTATGCAAGAAGTGAATCGATGCATGCTATCCAAACCTCTGGGTTTCTCTCTGAGTTTGCGGAACAGCTCCATGGCCTTTCCTTCACTGAGGAACAAAGAGGGGAAGAGAGCCGGGTTCAAGATCACATTGTTTTTTTTGTTGTTTTTTAGTGAAGTCTGGTTCAGACTTACAGCGTGTCCAGAGCCTCTCCATTCCTCCACGGCTGTCTCTGCACATCCACTATGTCTGGCTGCAGCTGCATCATCTCCTCCTCCAGTTCACTCACCTTGGCCTAAACACCCACATGTGGGTTTTAGTCTTTTTAAAGCACACATGACTACTCCCTACAGACACACACACACAAACACACTCAACTGTACCTGACCACAGCTGACAGCAGTCTGCTCCATCTCCCTCCACACACCCAGGAGTTTCTCTGACGCTAGAAGATGTAAAAAGACTATCATTACTGAATTGATCTAGATATTCAAGTGCCCTTTCCACCAAAATAGTCACGATTAATGGACAGATAACAATTCAGTTTTGTCGGCTGTAGTGAATATCTTTAACATCTTTTTGTAACACAGTACCGATGCCGGTGGCTGTCTGCTCCTGGTATTTGTCCATGTCTATGTGAAGGCTGGTGGTGAAGAAGTCCAGCTTGGCCATGAGTCTCTGGTGCATGGACACCATCTCGTTCTTCTGTTTGGACAGCGAAGAGTTGTGTCTCAGCAGGCTCATGCTGAAAGAGACGTGTTTGTTATATCAAACAGTTAATGCATGTGTGTGTGTGTGTGTGTGTGTGTGTGTGTGTGTGTGTGTGTGTGTGTGTCCCCTACATGGCGGCTTTCTGCCCCTGCTGCAGTCTTTGCCAGTCTTCCTTTAGGGAGCGGATGGTGTGCCACGCCTGGCCGCATGTCCGCCTCAGAGGGCTGTAAGGCAGGACGTGTTTAGGGTCTTTTTCTATGACAAAGACAAAGAACGAGGGAGAGAAAAGAACGAGACAGACAAACACACAAACACACAAAAGCAGAGAATGCCTATTGTTATTTTATTCATTACAGTTTGTAGTCATAGAAGAGCTTTTTGCCCCCACAAGGGTTTCTAATTCAAGCAGAAAATAAGGTTTGTGGTTCATATAAGCTTGCTTTGTTGAGTTTATCTTTTTGAATAAAACGTCATGAATCTTTCCTTGAAATCAACAAAAGAGAAGAAGAAGGCAGCTTGAATATAGGAAAGCTTTTGCAGAGAACTACAGGTGAAGAAGTTTTGAAATACTGTTCTTGTTGTGTACTCACGGACGAAGCGGATATTTTCTGGAAGGGTGCGAGGAGCAAACTGAGGTTCATAACTGCATGAGGAACGATCAAACAGGAAGACCAGAGGCAAGTCTGTCCGTCGCCCGTCTATCTCCTGCAGACACAGACAAAAATAACACTGTGACTCAGTCCGTTATAACATTGTGCTGTTGACTATTCTGTGAAGGTATTGTGTGTAAAGTGTTTATGTTAGATATTACTGTGTAATCTATGGCGCACTGTGTGGCCAGTCCATGAGGCTCCAAGGCTAACCCCGCCTCCAGCAGCAGTTCCTGATTGGCTGCAGGGATGTTGGTGTCTTTCTCTATCCTCAGCTGCAGGTCTGCCACAGTCTCTTCATCAGAGACGGAGTACGTCAGGATCTTATCAGAAATCATGTTCAGGACATGAACCAGCTGAGGGAGAAGAAAAGGACCGAGTACATAGCAGAAAGAACAAATTAATCTGCTGGTCTGAATGAAAAAAGATGCACAATCACGTTAAATTCCATCAAAAGCATTTCAGGCCTTAGAAACGGTCATTGTTTACACGATGCTGTATAAAATGACCTAAAATAAAAACTATAACAGCCAGAGTTCATTCTTATTGCAGCAGGAAGCTATGGCTTCGGTCTTTCACGTCATCACGTTGTAGGCTCGCGATGATGTCATCCTGTTATGTGACATCTGGTGCAAAACCTCCGTTTCAATTGGATATGAAACTCAAAAGCATCTTTACACTCAAACAAACTACACAAACTAAAAAAATCTACATATTTCATAAAAATTATAGTGTTAACAAATATTTTGTTAATGTGTCTATATTTATAAATATTTTGGATCAATATGTTTTGTGTGTTTATTTAGTAAAATTTGATGGAAAAACGTCAGATTTCTATTTTATTTTTTTAATTTCTGACACAATTTGAATAATTGTATAAATTATTATGGGTTAATAACTTACATTACCTTTTAGCTTAACTTGTATAGATTTTAGGGATATGAAGCATCTGAATATAAATAATAAGTTTAAAGGGTTAAATTACAGCTTGACCACCAAAATAAAGCTGTAATCTCTCTATAATGTTTAACAAAAACACAAAAATATGTCCACCTTGGAGTATATGACACAAGATGAAATAATACATGAATTAATTGATCATCTGACCTTGAGCTGCAGTATGACCTCCAGCTGAGAGAAGCAGCCCATGGGCGTAGCGTCGCGGTCTTTGCCCCTCTCCTGAGGAGACCACTTCAACATCAGCTGCAGCCACCGCTCCAGTCTCTCTAATAACAGACTGTCAAACACCAGCTGACATGTTAGACTGAGATAACAACAGGCCTTAAATGATCACGCTTATGTATATGTGTGTCTGTCACAGATAAAATCACCTGTTGAGGTTGTTGGGCTGAGGCAGATGTTTAGAAAATTTGACTTCCCCTGAGAGGTCCTCATAGACGACAATATCATCGTCCTGCTTCAGCCTAAGTTTGTTGTGCCTAAAAAGAATATGCATGGATCATATGAGAGAAACTAAATCTAAGTTTGGAGTTGCATATCTTTCATACTTTTTATGAGCACAAATGCTTAATTTTTTCTTTACATTTTATCCTAGATTTGATTACGGTGGATTCATCAAGTTACTTGCCGAGAACTGAACCTCTGAGTTTCACATCTTGTGTTCATCATATTAGTGAGGAACCAGGGGCATTGACGTTGGCACAACCCACATATCCTGTAATTCTTTGCTTTGGCAACTCCTGTTTATTTATATATTCCTTCCAATGTGGTACACTCCAGTCACGTAACAATAATGTTGCTTTTCATTGCTTAACATTCAAAAAACATCATTGTTAAACTTGTTTTGCAAAAGCCAAGCTATCGTCAGAGGAGAAAAGGCACAAAAAAAAACAAGAGAAAATTAGATTTGAAAAGGGAGAAATGTCGGAATTTTTGACTTGCATCATCCTCAAACTAGTTTCGGAAAACATGACTTCACTTCCTTCATGATGACATCTGAACAAATCACCAGCTTGATTCACATATGAGAACTTTAAAAAGGTGGTAATACCAAGGAACGGGTTGCCAGGTTGGTAAGAAAGGGCGAAATCCAGTGATACATTCAAACACCAAAGTCCCGAAGCTCCAGTAGTCCACAGTGACCGTGTACTTCTGTCTCTCAATAAGCTCTGGAGCCTGGAGGAAAGTGGGAAAACGAGTTGTGTTAATGTCCGGGATACAGTGAGAAGATTGTGTGGAAAATGTGTTTTCATCACTTACCAAGTACTGAAGTGTTCCCACAAATGAGGTGCACAGGCTGCTCTGGTCCAGCTCTTTAGCATAGCCGAGATCAATAATCTTGTGGATCAACTAAGACAATGGGAGAGAGCAATTACAACAACAACTTAAAGGAATAGCTGGACATTTTTGGAAATTACTCTGCTTCTTCGCTGGATGAGAAGATCAACCCTAGATAAAAAATAATATCTTTAAGATCAACACTACTCTTGTATGTGGTTGCCTGGCAACTGCTCAAAGCCAAGTAATAGTTCAACACAACCCCCATAAAAAAGCCAATAGTCATCTTTATACTTTGGTTTTTGTTGAGATTAAACAAACAAGCTATAAGCTGTTAATTAGCAAGCTTTATTAGGTGCTGGTAGGCAGATTTGGTTCGACAAAGCCAGGCTAACTTTTTCCCCTGTTTCTTTTTGCTGAACTAACCGGCTGTTGGCGCTAAACTGTATTTAACGGACAAATATGACAGTGATCAAACTCTACAGCAGTAAGCATGTTTTCCTTTAAAAGAATACATGAGCTTCTGAGTTTCTGTCCTTCTGTCACTTTTTAACCATCCTTTTGTGTACAACCATTTTTTTTGTCTCAAAAAACAAAACACTAAGTCTGTTGCTGTATGTTGGATTTACTGTTTCTCTAGTGTGCCAGACAAGAACCAAGTTTTCATGCAAAACTATAAACTTAGTGCTTAGTTTTTGGTACACTTTCTATAAACATTGCAGTGTGCATAAACATGAATATATAACCTCTTTAATATGTCTGGCCTCATTTGTATAACATTCTTCATTTCCCTGCGTTGTACTGCAGCCCTGAGGATACAACGGACAAAATAAAGGGAGAAGCCCAGAAAAGAGCATGTGAATCCTAAAAGTTCCTTGTAACTGCGAGGACCAGCTGAAGGATTGAGTTTTCCACATTAAATATTCAGCGCAGCAAAGCTGTGATTGTGATGGTAAACAAGTGGACGTGAGAGAGACATAAGCCACATAGAGACAAAAAATCTTTATATGGCCTCTTTGTTGTGGTTTGGGTGTATTTGTCATAATAAGAAGGTTCACAGGGTCTTTGACTCACTCTCTTCTCTCCCTGCTGCAGCACAATGTTTTCTGGTTTCAAATCTCTGTGGATGATCCTCTTCTTATGGAGGTACGTTAGAGCCGACGCTGAAGGGAGAAGGGAAAGGAGTCAGAAGAAAAGAAGAATGCATTTGCTGAAGATTCATGGCTTTTGTTTAATGTCCAGAGATTAACGCTGCACGTAAACTAGAGATGTATTGACGCCTAATATTAGCGCTTATGGCAGATATATATTGGCACTGACGTATATGTAGGGTGACAAGCAAAGAGAAATTAAATACAATCAAATACCAACTGCAGGCTTCTCTGTAGGCACACTTTAGTTATACAGGAGCATTTTAATTAAAAGATTTATTCAAAGCACAGTCGAGACTAAATCAAAGCACATCAACAGTGAATATACACAGGTCAACCTCAAGGCGTAACTTAAAAGAGTACACCACCCATGTAGCATGGCTTCTTGTCAAAACCTGGCGCCTACTATCCCACAATGCAACTTGACCGTCGGCAGGTTGGTGGGAGATTATGGTGCTGCAGCAGCCTCAGGCAGAGATGAGGAGCAGACTGCAGAGGTCCGGTAAGCTCACTTCCTTCTAACCTCACAAACCTGATTGTAAAACCGTCAGGTGACGTCACTTTAATGTATTTTTTTATTTTCTTTTTCTACATATGCATGTTGTTCTCTCCAACAACTGTGAACAACAGGCTGAAAAGCGTGCTTCACTGCGTTCTCTGGTTGAATGTTTCGGGTGTGTTTTATACACACAGTACGTAGACTGTATAAAAAATGAACGTAGCATAACCGTCAAGGTCCGTTCTCTCAACTTGATCCAATCGTACTCACCTATGCGAGTCACCATCTTGTCAGACTTTGCCTCCGCCCCATTTCCTCTTACCAAAAAAGGGCATTGATGTGATGTACGTCCATCTGGCTGAAGTTTACCTCAGAGGAGAAGTGAGGGCCAGCGGCTAGCTGTCACTCAAGAGGCTGCACCCCCAATTATTCATAAACTTTAACCTCCAATAAAATAAAAACTAGCCTGGTAGACCCCCCCCCCCCCCCCCCTTAGTGTTGTCATGGAGATATGACCTAAACCTTTATACCAGGCCTTAAACAGGTTTAACTATGCTGTGAAAACGGTCTGTTTAACATAGGGGTCAATGGGAAATTGCTCTTTTGTGCAAACTACTCCTAGTGGACATTCGGAGAACTGCAGTTTTTGGCACTTCTGTATTGGATCAACCAGGAAGTCGCTGTGGTGGGGGCTTGGTTTTACACCTCCAGTGGTTTATCTCCTCACCTTGCAGCTGCAGTTATGTACAGGCGTACTACAGGACCCTGTGACTTCACTGTTGAGTTCGAAAGTTGGGTTTGGTCAAAGGTGAAACAGGCTTGACTGATTTCAACCAGAGAGGGAAGTAAAACAAAGATTTTCAGCCTGGTGATGAGAAACTCTATAACAAGACCCAAAAGAGGATAAGACTTTAAATTCTGTCGCCTTTATTTTGTTGGAACTGAAGTTAAAGTACAGCTGAAACCATAACATCACTTTACTTATGCGTCAAAAGGGTGACTAGTGTGTGTGCTGTCAATGGGTGTTCAACGAAGCGGAACTCATAACCTTTGGGTACCTGACTGTGTCTGTGTGTGTGTGTGTGTGTGTTAGGGTGTGGATGTCTTTACCCTCACTCATGAAGGGGATTTAAAGGGGATCACTCATTATCAGGAAATGTCCACCAATGGGTTACAGGAAAAGGAGTTTCTGTATGAGTGTGTGTGTGTGTGTGTGTGTGTTAGTGTGTGTGTTACTCTTCGCTCTGTGTGACCCATACCATGTGTTCCCTCAACCTTATCTACAAAGCATGTAATATACAATGTCTTGTTGATGTGAGAGTACGTTTATTATGTTTGCGTCACAGCGTGCGTGTCCAATTGTTGACGTAAACCTTTGTCTGAGTGTGAGCTGTCGCCATGGTGACTAAGATGTTAGTGGTAAAGGGTCATTACTAACAACATGATACTGGCCACCATGAACGTTTCCTCCATACTACAGGAAACTTATCACGCTTCCAGCTCACTCATTCACACAATCAATCTATCACTCTCACGTGCAAATACTTTAAAGAGGTCTAATAGTCACACTGAAGTCTGGGATTGAGCAAGATACTTACAAATATCACGTAACAGAATCAAAACGGAGCCCTCCCTCATTCCACTGCAGTTCTCCAGGAGGTTCAGATACTGCAGACAGCACAGACACAGACACATGATACAATAGATAACATTAAGCTGTCTTCCTTATTTATGTTTTACAACTTTTTGCTCTTCTGTAAAAAAAATGTTTTCCTGTCCGTTAAGTGCATTGTGTTTAGAAAAGAATCACTTTCAACTTTCTCTAATAAGTCTGCAGAACTTTTTACACTGTTGATCTGATTGTTAAGAGCATTTCTGGTAGCGATTTTATTTTGGAACTTTTTATTTTCATTTATTTTAAACACAACAGAACATTCCCTGACATTGGACCTGCGAAAATAAACACATAAATAAAAAAAATAAACAATTAACAAAAAATAAGAGTAAAATACAGTGAGAATGGCTAAATATATGTACATACATACTTACTTACCTACTTATACTTACACATGTAAAAGAAAGTAATACAAATAGACAAACAACTAATAAATTAAATCAAGCAAAACAAGTTATAATTCATTTAAAAGTTGACATTTGCAGTGGAGCAGGTTAATTTAAATACAATCATATGACCTTTTTTTTGTTAGTTTCATAATATAATTTGTTACAAGAACCCATTACATCTTAATAGATACTCAGATTTTGTGCTTCCATTTTTGCCTGAAAGTTTCCAGTAGTGATTTTTAAGTAAAAGAAGTTTGGCATATAGACAAATCAGCACTTTTGTTGTAATTTGTTTGACTTGTTTTATTTTAAACAATAAATTAAAGAGTTCTACTTCTTATTTTCTGGCCATCTGGGATGCTTTGAAATTTTTATGACACTGTGGTTTGTGACGGCCTCTACTCTACTGGCTTGGTGCCAACACTGTCTATCGCCTCAGGCTGCACACTCATTTGGGTCCTTAGCAAAAATCCTCCAGATTTCAGCCTCAGAAGAAGTGCAAACAATCGCCTGATAGTTGGTCCCAACAAATCAGTCACATTCATAGGTGTGGATCTTAAAGCAAGTATGGCACAAAAAAAGTAAAAAGAAATCCACCAGGTGTTGAAAAAAAAAAATGAAATTCTCATATATTTCTGATAAAAGTATGACCAATCATTTTATTCGGTCTGAGCTTCCTGCCTGTCATCATTTCACATGCTGATGCTGTGCTGTGTTCAAGTGCCATCAGAAGTCTGAAGTTTCGGACCACCAACAAGAAAAGGGCACTTGAATGTTTGTCAAAGTGGAACTTCCTACTAGCGAATTCAGGCAAGGTCGATTCCCCCGAACTCGATGGTTGGAGGTTCCACTGTGACAGGCATTACAGTGCCCATGGCACTGGAACGTAGCATTTCTCTCTCACCGCACGTGTCGGGGGAGGAGGGAGCATTAGAGGTCAGGCAGGGGGAGGAGGGTGGGACTTTGGAGGGAAGCGCTGTGAGACATGCAAGAAAGGTAAGAATTGCTTTAAGCTCAGTGAAATACTAAAGAATAAAGCAAATAGTGACATATGTGGTTTCAGTTCTGAGGCGTCTGTATTCTTTGCTTCACAAAAACTTTTTTTGAAAAAGGATCCTCACCACACTATTATATAACTATTGACCCAAAACTTTAAACCAGTGTCCTAAATCAAATATATGCACACACCCTCACAAACACACCTTTCTCAGATCTCCTCCCTGGCAGTACTCCATTGCTAGCAGCGGCAGGTCATTGGTGGTCATCATTTTCTCCATTCCTTCAGGCACCTCTCTGGCTGCGACAACGTTAACGTGATCCAACCTATCGGAGTAAAAATGAGCAGATATAACACATAATATTATCACAATTATCCACTTTGATGGTCTGCCGTATTAGACATTAAAGATTTAGAAATGTGGTAGTACAGTTTATCATAGTTAAGAGTTATAAGATAAGATTGATTTTGGCATCTGAGAGGAAACAGGTGACAGAGCAGCACAGACTCTCTCCATAAATACACAATATGTTGTGTACAATCAAACTATAGTCAATATTCAGTAACACAGAGATCCATATACATCAGAACAAACACACCAACATATTGCTCCCCCCCCCCCCCCAAATAAAAGCCATAATGTTTACATATGTACTTGTATGCTGTGGCTGTAATAGAGTCCTCCTTTGCAAGGCTTGAAACAGGTGTTGAAATTGATGTGATGACAAAATATAATGATAAAAATCTAGATCTAGACAAGTGGTTTCCAACGTTTTTGGCCTGTAACCCATTAAAATGAATTAATTTGGTCGTCCTGGGTGCAAGTGTCAATAAGTTGTGAGAAGTTGACATCATAAGTGATTTATTTTCTTTGTCTTATTTGAGTAGGTCTGAAGATATCAAATTCACAAAAAGACAGAAAAAAGTGTGAAATAAAGCAGGATTTTGTGCAGCCAAAACACATTATTCTGCCTATTCTGTTGATCTACTTCTTAGATTTATGTGGCATCCTGATCTGGAAGTTGGGCAGCACTGATTAGACTACACAGTTATGAAGCAAAACAATAGATTGTTTTCTCAGCATATACCTGCATCAGAGATGTAGACGTAAATCTTTCTTCTAAATCTAAAATACTTTGAATTACGTGCAAACCTTTTCATCTTAACCCTGCTCTGTTACTTTCTTTGTTTTTCATTCTTTACTGTTTCATAACTCTGATTGAAACAATGTGTTTCTGATTGTCACGGGTTGGAACCATTTTTGAAAAAACAAAGGAGGTTTATAAAGATAACAAACTCAAAGTGATACCAGATGCACCTGGAGAATGACTGTAAACGTAACATTGTACAACACCTAATCAGTGTGTTGTAACAGCTACAATAGCAGGAGATATATGACTGTCATCACAAAAATAATACGCTGTTATTATCAGTCATTAACATGTTTGTTTTCCCTGCAAACCTATAGCACTCACAGTCAAATGAGTGAACATTCAAACACAATTATGGTGATATTGTGTCACTATAGGACTCTTTCTCTTTCAGGGGACACAAGTGCTACTTATATAATCTGATGAAGAAAATATATCTCTGATCCTTTGCTTATATAAAGCACATTTTGGGGACAGAAAAGAGAGTGGGATGAAATAGTGAACTTGCATAACATTGTTGGAGAAATAAATATGTTTTTGCCAATGAAAAGTATTGCAATTAAAGCTCAATAAACACATCCCAGCACAAAAACATTGTGAAAGTGATGTGTTTTCATATAAGCTTGCGTACATCTGCGTTAAGTAGCTGTAATAATATAATAATAGGTTGCCATGTATGTGTCCCCTGCCCTGTGGTTCTTTCCACGAGTTGAGCGTGGGTGCACGGGGACGGTTGTGGTCGTGACCATGTCTGTCTGACAACAACACACTTGTTAAACTGGGGCTAGGAAAGAAATGGTTTTATACCCGTGTTTGCACCAGCAGATGACTGACACACACACACACACACACACACACACACACACACACACACACACACACACACGCACACACACACGCACGCACACACACACGCACGCACGCACGCACGCACGCGCACACACGCACACGCGCACACACACACACGCACACAGGCACACACACACACACGCACACGCACACACACACACACACGCACACAAGTCCAAACTGAAACTGTTAATAGACAACGCAGACGTGTATGGAAATGAAACTCACACACCAAAGCAGAGCAAAATGAAGAGGCGGCACATTATCCTGTCAGAAATAACCACCAACAAACCAAAATAACCCAAACCTCCACACAGTTCTAATGAGTTTCTTTCTACTATTTCAAGATACAAATTCAGTTTCTGTATTTTGACTAACTGGTGAAACAGATGGCTGCATAACAGTCAAATGTCAAACTTTTAAGCACGCCGGTTGTCATGGAATGTACCACGGTGAGTCACGACACGTCAAACCAAAACTTAGCCCCCATTTAAAAAAAAAGGGCTTCAATGGGAAAAAGAACTGAGGGAAATCGCCAAGTTCTCCGAGTCAAACGTGTGAGAAAAAAGGACGCATCACTGTGGGAAAAGACACTCCTGGCTCCTTTATAAACAGAGAGACAAGCTTAGGCAAGGTGCCGCAGTCAAATAAAAAACAAACACTTCATGCATCATGCTGAGCATATTGCACATTTTGTACTTTTTACTTAAAATAAATATGTGACCTCATGATCTTAACGTGACCTTAAAGCAGCTCTTGCTTTATAACTTAATCCTGCCTGCTTCAAAAGTCTAGTTTATAGCTTCATTATTGTAGTAAATGTGGTGCTTAGATGGTACACAGTCCCACATACGTTTCTGTTTATAGCACAGGAACACTAGTTGGAGTGTGTGTGTGTTCTGATGTCCTTGTGGTTAAGACACACACCATAAAAAACACAACAGGGACCATCCCCGTCTCTCTTCCACGTTTCCTGACTTTGTCTTCACTGTGAGTTATCTAATAAAGGCAAACTGCTAAGAAAAGAATACTGGTTGGCTACTGGGGAGAATATAATGAAGTATACTGACGTGTGTCCTGAAGGTGACAGAGGAGGGGAGACGAGACCCAAAAGAGTTTTTACTCCGGGGCCATTTAGTGGTTTGATGCAAGTGAGCGTGAAACTGACCTCTTCATGATCTGGATCTCCAGACACCATCTCTCTTTGTTTCTCTCACTCAGCTCTTGACGGCACTGCTTAATAGCGACCTGTTCCTCTGTGTCCTGAAAACACACACACACACACACACACACACAGTTTGATATAATATCTATAAGCATTTCATGAGAAAGGGAAATTCATGTAGATATTCAACTTCCATCTGAAGTGTTTTGAAGTGTGCACATTTAGGAATGTATGTTACAGAGCACCTAATGATTACTTTCATGATTGGGTAAAAATATAAAACATCAAAAAACAGTGGGAAATGTCCACCGCAATATCCTCCAGCTCAAGAGGAACACTTTTTTTTCTCTGACCAACAGTCAGAAGAAAACATGAAGATGTATTTAATTTACTGTACTACTAAAACAAGGAAAATCAGTAAATATTTCCATTTGATAAGCTGGAATCATTAGATGTTTGTCTGTTTTGCTCTACATTGAATTAAAGGATTGTTTGATTATTAAAACTGTTCTGTCGATTGACTCATCAAGTAGCTCCAACATATAACAGCAGAATAAAACAGAATTAAATAGAATAAACTTTTTTGTCCAGTTGAGGCAGAAAATTGTCTTGCTCGGGAAAGTATAAACATAAAACACGACCACAAGGTAAAAACGTCACATACAACAACATTCATTGCATTCATACCCATTGTGCACAATCCACACGTGTAAGTTTACTGTAGTTTCAGTAACATAACAAACATCAAAGTGAGACATTTCTTCTTCATTCGAACATTTACAATATGTGTTACAGTTGCTACATAGCAGTGGAAATGATTCAATTATGTTTTTTTTGACAGCTCAAATACTACCTATTTATATATTGGCTACTTTTAGAAGCGTAATTTCAGGAGGCCCTTTGGTGACGAATTTCTTAATAATAATTTACAAAAGGAAAGGTGATGGAGTACAAACCGTGACACAGCTCTACAACATACACGGTGGCACCATTTCATCTCACAACCTGTTTCTCATGGCATCATTGATGAAAAGGCACCAGCCCTGCTTCCCATAATTTAATCTATGAGCTAATAATAGCCCACAGTGTTGTCATTAATACAGGAAGGCGGGACATTTCCTATAGAGGAAGTTTAGTCAACACAGCGGCAGCAGCAGCAGTGCCCTATTCAGTCGTTTCCGCCCGCCGTGGCACTGATGATCAACAGTGCTTCGTTGTGATTTCACTTCCTTGATTACGGTAAATAGTGGTAGACTTCGGTTATAGGATTTAACCTTGTTCATTTCGACATGTATTCTTGAAGAAACTGGATTTCACACACACACACACACACACACACACTACAGGTGTGATTTGCGCCAAATTATATAATGAATGTCGAATCATAGCTCCCTCATAACAGGCAGACACAGGTCGTTCTTGAAACCGGGCGTTTATTCTCAGTCTCAATCGTACTTCTTTAATCCCACTTTCCACACGCCTTCCACATACCACCTGAAAACTACATTAAACACATATAAATAAAACACTTTAGAAAGTGTACGAAAGATAAAAAATAAACGATACCTTCCTGCTTGTTACAAATTAAAGCAAAATACCTTGTTGGCCGCTTGTTATGAAAGAGATTAAACCTCTTGAAAGCCTTGAAATCGTGAAACATCTGCTTTCTTTACATCGTTGATGCCAAAATGCACCGCAGGTGAACATGATATCAAACATTAGTTCTGCCACAGAAGCCTGAAATATAGACTTTAACGACCAATATACTTCTAATTAACCGTTTGATGTCTATTTTAACGCACCATAACATGAATTAAAAGATATATTACATTAAGTTATTAACTGTTTATTACAACACAAGACTTTGTATTTTATGCAACAACACTTACACAGCTAATTATAATGACAGTGACAAACAACGTCAGTCTCATTCAGATAAAGCATTATAATGGTTGGGAATGCAGCCAACAACGGAGCAGTCAACAGCTTGTTTTTGTGTTATGTATTATGTCAAGGTGTTTTCTCAAGTGCGGTGCTGTAATTTCTAAATCTCCATCACTTGTATTTCGAACATTCGCATGATGATGTAGCTCTAAGTTTGCCTGGAAGGTGAGTGTGAGTAATATAACTGAAATACAGAGAGGAAGAGGAAGCTCCACTAAGCGGGCGTGTTCGTATTTCCCTAGTGTCCTGTTGCAGCTCTACAATGCCCTCATCCTGTGACTAGAGGTGATATCATTACAATAGACACCGTTTCTATTGGTGCACAAAGACGACGGCTTCCTGGACTGATGTCATGCTATTTACAAAATTAATTGTTATGTGATTCTGATTATGTATGACAAGAGTAGTTTAAAGGGGGAATTTTTTTTTTCTACCTTGATTTCTATGTAAGTGACTAACTGGTTTTTAAATTCAGTGCGAGTGCTGCACTGATGGTGGTTATGTTAATGTCTACTGGGAAACCCATCCATCCATCTTCAACCGCTTGTCCCTATCGGGGTCGCGGGGGGCACCCTGAAAACCCACGCAGACACGGGGGGTCATTGAAACCCCACACAGAAGGGTCCCAGCCGGGATTTGAACCCAGAACCATCTTGCTGTGAGGCGACAGTGCTAACCACCAGACCACCATGCCGCCATAGGGGAAACTCTGATCTGTAATTTAAACATCCTCTTTTGGAATTTCCAGTCATTCAGCCACTATCATGTCCTAAGTTAAGTTAAGTTAAACTATATGGACGATAACAGGTGTGTTAAAAGTGTGTGTACCCTGTTTTGCCATCGTGTGACATTCCCGAAGCCTCCGGTGCCCAGGCGCTCTTTCAGCTCCCATGACCCACAGCTCTGCTGCTGCTGCAGGGGGACTCGATTCATGGCCTCCTCAGCTGGTCCTACAGCCAATACAAAAAAAAAGAAGATCCAAATGAAGTCTACAGTCTCACCTGTGGCCCTGCGAAGCTCACACCAGAAAACAGAAATGTCGGATTAGTAGAAATCGTGGAAACAATCATTACCACACAGAAATGCAAAGTTTGGCCTGAGGATGGCATTACAGAAAAATGTATTGTTGCTAACTAAACAAAGGTTTAATCGTTTGTAGAGTGATTGTTTAATTTATTTTAGTTGGCCAGGCTCAGCTCTCCACTACAGCCTTACACTTTGTACTTGGTACAGGCTCAACTGGTCTTTGAGCATGTTGGCATGCTGACATTACTGAGCTAAACACACAAACAAGAACTGGTATGTGTAATGTTCTACTGTGTATAAGTATATCATGTATTTATAATGTCAATTTCAGCATGTTATGTTAGCAGTACTCTCAAAGTACAGCAGATGTTTAACATCTCATCTCATCTCATCTCATCTTCATCCGCTTATACGGGGTCGGGTCGCGGGGGCAGCAGCTTTAGCAGGGGACCCCAAACTTCCCTTTCCCGGGCCACATTAACCAGCTCTAACTGGGGGATCCCGAGGCGTTCCCAGGCCAGTGTGGAGATATAATCTCTCCACCTAGTCCTGGGTCTTTCCCGAGGCCTCCTCCCAGCTGGACGTGCCAAAATGATAATCAACTATTCTGATTATCAAGTAATCCAGGATCGAATAAAGAAAATGAAAATAATTATTTGTTTAAAACATTTAAATGTTTTGAATTTCATCCTTTTTTTCTCAGTATACATTGAACATCTGAGGGGTTTGGACTGTTTTTGACAATTTTCATTTGTTGTTATTTGTCAGATGCTGCCTCTCATTTCCTGCATGCTTCATGTATTTTATACCACTGACTACTTCTATATGTAGATTTTAGTATTGTTTTATCACAAAGTGTTGTTTTTATCTTAGTTAATGCATGTTTTTCCTTTATGTATTTGCTTTATAGGGAGCCTATTGTAACATCTGGCCAGGGACTGCAGATGAAAACTAAATCTGGCCTATTTACAGAAATGTTTATTAATATGCATGCTCTCTCTCTCTCTTTCAAATAAAATAAGATAAAGGTGATTTTTTTCATATTTCAAGAATTTAAAAGATTGATTGATTGCGAAACACATAATCAACGAATTATTACATTAGGAAAATGAGCATTAGATTAAACTCAAATTAAATTAGACTGATGGTGTTTGAACACTGGTTTGATTTTAGTTTTTACACCAAATATACAGAGAATATGGAGGCGTGGGCAGTCATGTGTAGTTTTATAAAGAGCTCATTGTTTAATAGTTACAGTAAGCATCCCACAGGCCTATTCAATGCATCTTTATACTCCTATCCATCTGCTCATAACACAAGTTTGCACTCAAACAGAAGGAAATCACTTTCCTTCTGTGAGTTTCACGTTTGAGGTTATTACAACGACGTTTTCATGCAGACAAGCGCTTTAGCTAAAGTATCATATTTGAGCTAAATCCTACCTTTGACTTCTTCTGCAGCTTTCACACCTGGTGTTTCTCTGAACACTGTTTGTATCCGGTCTTTAACCGACTTAATCTTTGAGCACTTTAGGAGTAATTACGGCGACACAACAAATCTCAAAAAAACTTTCTACTTCCTGAAACTCATATTTCCTGTAAACCTGAAGGGGCCCCGCCCACAAATAGTCCTGAGAGCTGCATCTGCAGCTTCATGTCTGTGGGGGTTAACCATGGTGACTTTGACCAGCAAAGGTATGGGGGACTAGACATGACTTATGTCAATAAATAAATAAATAAAGACAGAAATAGATAAATACAGAAATAATTAAATAAATGAATATATAAATGTATAAATAAATAAATAAATGCATAAATACATACAGAAATAAATAGAGACAGAAATAATTAAATAAATTAATATATAAATGTATAAATAAATAAATGCATAAATACATACAGAAATAAGTACATAAATGAATAAACAAATGTGTAAATAAATGAATATATAAATGCATAAATAAATAAAGACAGAAATAATTAAATAAATTAATATATAAATGTATAAATAAATAAATGCATAAATACATACAGAAATAAGTACATAAATGAATAAACAAATGTGTAAATAAATTAATATATAAATGCATAAATAAATAAATACAGAAATAAGTTAATAAATAAATGTATAAATAAATAAATACAGAAATAAGTAAATAAATTAATACATAATAATGAAATGCATAAATAAACAGAGACATAAGTAAATAAATGTATAAATAATAATATAAAAAAATATAGTCTGAGATTTTTTCTTTTACAGGTTTTACAAGGACTCTCTGTCACGTTCTGTTTCCATTGTACCAGTCAGTAGCGTTGGGTATTGCGGGTTGCCAGGGTTGTCTGTTGTTAGATGCAGCTACTGTAGGCTGGCACTGGGTGAAATGGAGTTTGCCAATCCTGCAGCTGCTTTGGAGCCTCAGTGAAGGGGGCGTTATTTGTCCCAGCAGCTGAGTGACCACAGACGGGCAAAAAGGAGAGTCAATAGGCCAAGCATTCACTCAATGGACTGAGATAAAAGGAGTTCAACTGCATTAAAAGACACCCCCAAATGGCTATGTTTCTCCTTGATCGTAAGCTAACTTTCATGTTTACTTAGCTGTAACGGCTAACAGTAACTGTCAGGCAAACTCCTCTACAATACTTATTTTCATGGTGCGATTTGCCTAAGGGGATGGGCTCAAACAGGCTCAAACAGACTCCGGTCTCCTGTAGGCTACTGGGATCTGACCAACCTGGCAACCTGAGTGCTGTAATTATATTTTGTTGTTGCGACTACGATCTTGAGACACTAGATGGCGCTGTTCTGCTCATTCTCCATTTTCAACCTTTAAGGAAGAAAAGAATGACTTGTCAGGTACCAAATTGTTTATAAAAATGACCAAAAAAAAGGTTATAAATTAAAAAAAAGTGCTATAAAAAGGTTTAGAATGCATCATGTTAATAAAATAGATTCATTGTTTAAGCAAAAAGTAGAAGGATTATCTTTAAATTGTAGGCACATCCCTAAACTGCTATATTTGTGTGTCGTAGACCAGTGTTGTTGATCTCTTTATTTAAAAAATGGGATAAATTTTGATTTCTGGCAGAAAAGAAACACATCAGCTCATTGGGGTAAATTATGACATACTGTATGAAGTAATTCCTGGAGAATAGTCCATAATGTGATTACAAAACTAAAATTAATGTGTTTACTGATGTTATTAAGGAGCTTATTATTATTACTATTTTAGGAATGGACATAATTCATTTAGAGGATCAGTTTTACAACTTCTCGCTAATGGATGGATCAGTTTCCCAAAACCTTCAGTAAGGCAGAGTCACCCCCTCTCTGCTTTCATGACCTGCCAACTATTCTTCACATCTCCCTCTTGGATTACACATCTCCTATTTAGTTGGAAAATTTATATATATTTTTTTACCCTTATCTTCCCTTTTAATATATTTTAGGCGGATCTTGTTTTTGTAGTGCTTAATCACAAAACTGTCAAAATATGTTACACACAAGGTCCAGATGTGTCTCAAATGGTTTGCCAGCACTATTTTGTAATACAGCTCCTCACTTTCTTGGTCAGAAGTACCAAAACTACTCAAATAACGTTTCCTTGAGATTTTCAAATGATCCAACATCTTGATTTCACGGAGGTTACACTACCTGTTAAAGCTGACCACCAATAACCCAGTTTTATTTTAAAGCCAGTCTTAAAAAAAACTGTTGAAACACTCAAAATACAATCTTATTCTGAAATGATTGATGTTTCCATAGTATTTACTCAAGTCAAATATTAATTTCAGTATTTAACTTTTGCATTTGTGTCAGTGACGATGCAGCGGATGTTGTGTTTGGAAAGGATGCACTTCAGAATTCCCAGAGTACATCAGTGATGTTTTTATTTATTTCATCACCTGTTATTTTTGGATTGAATAGTTCAGGTTAAAAATGGATAGCTCGCTCTGATACAACCAACAAACTTCCTCTTTATCTATTGGCGCACACATAGTCTATCTGACGTTCCTCTGACGTGATCTGTGGCTGTGTAAGACCCACTTTATCAGATTGTAAATGTTTGTGAGGGGAAAAAAGGGGCTTTCCATCCTGTTTATACTAACAAAATATGGTGCTGCTTCCTGATCTTTATCCAGTGAGGATAGTACACAACGGAGAGGGTTTCATGGAAGTTAAATGAAACTCACAATGAAAGAGCTTTGTCTTATTTATTTTTGTGTAGTCATGTAAGCCTAGGCTGAAGAAATGGCATAAATGTTATCCTCAATCACGTAGTATGACACAAGAGTTTATTTCCCACTACATTTAACCTTTTTATATTCTGCCCCCAGCAGTTAGTTTCACTTGAACATTAAGTTTCTATAGCAGCGCTAGAAGCACCACGCCTATTTTGGCTTATCCGTCACCAAATATGGATTTATTTACTCCCTTGTTGGAGCCAAATCTTTTTGATACCTCTTGGTGAATGTTTAAGTGTGATTTGTTAATAAAGCTAAGCTAGCCATTAGCTGTCTGAGGCTAATGTGTTTCTAATGCTAATACAAAACATCAACAGCTAAAGCATTAGTTTGACATTTTGCCAGATATGCTTCTTTGCTTTCCTGCTGGGAGCTAGAGTTTTATCAGAAGATTGATACCAATGTCATATTATTTGTATATATGTGTCTGTTAAATGTCGCCACAGTACAACCAGCAGCTATGTTTACAAAATAGGCTACTGTGGTCAACAGGCTACAGGGCAGTGTACCTGTGTGTGTCTGTTAATTTTTCCACAATCAGTGCCAAATTCCCCGGCAAATACATTACTGTTCAAAAGTTTTTGGCTACTGAGGTGAGGTTGTGGAAGACAGTTTCATGTCACAGCTCATACATCATGACTGAGCGCAGCAACCAGACACAAGGTAGTTATACTACAACAGTAAAGTCTCTCCAGACACAGATTTCAAAGCAGACCAGGGTTTCAAGATGTGCTGCCAAAACTTTTTTTTGAAGAACAAAGAAACAAAGAAACGGGCATCGTTGAGGATCGTAGTCGCAGTGATCGGCCAAGGAAACTAAACCAAGGATTTGATTTAGGTTTCTCTTTCAGTCACTGCATGTTGATAATTGATGAAACTAAACTATTAACACCTCCATTCTTGAAAGCATTATTAGTTTACATCATTTTTTCACGCCCGCCTAAACATTTGAACAGTAGTGTAGGTCTATGTAGACCCTAACACTACCCCCTGACCCTGACCCTAATCCTGACCCTAACCGTAACCCCTAACCCTAACGAAATGCTAAATGAAATCAGCGAAGGCAGAGGCGTATGCCACCAGGGAACATAGAGACTACCCCACAGTGTCTAACAGTGCCTGTTACTGGGATACCTCATTAGGGACACTTGTACAATCTGATGTGATCCAATAAAACAACAGTTTTGCCATAAATTCTGCCTTTAAGGTAATAATGTTCAGTTTTGATTAACACAGTGAGAGAGGATTAGGCTAAAGTAGTTTACAGAGGTGTTTTCCAATATTTTGTCCACCCCGTTTACATACATGAGAGGGGCAGGCACCACCACCAACACCACCACCCACTATGGCCTCAATAATAAAAATGAAGGAGGTGTGCAATAAAATGTGTTAAGCTTGATATTCTGTGGTAAAGGCATGGAGAATAACTCAGAGATAAGACTACTGGCTTTGTTGAAGGAACCTGATGTAATGCATCACTTCCACCATCTGTAATGGATTACATTTGTGTTTGTTTGTGTGTGTTTATGTGAGATTTTCCTCATCGAGCAGTGGGAGTGAACTCTAATCGAACGCAGATGGAAACAAACAGGACAGACGCCAAACTAACTACCACCGCACAATTACATCCTTGAGCATCATGTTCTCAGCTATTTAATGCTGAGTTAATAGACAGTAAAAACAAAGAACATGAATTATCCAATGCAAATAAAAATCACTGTTGGTGCTAAGAAAAGATGGAGCTATTCTGGAGGCTAAGTGACTGATTTCCTGAGGAAGGGGTGGGTTGAACAAAGAGGATTATGGTTGTAACAAATGACTCCTGGTTCCAGGTGATTAACCACACTGATATATAGTGTCACCCACAGCCCATCACAAACTACCAGAGGTCTGTGTGAAAAATCAATAGTGTGCCAGTTTTTATGTATATACATACTCACCTGAGACAGTTTAAAAGCATGTGTAGGTAGGTGAATTATATACCTTTGTTTTTATTTGTTGTGCTGTTGTAATAGTGGGATTATAATGTAGTATTCTAGATTCATGAAGTTACTTCCCTTATCCATAATATGCATCTGATTTGCACTTCCTTTTGCTGCTTAGCACTCATTGGGATCAACAAAGTTTAACTTCTCTTATCAACATTATGCTTCACACAAATGGGCAACCATAGGCTTTTACAGTATTTGTATTCAAATAAATGTATCTAAATATATTTATATTTTCTAACAGGTGTTGATTACACTGGTACACTGGTTGTCGTTTTGTAGAAGAACATATATCAGAAAAGACCAGATTATCATTGTATTAACACTGAAAATTGTGCATTCAATGGGCCTATTTACTGAAAGTTTCATCCATCTTTTATTTTTAAAGATTTCCTGATAAATATCTTTAAAAATAGGTATTTTTAAGTTTAGTGTGTGATTTACCCATGGGGATTTACCCTGTGACCCTCCTGCTACACTTGGGACGGTCCCGTCTGCATCGGCACCGCCCAGCAGGCTGCATCATCATCCGGCCGGCCAGCCACGCTTCCCCGCTGAGCCCTCCCCCTTCATGCACCGGCAGAACCGGAGCGCTCCGATAAAAAGTGAGAACAGAGCGACAACCAGTTCAGTCCGAGCGACAAATCCAAAGGACACCGACACTCCTGCTGCAGAGACACCAAGAAGATAGCGATTCTGAAGACTTTTAATTTGGTAAGAGCTTGTTTTTATTTATTTTCCTCAGATGCTACAGATCAGAGTATGCAATCAGGGTTTTTTTTTGCTTCCTAATGTGACATTACAACTTCATTATTATACTGAGGTGTAAGAGTTCAGAGGATAAACGTGTCTTAAAAACATTTTTGCATGGGTATTTTAACCGGTACTCATTAAGTTGATTAGACCAATTAACATGGTTGTGCAATGTTCAGTGTTATTGTATAAAGTCATACAGTTGAATCTTTTATGACTAGTTAATACTAGAGTTATCTTGACACACAGTTCTCCTATTTTATTTAATGCTAATCAGCAAAAAACTATTCAAATCTCATGAAAATTCAGAAAGGGAATATACAAACAGTTTATGCAGAGATTATTTGTGATTATGGTGATATTAATTTGGTCCGCCTGCGTGCTGACTCATTCATTTGGCATCGCAACACTTTTCTCACTTTGACTTCAGCAGCTCTTTATTTACCTCTCTCCACCCACATACACCTGATCAATCTGGTGAGAATACTGTATGAATTACCTCACACTCAAGCGTCAACCCCACACACTCCTCATTTATGGCGTCAAGGTTACTTCAGATCTTTTTTGCAACACAAAATGTTACAAATGTTGAAAGAACGTGGTGGTTTTGTGCTCCGCTGCTGGACTGTGTGTGTGTTTGTTATCAAGGAACATCCTAGCTATGATACTATGATTCATCTCCATATGTGTGAGTATCTGTGTACCACTCTGAGTCTGCACAGGATGACGGACATGCAGGTTTTTATCAGGCTAATGAGTTGGATTTGTATCTGGAGCTGGCACTGTCCGAAGTATCCTCCCCGGCATCCGTCAGCACTGATACTCTTCATCGCACTGGAACTCTGCCCTGTTGCATGTTGAGAGAAAGTAGAGTTTGTATCCATTATCTGCATTCCCGGCAGTGTGGTCAGCTGTGTTTGTGTCTCACGCTGATGTTTCTGACTCACAGGATCTGCCTGTTGCGTCTTAAAGCTGTAAGTTGAACGTTGGATAAGACGTGGGAACAGTGAGCCAGAAGATGACGCTGAAACCAATAATGAGCTGCAATTAAGTCAGAGTTTTGCTTGAATCTAAACAGAAACCCTCTTTCACATCTCTTTTCTTTGTCTCCGAATTGTATCTCCATCTAACGGCCTAGAAACTGGTTATAAATCCCATCAATGTCTCCATCTGTGTCTCTTCCTCAATGTGTCTCTGTGCAGTCCTGGAAGCTGGGATGACTCAGGACGACTCACCGGCTTTCTGCTGACCTCTAGGATTTCATTTCATTTCCCTCCTCTCCCTCTTTACCCCTCTCCTTTTTCTCTCCCCTCTCTCCATCCTTTCATCTCCCTCCAAGTAGCTATCTCATGCTCCATTATCTCATCTTTACTCATTTCTAATGTCAACACTTGCTCTTTCTACCTGTCTCTTTTTGCCTTATGAGTTTTCTTTCTGATAAGGACGTCAGGGCCTCCAATTGTGTACAGAGGAAAGCTGTAACAATGCAGCCCTCTGTTCTTGGGAAATTTACAGAGAAGGATCACAGCTGTTGAAGCTTGACTGAAAACCCCTGAGTAAAGAATGCCTAATTCCTGCTAAGTAGCTTACCAACATGACATTGCATGCCATAACACATCATCAGCGAGCATGCAACACGCATCAAACCTAAGATGAAGCTATTGTACTGATTTAATGCAGGTTTAGGATCCCAGCAGGCCAAACCAGTTCAAAATATTGCTGTAAGGTCAAGTCGTGACAAGAGAATGGGAATAGTTTTTACAATCCAATCCCACGGATGTTGAGCTCTCGAAGAAATACCGCGAGGAAAGAAAGTAACTTCGGTGCCAAAGAAAACAAGACTGTAAAAGTGCAACAATGCTCAATGTAAAGGTGTTTCCTCTGCCAGTTCCTCCGTGGGTGCCAACTTCGGCAGTCAACCTACTTTCACGTCCTCTGTTAAGTATAAATTCTGAAATTTACACTGAGGAGAGAGAGGGGGGTGGGGGGTGGGCGGCTAATCTCAGAGACGCCTTAAAGTGCAAAGTAAACCATAGTTTGAACTTCACAGGCATATGCAACTATGTTTTCCTGCACACTGTCTAACCATTCTCACCGCTTCAGCCTTGTTACTGGAAGACAAGAATGTGTCACTCCTGACCTATACAACCTCAGCACACCATCATCATTACACATCCTTGATAATGGTCCGGTGCACTCATCGCTAACGTGTCAAAGATTGTGGTCAGTACTTCAAACCAGTTTCTTTAAATATACTGAAGCTGCAAACTAATAGGAAATGAATGCCGTTGGCGTTAAACATTTACCTTCATCTTTGGACATCAGTTCTCTGCGTGTGTGTGTGTATATTATCCCCTATTGCAGGCCTTTGCTCTTCTGATGTGGTGCATCTTACAGCTGCTGCTGACTCAAAGTCTGGCTGCTGCTACTCTAAAGATGTTTTCATTTTTTCCTTTCATATTTGACCAACTAGGGGAACCAGTCTCTCCTCAGGCTGCATACTTGGTTGTACATGTTTCAACTATTACTGATTGGGTGTAACAGACAAAGGCATTAACTCTATCAGTGCCAGTGAGACTGGTCGTGTTGCTCCACTCATTTTTACGCTATAGCTCATGGACTGATTGCTGTATCTTGCTATCAGTCAACATATGAATAGCTCTGGTCCTTGTGAGCAAAATGAGCAATCATTACGTCATCAGTATGCAGAAAGGATGGTGACGTAGTTTAGATAGAATTATAGGTATTCTGGCGTATATGTTGCACTTTTTAAGAGTCATATAGCCACAACTAACACAAAAACACAGTTTTTGGGCAGCAATTCTAAGAGATGATCACCTCTAAGAAGTTAGCTCCACTGTACATACAATTAAAAGAGCAGCCACAGTTTTACTTTGTGTAATGAGGCTTTGTCACATACATGTTCATTTTCTGTTCATATGCATTAACTGTAGCAAGACAGACCACAAAACAGCTTAAAGTCAAGTCAGTTGCATTGTGGAATTGTAAAAGGAGCCGTGTTGATGGAGCCCAAGCAGGGCCTCTCTGCATGCCAGATAGTAGACTTCAAAAAAGGGTGGGGTACACATATAGTCATATCTGATGATGCATGTTTGTGTGTGTTTTTGTGTGTGTATGTGTTGATATGTACCCACGTTTCCGAAATGCATGGGGCCATGGCTGGCGGTATTTTAGCAGGAAACATATGTTTTTAGCTGACAGGACTGGAGAGACTGAACAGAGCTGAACAGCTGCACAAAGGAAACAAAAAGGGAACTGGTGTGTTGTTGTCGCCCTGCCAGTGAGGCTCAGTTGGGGGGTAAAAGAGCAGTACAACAGAGTTTTTATTTGTGTTAAGACAAGGACAGCTTTCAAGGGACCTGTCCTCTTAATGGTGAGTTTGTAAATGCATGTGTGTGTGTCTATGTTTTAAAAGTCAAATCCTGAGAGGGAGTCTTTGTTCCAGTGAACAATGAGCAGAATGAACAGTAAATCTTTGTGCGTAGGGGTGTTGATTAGCTCCACGTTCCTGAACACTTTGTGTGTGTGTGTGTTTGTGTGTGTGTGCTTGCCAACATAGCTGTTTTACTGATATATCAAAACAGTCCCCCACAGAAGGTGAGTCAGGGGAGAATCAGCCGACGGAGCGGAGACTATAAAAACGTGCAGGCGTGTATGTGCACGGTTACTGCTGTATGTCTGGGTCTTTGTGTCTGTAGAAGATTCTGACAGTGATTTTTTAAAAAACTTTTTATATTGAGGTCAATTTTACTTTTCAGTAACTCAATGTGTGCAACTTTCTTTTCCTCTCTGTCCCATTTCCTTTCTACTCCTTTTTCCCCTCACCCCCCCCCCCCCCCTTCTTTTGTTGCTCATGTTTTCATTCACACTTGACTTCAACAGGCGCTCTTCTCAGAACCTCATTTCTGCACACAGAAAAATAAAGGTGCTAACTGGAACAAAAAACGTTTCTTTGGAGTGACGCCATACAGTAGAAGAAGCATTTTTTAGCTCCAGAAAGGACCTTTGAGAGAAAGGTAACCATAAATAGTGCTCAAAAGAACAAAGAAATAGGGCTTCTTTAAAGAACCATTTTGAAAGAAGTTCTTTGTGGACCCAACTGGTTCAGTCAAGAATTCTTCAGAATAAATGGTTCTTCAAGTCTTTTGAAGAACCATTTAAGAACCATTATTTTCTGTGTGTGTACAATATGCTAATAAGTATTTTTTTTTTCAAGAAGCATAAAAGGGAAATAAGAGTTTTCTCGCTCTGGGCTTTCCCTTCTGTTTCCTCCTTTCCCCGTTTAAAGTCCTGAGTCACTTTATCCTCCACAGCTGCTGCTCTGCTCTGTTAGAGAAGGAATGCTGTCAGTATGGTGCAGAAACCTTCTGCTGTGCGTGTTGTGTGCACATTGTGTTGTTTGATGTGGTGGTCAGCGTCTCTTTTTAGCATAAAGCGAAGATAATCCACTTCCTATTTAATGATTTGTGAATTATAATAAAAGGGAAATTAATTTAAGCGGGATAAAAATAGATATACTGTATAGTTTAGCAGGAATTTGTTGAACTCATTGTCCTATCAGACCGGACAGGCTGTTAAAACTTCCTGTCTTAGTGAAGAACACATCTTCAAGGAAATAGAAATGACCTCCAGTTTCCCACATGCTCCCCACCTTTCCTCCCCTGTGATCTCCCTCAGTAACAGGCCGATAGACGAGGAAGGAAGCAGAGTTGCAGTATAATCGGGAGAAGGTGACCAGTGTCGATCGTTTCCCCGCAATTGTTGACTCAGTATTAATGACAGAGTCATGACAAGGGCTTTAGGTGGATAGGCAATGAAATCAATGCTCAGTCTCCTCACACAGCTTCTCCAGCTATCAGCGCTCTTTTCCATCTTAACTGTATTACCTTGTAAAATCTTCTGTCAAATTGTTTCTAATATGTATTCATGTTTAACTTTCAGCAAATTAAAGACCACTTGTGAAGCCATGACCAGAGCACTTGGACTGTTAATGCTCCTGTCTGCTCTCTGCTGCAGCCTAGCGGACAATGTAAGTCCTACATCCTCTTTCTTTGAGAGACAACCATACAAGTGGTTTCTTATGTTTTAGCCCATTAAAATTAAATTCCAGCATAAAATCATCCCAGGGTCTTTTTTGGCAAATACACTAATCAAATAAGCCATTGACACATTTTTTTTTCGTGTAACAACTATAAATGGAAAAATCCCTGAATGTCACTAACAGCTGAATGCAGCTAACACTGATTAGCGCATGGCAGCACGGTGAACGCATTAAAACGGCTTTTTTAACCACTCAAAAAAACAGCAAACCTCTACAGTAGCATGATAAGAGTCTCAACACAATAACCGAAGCACCAACAACATAGGTAGTGAACCCAGAGTTTATTAAAAGAGTGTTTTGGAAGACTTACCTACTGGCCCCTGTACCAGCTCCTCTCATAGGAGCCCATAGATGCTTCGGTTAATGTGAAGGGACTCCTATCATGCTACTGCAGAGGTTTGGTGCTATCATGAGCAGTACTATTGGTTAAAGAGTCCTTTTAATGCCCTCACCGTACTGCCCTGAGCTAATCAGTGTTTAAGCCTCATTTGGCTGTAAGCGACTTCTCCGTTAATAGTTGTTAAACGAAAAGAATTGTCTCGATAGGTTATTTGATGAGTGTATTTGCCGAAAAAGACCCTGGGGTGATTTTACACCGGAATTTCACTTTAACTACAAATCATGCAGACTTAACAAAGGCTTATCGAAATGTATTTCAATTCTTGTGGCTTAGAACCAAATCGAGCAAACATTTAGTTGGTTTGATTTTGTTTGTTTGTTGAAAACACCTCCATTGTAAACTTTAGGGACTTGAAGGACCAGTGTGTAGGATTTAGGGGGATCTATTGGAAGAAATGTCACATAATATTCATAATTCAGTTTTCTTTAGTGTCACCTGAGACTAAGAATCTCATTAGTTCAGAATGAGCCGTTCATATCTACATAAGGAGCGGGCCCTCTTCCACGGAGCCCTCCATGTTGCACCACCATGTTTTACAGTAACCCAGAACAGACAAACCAACCACCGGCTCTAGAAAGGCCTTCCATGTTTTTACATGTCCTAAAGGCTACCGACTGTACTGGACAATATATAAAATGCAAAAAGCTACATCACAAAAACAAATAAACATTCATTCATTTTGTATTTCAAGTCTTTTGAAACAGTAAAGATCATAACCTTGCTGTTGTCCTGCAGCCAACTCTCAACTCTTATCTTGTATCTTGTATTGGGAGCACTACTGTACTGTACGTACCAACACATGATGCTTAACTAAAACTTCTAGACAGTTACATGTTTATTTGGGATAGATTACCTACTGTATGTGAAGCCGGTTCATTTTCACAGTTGACCCCGGGTTAGAAACTAATGCCATGCAACCATTTCCAATTTCCTGCTGCTCTGTGTTTAACGCCTCTCTCGTGTTGCAGGTGGAGCTGCTCCGCACTAAAAGAGGGACTCGTTTTTACAGAGGTGAGCCTGACAGGCAGCCAGCCAGAGGGACGCTTTTGATTATTCATGTCAAGAAGTCTTCACCTTCATTTGACACCTCCTGTGAGCCCCATCACACTCCCCTTTGTCTTTCCTTTAACACCATCACCATCACCATCTTCATTCACTGTTGTCATTCACGTGCATGTGTTCCTTTCTATTTGTGTACCTTTATATTTGTAACCGCTTTTACATGTGTCAATGATTGCGTTTTTTGGCTGTTAATTGGCTGTATACTTGTTGTTTATGTGTGTGTGTGTGTGTGTTTGTGTGTGTTTTCTCAGCACATTGTGTGGATAGTAAGACCTCAGCAGTGCGTAGTTTTTCGGACACTTGGCTGCAATGGAGGGGACCGCGTGTGGAGTATTGCCGTTGTGCATTAAGAGGACAAGAGCGTTGTCATGTTGTGCCCGTCATCAGTGAGTGTGACACACACAAACACACGTGGATTGGCTGACTTTCTTGTCTCTTTCTAATCAGACTTTTTTGTCTGCGATGAGCAGAATATAATCATTTGTTTGTTAATTTGTCTGTCAGTTTGCTTGCCTGCCCCCGATGACCTCTCTGCCTTCCATTATAGCTTCACTTTACCTCTAACTGCTGTTACAACCTCAGATGATTATTTTTTTGTTGGTTTGCCCGGCTCATGTGTCCAAATCCCTGTTATTTCAGTGCGTCCAAATGAAGAGCCATTGGGTTTCTGTGTTTTGGAGTGGGTGTAGTTTAGTCTGACATTGTTTAAAATACTCTTGCCAGACGATGCCCTTGTGCGCAATTTCACCCCCATTGACGAATTCTGTGAAGCAGGATTGCCCCTCCCTCAGACAAATTACTACCACATTTTCAGCCCGCCAAACTTTGCCATCTGTGAGCTCATACCAGTGGGAGCGAATGGGGGTGCTGTTATTCTGAACGCTAGCCTTTAGGAAATGTTGAAATAATAAATGAAAAACCAGATTGGTGATGGCATAAAAACCTGTTCTGCTCTATAAGAAACCCTTGGCGTGACAAGATATTTTAAAAGTGAAGCTATGAAGATGTTTGAGAGTCAGGATGAACCATGCACACAAACCTCTCTCAGTGTTTCTGTGTCAAATGTGAAACACAAGGCCAAACCCACAAAATATATTCTCTGTATATACGCAAGTGGCCACGGCCAATCAATTATATTCTGATTATTCAAATTGTTGGTGTTTCAAAGAACTGGATGACGTATGACTGACTAACCGACTCTGTCTGTCTCTTCCAGACTGCTACGTGTCTCAGTGCTACAATGGAGGAACCTGTAAGGAGGCCGTGTACACTTCAGACTACATTTGCCAGTGTCCCCCGGGCTTCAGTGGGACTCAGTGTGAGATCAGTAAGTACTCCACAAACATCACAGTTATTCTGCTTATTTCTGCTTTTAACCTATTACATTTCTTTTCTGTAAAATGTCAGAGGCATTGTCCAAATTGAAGTCTTATTTTGTTCAGTCTAAAACTCCAAATATTCAGTTTACAATTACATAAAGCAGAGAAAAGCACCAAAACATCACTGTAAAAAGTTTGATTTTCATGTGTTTTTTTTATCATAAAGCAGAGCAAGTATATAAAAAATGTGAAAGTATCAAAACGCTCAATTAACAGAGAAATGCACACAGCCCATATTCAGAAAGTGTGTCTTTAAATGAGTCGCCAGGACTTTTGTACGGTTGTAATGTCACAATTATACTATACAAAGGTAGAAAGTGTTGCTACAGTCATTCCCTGGATACAGTGAGAGTGCAGATGTGGAATCAGAACCGAGCATTCAGAGCAGGCTGGGCTTTTACACCCCAGATCTTTCACTATGTCTAGTTTATAACTTGCATATATTTAGCAACAATAACAGGGCGGCCAGTGACACAACACTGATTAACACGTTCTACGTACTTGTTAATGACTCTAGATAAGGTCACAGTCTGACAGTGTGACTCATACGGTCGCCTGCGGTGTGGCGAGAAGAATCATAAACCATGGAAAGACTTTCTGGGATTTGAATGTTTTTGTTTCTGCGGGTGACTGTTTGAGGCTTTAGGGGCACCCCACCCTCTCAGTGGGATAATTACACAGACCCGAGTGGTCACAGCCAAGTGATTTCAGCTAAAGAGTAATGAGTTAAGATGGCCAGACTCAATAAATCTGATTGCTTTTAAAATCATCATAGTTTATGTTTGGTCATTGTTTTAAACCTCTAACTGGAGAAATACTATATAAATGCCATACAAGTTGTGAGTTTAATGTCTAATATAAGAAATAACAATGTTTTCATAATTTGTCCAAGATTTTGATTGTCCTAGGTTTTTTACAGATACAATAAACAATGCTTTATTGTGTCAGAATAAATTAATTAGGTCAGTTATTAGAGTGATATCAGTCTCACCTAGTTTAACTCTGTCTCCTTCTCCAACAGACACCAATGAGAGGTGTGTTGCAGGGCAGGGAGAAGGTTACCGAGGCACATGGAGCATCAGTCATTCAGGAGCTGAGTGCATCAACTGGAACTCTACGTCTCTGAGAGGAAGGAGGTTCACAGCTAGAAAAATAGACGCCAGCAGCCTTGGACTGGGCAATCACAATTTCTGCAGGTATGTGACGGTTGTAACCTGTTTCATGCCGGAACAAGTGCAAATAATTATTGTGTCCATGTGATTAAATCAAGGTTGGGGTCTGATCATCAAAAACATACTAGTCAGATTTAAATGAACCCTGCAGGAATGACACGTTTGCCACTGCGTCCATTACATTTTTATTGATCTGATTTAGGCATTTTAGCTTACTTTGAAAATAATATATCATCTTTGTAACAGCTCTGTTTACCAAAAACAGTACTCCCAGATGAGGCAGATAGGATAAAAGCAGAGTTTTTTGGGGTGAGAGGCAGAGGACAGCAACAGGTAGGAAACTGAAACATGTCATCCAATAAACAAGTGGGAAGATGTTAGGAGGACAGACAGGAAGCAGGTGGAAACAGTCTGTATATACTAAGAGATAAAATGGTTATAGGATCTTGAATGACAGGTAAACTAGTAACTTAGCAGAAAAAAGATGCAAAAATTGGATGATGTGACAGTAATTTTGCAAAAGCCGTATTGGGAGGATGCATTGGTTTATTATGTTTATTCATTGTCCGTGCCTTTCTGTACCTCCTCAGGAACCCCGACAGAGACAGCGCTCCTTGGTGTTACATCTATAAAGGCACTCAGATCGCCTGGGAGCCCTGTTCCATCCCCAAATGCCCAGAAGGTAGGCTACAGCTTTACCAAAAGCAAGTAAGCGGTAATACTAATAATTAAACTCTTAATTGCTATAACACTCAGTTTCTCTGTGTGTTTTGGAGCAGATAAGTACCAAGAATGTGTGCTGGGCTCCGGTCAGTCATACAGAGGCACAAAGTCTGTCACTAAGGGCGGCACTCGTTGTCTCCCCTGGGACTCTCCTGCTGTCAGGCGCAAGCTCAACAACGCCTGGAGATCTGATGCACTGGAACAGGGGCTGGGCAGTCACAGCTTCTGCAGGTAGACATGCCAGCACCATTGTTCATTGCATGGTTCTGTTTGCATGTGGGAAGATCAGAACAACTAATTTCATTTCTTTGTCCTTTATCTAGGAATCCAGATGGGGACGAAGGTCCATGGTGTCACACATACAAGAACATGCAGCTGACCTGGGAGCTGTGTGACTTACCTAAATGCTGTGAGTTCCTTTATTTCCATTCTTTCATATTGCTGCAATGTTAAATTGGAAAGTGAGGAACTAAAATATTTCATGCAGCAATAATCAGACTTACTTACCCATACTTCCTCTTTTTTTTAGCGAGACGTCCATCTATCATCACCACTCTTGGCCCACGTGCCCCCACCACTAACAACAGAGGTAGGATATCATCACGCCCAAGGAGAATCAGCCACAATCCATTTGATGCGTCTTCATTTTACTGATTCAGATTTAACCATCCTCCTGTAAACTGTCCTCCCTGTAGCAACATGTGGCCAGCGTTTAGACAACACCCTGAATCGCCCGGCGTTCCGCATGTTTGGGGGCAGAGAGAGCGACATCACAGAGCAGCCATGGCAGGCGGTCATCAATGTTTACCAGGCCCGTCACAAAAAACACTTTCACAGATGTGGAGGAGTCCTCATTGACTCCTGCTTGGTCTTGTCCGCTGCACACTGCTTTGAGGACAGGTAGGAATGACTCACAAACTCACACAAAATACATTATTGAACGTGTTCGCCATGCAGCGCACAAACATGCTCTTTCTTCTCCAATCTTTTTTTTTCAGTGATAAAGCTGAAAAATTAGAAGTGATTTTGGGAAGAACGTTTCGGAAACAGAATTCCAGCAGCGAGCAGATTTTCAAGGTTGAGAAGTACTGGATCCATGAGGAATTTGACAACGAAACATTTGACAATGACATCGGTGAGTGAGATGATTTTTAATTGTTTTTTTTTGCATATCTCACTAATATTCTGTCCGAATGTAAACTTGTCATAAGCAGAGTGCTATAAAGACACTTTAGTCACAATGTTCCCCTCAGCAGTGATGATATGGAAGCTTATGTGGGCAGCAAATGCTTAAAATCATTCTCAGTCTTCAATCATCACACATTTTCCAAGTGCATTACCCTGACTTTCCCTCTGGTCACTTTCCACTTTCAGCTCTCTTGAAGCTGCAGACAGACATTGGCATCTGTGCTGTAAACTCTCCAGAGGTCCTTCCTGCGTGTCTTCCTGAACGTGGGCTGGAGCTGCCCGACTGGACCGAGTGTGAGATCTCAGGCTATGGAAAAGACTCTGAATGTAAGCAAACATCTCTGATGTGCCCGGCTGCTATTGTGGCAAATGTATCTCTCTTTTGATTGACCAGCAGAGGGCAGTGTAAGCTTTTCCACTGACCTTTAATAGATTTGTTTTTAGATAGGCGGTGCTAAAGTACTAATTCAAACACTTTCTCCACAGTTTCTGCAGAGTACTCTGAGCGTGTTAAAAGAGGTTACGTTCGCCTGTGGCCCAGAGAGCGCTGTGTCCCAGATGTGCTGTCTGGGCGTCCAGTTACCTCCAATATGCTGTGTGCAGGTGACACCCGAGGCCTGGACGATGCCTGCAAGGTGGGAATCTTTACATGTAACCTTACTCATTAAATCAATGCTGATTTACTGGATCTACATGTAATGTTTCCTTTCTCTCTCTCTCGACGTTCACCCACAGGGAGACTCTGGTGGCCCTCTTGTCTGTCGAAACAATGACAAGATGACTCTGATGGGTGTGATCAGTTGGGGAGATGGGTGTGGCCAGAGGGATAAGCCCGGGGTCTATACCCGTGTCACCCATTACATCGACTGGATTAACCGCAAAATTAAGGCAAACCCGGTCTTGTAAGAGAGACTGCAAAGAGTAAAATGTTGGATGACCATGCAACTCATTACTGTGGGTTAAACAGCAAACACAGATATGTTTATCGTTGACAAAGATAGACAGAGAGATCCACAGGACTCTGCCATTCCGACAGAGGCACACAAGGAGGACCTCAATCATGAGTTTCCATGCTCGACGATGCTCCCTGTCCTCGAGTTTTCTGTTCCTTACTGTATTGAATGTAACACGAAAATCTCTTTTTCCTCCTTCTGCGCCATCTAGAGCTGGAAAATACTTTTTTCTTTTCATGCAAACAAAGTTTTCAGAATATTGCGTCCACCAAAACTTGAAGTTTCAAGCAGTGAACCTAATAGGAAAAATAGGAAATGATCTGTATATTCCTCTGCTCTAACTAACTGGCTTTATGCTGGTTTATTAAAAGAAGTCCCAGTGGTAGACTTCAGGTCAGTAGCACTTTTAATCCAAATAAACACTCAACACACGCATTTACTTTGCACAGAACAGTATGTAACATAGGAATATCTGATTTTTATAAAAGTTTTGTGCAAAGATTGTGTTACAGACGTGTCTTCTAGATGTGAGGTTATGTTGGTTTGATTAGTTTCAGTGCTACATGTTCTCCATTAGCTTACTTTAATGCTTTAAGGGTTCCAGACCAAAACACAAAATGTGTCTGCTGGTTCAGACTCTGTTTGTTGTTGAAGTTTGAACTCCTTTAGATCCCTTCTTCCTCGTACAAGGGAATACAGTTGGACAGGTGGAAGCTCTGCGATACTCACTCACAAACCTGTGACCCCTTCCTTGTTCTCACTTTTTGTTTTTAAAATCAGATGTCCAGAGCACTTCTCCACCAGAAACCTGGGTTGAGCCCAGCATGTATATAACATGTATATTGATTTTATATTGAAACTCTTTTTTGTTCTACATTAAACTGCTTACTGACTGCAAAGCTTTTCAACTTAACAAACTCCCTTGGGTTCTGTGACTGCATTTTAGATGTTTGTTTTTTAAATAAATTAATATTTATGTGTATTATATATTGTAGAAGCTATGTTTGTGCTGTGTATATTGTAGTTATGATAATTTATTGTCTCTGTCATTATATCCACATCTGGCAGCATACTCCTTTGTCAATAAATAATATTTGGAATAACTCTTTTTATGCTTCATGCTTTTTGACATTGTTGTGGAATTATTTCTTTTTAATAAATCATTGATAAATGAGTTACACCATCACAGCTCAACGTGGGTCATTAAGGTAAAACATTCAAAGTTCATCAGCCTTTGAATAAAATTAAGTTTCCTCAAGCACATTCTTGCATCATGATGGATTAAACTGTCAGCATGTTGGAAAATAAGTGACAAAAGTTGTTTGGTATAAGTTGAGTTAATGATTTTTTCATTATTTATTTAATTTTTAAATCATTATAGAGGTTTGGTTATATCTATACAGCTCCAAGTGAACCATTACTGCATTACATACATTAGAGAAAATAGTGTGCATGTTAATGACTCCCCATATTTCAGCTTTCTCACGCCCTCCCATGAGACCATGTTGCACTATTCAGATTCAGATTCATTTACAGATAAGGATTCAAAAAGAAACCATGTTGGGGTGGTCACCTAACCTGATTCTCGCCAGATGAATAATAAGTTATAATGCCGCAGTTTGTGCTGTTCAATTGTAGCCGGATAATAAACTGTGTGTGTTTCGTTTTCTGCAGGGTTATTACTGCTCACGTCTTGTAGTTTAAAAGATGCAAATGTGTTTTTTATTTGTCATCTCACCTCACCTTTCTTTGAATATTGTAACAATGCGGTCTTTCTTCCTACTTAAAGTGTAAGTCATGGTCTTTTTCGGCATGAATATACATCAAATAAGCATCAAGACAGTTTTTTTCCCGTTGATCAACCATGCCTGGAGAATGCCTTGAGAGATGCTAACAGCCCCAAAGGGCTAACACTGATTAGCTCAGAGCAGTGCGCTGAACGCATCCAAAACGGCATTTTTTTAACCACTAATATTGATACGACTCCTTTCATTTCCATGTCAACACTCGATAGACATCGTCACAAACAGCCAAGTAATAATGCATTTCCATGGAATTAGAAATGCCAAAACTTTCCTCCTTAAACTGAACTCCAGTGTATTGGGTAAACGACTTGTATGGAATACCTGTCAACATGGATCTACTGGAAAGACTAAATAAACTGAGGGTCAACTAACTAGGTTGTTGTTGTTGCTTAATTTTATGTCTAGGGAACCTAATCATGCCACTGCAGAGGTTTGGTGGTGTAAGCTTCTCTCCGGGCATTCTCCACACATGATTTATCAATGAAAAAAAACTGTCTTGATGGCTTATTTGATGTTTTTTCATGCCGAAAATGACCATCATTACACTGTAGTGAGAACTTAGCTTACTTAGTTAGCTTCATTGATAAACATGTGCACTGTTGGATTCGAACATGCCCCTATTTGCCTATGTATCGTATAAGAAACATGATAATGTACTTCCTGCATGCTGGTGCCCCACTGCATGCCTTTTCATCCCCTCCCCAGACAGCCTGAGTCCACCACTGCACTGCATGTGTGTGTGTGTCAAGAGTTAATAATTAATTTCCCCTTCTGATTGCAGATGGAATACAAAGGAGATGTTATTTGCCAGTTGCGGTACATAGTTACATGGCAGTTAGCAGTTTGTAGTAGGGAAATGTGGAGCTGTGTTTGAGCTGTGGCTCTTTTAAGGGCTGACTGTCCAGCAGCAGGTGAGGCTGTCTGTCTGACACAGGAAGGAAATGCAAATAAGATCAGTTAGAGCTGCTCTACACATTCTCGCTGTATCACTCACTTTCAATCTTCAAAACCATTTGCATCCAAGGACCGAAACAAAGACCTTTCCTCATGACTTGAGCTGCGAGACTCTTCCCCAAACTACGACAATGGTAAAGTACTGTTTTATTTTGCTTATATGTTGGTGCACATTCTGGTGACTTTGGGTGGAGCTAGGAGGAAGTCAGCATGTGTAGTCGATAGCAGAGTTCTAGTTAGTAAGTCAACTGTAAACCTTCCATGTAATCACTTTTATTTTTAGGATGTTCTGAATTCTGAATGGCAGAAAAGATATGATGGCAGCTACACTAGAAAAAGATGTGATTTTGTTGGGGTGTGAAGGCAGATAACCTGAAAGTAAATACATAGGTAACAGTGTTGTGCTTTAATACAGAATAAAGGCCAAACAAGTTTGTTAAACATTATTTTATGTTTGTGCAGTCCTCCATAAAATCAGTTCCTTTGTTGAATTTATTAAAGTTCCATTAAAGATGTTTCAGTGTAACTTACAAGGGTTGAATCACAGTTGATTCAGGGGCAGATGAAATAGATTAAGTTCTATCTTTTAGTTTTTATTATGCAGAAATGTAACAAATTCAAATAACTGGAAATTTAGAAAAAAATACATCATATTTCAAGTAGATGTAAAGAAGTAAATAGTGTCACTTCTACATCAAGCTTCACATTTAGTTTGCAGTTGTGCGATTTGAAATATTCATATTTGAAATGCATGTCACTTGTCTTGCCAGAGGGGTTGCCATCACTTTCCCATAATGCATCTTGTCCTCTTTTCCAGTAAACATGTTCACAACAGTTTGAAAGGTGCTGTTGTTCGCTCAGGGAAAAACACATTGTCTCTGATTCAGAGAGGACAATGTTTATTTTAACTTTAATGTTGGTGTTGATCTTTTTTAATAGTTTTTAGTCTTTTGTCTCATGCAAAATGTCCCACAATGTCCAGAGACACATGGAAAAACTCAAATTTTACTTTATAGTGAGAATACATGTGATTGTTTTCACTCTCTAGTCTATTTTATATAACACGGATATCACTGTGTATAAGTGTATAAGTATTGTCGGAGGGGTAAAACAGCTCCACGGTCTATCTATCAGTGGAACTGTGTTTTTAAGATACAGAGGGTTTGGTCGACTTAACCAAAAAATGGAAAACACTGTATTTGTAACCAATACTTTTGTGAATCCTGCTTGTGGAGTTTAATAATTGATAACCAGCAGTATATTAAAATGATAGTATGGTATGTGATTATTTTTGCATTAATATTTACTATAACAGCTTGTGATAACAGAGATATGAGACTATTTCTATTGTTTGAGTAGGGATACATTTGAATGACGCTCAGTGTGTCTTGTCCTTGTTGATCAGATTTCACTCCACGGTTACATGACTTTTTTCCTTTTTCCTCCTGTCGGCCTCCCGGGACACTGATAACACTTTTCACTGAGACTTTACAGGCGGCACAACACCAGAGAGACGTTACAGCAGGCTGACACAAAGCCGAACACTGTCACTGTAACTTGACCCGGCATTAAAATACAGATATTTTTGGATTTACTGTGAGAGGAAAAGGTCAGAAATACTGCAGCAGAACAGTAACGTAGTTCTTTTCACCCCTTTCATCACCTTTCACCTGCGCCTCATGTATCAACTCTGACTGATATTTTGTGTGTGAGAAGTAGAAACTCTGTAGTCCATCCCTCTCTCTGTCCACCTATAATACTCTACTTTACGTCAGTACTTCCTCTACAGCTGCCTGGCACTGTGGGAAAACATGCTGCTGCTCCACTTCCTGATTTCACTTGATGTATCAGTGTTCATCAACTCCTCCTCCTGCCAATGTCAGTTAAAACACAGCAGATGAACTTTTCTGTGTTTTAACCAATAATGTGGATTCCTCTCATGATGATAAGATTCTGCTCCTACTAATATATAAATAAACAAGTCAATATAAAGAAATAATCAGTGGTGGAGGAAGTATTTTGATCTTTTACTTAAGTAAAAGTAGTAATACCACAGTGTAGAAATACTCTGTTACAATCATCATGCATTCAAATAACTTAATTACATATCAGAATTGTCCATTCAGAATTATATCTATATTAATATATATATTAATATAATTATTGATGTATTAATGTGTGTTTCACTTACAGTATGTTGCAGCTGGTCAAAGTGGAGCTCATTTGAATCACTCTTATTTGGGACTGTCCCACTGGGAGTCAATAAAGTGTCTTCTAACCTACAATGATTTATCATCACTTATTTGTTTATTATATGTTGAATTACATGTATTAATCTAAATATGCAAAGTAACCAGTAACTAAAGTTATCAAATAACTGTAGTGGAGTAAAAAGTGCATTATTTCCCTCTGAACTGAGGTGGAGTAAAAGTATAAAGTAGAGTGTAACTTGTAAAAATAAAAATAAAATGGATTTATAACAGACTAAAATAGACTATGATGTACTTATAAGTAGATATATTACATTTTCAGTGTTAAGTAATGCATTTTTTAAACAACTATACGTAAGTCCCCTCTATAAAACTAATATTACTAAAAGTATACATATGTCAAACATATTTATAAACATCTTTAAACCCACTTAAATAAAATAAATCATATTATAATATCAGATTATAATTACATTTATGCACTTTTGTCAAAACAAATAAATCTGTATATTCTGTACATGGACATCCATATGACCACCTACTGTATATAAAATAACCTTATAAACTTGTTTAGAACTTACTTGCTTGAACAGTATAGATGTTGAATATTGTTGTTTGTATTCACATTTATATATTATATATCTATTAAATACATTAACAGATACTTGTTGTATGTATATGTGTTTAATTAAGTGTTTATATACTGCTTTATAATTCTACATGGTACAGTGTAATGGAGTACTTCAGGTGTTTTTATTATTGTTTATTTACTGTACTAAATCACCTTGCATACTAAATAAAGCTCTATTGTCCATTGTGCTGGCCTTCCCAAAAAAGCAGCCACTGACTCAGACTTGATAATAAAGCTAATAGATGACACAAAGTAAATGATTACTAGCCAGGCATGCAGCTAAATTTATGTCATCTGTGTTAAATCTCTGGATACTCATCTGAGGTTGTTGTGTTTTTCAGAGCTTCTTTGGAAAACTGAAGAACCTGTAAGTATTGCAGCCATTAGTGTTGCTTGTTAATATATTATGCATGTCATAAATAGAGTACTGCAGCATCTTACCGCTCCTCTCTCCGTCAGACACGCTGCCCCTCCAGCTCCACCCAAAAGGACAGGTGAGATTTAACGTCACCTACGAATAAAAGGGAAACTGTTTTGATTCCACCTGTCTTTGTTTCCTCACTGGATTGCAGACTGTATTATCTACCTTTCCCCCTCAGATGACAATGCAGGGTTCGGGTGGCCACAGGATGAGTTTGTAAGTAAAAATACGAGTTTGTCAATATGTGTTCTAATTAAAGGTGCTACGTCACGTGTTATGTGGCAGTTACCACATTTCCCCTTAAGCTCTGTTGCTTCTTTTTATGGAGGATGCCTTATTACTGCTTGTTCATCCCCCCTCTTTATGACAAGAAGTTTCATGCTTGATCTCACCTGCAAAAGAAGTTTTTACGTATAAAGTTATAACCAGAGCTGTGTTTCTATTACAGGTCAGCAGCAGGTTTACGCTGTTACACAAAATGTGGGCGACTGTACAATTAATTTAACTGAAACTCTTGTAGTAATGTCTCAGTATCAATGTGGTGATGACTTTTTGTGAAAATGCACCTTTAAAATAGTTACGCTTTATATTTTCTAATTTCCTCAGGATGACGAGGACAGTGACATGTATGAAGTGCCTCCCTGTGAGCGTCCGGCTGTGAAAGTACCACAAAGAAAAGTGGAGGAGGACGTTTATCTGGGTAACAGCACTGACTCATTACTGCAGATAGAGTTTGGGTATAAACAGTTAAAGTACAGAATTAAGACACCTGATAAAATAAAACTAACCTTTTCCCTAAAATTCTGATCTGTGATGCTTTTTTTGTAGAAAGGACATCAAATCCTACTCCTCCACAGAGGCAGGCTGCTCCTCCACCCAGACCAGGCAAACCCTTGGTAACAACAGATCAGTGTCCTGCAAATTTGTCTTTCTGTGTCTCTGCATCTGCCAAGACATTTAAAAAGTGTTTTAACGAAATGATTTGTTATCCCGAAGCCTCAACAACGTGCTGACGATCTCTTCGGTGAGCCCAAAACCAAGAAACGTGAGTCATTAATCTGTAGTCATTTGCAGCTCTAAACAAACATATTCATTTGGTGATTTTGGTGATTCATTTTTTTTACCCACCTCTCTTCGTCGCTGTAACCCATATCTTCAGCACCTGAGATAGACAGAAATGATAAGCCTGGGAGGAAGATGATGATGCCTCCACCACCGGTTCGCTCTGCTCCTGTCCCTGCAGCCAACACTGAGGAAGGTGCAGTGATCACTTCTACCAACACAAATAAGCCTTTCATAGAAGTTATCCATCAGCCTGTAATACACTGTTGACTGAGAACAAGGTACATTTTATTAATTAGGTGATATGGCAACCACATGCTGCATACTTAAATAAACATAAATAAACATTTTTTTACAGAAATACATGATAAACCCATGAAAGATTATGCACCTGTTATCTCTGATTATTTTTCCCAGTTAAAATCCTCATGGTGCATGTCAAGAATTGTGTTTAATGTTACCAGCAGCAACAGCAGTTTGTTTGGAATAAAGATAAATAAAACCACAAGCAGAATTGTGTAGTGAAGCGGGGACTGCAGCTGTGGATGAAACAAAGAAGAGAGTGCCACCTACTGTTGAGCCTCAGAGACTGATGCTGCTGCATTAGCAAAGTGATCCGAACAACAAAGCAATCATTTTGTACCAAAAAGTTTCCAAAAAGTCTGATTCTTCTTTTTCATTGCAGAAAGTAGAGAAAGGGGCCATTGTCCCACCACTTTTACGCCTCTGGCATGATTTTTTTTAACCTTTATTTATTCAGGGAGATAAAGCTGTTTTTGTCAGGAACGCCCTGATCACATCTCCACAGTTGCAAATTTACACCTGGAAGCTGCCCAGTACAACCACAGTCTGATCTGCTGGCCAGTGAGCAGTTGGTCACCTCAGTGGTGGTAATAACGGATGGCACTCCTTATTCACTTTTCCTGACGACCTTCTGGTCATAACTCGCTTCTGGTCAAAACTCGCTTCTCTAACCTTTAGGCCAGCACTGCCCCTGGCATTGCAGCTGGTGTGATCCCATTACATTTTAATACTGTAGTCAAGGTTTTCGGGGCCGTTCACCATCACTTGAAGCCTGTAAGATACCACAGACACACAAATCAATACCAATATTTTCTTTCTGCATTTCAGATGTGTATCTGGATCCAAATGAAGAACAGGTAGGATGAGACAAACACATCAACAGCTTAACACATAAGGAGGAGCAAAGGTCCTTATAAGAGTATAAAGAGTATAGTGCTCTACACATGAATATTATTATTGGATGTTACCAGCCACACAGCTGTGAATGAGTCAGTCATTATGAAGCATGAACGAAACTAAAACCAGCACGACTTCAGTGCTCTGCCTGAACTGCTTCATTACTGAGCTTCCACAGGAAAGCTCACCCAGCTGTTCATTTAGTCTGTAGATAAATATACTATTAGCATGATAAGACAATATTTTTCATTTTGTGTTTCAGGAAGATAATGACGAGCTGTATTTGGAACCTACAGCTGGTAGGTTGCGACACAAGAGCTACTTTAAGTTTGCGGGAACACTCTGGTCTGTGAGTGATGATCAGACATTAAATGTCTTTCCCAGATAATGAAAAGTCTAATAAAAAATGATAATTTCCTTCCCTCCTGCTCCTCAGCTTGCTCTCCTTCCCCTCGTGGGCCGATTAAGATGCCTCCACCTCCCAAGACAGTACTTGTACCTTCTCGCATGTAAGTGCATTTCAACCTGCGTCAAAGCAGCTTTCAACCTACTTCCTAACCACGATGCACGATGAAGTGCATTCACCAGTGATATAATCTGTCTGCTTCATACTCCATGACACATCAGACAATGATGCTGCAGTGTTTTTGCAGCAAAATGCAAATGTAACAGATATATTAGTGGTATTACGCTGTAAATATCTGGTACTAAATATGTAATGAAGATTAACTTTCTCTTTATCTGCAGGATGAAGCCTCCGATTCCCAGAGCTCAGTCTGTGAGTGTGTCTATTCATCTCAGTGTCTAGTCGGATTATATCCTCATGCTAAGTACTGTCCTCATTTAAAGTCAGACTGTCAAGATAGGGGCTGAATTAGAAATGGAAGTTTTCATTCTTACCCTTAGTTTCCATTTCCTATGTAGGAAATGAAATTCATCATCAGTGTGACACAGCAGCAGTGACTTTTTATTTCCTCTTTCAGAATTCATTCTTACCTTCCTTGAATGAGTTAAAATCAGGTAAAGAGCACAGTTCTCTACCCGTATTAACATCAAATCAGATCCAAGAGAATTTTTTTATCATGATAATGCAGAGTACCTAACTTTATTCTATAGCTCCTACAGTTGAAGCTAGAAGAGCCACATTTCCTACCAAACTCCCTCCACCGACCCCCAGTGGTAAGCCCCCTCTGCCAGCAAACCTGAAAGAAGCCAAGCACAGGTAAGAAAGAAAGTTTGTAAGACAGGTGAAACATCACTTAAAGGTTGTGCAAATGATTCATTTTCAGCATGTTTTTGCAGTTGTCCCAGGAGCAAGTGCATCAGCATAAAATTCAGTGTATAACATTAGCCTTCTTGTCTTTATTTCAGCTTTCCAAATCCTCCTACGGCAGACAGTAAGGCACATTTTTTGAAAAGAGAGTTTTATTCAAATCCCGAGGGATTACTGATCATTTGCTTGCTTTACTTCCTTGTAACCACCTGACTGTTGTCAAGTAAATAGATGTCATGTTTTCTATCTGTTTAAAGTGTCCTCTGGTGGTACGAGGGCAACCAAACAATCTGGGAATGAGGTATGTTATCGCTCTGCACACAGAAACTCTAACATAAGTTAGTGAAGACTGTTTTACTCTTGTTGATATGCATGGGCGCATTATGAAACAACAGTCATGCAAAAGGCCCATTTGTCTCTTTTTTTGTTGTTTTGCGTTGCTTTGTAGCCGTGACACATCTCTCTGGTTTTGTGTCTCAACAAATGAGGTTTGCACACTGTAATATTCCAATATGAATAATGTATTGAACTAAAAAGGCAACGTTTGGAGCTACAAGATCTTCCTCAGAGTATTTTTAGGGACCAGAAATAGTTGTCAAAATTGTAAATGAACATTGTGAAAGTATGAATATGGTATTTAAGCAGAATGCCTGTAATCCAAAGATTGACAGTATTAGAAATGTTTGTATCCAAATTGTACACATAGTAAGTAATATAATTGCTGGCAAATAGAGGGAGGAACTATGCACTTCAGACAAGAGCAATTTGACACATGAACATTCAAAAAATAGATCAATAGTTTCAGCCTCTGAAGAAGCTAACCTACAGGCTGTTACAGTTAACTGAGAAAGTTGGGGAAAGTTTGTAGTTACCTAACAAACCATTCGGCCATCTGCAATAAAAAGCAAATAATACATGTAAAATTTTACAAACAGATCCTTCAACAGTATTTTGTAGGCACTCTTGGTCCCTCTTCTGAAGTTCTGTCTCTGCGGTAGTTTTATGTCTCTTAGTAGCCATTGTGTGTCTTTTTGCAGTTGCTTTGGGTCTCTTGGTTTTATGTTTCTTTGTGGTCGGTGTCTTGGACATTTTACAGGACAAAGAATGGTTTGCAGGAGATTGCAACAGAAAGAGAGCTGAGGATCTCTTACTGAGGGTCAACAAGGTAAAGCTAACAGTTTCATGTTTCATTTCATGGTGTAATAATCAGCTAATGATGGGAGAGTCATTTCAACCGCAATCAGCTTTTTTAAATTTTCAACTGAGCAAACACAAGGGCTTAAGGCAAGGGTGTTGCAGAGACAAATGGAGTGTTTCTGTGCATGTTTTTTGCTGACATTCAAACAAAAGCCAGTGAGTGAGTCAGACACCTTCAGGGCTCCATGACGGTGATTTATTTTTCATTTCCATCACTTACTCTGCATAATATGTACAGTCTTTTTACATTCCCCTCAGTTTTTACCTCCCTGTTCTCTTATCAAAGCTTCCATTTTTATTGTCTCTACTCTTTTGTCATTCTTGCTCAGATTTTCCTCTCTTTTTCCCCTGTTGTAGGATGGTGCCTTTCTTATTCGAAAAAGCTCAGCCCAGAGCGCCCGGCAGCCGTTCACCCTCGCTGTGCTCTACCAGCAGAAGGTGTACAACATTCCCATTCGCTTCCTGGGGGGGACACAAGGTTACGCCCTTGGAAAAGAGGGCAAGAAGAACGAGGAGGTGAGGGAAAATTTAGATTTAAGAGAGAGACAGGAAGGAGAAGATAAAGACAGCAGGGTTCTGGCAGAATTCATTCTTTTTTTCATTTAATTACCATGCTCCTTTTATCTCTCTCTCTCTCTCAGATTTTCACCACCCTCAACGAGATGATTTCTCACCACAAGAATAACCAGCTGCTTCTGATAGACAGCAAGAGCCAGGCCAAGCACACAGCATATTTAACTCACCCTGCACACCCTTAAAACCCCACTACGAGAAGTTTCTCTCACTTGGTATTCATAAGAGTTATATGAGCATAATTATACACTTTACTGTAGATCTACTTGGTATCCCAAAAAAGCGTAATTACATCTGAAATCAGGGATACGGCAAAATAACTGTTTTCTTTATGTTGTTTCTGGATTACAATAGGCGAGACAAACTTAACGCCCACAGATCATAAAGTCCTGTGGTTTGACAAAGTGATTTTCCTGTTTTGTCATCACTTTTAGCAACAATTGCACACGTTTAACTTTCCTCTAGTGAAGAGGGGAAATGTTGCTGTGAGATCACTGTATTTCACTCACTTTTAAACATACAAGGCGTAATATTTCTGCTGTTATAAGATACCAAAGAGCCTCCCTTCACTTTGTGCATCCTGCTCATTTCCATTACTGCTGTCTAGTCATGTGTGATGAACTGTTAAGATAAATGTCTCCGTGAATCATTTTTATTTTACTCACAAGTACAGATTTGGTGTGTATCTTTTCCCAAGTTTAGTTAAGTTTGATGGCTGGAGTGCATTGCCAAAGGTCGATGCTGTATGTAACAGGTGTCTTTTATAGTGTGATACTACAGATATTGTGCAATACAAGGTCAAAATGCATCTGCTTGACACTGTTCTCATTTTTTTCTTTTTTTTAACCACAGTTTTCCCATATTTACTGTTGCTTAACCATCAGTTAACCAGGACCAAGGTCTTTATTTGGGGTTTTTGTTGTGTGTGTGTATGTGTGTGTGTGTGTGTGTGTGTGTGTGCGTGTGTGTGCGTGTGTTTGTGTTTGTGTGTTTGTGGTCCATTAAGATGATAAAGTGCATTATGATGCTTGAGGAAGTCCTTTGAGAAAATTCAAAACATCAACAGTGAGTCGGTGAGCGGAGGGTTTGTGGGTTTAACTGAGACAACAGGACCTGTGTGCGTGTGCGTGTGTGTGTGTGGTGTGGTGTGTGTGTGTGTGTGAACTGCCTTCCAGTGGTCACTGACCAGATGCTGCTGGTTACACCTGCTTCCTGTCAGAGTGAAACCGCCTTTTCTGCGACCAAACCATAAATCCTGGACCTGTCACAGCAGTATAATCAACATTTTACATCTATCTAACATTTTAGTAATTTTGATCACTAGTTTCAGAGTAATATCCGCTCATTAAGTGGGCAAATAACTCTTTCCAAACTTAGGCTAAATTATGACTATAATGTGCCTAAAGTCATGAAATTACTTACAGAGCAAAAATCTTGATATTATGTCTTCAAGTGTTTAGAAGTGACTTGTGTTTTTATAGTAATAACGGTTTCAGCGGTAGATTTCAGAACAGGCTGAAAGTGCAGAGGCTTCTTTGACTGCAGCTGCTGTATTTACATAGGCCGCTGGTGTAAATGGGTACTAAATAACTTCCTGGAGCCCATGTAGTTTGACAGGAGGGTGTAAGGCATCTTGTAGTTCTGTTACAGGATTACTGCTGGGTTGAAGCTGAGCTCACATATTCTCAGGATCCTGAACCCGAAACAACATTTGGGTGATTTGCGAGCAGGAGCTCACCATCCATATCTTGGAGAATAATTTTAAAGTGACAATGGAGTATTTTTGATTTATTCACTGAGACTCAATTTCATTTCCACTTAAAGCTTTTATTTCATAGATTTTGGGGCCTTTATTGGGTATAGTGGGAGTAGAGAAGTGACAGGAAATGAAGGGAGAGAGAGAGAGACGAGGGATGGCATGCAGCAAAAATCCCTGTCTGGACAATTCAGTTACGTGGCGAGCATCTTGAAGCCACTAAGGATAACTAGAGACCATCCGTGTCAACTACACACCTGTAAAATTTCATGACTCTCTAGCACAGTTATCGGGCCAGGGGTGAAAAAACGGGGGGACCCAGGCCACATCCATTTTTTAACTAAACCTTAATTTTGATCTCAACAACACACAAATTTCATGACTGTATCTTACATGGCTGGGATGCTGTCGCTGTGACAGAGCTGTGACAGAGCTGTGACAGACGGATAGACGGTCTGTGGTTAATACAGACTTAAGAGATTTAACTTTTTGTTCTAGGAGATAAAATTCATCAGTCAATATGGCGCTTGTGAATCTGGAATCTTGTACGCGTCTCAAAAAGTGAAAACAGTGAATAAATGAGACTACAAACGCCATCACGCTGCACAAACTACATCAGTTAGAAGCTAGTGGGTTGTGTAGATTGTTCATAGCATAACGATAGCTGTTACTTTACATTTACCCTTCAAAGATCTTAAAAGTTGTGTTCTTTTGTGAAAATTATCTTGCTGAACAAAGCGTGTAAGAAACATAAACTTTTGTTCGTCACATGTTCTGTACTAGTCCAAAATCCAATGGAAAAATCCTATTTGCTTTTTGGGTGATGCTAACTTCCGTGTCGGCCTCGCAAAATACATCATCCCTGCAGCACTGTATGAGTTTTTATTCTTAACGTGTTATAACTATCTGTGTATTGATAGGATCAAGCTACTTTACAGGCTGATCATATAGCACCTAATCCTGCCCTTTCATGCAAAACTTCTATCAACCACTTCAATCAATTGAGGAAGTTAAAACTGTATCGTGTGAGTCAGATCCTTTGCAACAGTAGCTTTTTGACTTCAAAGGATGTCTGTGCTCTCCACATCCTGCAGTGTGTAATACTGACTCACAGCGGAAGAATAAAGGCCTTCGTTGATTTTTTTAAACGGAAGTATTTCTCAGACCAACCGCAAACAGCTGACAGTTCATTTATGACTTTTGAACACAGAATTTGTACCGTTTTTTTTCCATTTTGTGCCCACGGAGTCTCATCATATCAGTGGTGGAAGAAGCCCTCAGTAAAACCACAGAGTAGAAATTCTCAGTTACAAGTAAAACTCTTGCATTCAATATGTTATAAAGTAAAAGTACAAAAATATAAGCATTAAAAATGAAATGTACTTAAAGTACAAAAAGTAAAAGTACTCATTATGCAGAATGGCTCATTCCAGAATATCATATTGTTGCATTATAATTGATAGAGTAATGTAAATATCACTTTAATGTTGCAGCTGATAAAGGTGTGGCTACTTTTATTCACTTTATATTCTGCTGGTTAGCTTAATCTATACCAATATATGTTATTTCATTTCCTGATAATATTTAGTATTAATAATCTGAATCTGTGAAAGTAACTAAAATTACCAAATAAATGTAGTGAAATAAATAGTAAAATATTTACTCTGAAATGTAGTGGAGCTGAAAAATAAAGTAGATTGAAACGGAATTACTCAAGTAAAGTACAAGTACCTCAAAATTGTACTTAAAGTGATTCCTAAAATCATTCTTTTTCAGCAAATACACTCATCAAATAACCTATCGAGACAGTCGCTAACAGCTGCATGCAGCTAACACAGATTAGCTCGGGGCAGCACGGTGAACGCATTAAAATGGCCTTTTTAACCACTAATACTGCTCATGATAACACCAAACCTCTGCAAGTTAGTTAGTTAGTTAGTTAGTTAATTCTTTATTGTCCACGGTGTGGAGATTCGTCTTTGGTCTCAAACAGCAGGACAACAACAACAACAGCAACAACAACAACAACAACAACAACATTTACACACAGACATCTTCAGGGCAAGAAGCAGGGCAGCAGTGACAGTATACACATCAGCGGGATATGGTGTTCAGTACCCCAATTAAAAATGTTACGATTTGCCCTTGGCATTTTGTAACGTCTACCCGAGGGAAGAAGTTCAAACTCCCTGTGCAGTGGATGGGACGGATCGTTTGCTATTTTGACAGCTTTTTTCCTTAGCACTTCCTCGTACATACAACTTAATTGTTTCTGTTTTGTCCCTATGATTTTTGAGGCAAGGTTTATTATTCTCTGCAGCTTGCTTCTTCCTTTTACGTTTAGGTTACCATACCACGTAGCCATATTAAAAGTTAAAATGCCCTCAATAAGGTTCTTATAAACTGTTTCCATAATGCGCTTGCTCACTCTGAATGAGTTGAGTTTGCGCAGTAAATGTAGACGTTGGTTACAGGTTTTAAAAATATAGTCTGTGTTTACACTAAAATTTAAATTGCAATCAATAAATGTACCTAAGTATTTGAAACTGTCTACTACCTCTACAACTTGTCCCCTAATTGTAAGGGGCTGCACATGGTCCTTTTCATAAAAAACAAGTTCCTGTGTTTTTGTGATATTCATCTCTAAAGAACTTGCATCACACCACTTATGAAGAGATGCCACATATGTTCTATATGCTCCCTCTCCGACTGTGTCCCCCTTCTTTAATAAGGCAACCAGGGCCATATTGTCAGCATATTTAAACAAACGAAAGTTTTCCAGATCTAATTGGAATTCGTTTGTATATATGGAAAAAAGTAGTGGAGATAAAATGGTCCCTTGCGGGGCCCCAGTATTAAGTACAGTGATGTCGGACCGAGTAGTATTAACCAGAACCTGTTGAGGACGGTCAGAGAGGAAGTAGCATTGTCAGTAGCAATCAATAGCATGATAAGAGTCCTTACACATAAAACAAAGCACCAATGGGCTCCTTCCTTTTGGATTGACTTTGGTAATCGATGTGAATGGACCTTACTATGAGAGGAGCTGGTACAGGGGCCAGTAGGTAAGTCTTTAAAACACTCTTTCAATAAACTCCGGGTTCACTAACTACGTTATTGGTGCTTTGGTTAATGTGTAAGGACTCTTATCATGCTACTGCAGAGGTTTGCTGTTATTTTGAGCAGTATTAGTGGTTAAAAAAGCCGTTTTAATGCCTTCACCGTGCTGCCCCGATCAATCAATGTTAGCTGCATTCGACTGTTAGCAACTTTTAGGGATATTTCCGTTAATAGTTGTTACACAACAAAAATTGTCTAGATGGTTTATTTGATGAGTGTATTTGCCGAAAAAAAACCCTGGGATGATTTTACTCCAGAATTTCACTTTAAGTACCGTACTTGGGTAAATGTACAGAAAGTCTTAATAAAATGAAGTGCAATGCATGACATAAATAATGTTAAATAAAAACTAAACTTACGGTAAGGGTATATATTTTCTCAATTGTGCACAAACTGATGCTCTCCAGGCCAGCTTCGGCTCTTTGGAAGAAAAAGGAAAGCACATTAAAACGTCAGCAGTCCTCTCTATGCGTCATCCACACAGCAGCACACTTTTGGGAAGAACAAGCCGGTGATTTTTTTAAGAACTCATGCAAAGGTGGGGCGCTTGTTGTCACGGGCCCTGATTTCGAAGTTGTTGAGGAAGGAAGGAAGGGGGAAGGGGCTGCGGCGGAGGGGTACAAGCTGCACACCCGACCGCTTGCATTGACAGCTCTGAAGAATTAAAGACAATCCACGACACTGGGAGCTTGTGAGAAGTCATCACTTACGAAAACGCAGCTGGTACTTTTAGGACAGCCCTGCATCCTTACAAGGCTCGCGGAGGAACCGGTTTACGCACCAATAGTAGTTTGAAGTGGACTAGTTTTCTTAGCGGAGGTGCGGAGTTTTTTGGATTCAGGACTGGTGTAGGGGCGCTACTCAATGGGAACAGTCACTGGATTCGTGTGATACCAACGCAAGCCACACAGACTACCTACTACTGCCCATCACATTTTACTTTTTGGGGACGTTTAGGGCACAAACAAAACAAGATCACCTCTATTCCTCCTGCTCTCCCCTTTCCCCTTTCCTTCCTCACGGATTCTTCAGACAGAAATCCTGCAGAAATGGCTCAGATACTGCCGATACGATTTCAGGAACATCTGCAGGTAAGCAGACGCAGAAAAAAAGCCCTACAATTTAATTTAAGCTCATTTCTTTTTTTTTTTTTGCGCAGCTTCTCGCCCATGTTAGGCTCGCGCGCACACGGCACATGTCGCATTTAAATGGGATCTGAAATAGGGCTGCAGGGTGGTGCTCAATATAGCTACAGGCCTAGTTTTCTACTGCCGGGTAGATGATGACTTGTAAAAAATTGACCAGTCAGATCGTAGGCTATACAGCTCCAATGCGGACCGGTGTGCGTGCGTGCGTGTGTGTGTGTGTGTATACGCCGCAGTCCCCTCATTCAAGTATAAAAAACGCCGCTGTCATTTTCAATCTGCGTCGACGCGAACTGCGTTGTCTTGACACTTTATGTTGCAGACAACTGAGCTCAGCTGTTGGTCGGTGACATTGTAACTGAGACCTGAATGCCACTTGCACTCCAGCTTTATGGCTACCATGCTGTTGTCATGTCCTGCAGCAACATATTGCTACTTTGTAACCTTCAACAACAACTCAGTCAGTGTCTCTGAAAATGCTGACAAAAACACCATATTATAACACAGGGTCATGATAATAGTGTGTGTGTGTGTGTGTGTGTGTGTGTGTGTGTGTGTGTGTGTGTGTGTGTGTGTGTGTGTGTGTGTGTGTGTGTGTGTGTGTGTGTGTGTGTGTGTGTGTGTGTGTGTGTATTTTGCACTCAATCAGTCTCAACAATTAAATAAGTTCAGAAAAACTGCATCACTCAGCTTGTAATGGAGCCAGTAAAACACATTATTGGAGCAATATCTTGATATTGCAATTACCCAAACACTGCATGAAATCTAGTTTCATATTACAGCATCAATACAATATTGATTTGATGTGTCTCCATGCTCTACGTGGTGGGTATTTCCATGCCAGAGGAGCATCTTTGCAGCTTCAAAATTGAACAGCATCAACCTGACAGAGAAGCCCTGTAGTCTGTGGTTGGCAATCTGTTGGAGGAAACACACACACACACACACACACACACACACACACACACACACACACACACACACACACACACACACAAAATGGCCATTTTAATCTGTGTCAAGAAAGGAAAACAAACAGCTAGTTATTTGGTCATCTGTGGAGGAACTATTTCCACTATGGTTTGGTCTTTGATAGTCGTTGTCCCATAGCAGCCCCAGTGCTTGGTGTCTTGCAGCCAAAAGAGAAAGTTTGCGATGCACCCCCCCAGTCTGCAGCCTGTTGTTATGGTAACAGCGGGCAGTGAAATGGCCTTTCACTAGGAAAAAAAAAGCCCCCACCCCCTCTCTCTTCTCCCTTCCTCTGGCCGGTAGCCCCACTTTCGTCAGCCAAAGATCCTTTATATCCTCAAAAAAAAAACTGTGCTGGCCAAGAGAGCATGCAGGCTAACAGCCTCCTCTCCTCACTGACAGGCCTGGTGCACTGTTGCCCGCTGATGGGGGGCAGTGCAGAACCTGGCAATGTCTGGGTTATTAGTTCAGTCTGCTCTCAACAGCACATACCTTTCCCTTACACATCTCCTAAGAAACCCTTTCGTCTTGAGACAGTGATAAACAGCAGACTGCTTTGCGTTCCACCTCTACCGTGAAATCCCAGCTCTGCCCCGGTCGTATCCCTCTGTGAATCTAGGTGGCTCCAGCAGAGGGAAAAATGCTTGGAATTTGCAAACCCAGGACTTTGGGCCTCAAGTTGTTTAGTTTTTTTTTTTTTTTTCTTGGCCTGGTATTTACAGCTCTGTGTCTGCAGTCTGGGCTGGGGTTCAGGGGTGTAACACGGGCCCGGCTTCTTGATGAGGTACCAGTCCTGTGGAGCTGGAGGTGAAGCATGAGATAAAGAGCAAACCAAATGCTCCAAATATCTTTGTTAATCCGCTCAAAACAGCCCTTTAACTCTGGTATTTTTACTGCAGTTGAGGGGGATGAAGCCTTGGTCTTTTTTTTTTTTTTTTTTTTTATAGCTGTGAGAGATTCAATAGTATTCATTCTCACTCCACATCAATAGCTATGTCATTAACTCTGTGTGGTAAAGTCTCCCTCCATCATTACTCTTTGTCTGCCTCGCCTGTTTACTTTACTGTGATTTATGATCCACGGTCCAGGCTGTGTGGGAGCGTGTCAGTGTGTCATTATTTGACCAAATGGACCAGTGCCCTAGTTGACGGTGTGGAGCCAAATGTAGGCTACATCACCGTGACCTCCAAAAACTTTGATTATGTTTGGTGGCAAGATGAAGGGAGTCGAGGACAGAGAATGGTTTGTTGAATTATGAAAGAAGCCCTAAAGTGAGAGTCATTCGCAGCTTATGTGGCTTTGCTGCAGACTGTCAGTGCAGCGGCCTACGTACTGTAGCAGCTTGTGTAAGTGCAAAAATGTCCTGCAGCTCCCAAGTCTTTCAACATGGTCCTGTCTAGTTGAGTTAGGAGAGTCCAACCTGCTGCTTTGCGGCTGTTTACAGCATCCTGGTGTGCTGCTGTATCTGTGCTGATGAAGTGATGCCACCACGTCAACGGATGTGATTTACGGATGAGGTAAGCAGGCCCCATTTAAATCCGGAAAATCACATCAGGATAGGAAGCAGGATGACAGAACAGTCTAACAGAACACATCTGTGGCTGCAGCAATGGCTGGTAGGGATGAGGAAGAGTGTCTGTGCTCAGTTCCCAGAACTAAATCATGAATGCATTGAAAGAGCAGTTATTCACACATACAATTATTTCTGTAATGATAGTTGACCCACACATGCTGTTTAACCTGCAGTAACTGGACTGTACTGTAACTAATGGTTATTTTAATGCACAATTCATTTGCAGATTAGTTTCTTATTGTTTTGTCTGTAAATGTCAGACAATACTGAAAAATGTCTGCTATGTTGCTATATCAACCGTACTGATGGGGAGAATTACATTTTTCCTAGACAGTTTGGGTTAATGTTCGATCCTCGTTATTAAGGTGGGCTTCTGTTAAATTACTTCTGTGTCAGTTAGGCTGGTCTGAAAACTCCCTGGATCCTGCCAGGGCCACGATTCCCTTGGCGCCTTCAATCTCAATCTGCAGGCTGCAAAATACAGCTGCAGATGAAAACAATCACCGTCACTTCCTTAATGTCATGTTTATGCATTATAGCCAATGAGATGATAGCACATCTCCTCTTGCTATGATAATCTGATCTTTGCTGTTTGAGCCTTATGATCTCCAATATGAGACAACATCATATAACTAATAAGATGATTTTTCATTTTTAGATGATTTTAAGCATGTTGTGTCTTCACCTTTTGCATCATAAAGATGGCAATATGTATCAATATTTCACTTTCCTCGATAATATTGGATTGTTTCTCATCTAATAATCGATCAAGATCGATGTACCGTTACAACCCTACTATAATTTCCCAGAGCCCAAGGTGAAGTGTGTGCACAATCCACAGTTTATTGATTTTCTGGACACTTGGTAGCAGAGGAAACAAGCCGTAAACACCGACATAATGTCACCTTTATAATTATTTAGCGAACATGTCAGTAAATCGTAATTAATTTACTCACCCTGCTAATATGGAGCAACTTAAGCATTAATTTGGAGTCAGGTTTCAGGATGTTCTTTGTCCTTTTTAGCTTTGTTTTAGTCTCTACCAACTTCTAAAGGGAAATCGCTTGCTCTTTAGCTGCTAAATGCTCCACTTTGTTCAACATTAACCCAGCCTGTCTGCTGTTTATTCTGCTGGGCTAAAACTTTCTCAGAGCCGATGAGTGAACCAAAACAGTAAAGTTGCATGCCAGAAAACTAAAACAATGTGATGAAAGACGCTATAAAAGTCTGTATGCATTTGATAAATTGTTAGCAGAGACAATTGATGAGAGCAGCCTCGAGGTCTATATTATATACCTACTAACCTTCAGGTCACATACTCAACCTAAGAAAGTGTGAAGCAGCAACACGTCCATGTGTTTTTGCTGCGTGCCTCAGTCTTAATTGTGCTTGTATAATCTGCTCGTGTACCCAGAACCCTCAGCTGCTGATGCGACATGTCAGTGCCTCAGCAGTGCGTCCGCCCAGTCTATGACTCACTAAATACCATCAACGCTGTATCATCGGTGAAGTTTGTGCTGCTTTTGTTATTGGGATATTTTTGTGATTGTTGATCTATCTCAGCTGTTGTGGTAAGAGGCTGTGTGTGTGTGTGTGTGTGTGTGTGTGTGTGTGTGTGTGTGTGTGTGTGTGTGTGTGTGTGTGTGTGTGTGTGTGTGTGTGTGTGTGTGTGTGTGTGTGTGTGTGTGTGTGTGTGTGTGTGTGAGTGTGTGAGTGTGTGAGTGTGTGAGTGTGTGAGTGTGTGAGTGTGTGAGTGTGTGAGTGAGTGAGTGTGTGAGTGAGTGAGTGAGTGAGTGAGTGTGTGTGTGTGTGTGTGTGGATGGGGTCACTGCAGACAGTCGGTTGCAGTTCAAGTGGGATTTTAGTCTGGAATGTTCTACTAAGAAGCAGCGCGGGGGTTTCTTCCGGTGAGTCAGTTGCCCCACCCTGAGCTGAAGATTGCCAAAGGCCTGTGTTACTGGAACTGCATCGTACAGACACACTTCTCATCCCTCCTTCTTCATATCTCATAAAGGCCACATTTATCACTCTGGCTTCTCTCCTAACACCAACCCTCCCTTCGTTTTTAGCACGATGCTGGACTGTGTCTTGAGTTTCTCCTTTCACTCCCATTCTTATCTTCTCTCCCACTATCTTTATTGTGGCTTTCCTCCCCTCCCCTCTCCTCCCAGAGATAGTTTTGGCAGTCTTGAGGAGACGCAGCATATGTCTCCAATCCTCCCTCAGGTCTTCTCTGTGGCCTTTTTCAAGAAGCCTTTACCCCATAACGCCACAGAAACCAATTGTATGTTGAGTTGCAGCCGAGTGGTAAGGTCGAAATCATCATCTGGGATTTTCTGCTATTCCTTTTTATCTCAATGTGGCGATTATATGCAAAATTATTGCTCAAGCTGCCGATTATTTAAGTGAGAAATGGCCATCACAGCTTCCCAGATCACAAGGAAAAGTTTATTTTGCTCTAAAATCTAAACATATTCAATATGCTGCAACGCTCTGTGAGGATTTCCACCACAGAGGGAAGCCAAACACCGTTAATCTGCACACACTTTCCACATTACCACGATAGCTGTTGGGAAAAGTTTCCCATCAAGTGATTCATCGCTTATCTAAATAATCACTTTATTGCTTAGGTTTTTTGTTAATCAGCTAATTATTTCAGTTTTAAACTGATGTTCAAAGACATGAATTGTGTTCCACTGTTATGCTGTAAATTAATGCTGCAGCGATTTATCGATTAGCTGTCAACTATTAAATGAATCACCAACTATTTTGGTAATTGATTAATCAATTTGAATACTTTCTGGTTCTTTACTCTCCTTTGACAGTAAACTGAATATATTTGAGTTGTGGGTGAAACAAGACATTTGAGGACGTCATCTTGGATCGACTTAATCGGCAACAAAAATAATCGTTAGCTGCAGCCCTACAATAAATGAGATGTGTTGTTTTTTATCTTAATTTTGCCCAGACTCATTCATTTGGACAGCAGAAGTTTATAGAACAATAAAAATCTATCTTTCACATCACACAGAGGGATTTGAGCCACTGTTTATATAAAAGATATTGATTAGTGGCGCTTCACTTTATCTACCTATTGTAATTGAAAATATAAAAATGCCATTTCTTGGACATAAATGATTTAAAAAGCTTTTTTTGCTAGAAAATAGTGCTTGGTGGTATATCAGATGAAGCGTTTGATATTATTATTTTATATACTGGTGAAAAGCTCAAACAATTGTTGAAACTCTTCAGTAAGCAGCAAAATACATAACATAATTTGCCGCAAAGAGTGTATTGAGACGGGACCCATATCAATGTGTACCCTTCTTTACGGTTATAACTTTAAAAATGAATTAACCACAACTAACACTCTTTAACAAGGCAAAACACCATCTGTGCCACATAAACAATTTGTAACGCTAATAATTGTACATTCACAAAATTAGTCTTTATTCTCTGTACTCCTGACAGTAGGATAAGCCCCTATAAACGTCTAATAATAAAATACTGTGATATACTGCGAAACCACCAGAATCTTCAGAATAACACTTTTTTTTTCATACCACCCAGAACTACTAGAAAAGGGCATTTTTCACTGACTCCTCTGTCCACCTCCGGTCTACGATGATGTTACATCCTTCCTGTTATGTAGTTGACAAGGTTTAAAGTCTCCACAATCACAGCCAGCCGACTTCAAGATAGTACAGTCCTTGTGATGAGCGTAAGGATTCCTTTCTGCTTGCCTCAGACTGCATAATACAGTTCAGTTATCAGAGGCAGAGAGCATGTTTGGGTCTGTCGTCTCTGTTCACAGTTGGTTTGACAATGTGCACAATAATTCCTGTGTTCAGCAGCCACTAACCTACTTTGAACAGTAGGTCTGACGCAGCAGAAAGTGACTTCAGCTCGGGCTTCGTGTCTTCGTCTCGGGACTTCTTCTCATTAGAAAAGTAAATACGCTGAATAATGAATCGGAATCGCTGATGGTGCTTTATTAAAAATATTAAAATGTATTCTTAATTTCAGTGGATCTCAATCCAGAAATTTTCTTCAGTGTTGCTGCACACTGGTTCAGGCTGAATAATCTAGTGGTAATTAAACCTCCTTACAGCTGGCTGCTCACATAGACGATTCAGCGCAGTGTTTAATTACAGGCTTTGCTGGAATACTGTAACACTGTACTTCTTTTTCAGTATACTTGAGATGTGATGATTGTTACAATAATGGCTGTGCAAGTAAAAAAGAAAACGTCCGTCATCGAACGGTTCTCAAAATACTTCAGTAAATTCAGGAGATTATTGGCTGCTATAATAACAGTGTAAAATAAAGCTCTGTTGAGTTAACATCCTGTTGTTGTTCCTCGGCTCCTCGTACCACCAGACCTCCTGCCTGGAAAACAACCTTTCACTACATCCCTGGAAAATTGGAGCTGACCTGCTGCTATTTTAATCGAAACACTGTTTTTCGTCCTCTACTTGCTACTTTTTTCCCCCCTTCAAGGCAAATGTCAGCTGCTGCCAAATATGTTTTCCCACTGCATTTTGTTGTTGTCATTACGAGGCGTGACTCCTTCAGAGGTCTAAAAACTCTGTTAAGTTGGAATATGCTAGTGTGTTCCTGTTAGTCCAAAAATAGGAAACTGTTGCCTCACTATAATGGACAAGTCTTCTGTGTTTTCATTCATTTAATATTTTTTGGTTTGACCATTAAAACTATGAGTCGAATACCAGCTCATCCGTTCCAGTGATGATTAGGCAACATGCGCCCTATTTAGAAAGGAATGTAGTTGTAAGCAGATATATGGATATTCTAAGTGCTTATTAATGTATTTGTCAGTTTTTAAGGTATATTTGTTGACAAAAACATTAATAAACATGCAAAACATACTTTTATTTGCTTAAAAATACTCGGTTTTCAACAGTTTCTTAAGTATATACTGCTTTTAAAGCTTTTATAACCCGTAAGATTTTCATCGAGTAAATTGTCTTTTAAGTTACTGTCTATCACAGAGTGAGTTAAAACAATGGTGGTTGATCATATGACCCACTAATGAAAGCACTTCTGCTTGCCTTTTTGCCAAGTATTACAATCTGTGTGTCTGTGGTGACATTCCCTCTCTAAATGCAAATGCAGCACTATGAGAATATCAAAAAGACCGAGATGAAGATCTGAAAAGTATTGGCTATAAAATTGGTTTCTGGAAGCTTCTTAAAACAAAAGTGTGGATTAATTGTTAAAGGTTTGTAGAAGACAAGACATACTTAGTTTTTACGATGTTTTTTAGCTGAAGAAAACAGGACTGGATGAGCTCAGTGGTATAAAGGTTAAAAGGTCATAAATTAGCCAAAGCGGTTGATTCAAATGAAATATCGAGCCTGGCGTATTTGAAAGAGTCGGCAGTTGCTTCGATTCACATGGTGGGTATCAAATTAAGTGGTATTGGTATCACGCTAAGGGTAATGATTTTGGTTCTGGCATTGTAATTTTTTGGTGATTAAAAAGACGGTGTTGTAATACACAGCACTAGTGTTGTACTTAAGTTAAACAGTAAGGGTAAATATTCTCATTGTGACTGTTTTTGTAATATTTCCAGTTGCAGAACATGGGCGTGAACCCAGCCAACATTGGGTTCAGCTATCTGACCCTGGAGTCAGACAAGTTCATCTGCATCAGAGAGAAGGTGGGCGAGCAGAACCAGGTGGTGATCGTGGACATGTCCGACCCCACCAACCCAATCAGGAGACCGATCTCTGCCGACAGTGCCATCATGAACCCTGCCAGCAAGGTCATCGCCCTGAAAGGTAAGAGCATGTATGGCGGAGATGTACAGTGACACGTTTGGGCAGCCACACCACTGGTGTTATTAGTGGCTTTAATCCAAGCGCCAAGGTTATTAATGTTGTTTAAATTCCCAGGATAACGTCTGCATGGCGTTTGCACTGTTTATTTGTCTCCAGTTCTAACATATTTAGCCATCTACTGGGAATGCTGTGGGGATGCCACAGTCATGCAATGACTAATGCTCTGTCAGTGCTGTAAATATGTAGAGTGCACTCCGTTATATTGCCTGATTGTTCTAAAATGGTTGTGCAAATTGATTTTCTGCCACTGAATCTAGCCCTTGGAGCTCAAACATAAGCGCTGATCAGGATGATTTGCCGATAATGCCTCTCTCTCTCTCCTCCCCCCATCCCTCTGAGGACTATACCCCCGTTTGCCCTTTCCCTCTGGTCTATCTTTGTCTTCTCATTCTTACCTGATTGACACTTTTGCTTTTTCTCCCTTGCTTTCTGTCCTTTCTCAGATGGTGAGTTGCTTTCTGTCTGTCTTCACGTCTGGCACTCACAGTAGCCGTGTCTCTCTATCATAAAAGCTTCCCACATACCCCACTCAAGTACACTTTTGACCACTAACCAATCAAATGACAGACCACTGTTTAAGTATAAGTTTTACTACCAGTATATTCTCAGCATCACAGCCCTGTTTGAGGCTGGGCGTATGAGGATATGTACTATATTGTCAAAGTGAGATAAAAATGTATATATTTTTCCATGTTGTTTCTATTGTTATGTAGAAAAAAACAGGGCACTACAGTAATTAATAAAATGAGAAAATACTCAGTTATTTTTATTCCTCAAGTATTTAATTCAGTACAGGGGTATACAAAAATAGGCTTTAACGTGTGGTTATTTCATAAAGACTGTTGAATTACCAGACAACTATATTGTGAAATATATCGTTATTGAAATATGAAACGACCTATATCGGGATAGAACATTTTGACCATATGGCCCAGGCTTACCCCTGCTGGCGCATATCCTACTCTTATGATTACTACACATGTGTTAGCATGACTTGTTGTATGCTGTGAAGTATATGTGTGGTATGCATCATCAGATATTACTCACTGAAAAGAGCTGGGGTGCCATGTGTGTCTTTGCACGCCTTTGTGAGCGTGTGCCAGCAGCCATATCAGATCGTTCCTCGCTGCATATAAGGAATGCCATTAACGTTTCATCATAGCTGTGTGTGTGTGTGTGTGTTTGTACAACAGTGCCAGTATTCACCTGAATCACGCATTACCTCTCCTGTTTGTTTCTGTGTAACGTGGAGGTATTTACTGGTCATATGAAGGACTTGGAACATTATTGTGGAGCACAGAAACATTATTGTATACATGTAATATCTCTAAGTTTACTGAGGTCAGTTGCACCCAGGTTACTGTGTACAGACAGGTGCTTCCTTGGGCTATAAAACATACTTAACCTAAATTACAACAAAATCCCTCTTGTTGTATCTAGCTATGCAGATAGTTTTTCTTCTCCAGGTTGTGAGGTTTATGAGGTTTCGCAAATACAGTGGAATGACATTTCTTTTGTGTTGCTCGCAACATTGTTTATTTAAAAAATTCAACACTATCACGTCTCTGACGCTCTAAATAAGCCACAGAACAGAGTAGCAGTTACATGGTTTCTTTGTTACATTGTTTGGTACAATGTCCTCTTTGAATGTTGTAAACTGTCATAGATTAATCAGGTTTAACTGTATCTTATTGAAGTAACAGCAAATAGAGATATCATGAAACCTTCTCAAATAAAACAAAACCTGTGTGTCTAGATAGAGAGTAAATAGAGAGTCAGCCAATGAAATCATGTGTATGTAGACAAAACAAAACAGTGTCTTATCCAAAACATCCACAAATTAATGTTGATCAAAAAAGTCGTATTATTAATGCCCAAATTGTTTTTTAGATGAAGATGAAATAGGTTGAATGTGGTTTTACTTTATTAGGAAAAAAGCCCAATATAAATAGCTACGGAAATAAAAAAAAACTTATTTCAGCAGAAACTGTGATACAGACTTTAAGTAGTTGTGGTTGATATAGAGAGCCATGAGGTAGTGAAAACAGTGGTATTTTATGACCAGCATTAAATAAGAGCATTCATTTATTACCATTGAGGTAAATGTGTGAAATTATCACCATTTTGATACCCTCTGGGCTCAGCTTCTTGTCTCACCTCCTCTCCGTGTTTCTTTACAGCTGCCAAGACGCTGCAGATCTTCAACATTGAGATGAAGAGTAAGGTGAAGGCTCACACAATGACAGAGGAGGTCATGTTCTGGAAGTGGATATCGGTAAACACCGTTGCCTTGGTGACGGATACAGCCGTTTTTCACTGGAGCATGGAGGGGGATTCCCAACCCACCAAGGTATTCGATCGGCATGCCAGTCTGGCGGGATGTCAGATCATCAACTATAGAACTGACGAACAACAGAAGTGGCTCCTGCTGATAGGGATTTCTGCACAGGTATGAAAACACACGCGGGCGTGTTTACACATGCCTCATACAGTAGCACTGCGCATGACAGAAAAATATCTGGAGGAATTGGCATGATTTGTCACTCCCTGGGATCCCTTATCTTTAGTCTCTTAGGACAGAACGTCTACAGCTAAGCGTGCATTAAAAGACAGAGCTCTAAAAACACTCTCCAGAGTGATCGATGCAGAACTGGCTGTGTCCCATTTCAGGGTGCATGTAGAAAATGATGAATTAAGCCTGTTTTGCCAGGGTTTATGTGGTGGCAGAAATCAACATCTTTATTTCTTTGTGATCACTCACTGTGAGTTATTTTACAACAGAAGCAGAACAAATATGTAAATCAAAGTAGTGTGAATTAACCTATGCCAAAACATTCAGTAACATAAGTGATGATTGTGAGCAAAAAGGGACAGAATGCATGTTTAGCAGAGTAACTTTGGCCATATTAATGACATGACGGTGTGAAGAATTATGGGGTGAAGATTCTGCCTCCCAGAATGATATTAAATAAATGATCCAGGCATTTTGAGATATATGCTTTCTTGCGGAGAGAGTGATGTAGTAGATCGATACTATTCTCAGGATCATGAAGCTGGATTCTGAAGGTGCTCAGCTTAGCTTAGCATAAAGAATGGAAATGGGGGTGGGGAAACAGCTGGCCTGGCCCAAAATAAGCCTACTGGCACCTCTAAAGTTAACTAATCAAAATGTTCTGTACAAAATCAGAGGTGCAAAAACAGCATGAAAAGGTAGTGGTTTTATACAGGATTATGTGCTGGACTATTTTTCCTCGTCACTGCGCGTTTTCCAGTCACCAGCAGAAACTTCAGGCTAAAATATCGATCTTCTTTCAAACTCTTGGCAAGAAAGCAAATATGCGTATTCTCAATAATTTAGAGCATTTTCTTTAAGTGTTAACAACTTGAATGCATCAATAATTCCTTCCCACTCTTTGTTTCGTCTCTCTGTCCTGCAGCAAAACCGCGTTGTTGGGGCGATGCAGCTGTATTCTGTTGACAGGAAAGTGTCCCAGCCCATTGAGGGACACGCTGCTGCCTTCGGGGAGTTCAAAGCGGAGGGAAATGCCAAACACTCCACTCTCTTCTGCTTTGCTGTGCGCTCACAGGCCGGGGGAAAGGTGAGGGCCCCGAGACTGTGCACAGTGAATTCACTCATGATGCTATCACAGTGTATTTAGTCTCTGAATAAAAAGCTCTGATTTGGCTTTTTTGGTCACCAGAATAGCCCCTTTATTCAGTCCACTATTGCTCGGGCTTATTGGTGGGAATGCTTTAAGGCCCACTATTGTTTTCCTGTCCGGCCATTTGTTTATTATTATTCTTCTTCTGTATGTTTTTTGGCTCTTCACAACTTCAACATACCTTAAGCTACAAAAGCCATTCAACTATCAAAATGTTCAGCTTTTTCAGCTCTTTTGTGCTGATATTCAACCTTTTTTTCTACCTTTCATACTTTATTAAATTATTTAGCTTTTTTTATATATTTCTTTAATGATGTAAGCGGACGGAAATAATGTTCAAATCCTCTTAAACATACTCCACTGGGAAATGTTTCTACATCTCTCTAAATTTTCAGCTACAGACTCCATTTAAACTTTAAACAACCTAAAAGATTTTGAACCATCAATTATTGTTATTGTTTTGAATTTAATATTCTCTTCAGATATTCAGTTTTTTCATACTTTTGCACATTTTTTAATGTTCTCTGCAAATATTTCCACGCATTTTGGGCAGGAAATGCATTTTCTAGTTATTATTATTCTGCATACTTCTTCCACACATTTTTCAGTTGCCTCTAGCTGCTGCATACTTTCAGCTACAAAAACTATTCAGCTATCAAAATGTTCAGCTTTTTCAGCTCTTTTGTGTTGATTTTCAACTTTATTTTGCTTTTCGTACTTTTTCATATATTCAGCTTTTTCCATAATCTTTTTTATAATGCAAACCAATGGAGATCAGCTTTAAATCCTTTAAAACTCTTGGACCTCATCCTGTTCGACATAGTCCCACTACAGACTTCATTCCAACTTTAAAGGGTTCGCAAGACTTTGACCTATACTGCTCTATCTTTTCCCTTTCATATCTTTTACTGTTTTCCTATAATCACAGTTTATGTTTTGTGTTTTTTAGACCTGATCAGAGTTTATAATGAGACTGTATTCTTTAGTTTGACCTACAAATGAAGTTCAGGCCATTCTCCATGTTTACTGCTGATTGGGCAGGTTTGACAGCCCCCCTCGCCCTGACATCTCTCCCTTAAGTCATACATACAGGTCCTACTACTACTACTGCTACAACCACTACTTGTACTATTGCTTCTACTGCTACGACTGATACTACCCTGTATGGTACCATTTCACCTTCTGGGCAGTGCTGGGCTGCTTTTGAGCATTCAGCTATTTTATACTTTTGCTTTTTAATATTGTGATCAAATATTCAGCTGATTGGCTCTCACAAAGCTGGCCTCTGATTGGCTCCTTCAGAGCTGGCCTCTGATTGGCTCTCACAGAGCTGGCTTCTGATTGGCTCACACAGAGCTGGCTTCTGATTGGCTCTCACAAAATTATAATTAAAAAAAAAAAAACATGATGTTTGAGAGGTGTAATTTCCATTAAATGAACTTTCTGACCTGTCCACACAAGTTGCTGTCTATCAGTCACCATGGAAACCAGGGTGGCAACAGGTGACTTTGATTGATGGAGACAGTGACCCAATGACTGAACAGTTGCTGGGAAAACAGAAGACAGCATGAATCAAATTTGACATTTCCAATAGATCTCTCATTGGCCCTTTGGATTTTTGCTTGGACTTTATAATGTACGAGACTGATGTAAACATTAAAGTCAGCATCTTCAGTAAAGCCTCCTGTTCAAAGAAAAATAGTTTTTTGATAAAACTTTTGGATTTTGAGCCAAGAGAGTATTGTTGATGATGTGCCACAAATGCTACCACATCCTGCGTCTGGACAGATTTCTTAACTGTTAGTCTATTACGGGGGGTGTCCAGTCCTGCTCCTGCATCTTTTAGGTTTCTCCCTGCTGTAACACACTTTAGCATTGGGATGTGCACCAAGTATCAGAACAGGAAAAAGTCCAGCCCACAGTTAAAATTTCTTGTGGAATTTTCTAGTGTTGATATTATTGCTTGACTGTGGCTGTCTGGCTTCTGTGGTCATTTCTTTATGTGGGCGTTCTTCCTCTAGTTGCACATCATTGAAGTTGGTCAGCCAGCTGCAGGAAACCAGCCATTTGCAAAGAAAGCAGTGGATGTGTTCTTCCCTCCAGAGGCTCAGACTGACTTTCCTGTAGCTATGCAGGTAAGAAAAGACCCCTGCTACTCATTAGATTTGGGTAAACTAAGAGTGACTGCTGATAAATCCTCTGTCTCTGATTGTTCTCCTCAGATTGGCAGTAAGCACGGTGTAATATATTTGATCACAAAGTATGGTTACATTCACCTGTATGACCTGGAGTCTGGAGTGTGCATCTACATGAACCGAATCAGTGCAGAGACCATCTTTGTAACTGCCCCACATGAAGCCACCTCTGGAATTATTGGGGTCAACAAGAAAGGACAGGTGAGAAACTCGCTGTAAACATGCAAGAACATGCAACATTAATAATAGGTTTTCTAATTATAATGTTTGGTGAACGTTTAAATGGTGTTATGGACACATAGAATACGTTCTTTTTTAATGTAAACTGATCTTTTTATTTTACTTCCAGGTGTTGTCGGTATGTGTCGAGGAGGAAAACATAGTCAACTATGCCACCAACGTCCTGCAGAACCCTGATCTAGCCTTGAGGATGGCTGTGAGGTCAAACTTGGCTGGGGCTGAGGAGGTTTTTGCCAGGAAGTTCAACACTCTGTTTGCTCAGGGAAGTTATTCAGAGTCTGCAAAGGTTGCTGCATCAGCACCCAAGGTACGCCCGTATTTACCGCTGCGCTTTAGTGCACATACTAATACATAACAGAGGCAGTGGCAAAAAGTTGAGAAAAGGAGCTTGCAAACATTTTTGAAGCCATACCAGTTTCATTGTGATTTACTGTTGTAAAAACAAAATCAAAAGACACAAAGTCCAAAGGATGTAGTCAGTATTCGTCATCATCCTTCCCCCCCTCAGGGTATCCTGCGGACAGCAGAGACCATCCGCAAGTTTCAGAGTGTCCCTGCCCAGCCAGGTCAGGCCTCTCCACTGTTGCAGTACTTTGGTATTCTGCTGGACCAGGGCCAACTTAACAAATTTGAGTCTCTGGAGCTGTGCAGGCCCGTCCTGCAGCAGGGCCGCAAGCAACTGCTGGAGAAATGGTTGAAGGAGGACAAGGTAGGAAGGGAGGATTGGGACAACACTAACTATAAATGCTGCTTGCTTACCTTGCTGTATCATCTACATAGTGATAAATTTCTGTTGGAAACTTTCAATGTGTATTTGTTGTAGCTGGAGTGCTCAGAGGAGCTGGGAGACCTGGTGAAGGCCTCTGACCCCACGCTTGCTCTTAGTGTGTACCTCAGAGCTAACGTCCCCAACAAGGTCATCCAGTGCTTCGCTGAGACCGGACAGTTCCAGAAGATAGTGCTGTATGCTAAAAAGGTAATCAAGGACCTCAAATCACTTCAATTATTCATTCCCTTATTTAAAGGTATATGCTGTTACGCCCTCATATAGGGGCGTAGGGGTGCAATATAAAAAACAGGAGGTCCCCAAATTCAGACGTCTCACTCTAAATTCTAGTTTAAAAAAAGGTAATTTATCAAAACCAATAAACAAATATTAAACCGGCAATAAAGTGAAACAATATAACACACGGTGAACTGAGGCCAAAACAACAAGAATCTAGTTTTTCCAAAAGTGCTGACTCAACCATAATAAAATAGGTGCTCAAAAAGACATTCACTTAATTTGGCTCTCGAAAATTTCACACCTACAGCTTTAACAAACAAAAGATTGTCATGCAAACTGTTACATTTACAGATTTAAAAAACCACCTATATCGCTAGGCCCAACAGTCTTACAAAGAAAAACAATGTGGAGGTCGAGGACAGAGGTGCTTTTGTCACCAGACTGCTGAGAGTTGAGCCTTTTTAAATGTCAGGATGGTACAGATTGATCAGTCAGCAGAGCAGCACTTAAATTGGAGATTGTCACAGACAGACTACCCGCTCTCACGCCAAACACAGCCACACACATACAGCAAAACTAAACACATTTAACAATACGGCTGGGGAGTGAGCTAGAGACTGAGTGAAGAGAGCGAGCGTTGTTTTAAGCAGTAAATAAGAGGAATAAAACACTATTTTCTCTTCTGAATGCCTCTCTGCAGACAGAAACATCTCAGTCCACCTCTAAATAATAAGAAAAGAGAAAGTCCAGGCAGAGGGAGGGGTTTCTGCAGATACAGACACCACCACACACTTTTAATGGGTTGTTAATGATGATTAAGAGGGATTACCTTTTAGGATAATACTTTAAATTATACCTTTAACTATACATTGAAAACATATTTATTCACTGCATGCATAACCCAGCATGGGAAAACACCACAAGATACCATTTGGAGACATTACCACAGATATTGTGGTAGTAGTTTATCATAAATTTGAGAGATTTCCTGAGAACAGAATAAAATGCAAGGTGTCTTTTTACGAATGACTGAATTGAGAATGGCATTTTTATCCGCTTTACCAACTGTACTTTTGTAGGTGGGCTACACCCCAGACTGGGTGTTTTTGCTGAGAAACGTGATGCGTGTCAATCCAGACCAGGGACTGCAGTTTGCCCAGATGCTGGTCCAAGACGAGGAACCACTGGCCAACATCAACCAGGTAACGCACACACCAACATGACTGCCTTATTCAGAAGAGACATACAGTGTTGCTCCCTCCTTCTATAATATATCTATTGACCCTCACACATGCATGCAAACACACAGAGTGCCCAGTGTGGGAGCCTTCATCTGTATTATTCCAGATGTGCCAGCAATGCCAGGAATTCACTGAGTCAGTGACCCCTCCTCCCTATTTTAAAGCCACATCATTGCTCTGCTCAATCTCAACCAGAGAACTTGATGACTTGATGCTTCTCTAAGTTAACACGCACGCCCATTTTCAGTTGTGGCCTCCAAAGATGTTGTTAAATAAGAAAAGTTTAAACATCTGGCTACCGGCCTGTGGTTCTAAATAGTGTGTGACTCTTACCATGCATGCTAACTCAAATCATGGTTCACAGATGGTACGTAGGAATTCAAAACTGATTTTTTTCTCTTCTTTTCATTTCCCCTTTTTTTCCTCTTTCCCTTTGGTAGATTGTGGATGTGTTCATGGAGGGCAATCTGATCCAGCAGTGCACCTCTTTCCTGTTAGATGCTCTTAAGAACAACCGCCCAGCCGAAGGACATTTACAGACACGTCTGCTTGAGATGAACCTCATACATGCCCCCCAGGTGACTAAAATGACTGTCCCAAAAAGCAACTTCACCTTTGGACATATTCAACATTGTGTGTGTGTGTGTGTGTGTGTGTGTGTGTGTGTGTGTGTGTGTGTGTGTGTGTGTGTGTGTGTGTGTGTGTGTGTGTGTGTGTGTGTGTGTGTGTGTGTGTGTGTGTGTGTGTGTGTGTGTGTGTGTGTGTGTGTGTGTGTGTGTGTGTGTGTGTGTGTGTGTGTGTGTGTGTGTGTGTGTGTGTGTGTGTGTGTGTGTGTGTGTGTGTGTGTGTGTGTGTGTGTGTGTGTGTGTGTGTGTGTGTGTGTACTTTTTTTAGGTAGCAGATGCAATACTGGGGAACCAGATGTTCACCCACTATGACCGTGCCCATGTTGCTCAGCTGTGTGAGAAGGCAGGTCTGCTGCAGAGAGCTCTTGAACACTACACAGACCTGTATGACATCAAAAGAGCCGTGGTGCACACACATCTGCTCAACCCTGAGGTATGCCCGAGGGTGTTTGGGTTATTTAGATGATGTGTGAAAATGCCTTCTGAACCCCTCCTACTCCTCATTCTGCTGTCTCACTTCCCCCTGTCTTTCTTTTTTTCCCTTCTTCTGATTCTCTGTTTAGTGGCTGGTGAACTTCTTTGGCTCTTTATCAGTGGAAGACTCGCTGGAGTGTTTAAGGGCCATGTTGTCGGCTAACATCAGGCAAAACCTGCAGCTGTGTGTCCAGGTAGCGTCGAAGTATCATGAGCAGCTGGGGACGGAGGCATTAGTCGAGCTCTTTGAATCCTTCAAGAGTTATGAGGGTAGGTGTCACACATGGCCGGTGGTTAGGATGCAGTTCAGGGTCACGCTGAATTAAATCAAGAGAATGTGTTAAATGTCGGCTTTAAATCACCATAGATTGAGCTGACCTTTGTGCTGTTTCTCCTCTGCCATCTCTATTCAAGGCTTGTTTTACTTCCTTGGGTCGATTGTGAATTTCAGCCAGGAGCCCGACGTTCACTTTAAGTACATCCAGGCTGCCTGCAAAACAGGCCAGATCAAAGAGGTGGAGAGAATCTGTAGAGAGAGCAACTGTTACGACCCGGAGAGGGTTAAAAACTTCCTCAAGGTAAAACATTCCCCTATGTCAGAGTGATTTTATCATTCAGCAGCAATTTTGTGATCTGTTACCCATAATGTTTGACAGTTGTCATGTTTCTTTTCGTCATAGGAGGCCAAGCTAACAGACCAGCTTCCTCTTATAATTGTGTGTGATCGCTTTGACTTCGTCCATGACTTGGTGCTCTACCTCTACCGCAACAATCTACAGAAATACATTGAAATCTACGTACAGAAAGTAAGATAAAGTCTACTGCTGAGACTTTATACCTATCTGGTTACCACTTAATCCTTAAGGTGTATTTGGGCTGCATGTTGACATCTTAACTTGTAATTTGTTGCACATGTTTTCAGGTGAACCCCAGTCGTTTACCAGTGGTGATAGGCGGTCTTTTGGACGTGGACTGTGCTGAGGATGTCATTAAGAACCTGATCATGGTGGTCAGAGGGCAGTTTTCCACTGATGAGCTGGTGGAGGAGGTAGAGACGAGGAACAGGTAAGAATAAGTGATGAATATTTCTTGTCATCTTGAATTAATGCTCCTGTATGTCTACGCTGACACTGCAGGACATGAACCGCTTCTTACTGTTCTTTTTTCCAGTAATGACAGAATAGAGACATGACGTGTTTTTGTAGGCCTGCTCAGGAGTTAGCATCGCCCTGATTCTCTCGCCAAAGGGATTTTTTCACTGCATTTGGGATTATTGCAGAAAATAAGCTCTGTGGCTAGCTAGTGTATGAAGCTAGATTTTTGAAGCATAAATGCAATCACCAGAAGTAAAAAGTTAGGCTTTATAAGAACGTCACCACGGTCACATGGCTTCAAGTGTACCGTCACTAGCTTTGAACTGATGTTTGACCCATTCAAAGTACCCATTGAAGATTGAAGTGCAGAAATGCTAACTCATTTCCAAGACCAGTTGTCTTAAGTCACAGAAGTGAAAAAATAAATATTGGCTCGAAAAAAAATCATCTCTATCTAAATTATGCGTGAGACAATCAACAGAAATAAAGTGAGGAGCACCGGGCTTGCAGAAATTTAAATATTTATTATAGCATCTGATGTCCATTAATTTACCAAACACACACTCAGAATAGCGGAAGACAGCGGTTAAGTATGCAGATAAGTAAATATGAAGAAATATACAGGCTCTTGTGTTTGTCTTTTTGTCTCTGTGTACGCTCAGCAGTTTCCCCACTACAGAAGCTGGAATAAATATTTGAATTTTAGCACTCAGAGTACCTCTAATATTTATTCTCTCTTGGCTTTTGGAGGGCTGTGTTACACGCAGATACCTCAGTAATGCTCAACAAATAAGCTCTTCCTTATCCTTTGAAGCTAATTTCACAGCAAACACATTGTTACAACTCTGTTTTAGAAACTGAATGTGAGAGAAAATGACCAGGATTACTTCCTGTGCAGCGTGACACTGCTGAATCACAACACTGCCATCTAGTGTTGAGTCTGTGCATTACACCATCATAACAGCCATCCCCACAGAGATACTGTATAATTCAGGCTTAATACCACCAGGATCAAGCGTTGGAGACTATCTTCATCAAATATTGATGTTTGGTTGTCAAACGTCCATACTTCAATACTTTTCAATAAAGCACGTTTTAAAATGATATAATATTTGATCTACAATTCGATTTTTGGCCCAAGGCTGCACAGATGTAAAAACAAGGAAGAAAATCTGTGCATTGGTATGCGTTTTCAGTGACTTTTTCAGTACCAGTATTGTGAGCAGGTTGTGTTTTTTCATTGTCTCCTCAGGTTAAAACTTCTGCTGTCATGGCTGGAGTCCCGTATCCACGATGGATGTGAGGAGCCAGCTACCCACAACGCCCTTGCCAAGATCTACATCGACAGCAACAACACACCTGAGCGCTTCCTGAAGGAGAACCCGTTTTATGACAGCACCGTGGTTGGAAAATACTGTGAGAAGAGAGACCCTCACCTGGCCTGTGTGGCTTATGAGAGAGGACAGTGTGACCTGGATCTCATCAAAGTGTGTAGAGCGCGTTACGTAGCATTTAGATGATCATTTACATAATTCTACCGTAGATACATCTTTAAACACTTAATATCTTTTCTTCTCAGGTGTGCAATGAAAACTCGTTGTTTAAGAGTGAGGCTCGATATCTAGTACGGCGGAAAGATCCGGAGCTTTGGGCGAATGTGTTAGAAGAAAACAACCCCTTCAGAAGACAACTCATCGACCAGGTTAGGTGTCCTCCAGCTCCACTCCAAAAGTGACGTAGGCTGTGAATGAATCGTTGAATTTTGTATTCTATCTCTTCTCAGGTGGTGCAGACAGCACTGTCAGAGACCCAGGACCCAGAGGAGGTGTCAGTCACCGTCAAGGCCTTCATGACTGCAGACCTGCCCAACGAGCTGATTGAACTGCTGGAGAAGATTGTACTTGATAACTCTGTCTTCAGTGAACACAGGTACAGCAGACTTACAGCTTGTTGTTTAATTTAACCTAAATACTATATATCTTTATAATAAACCTTTCTGCCCCGGGTATTTTCTCAGAAACCTCCAGAACCTGCTGATTTTGACGGCCATCAAGGCTGACCGCACTCGTGTGATGGAGTACATTAACAGGCTAGACAACTACGACGCTCCAGACATAGCTAATATTGCCATCAGCAATGAGCTCTTTGAAGAAGCTTTTTCCATTTTCAAGAAGTTTGATGTCAACACCTCAGCCATACAGGTAAAATATAAGTATACTGCTCCAGATGCACTGACACTAATATTTAAAAGCCACACTGAGTAGGATGGTCCTTAAAAAAACAACAATGTAAAGAGCACACAGTATTTTGCTGTACTGTGTTTCTGGACATCAACCTCTATATAAACATTGCAACCAGGTGCCACATTGTAAACATGCATCCAAGAAGAAGCCATGAAAATCGTGGACACACTAAAAAGTTACAGTAATATTTGTCACTTATCTTTATAATCTAGCACAAGTTGCTTTTTGAATCTTTTTCTTATTGTCATGAATCTCTTCACTTCCACATTTTAGCAGATGCTTTGTACAATTCTCCCCAAAGTTCTGGCCATTAAAAGTATTTAGATTTAGATTAATCTGCCAATGCTGAATGCGAGTATTTAGATTTCTCTTTTGACAGTTTATGCTGCAGCAAAGCATCTCTTTAAAAAACAAAAAAACAACATACTTTATTCTTGATGTTTTTTTTTGTATGTCAACATATACTGTATAATGCATCTTCCTCTTCTCCTGTCTCTAGGTATTGATAGAGCACCTAGGGAATTTGGATCGTGCCTATGAGTTTGCGGAGCGCTGTAATGAGCCTGCGGTGTGGAGCCAGTTAGCCAGAGCTCAGCTGCAGAGAGACTTGGTCAAGGAGGCCATTGACTCGTATATTAAAGCTGTCGACCCGTCAGCGTACATGGAGGTGGTCAACGCAGCCAGCAAGAACAGTAAGCCTTTGCTTTGGGGCTCACGTTGATTGTCTGTCTTGTGTGATTGAGCTGAGCTGATCTTTAAGGTGCTGTATTTTGCAGATAACTGGGAAGACTTGGTTAAATTCCTCCAGATGGCTCGAAAGAAAGCCAGAGAGTCTTACGTGGAGACAGAGCTGATTTTTGCTTTAGCTAAAACGAACCGTCTGGCTGAGCTGGAAGAGTTTGTCAGCGGGCCAAACAACGCTCACATACAGCAGGTAGGACATCACAGCTGTAGTGTTAAGAGGATTCTGTTGCTGTTTCAGAATACGCATGCTCTCCTTTTTCCTTACATGTGCTAGTAAGGCCACATCCATCTGCTCATCCATCTCTCCTTCTCCAGGTGGGTGATAGATGTTATGATGAGGGGATGTATGAAGCAGCCAAGCTCTTGTACAACAACGTGTCCAACTTTGCTCGCCTCGCATCCACACTAGTCCACCTCGGAGAGTACCAGGCAGCTGTGGACAGCGGCAGGAAAGCCAACAGCACACGGACATGGAAGGAGGTAACCAGAACGCAAACACATTTAGCCTCTTTTGCCTGATGATAGGTTATTAGGGTTATTTTTATTCCATCATAGAAGGTTTTATCATCAAAGCAGAAATGACAAATCAATCATAAAGTTTTAAGACTGCACGAATGCAACATCAGAATCTTTTTCATCCCACATCATGTCAACAAGCCAAAGAAGCACTGTTAGGACCTCATAGGAGAAGTAGTTTTTGAAAACTATAATTTAACATGAAGATATCTATGGTATTGTTGTAGACTCTTCTCATTTATTAGAATATGGCAAGAAGATTTCAGGAATATCCTCTCTCCAATCATCAGGTGTGTTTCGCGTGTGTGGACGGCGAGGAGTTTCGGCTGGCACAGATCTGCGGCCTTCACATCGTGATCCACGCGGACGAGCTGGAGGACCTGATCAGCTACTATCAGGACCGCGGTTACTTTGAGGAACTCATTGCTCTGCTAGAGGCTGCGCTGGGTCTGGAGCGGGCCCACATGGGCATGTTTACTGAGCTTGCAATCCTCTACTCAAAGTTCAAACCTCAGAAGATGAGGGAACACCTGGAGCTCTTCTGGTCCAGAGTCAACATCCCAAAGGTAGAACACACACATGTGTGTGCGTATGTGTTTCATAACAATCTTGTTCATTACTAACAAGGAGGCTGCTTGTGTGCCGTGAATTGCTTTGATTAATAACTCTGCGAAGATTTCTGCTTTTCCTCAGAAGGATGGAAAGTAAAACTGAGCACAGAAAATTCCTTGTTGTTGTCTCTTGTAGCTTGCCCTGTACCGACGGTATGATTAGACATCATTTAAAACGGTCAAATCTGTCATCATAAAGGTGGAAAAATAATCCTTTGAAGCTTGAAGACTTTGGAAAGACTTTGAAATAATTTAGATGTACTAGATGTGTAACTGTATTTCTCAGCTCTTGGGAGCTTTTTGATTGATCAACACTCAGGATTAAAAACCCAAAGATACATGTTGGCACCATTGTGTAGGCATGTTAGAAAGTCTTACTTACCTAATTTCTTGATCTGGCATGATTCTGAATAAAAAAGAGGAGGTTTGTTGTTGTTTTATTCTTTCAGCCTGCTGTTTCATTTGTAAAATCTACTTAGGTTTGCCTCTCACACTTTAATAATATATATAATGTTTAACCCTATAATACCAAATTTAAGTGCATGAATTTCACGTAAACAAAACTTTTAAAGTCATGAAATCGAAACCTCAATGACTTCGACATTGTTCTGCATTTTTCTGTTTTTTCCAGGTCCTCCGTGCAGCAGAGCAGTCGCATTTATGGGCGGAGCTGGTTTTCCTTTACGATAAATATGAGGAGTTTGACAACGCTGCCATCACAATGATGTCTCATCCAACAGATGCGTGGAAAGAAGCGCCCTTTAAGGACATTATTGCTAAGGTAAATACATAAGTTTTTGTGACTAAACTGTTCTTTTTTCTTCTCAAACATCTTTATGTTTTTTGATCTTCCCATTTTTCATTATTTCTCCCTAAGGTTGCCAATGTAGAGTTGTACTATAAATCTCTTTCCTTCTACCTGGATTACAAACCTCTCTTACTGAACGACCTGCTGACCATTCTGTCTCCACGGTTGGACCACAGCAGAGCCGTCACCTTTTTCAGCAAGGTAACAGTCAGCAAAGTCAACCTTTTCAGAGCCAAACCTCAAAGAAAGTTTTCTTTACATTCTGCCTGCAGTGCCAAACATTACTGACATGATGTGGGTTGTTTTTGCTCCACTAGGTGAACCAGCTGAAGTTGGTCAAGCCTTACCTCCGGTCTGTCCAGAATAATAACAACAAGTCCGTCAACGAAGCCCTGAACAACCTGCTGACAGAGGAGGAAGACTACCAGGTCTCTCAGCCATTTTGACACTTATGTTAACAATAGGAAGTAGACAAAATAATGTAGACTTACACTTAATAAAAAGGGACTTAAACTTTCCCAGTAGATGGTTCATAATTTTGCTTGTCCCCTGCATCTTGTTGAATCTGAGGGGCACAATGAAATAGTCGATGTAATTTGCAGTAAATATACCCAGCTTCTGCAGTCACTATGTGGCACTGCTGACATCCAGTTACAAGAAACAAACTGGTTCAGTTATCCCGTGTGTCACTTTTTGGTCTGTGATGTAACACTTTTTCCTTCTGTGTGTTATCCACAGGGTCTGAGAGCATCCATCGATGCCTATGACAACTTTGATACCATTGGCCTGGCACAGAGGTTGGAGAAACATGAACTGATCGAATTCAGACGTATCGCTGCTTACCTGTACAAGGGCAACAACCGCTGGAGACAGAGTGTGGAGCTCTGCAAGAAGGACAAACTCTACAAGGTAAGAAAACGACCTACATGAGAATATGTGAGAAAAACTCTGACATGCGCCTCTGTGTTCCTACAGATGGCACTATGTGTTTGTTCTTTAGAATGATATACAGTGGCTGTAAATACTGTAGATATATGGACCAACTAAAACCTAGTATCATGTCAGGCTCTCACAGATTGTTTAGACAACTTCTAAAACTTGCATAAGAAGGCTTTGATATTAATTAAACACGCTGTATTCTTTTTTTACCCAGGATGCCATGCTGTATGCCGCAGAGTCTAAGGATGCAGAGCTGGCAGAGACTCTGCTCCAGTGGTTCCTGGAGGAGAGCAGGAATGAGTGTTTCGCTGCCTGCCTGTTCGCTTCCTATGACCTGCTGCACCCTGACGTAGTGCTGGAGCTGGCCTGGAGGCACAACATCATGGACTTTGCTATGCCATACTTCATCCAGGTCATGCGAGAGTACCTGGCAAAGGTTAGTTTTCTGCCAAAGAACAAAACGAAGAGTTAATTATTGTTGATTTTCTTTTAGTTACAGCATCAACATTGAAGTAGGCTTAACTATTGTTTTTTGTTTTTTAAAGTAAATACTTTTTAAACTCTGCATTTTCACTGTGTACTAAAATTGGTTTATTTCTCTTTGATTGTTTAATTTCCTGTAGAAACCAAAGCTGAGAGGTGGACATAGTCTGTAAAATCTCCTGGAGATATTGGAAACAGGTCACAAAGGGAATTTTAGTTTACACAGAAATGGCTTTCTTAAAGGTCCCATATTCTAAAAAGTGAGCTGTCACGTCTTGTTTTGATTATAAAGCAGTTTCGAAGGGCTATATAAATATCATGAAAGAATGAAAACGCTCAATCCAAAGAGAAATGCACACAATGCACCCGTATTCAGAAACTATGCCATTAAACGAGCCTTCAGGACTGGACAGTACGGTTGTGATTTCACAACTTCACTATATATAGGTAGAAAGTGCCGTTACAGTGCTGTTACGGTCATTCCCTGGCTGCAATTAGATTAGATTAGAGACGCAGGTGCTGAAGATTCTGAAATACTGTCCAATCAGAGCAGACTGGGATTTTTCAGACGGTGGCCTTAAAGAGACAGGCGCTAAAACGGACCGTTTCACACAGAGGGTGGATACAGGTATATTCAGAAAGACCGGTTGAGAAAAAAAACGTGTTTTTGACCATTAAAGCATGCAAACAACTCGAGTCCAAGTATGGACCTGAAAATAAGCATACTATGGGACCCTTAAGTAATGGCAGTTTAGTGTATTTGCCAGTGAACTCTCCCCTGGTCCCTGTCATTTCCTAAAATGTTGACCTGTAGATATGTGAGGTCACTTGAGGTCATCTCTTTGGGTCTTTTCCAGGTTGATGAGTTTGCAGCGAAGGTGACGGTCTCTGGCCCTCTTTTTATTTCTCTTATGTGTTCTGTCTGTTTCTGATGTAGGAACCTAGCATGGACTGTAGAGTATGGCCTAACTAGCTCTGATCTTGGAGAGCTGTGGCGGTTTGTGCAGGCTTTTGTTCCACTTCAGCACCAACACAACATGCTTTTAATACATTATGACTAGATCTTAATTTTCCTCCAGGGGAACCTCATCGTCTCGTTGGTATGCGTTAATGCATTTTCATTTTCAAATGAAGTCTTTCAGCAGTGACGCAGAAGCAAATTCATGAAAATATGAAAAAAGACGATGAGCACTGCTGTGCAAATATAAAAAGCAACAAGCTTAATGTGGAAATAGCTTGTTGCAATCTGAAGTAGCAGTACCTTTTATAGAACCCACCATGGAGATGATTAGAGCCATGAAGTTTAAGCTTAGAAACTTTATATAAAGGAATATATGCTCATAGAAATATAGCTTCTACAGTTAAGGAAGATGGGTGCTGCTAATGTTAGATTAAAATCACTCAACATGTGCTCTAGATGATGTGGTCTGGTCTAATGAAGATGTCTCGGACCAGTCGAGAGCCCCTAACATTAAACGCTGTGTTGATGTCTGGAGTCAGAGCCTGTGCACCGTCTTGCTCTTCAGGACCAGGATTAGCCTGTCCTGGCCAAACAGACACCGCTCACCCTCTAACTTCTCTCTCGGGGCTGCATCTAGTGTTAAGTGGCATTTTTTAAAATCATGACAATTTCAGTTGTGCTGATGCAAAATCAGGAGTTTGATGTTTTGGTATAATATAAAAAACAGGAATTTTCCCGCCTGGCTAATGCTCTCCAACGGCCGGGAGAGCGAGCCACTCTAGATGCATCTCCATGTTTCTAACTCCAGGTTAACAAGTTTTAGTTTCTGATATTTAGATCAGAAAAAACACACTGAGTAAGCGTTCCTCTGTCTCTGGGGAAAATCTCCCAGTTTATTTCAGATAATCACACCAAAGACCAAAGACACTTAGGTGTTGATTATATTTTCAGGTATGAGTTTGGTTTCAAACAATTATGGTAACTAAAAGATAATCGAGATAAAAACGATTATTGTGCCGCATTTAAAATGATGCTCTTGTTTTGTTTTGTGTTATAAACACAGCACATACTTTTTACCTTTACAGCGGTGCGCTTTCGCCCCTTAAGAGTTACTGAGTTATTTAGAATATGTTGAATAGTGTACTAATGTTACAACACAGTTGATATTATTTATTTTCATTTAATTTATTTAGTTATATTATTAATTTAAATATATACATATTTATATATTATTTATTTTTATATAGATTTTTTTCCTTTTTTACCAGTTAAATTATATTTAAAGATCAAGAGCCATAATAAAACAGTCCTACTTTAAAGAGGCAGCAATACTCACATGTTTGACTTCCTACTGTTTTCAGTCGACAGGCAGGTTAGCCAAATGACGCCTTGTTACTTAACTCACATTCATTCCTAAAACATTAATACTGTATTTCAAATCTGCCTTTCAGAAATGATTTTTCATTTACATAATGGTTGCAGTGCTTTACATGTGCTGTTTAATCATTTTCCTTCATTTCTTAAAATAGGGACTCAACAGAAATTCAACTTTTTTTTGCTCAACAGTAATTTAGCAGAGCCACAGTTTAAATGAATCTCCAGTCACATCAGAAACATTTTGTAATCAGCTGCAGCTGAAGCACAATGCCTGATTATTTCTTTGCAACTAGTGACCAGCTGGACACTTTGCAACCAACTCACTCACTGTGACTCACACAAGACAGTGAGCCTGGCGATGATGAACTTAACCTGTGAGCTTCTAAAATGTGGCTTTATTTTAAAGTGCAGAAGAATGAAACAGTGTCAGGAGAAGCTGCTCACAGGATGCATGTGGAAGCTGTGATTGTCGTGTTGATGTGAGACTGTGAGAATGGCTGGAAATGTAGCATCAGCATAATAGGCATGTAGATGCTTCTCCTTACTTAATACACAGTGTAATATTTCTTTAACCTTGAATCCCACTATAATTTAACTTTTAAAGGGTCAGCTCACACAAATCCAAAAACCAAACCAAACATTACCCCCGTGGTTTCTAGCGATAATGCCTTTTTTTTTAGTTTTTTGAGGAACCTGCTGCTGTCTTTTGTCTTTCTCCCTCTCTGTTTTTTTTTTACGCTATCTTATTTGCTCAAAACATTGACATTTTTAAGACACAAAAAGCAGTGCCTTTCCAAATACAATGCCCTTGTTGTTTTGTTATTCATGATAATCCGCAGACCTGGTTTTCTGCTGAATGTAAAAAATAATGACTGCTGTCGACAATGAGGTCTGTGAATTATGTGATGATGAACAAGGACATCTGGAAAAGAGACATTGCTTTGGAGTTTTTAAAATTAAATGTTTCAGTGCTTGGAGCATACATACAATTGTATTCCACTTTATTTAATTAGGGTGATAGTAAGATAGTCTTATCACTATCTGCACGGTTAGATTCCACTGGGGGTTAAGTGGTTATTTATTTTTGTGATTTGGGTGAACAGACCCTTTAATTGTTGTCGTAACATTTGTGCTGGAAGCTGTCTTAGAAATTCTCACCCTACCTGCATGGCATCTTCACCCAGGCAACCTTAGCTGCACTGTGAAGTACTGTGTGTAGTTTTGTCTCTCAGAAGTGGGTATAATAGATTTACCATGTTAACCAACCAGTCCTATTTATTATCAGTATTAATGTGTTTGATATGAAATATAATAAAAACTTAAAAACTGCAGCATTTAGAGGTTATGGTCTAATATAGTACAACAAATAATCTGTAATTGATATAAAACTGGCGCACTGTGATCACTACATTGTAGGTGTCCACTAAAAATAAATTATTTATTTAGAATATTTTCTTTTTTCTCAACAGCCTGTTTTATATCATGTTACTAATGGGACATGGGACAAATTCTGAAATTTGCATTTAAAATCTTTGCTTGGACGTAAGTTTAAAAAAAGGAGTACATGGAGTTAAAGGTTCCCACAGGATACCTACACTGTATGAAATCAGAGTTTCTTTAATTCTGCACAGTGTGTGAGTGATCCGCATCTGATCTGTCCTCTGTTCTTTGTTGCCCTCAGGTGGACAAACTGGAGGAGGCAGACAGCCAAAGGAAAACAGAAGAGGAGGTGACAGAGCCTCAGCCGATAGTGTTTGGTAGGTTTACAGGCGGCACGTCACCCTGGGAGACACACGACTGTCGTTCCTAAATACTGGAGGAGAAAACTGCCTCCTGCTGTGATAACTGTTAGCTGTCTGTTTAAACCTGAGTGGAAAATGGCTGTAATTTAACCAAAGGTATGTTAGGATTAAATTAAGGAGCAGTTCACTGAAACTTTAAGCACAAGGCTGAATCCGTCTCTTTGTTTTAGTCAAACTGGGGAAATTTAGTCATTTCCAGATGAAAAACAGACAGACAGATAGATAAGATTTACATGTGCAGTGTTGTATCAAATGTTTTTTTCACCCAGGAAGGAAACAACATAAATGTTTTTTTGTTTTTCATTTTGCGTGACTATCTGATTTCACATTTTTACATTACATACATACATACATTTTTATATTACAAAGAATGAATGTTACCTTCCTGCCAAGTTTACCCACAATAATTGAAGACACCTGTTTATGATGAAACCAGCAGCCACTGTTGTCATTCAGGGGTTTTATCCTCTGTTATAATGTTCTTGATGAATACAGTCTAGTACAAAACCAGGACAAATCAGGACATACCTCTTGTGTTACATCACCACTGACAGCATAAACAGCTCTTTGAGCACCACAGAAACTTCTATTAATCAGTTTTGCTTAAAAAAATGTCTCTGTGAAGGGCAGTGGACAAAAATGTGAACATATTCTTAAAAAAGTGGAAATTGTGTATATCGGCATGTGACCCTGTGTGTGTGTGTGTGTGTGTGTGTGTGTTTGTGTGCACAGGCCAACAGCTGATGTTGCCCCCTTCTCCTGCTCCAGTGGCTCCTCAGCAGGCGTACCCAGGCTACGGCTACCCTGCCGCCCCCACTGGCTTCCCAGCTCAACCCGCTTACGGCTTCAACATTTAGATGCCTGACCCTGCCTCCTCCACCCCCTCTCTCCTCTCTCCCCTGCACACACTCACACACCTTGGACCTGAACCAGACTGAACCATGCTGCTCTGAGTCTCAAGTGGCGGCACCGGAGACCCCTGGAACTAAACTAGGCCTTCATTCCCAATGAGACTCCACTGAAACTGCAATAGAAACCCTTCATCTCTTAGGACTGACTGTGGGACCCTCACTCCCTCCCCTCCCTTTCTCTTTTCCACTTGGACGTTATAACTGCATCACTGATCTACACAGCATGAAGTCACCTCTCAGCTCCTAGAGGAATTAACATACCGAAGATATCATTAGTGACACCAAACCACTCTGTCCTGTTGCTGTTCCATGTAGACTTTATTAACCAGAGAGCAGCTTTTTTTTTCTTTTTCCAGAGATTCAGCACTGATGAGGAAGAGACTTTGTTACTGAGGAGTGGAAGGGACATGCGTGTGTCCCCCTCCCTCCAAAGCACTGCTACAGCCTTATATACTTTGAGGAGGTGGTAAAAAAGTGTCTAATTTGTTCACTGTCTCATGCTCTGATTAGAAAGATGGTTACTGTGCAATAGTTTTGATTGTCCTCTCACAACAGGTACAAAGTGTTTTCTGTATACAGACTAAGAACACTTGTTTATGAGGTTACGGTACTGTCTGTGTATGTGTGTGTGTGTGTGTGAGAGAGAGTGTGTGTGTGTAGCCTCTAAAGCCTTCGAGGGATACGTCACCAAACCCAGAGTTACTCAATGAAATTTCCAACTCCCTTGCAGCTGCAAATCTTTCACTGGGTTAGAGTGGTCGATCGCGTCTATCAGCTTTTCAGACTCTGGAGTTTCTGGATGTTTGTGACAAAAAAGATGAAAGAAAGAAAGAAAGAAAGTAAGAAAGGAGGTGAAATAATAAAAAATACTATATGCTGTAGTCTGTGCATGTGCTGCCAAACTATAATGCTGCAACCAGGAGCACAATTTTCATGTTACACTCAAGTATAACAAGTATTACTAATGTTGTGTCAAAACCCAAGTGATGTTCGATGAAACTTTCTCACCCGACTAGCAAAACGGTGATGGAGCTCTGACAGACTTGAGATCAAAAGACGGGGAGGAACATTAGCTCACATCCTGGTGCCAGTTGGTTTAAAAAATTAAAATAAACATTATTGTACTGAAAACAGTGTATAATTTAAGATATATTGAAATACCTAACTAATCAAAGAAGTCAAATATTATGGAATACCGTATGTATTGTCTATAGTGTGTTGTAGTCTTAAAAAGCATAATGATTTTTGTAAGAAAATGACAAAATGCAAAAACAGCTGGTTAATAAATGTTCTTGAGGCAAGGCTGCTCAAAGCGGTGACAGTTTAGTTGATTGTCTACTGTCCCGACCGTCCCTGAATGATACACTGAGCTCTGTCCCAACGGGGTGTCAACTTTGGATTTGTCAAAGGGGGGAAGTAAAAGCCTGAGCTGCACACGAAGCACTCCCTTTATCTGCACAAGTCATGCAAACAGAAAGAGGAATAAAGTTTACACCCAGTGATGTCGGTGCATTTTTCTAACTCCAGCCTCTATTTATTTGTGCGTTTCTGGAGGTGGGTGTGAGGTTTTCACAGCTATGACTATGGTTTATGTGAGGATTTTAGTTGCTGCAGCCTTTTTTCCATCCCTTGCAGGACACAGACTCTCATCTTGGGGAACCAAGCTGCCAAGACCTGATTGATGGTTTCTGTTTCTGAGAGCGGCAGCGTCTTTGTTTGGAGAGGGTGTGGCTGGGCTGAGCTTTTTGGTAGTCAAAGATTTAATAACAGGGGAATCCGACTTTTATTCTGCTGAGCTGAGCTGAATTTAGATGATAATATGCTTCTGATGTGGAACAAAAGTGCTTGGTCTCCTCTCACCCTGAGCTCATATAAGCACCCACAGCGTCACCCACTGACCCTCGTGACACAACACGGTTCGTGTGGTGTGTTGAAATCCACAGGCTTCACGGTGAAAATCGCCAGGTTCCGCGCGGCAACAGGATACAAGAAGCCCCTCCTTGGTTCCGGGTTGCTTTTGCTCTCTTACGTAGATAGTGATAGCGTTACCATGGTTACAAATAACAGCTATTGGTTGTAGAACGTCCCAACTTCCTCGACAGTCCCGGGATCCGCCCACTGTCAACAGAGAGATCCGCTGGTGTCTCCGGACGCATCTGAGCTTCACCTGCATCCAGGAAAAGCGCACCAGACGTCCATGTGTTGCGCGCTCTAGTCTACTTGGGAAAAAAAGTGCAAACCACCCATTTGAAAACAGATCCCTAGAGGAGAAGCTTTTGGTCGGTTTTACTCTGTATTTCCCCGGTAGCAATGCAGGATAGAGGTACATTTATCAGCCCTTTCCTCAGACCGCGGTGTCTGGCGGCAGCGGCGCCGACGGGGAAAGCGAAATTGACTCACCCTGGAAAGGCGATTCTGGCAGGTAAGTTCATCATATTTTGTCACGCGGAAAAGTCGAGTAGCACGAGTCGGACAATATGTCACAGTGAAGTTACAGTTGAATGCATCAGTATTATTGTTTCAGAGACTTGTTTCTGGTGCGCAGCGGAGCGAAGGTGCAACAAATACAGCAAACCATTGAAACAAAACTTTGATACCCATAAGAGGGAACTGCCACTTACTGCATATTCAACACAGACTGGTTAGACTTTGTAAAAGATATTATAGGGATAACATGTTTTCTCAGGACTGTGTTTTTGTTTGCAGACACAGTGTACACATCTACTTTTCTTTTCCTTGAATTTCATTTGGTCTCGTTTTTGTTTCGTTGCACGCACCGCAAACAAGGCGTTTCTCTCGTTCACTTGAAAGTGGATCTGCACAGTTCAAGTATGTCAGAGTACGTCTGAAAGTATGTCTGCAGTGCATGTTTGTAAAGATAAACGCTGAACTGGTAAAACGAGGTATGTTAACATAGTTGCTGCATTTTTCCAACCCTTGCCCTCAAACCACGCTGACCCCGTGACCCCTGGAGCTGTGGTAAAAGATAAATTGCCTTGAGATCGCACTGACAAACAGTCCTGTCCTGTTCATGGTCAGACCCTCACCTGCTGCACTGATGTGATTGTATCCATCTAATCAAAAGACCACCTTTAGTGCACTTTAATGCTGTTAGAGGTGATTGCTGCATGTAGCAGTTTAGGGGACCTGAATGCACCACAGATTCTCACACAGTTTCTCAGGTCTGGTTATATGTGAGAGGACTGAGTGCAACAACGGAAAAACATTTAATGTTGAGGCTTTCTGATCATATAGCATGATCTTCAGCAGATGCATTTTGCACAGTTGTCCTGAGACATTTCTCTATTTTTCTCTGAGCACACAAAATCGTAATGAAAATCCATCTCCTGAAGAAGATCATGTAAAAAGCCCCTGAACAGCAACTAAATGGACCTTGTGGTGAGACTGTTATTCTGTCAGTCTCTGATACCGTGACAGCCCCAGAAAGTATTTACACATTGTGTCATCTCAATGCTTTATTCCACGTCTGTGAAACAATGACAAAACAATAATTTTAACTGTTGATCTATCTATTGATTTGATTTGGAATACCAAAAATAGGGAGACAACATATTTTCTTAGTCTGATCAACAGCCAAAGACACACACAAGTATTCATTATATTCACATGAAACAGAGGAATACAATTATATTTGAACATGCAACCATTAAGGTTTGGTAAAATCCTTTTAACAAAACTCCTTGATTGATTCCTCCGTTCAGCACTTAAGGCATGCTGGTTTGAGCCGTTCCTGTGATTCATCAGTTTATGAATTCATCCTCGCTGAGGTTCACACTAGTCCTCGACTCCTGCTGCTCCGCTCCCCTCCCCTCGACGACACCCTCCTGTGTTGATGATCAGGGTGCAGCAGCTCCGGTTGATGGAGAGCCTCTCAGAGACGCTTCTGTATTAAGGCTACACGCTGCTATTTGCGGTACTCTGTTGATTTCAGCCTTGTTGTGTGGCACCAGTTGAATATTTCATTGTTTTTGACTTTAACTTATGATTATAAGCTATTGTGCTGCTGATTATGTTTCTTTTATCAGTCGACGAATCATTTTGGCATTATGAGTTCCTAAAGCCCAATGTGACGTTTTTAAATAGCTTGTTTTACCCGGCCGACATTTGAAAACCCCTAAATACTTAGTTTCACTGTCATATATAAGACAAAAAAAGCATAAAATCCTCACATTTGAGAAGTTGAAACCAGGAAATGTTGAGTATTCTTGCTTTAAAAATTACATAATGATTTATTGATTATCAATGAAACATTTCAGCTCTAAACTATGTCCGTACCTGCTAAATTAAGTCATGTGTTTATAGTTTTTACCTGTATTGAAACTGCTATAAATGACAAATAAAGGTTTATATACATTTAAACTGTCCCTAAATCTTTAAATGGAATAAAATGCAACATAAATGACATAAATAGAGGTAAAAAAAATACTGCCTTTATGGACTAGATCTACACAACCTTTTTCTTACAGCATCTAATTTAATTTTAACACAACTTTAAACAGTATTTTGTCAAGTACTTTTAGAATTACTTTCTAATAACGTTTCTAATAATTATTCATTATACTTGCATTGTGAAATTCAAACAAAATGTGATGCTCGTCTGCTGGATGTTTGTCAGAAATACAGACCCTCTAAACTCACAAGAAATTCTTTATGTCTATATTTTTCTTAGATTTTGGTATTGCTAACCCTGAAGTCACAAATAATTTGATAATTTAAATTCAACAAATCATACCGGATCCCTTTCTGACATATACTTTTGAGCTCTTTATCCACTTCATAATGAACTATTCACTTCTGTGGCTGTGAACAAACTGTGCCAAACAATAATTCAACTAGGATTAAAAACACTTTTTTGACTGTATGATTTTGTGGTACGTGGAATGAGAAGATGGGAAGAACATCTCCTCTCCTGACTCGTGTCACCCTGTCAGCCACTGAGAAATGGAAATGTGGTCCTGCTGAGACCGCTCCCTTCCCCCCTCAGTCCTGTGCAGCCTGATTGACTGGATATGGCCCAGTGTTGCTCCCTGTGTCGTTCAGCTCGTCTCAAGCCTGTCTGTCCTGTTTTGCAACAGCAGCATGATTTCATTGTCTCTCTGTCTCAACTCCTCTAACTCTTCCTTGCCTCAGTGTCAAGAAACCATTGATTTCCCCTCTGTCTTTGAAAGCTTCTGGAAATGAATGTGTGTGTCAATATGTGTAGTTTAATGAAAGCACATTTGCAGAGCATCGCTGGGAAGTTTCAGTGACAGATAAACTGTCTTTTCAAGTCTGATGCCCATCGAACACCACAGCTGATAGTTTGCATCGTCAGGATACAAATTCTTCTCACTCAGCCGTGCAGTTCATAAATCCAATTGACACCTCTCGCAGTGTTCTGACATGCTAGTGCTACTTTAGATTTATCTGTTATGGTTAGCAGTGTGTCTGTGCGGAGAGAGCGAGCCACATGTACACGCCCGAAGGCTCTATATGTAGACAAAGCAAGAAGTAGAAGGTCAAAGCTTAATGGATGAGAGAGCCTGCATAGACTGTGGTTAGGGAGGAGGGGTGCACATTGCACATTTACAAAGCTTTTAGGGATCTGTGAGCTCTTTCTGCTCCCATTGGCTAGTTCATGACTTGTCTCGACAGCCACTGGTGATGACTGAAGTCGAGACGTGGAAGAGTTTTATCTCTGCGAGGCCTGAGGGAGAGAGAGCAATCTAAAGGGGTTTCTGGTCCTGGTTTGATGGCTGTTGTACATTCATACTCTGTTGTGGCGTTCATTTATAACCCCTCTGAGCAGAACCTGGGAAGCAGAGGGATAGATAGAAAGATCATTTTTCTATTATCTTGATTTCATGACAGATTTAAATTTCCACTGAGACTGGCTTGTTTTTCTGTCACTTTTCTGTCACTTTTTTCCTTCTTTTCCTCTCCTCTGTCTCTCTCTCTGGCCTCAGGGCAGCCAGTTAGGTTTTCTGAGTGGTTGTCTCCTCTCAGGCTCAGAGGGCTCGTCAAACTGTGCGCTGACTCCCTGTTTCCTAACGTCAGAGGTGACGCACACAGTCACCTCCCCTCCGCTGGGCTGCTGCTTGCAGACCCAGAGTACTGGGAGGCGAGATGATAAATTACAGTGCACCCCTCTGCTCACCTCCCCACTGTAACAGCCTGTCAGCCTCGTGTTGGTATAATGCAGCGACACAGACAATAGCAGTGTAGAAATTAATGGGGTAATTTGAAATACAGTATGTCAGCTTAATGTGACATTGTCAGTCTTTCTTCACTGCGTTTGTGAATGTCTTGGAGCCTCATTACGGCACCACCCTGTTGGTTTTGCATGTTTTACCTCACTAATTATAAAACGTGCTGAAGGTTTTTAGATTTTCTTTCTTTCAGTCAGCCACAGGTTTGAATTATGAGTTATATAATCACAGCGGGGTAATTCATTTTCAAGTAATTACTTTGTTGGATTAAAAAACACTCCGATGTCTTAGACTTGAAATATGGTTGCCTAATAACAATCTATTCAATGACTGGAAAACCTGTTTTCTCCATCTGTTCTTACTAAGCGAAGGTTGTCTACTCACTATTCCTCTATGTTTTACCATCTCATCGCTTACATTTGTTTTCCTGGTCCTGGGGTGATGCTGTTTGGAGCAGAAGCCTTCTGCATTTAGAAACCATGCTGAAGAGAGAGATTGAGCCGAAACAGTAACGTTGAAAGATGCTATAAGCCTCCATAGAGGAAAATGTGATCAATCAATCAATCAATCAATCAATCAATCAATCAATCAATCAATCAATCAGTCAATCAGTCACTCAATCAATCCATTTGACATAAAATCATCTCATCTCATCTTCATCCGCTTATCCGGGGTCGGGTCGTGGGGGCAGCAGCTTTAGCAGGGGACCCCAAACTTCCCTTTCCCGGGCCACATTGACCAGCTCTACCTGGGGGATCCCGAGGCGTTCCCAGGCCAGTGTGGAGATATAATCTCTCCACCTAGTCCTGGGTCTTCCCCGAGGCCTCCGCCCAGCTGGACGTGTCTGGAACACCTCCCTGGGGAGGCGCCCAGGGGGCATCCTTACTAGATGCCTGAACCACCTCAACTGGCTCCTTTCAACGCAAGGAGCAACGGCTCTACTCGTATAAATATACTTAGTATTATTTATTAACAAATAACAAAGTGTACATTAGCAGCAAAAATAAATAAATAACACTTCCATGTAAAGTGCACTGCAAACAGATATTTTAAAATGTAATATAAAACCCCAACTGATGTTGCAAATTGAAAGTGACTAGATTACTGTAACTGTATTGCCGTGTATGATATTAATAAAAAACAAATGACTAGATCCGACTCCGAGTTCCTCACGGATGGCTGAACTTCTCACCCTATCTCTAAGGGAGACTCCAGCCACCCTCCTGAGAAAACCCCTTTCCGCTGCTTGTACCCGCGGCCTCGTTCTTTCGGTCATGACCCAGCTTTCATGACCATAGGTGAGGGTAGGAACGAAGATTGACCGGAAGATCCAGAGCTTTGCCTTCCGGCTCAGCTCTCTTTTCGTCACAACGGTGAGGTAGAGCGACTGCAACACCGCCCCCGCTGCTCCGATTCTCCGGCCAAACTCACGCTCCATCGTCCCCTCACTCGTGAACAAGATCCCGAGGTACTTGAACTCCTTCACTTGGGGATAGGACATAAAATCATATAAAATACAAATCTAGTGAAATGTAATCCTGTCCTTTAGGAATAATTAGCTGGATGGGATATTGGCTGAATGAGGCAGATCCCGCCATTTAGTCATTTCTTAATTATTATTTTCATACACGGCAATACAGTTACAGTAATCTAGTCACTTTCAATTTGCAACATCGGTTGGGGTTTTATATTACATTTTAAAATATCTGTTTGCAGTGCACTTTACATGGAAGTGTTATTTATTTCTTTTTGCTGCTAATGTACACTTTGTTATTTGTTAATAAATAATATTAAGTATATTTATACGAGTAGAGCCGCTGCTCCTTTGCGTTAAAAGGAGCCAGTTGAGGTGGTTCGGGCATCTAGTAAGGATGCCCCCTGGGTGCCTCCCTAGGGAGGTGTTCCAGGCACGTCCAGCTGGGAGGAGGCCTCGGGGAAGACCCAGGACTAGGTGGAGAGATTATATCTCCACACTGGCCTGGAAACGCTTCGGGATCCCCCAGTTAGAGCTGGTTAATGTGGCCCGGGAAAGGAAAGTTTGGGGTCCCCTGCTAAAGCTGCTGCCCCCACGATCCGACCCCGGATAAGCGGTTGAAGATGAGATGAGATGAGTGACATTTATATCTGTGTTAATTTGTTACCTTTTTTTAGCAAGGCTAAATGTTAATGTCAAGCCTGATGCTTTCACTCACATGGCAAGGTATGCGGTTCATTCAATCAACAGTAGTATCGGATCGGTATCGGGTATCAGGTATCAGGTATCAGGTATTGGCCGATACGCTCAGCCCAAGTATTGGTCTCGGATTGGATCAGAAAAAACTGGATCGTGCATCTCTAATAGTTTGTGAATACAAATCGATGATATATAGAAATTAGTGTTTGAATCTTAGAAGTCAGAGCTTCCTTGAATGCACCAAACAAAGAAGAGTTTTCAAGTGCCCATACTTGTATATAGAGTTGAGTTCTAATAATATATTTATTATAAGAATAGTTATGTAATAGTTATAATAATAATGTAAATTGACTTGAAACAGACTGAATATACACCTTGTTGGGTTATTAAGCTCAAACCTCTGTGTAATTAATATGAATGAACATGGAAACCCACTTGTCCAAAAGTGTACACACTGTCAAAACAAGCTGTGAGCTGTTTTTCTGTTCATGTAGATCAGTAGTCAATCTGCACGCTGCAGCTATAACTGTTCCTGTGTAAAAATAATCAGCTTCCATCCTGTAATTAAGCATCAGTGTAGCGTAAGGGAGTGTTGTTCAGGACAGAGGAAGCCAAAAAGGCCAGACGTCAGATGAATAATTCTTTTCATGTTTTGCGCAAGGCAAACAGAAATATTACGGCTCCTTTAATAGGACACCTCATGTTTGAAGTACATCAGTCCTCTGGCTGTGTTCCCCATTTGGACTGTAGATATGGACTTAATAACGTCTTTTCCCCAGACTCTAGAGAATTTAAAGTGAGAAGTAATCTAAATAAGGAACATCTGGATGAATAATAGATAGATTCTGCTGGAAAACTGCTTATTATTTGCTGGCACATACACATACTGTGTGTGTATATACACACAAACACACAGATACACATTGTTGACTGTTTTGGGTGAGTTTTATTGTCTGAAAAATAACCTAAATTTGGATTTTACTGCAAAAGTGCTTTTGTTTATTTTGAAGGAAATTAAGCTTCAAATATGTTTGCAAGCTGCCACATTCAGAGACCGTTCTAGATTGTCAGCTCCAAGGAAAAGTGTTTCAGTGGACCAGATGTGTTGGATGCTCATTAGAGTCATCGAAGCAGGCAGGACGGGATTTAAGAGACAGGTCCTCCCTGCCGGCTGGCTGCCTGCCTGCTCACCTGGCTTCCTCTGTGTGTCTCTGTAACTGAATTTGTGTCGTGTGTAACTCGAACACATGGATATGTGTGTGAATGTACATATCTACAATGTTTTTTGAAAGGAGCTAAAATGATTAGTTGATTTTGGTAATATGTTAACAAAAAAACCTTGTTCCCCCTTCTCATTCGTGAGGATTTGCTGATGTTGTCATCATCATGTGACAGTAAACTGAATATCTTTGAGTTTGGACTGCTTCACTTTGAAGATGGCAATATTTTATTTTTATTTTTTCTTTAGGAAATCTGTTGTCTATTGTTCACACTTTGGTCCAGACTGAAATATCAACTGTGCAGTAAAAATTTGTACAGGCATTATGGTCCCCAAAGGATGGTCCTCCAAGGTCCTCTCTAGTGCCACCAGCAGGCTGACATTTTAACTTATTGTCGGAGCAGGCTGATTGCTTGACCTCCAGTCTTGCTGCTTGCAGCTTTCTCAAGAACCTCTCATCCAAACAACTTTATCCTGCGCTGCGCCTCCTGGGCTCCTGAGAAACACACCTGAAACACACATGGTTGTATAGCAATGCTAGAGTATGTGCATCAACAGCTGTGGTCAAGCTATTTCAGAGAACAAAAAGGTTCATTTCAAAAGTTACATCATAGATGCTTGAAATGTTTGAGTTTTCTATAATGTAACATCTCGGATTTCTCTTTCTTCATCTGTTCTTGAATGTTCTGCAGCAAGCGATGGAGAGGGAGCTGAGCCCAGCATGCCTTTCGATGATGTAACAGTTCGTAGGGGTTCCCTCTCAATATACTACGAAGTGTGCACGTAACACACTACTTATAAATACATCCGGTCGATCTCAAGAGCTCACACTCAAGATTGCACTCCATCAGGTCCTCAGCAATAAACCTGCCGAGTGTGAAGTCGATCGGATGAGCGGAAAATCGAAGGAAAGATGGAAAGTGATTCCTCACATTTTAGTTTGTTGTCTTGACAATTATGGGATTGATTGCAGCGGACGTTGGTAGAAAATATCCATGGTGAGAAGAGGATAAACCTTACTCTTCATAGCGCCACCAGAAGGTCCTCTTTGAATGTGACTGCCCCTCTTGCACAAAGCTACGTTCATGAAGCAATGGTCTTCCAAGTTTTGTATGGAAGACTTGATTAGAGCCAACCTTCAACACCGTGAAACAGCTTTTGGGTAGATTTGAATGCTGACGCCTGTGAGCCACACCTTCTCAACCAACATGGGAAGAAATCTCTGCAGCCAGATTCAACATTCTTGTGAAAATCCTTTTCCAAAAGAGGGAGGCTGTAATAGCAGTATATATATATATATATATATATATATATATATATATATATATATATATATATATATACATATATATTGTGTCTAGGATGTTCAACAATCATATATAGGTGTAATTTTCACATCTGAAGTGTTTATTGAATTTATCAATTTACCTTGTCCGAACACAGTGTTACCTTTTAAACCGTACATCAATATACAGTCTCTTTGATTCATTAAACTGCTGCTCAGCTTGTTTCAAGTCTCTCACTGCTTTTCGTTGCCTCTGGGTTCTGAATAACTCCAATGCCATTTCAGTTTTTTTCTCGTGTAATAGTAAGTGCCAAAGATCCATGTGGGTGCATTGATTTTATGACACAGTGTGGAAAAATGTTGCTGGGGGGATGAGGAGAGAGGAAGGAAGGTGCTGCTAAGAGAAAAATTAGAACGGGAGAGGAGAGCGAGCCTGTGAAGATAAAGATTAATGGCCATTTTGCTCATGTAACCCACATTTGGCAGCTAGAGGGGAGTCATTTCGGGTGTCATCTGTGAGGTGTGTGTGTAAAGTGTGTGTGTGTGTGTGTGTGTGTGTGTTTTGGATGTAAGCTGCAAAATGGACTAGAAGACAAACAAGCTGCTTCTCCCCCGCAGTCGCTGTGTGTCTGATGAGGATTGATCGTGTGTGTTTGTGTATGTTGCTGAGTCGCCGCCTCTGAGTGACTGCTGGTTGACTTTCACGTGAAGCGCTGTCTGGGCTGAAAACAGATGAATGAGGTTTATTGTTTCTTCTTCTCCAAGATACACTGACCCGCTGATCCCCGAATGGAGCGTTGTAAGGCTCATGTGATTTCTGTTACGTCTCAGCCCCCAACATTTACTGACCACTCCGCCAGGATTAGAAGAATTACAGCTTACTGGCCTGGAGAAATGTGTGTTTGTGTGTGTGTGTGTGTGTGTGATCACATGAATGTCATGATTCAACTTAGTGGTGCTCACAGTTGTTATGAATAATGCTGATGACGTGAATCCAGGTATAATCAATGACAGATAAGCTCTTAATTATTATTGTGTCATCGTCACAGCGTTATCTCAATACTGATACTGAGACATTACCTGAAATACTCAAAATCACGTTACAAAATCTCAAACGTGTTGTTCACTTTGAAGATGAGTTAATGTATAATTTTTAGGTATTTATTTAGATTTACACATTAAATATCTGAATTGCAAAATGTATGTATTCAAATTTTGCCACAATACAATCAGATAAATGAAGAGTGTCACCTTAACTGAAAGCCATTTTCTCTTATTGATTTCCTTTATAAAATCAGCCCGTCTCACAGAACAGGAGATGTAGATAAAGAGAAGCAGATGAGTCAGACGCTTTTTAGGCTTTTAGACAAATGAGATGTGTGTTATCCTTTTGTTATTATTATTAATTAATGTTACAGTATGTACATTTACAGTAGTGTGCATTGAAACCTTTGCTGTTTTGTTTGCGTTGCAGCCTTCTACGTATAGTCCTAAAATGTATGTTGGGTTAAATATATGTTTTTATCTCAAGTGGAGGCTCTGTGCCTCTACAGCAGGTGCCACAGTGATAAAGGTCGGGCTGGCAGCAGTGACGTGTGCAAAACTGCAGAGCTCAATGACACATGCACAAATGGTTTATACTACGGCCGTATGTGGAAACGAGCCAGAATACATTAAAATAAATAAAATACACAAACATACACCAGTACTAACAGAAAGTTAGTCTCATAATCAACCTTCAAGGCTTATTTTTCATAAAACATAAAAGGAAAATTCTGCCAGCGTTGAAAGAATGGGAGCAAAGCAGCACATAGACTGCACCATTGTTCAACTGGATTGTTTAATTTTTCTACAAACAAAAACATATGCCATCAGAATAATGTGAAGGATGCTTTATTCACCTAAATATTCTTGGGCTTTAGCATGGGCAAAACATTTTGGTAGTGAGTGGGAAGTCTTATTTATCGAAAAAAAAAAAAAACTTTCTTCTGAGAAATTCCCAGAAACAGCGAATCACAACCACTTCCTGTTGAAACCACTTCCGAGCCAGATTCCTTTTTTTCTTTCCATGCGAAAGACAAACATTTTTTGTGGTTTCCCAACTTTACAAGTTTAACATCATGTACAGTAAAATGTTTCTCATAATTAACCCGAAGAATGACTTCAGATCAGAAATTGCTTTTGTTTGTTTGGGGTGCATGTCTGTATGTTTCTGTGTAATTACGTGTGCATGTGTGTGGCTGTGTCATTGAGTTAATGGAAGGTCTTGGCCTGGGTAATGGAGCCCCTCCCTGCAGGCTGAGCGGATAATTTAATTAATGTCAGCCCTCTTTCTATCCTTCCTCCTTCCCTTGTGAGTGACTCATCTGTGTTGTGCACTAATCTCGCTTTTGGACACTTGTCCCCATTTACTCAACTCATCGACCGTGGCGGGCTTCAGGCCGAGCTCTCTAGCCGTCCCTCACACGTACATTCACTTCATTATTTCTTTCTTTCTGTATATTTTCATCTTTGCAAATCCCACACTCTACACAGTACAGCATATATAAAAATAAGTCACATCGTCTCACACAGAGCCTCTCTTCTTCTCTGGAAAAAGCACAGTGGCTGTTGTAGTTGAGCCGCAGTTGATTTATCTTCGCTCAGCTCGTTATTTTCCTCCCTCGGCTTCAGCGCTTTTAATGTCTATGGAGGGAAAGCCATTTATTGAGTCACTGTAATGATCCATGACGTAATGGCACCTCTGTGCAATTCATGAAGGCGACAGGGTACTGAATCAGACTTGGTTAGGCCGCAGCCAGGCAGACGTGTGCTAAGATCAGGCAATATGTCAACAAAGCTTCCTTTTACTTTTTATCATTAATGCCTGTTCTTTTTGTTCCTTATATTAATAAACATTTTTTGTTTTTTTCAGGTGGCATTGCAGGTGGCATAGAGATCTGTATCACCTTCCCAACAGAGTATGTCAAGACCCAGTTACAACTGGACGAGAGGGCCAACCCACCCAAATACAGAGGAATAGGTGAGCGTGATGTGTGTGTATGAGAAACAGCAGCACTTTAGCTTGATACCGTTATATTTCGTAATATTATGAGCTGAATGTGGCATTTAATTCAACTTAATTCAGGAAAATGTAACACCAAAGTTATTTTAACAAACATGAATATAAGTTGAGGAGAAAACTAAAATGCTAAGATTCAGATTTTTTGTTGTTGCAGTGAGACACTCAATAAAACGACACGACACAATTGAAGAAAAATGAGCAGTTCATTAATGTGGGATATATACGGAAAATTGATACCACTCTCATGTCTGTATGGTAAATGTGAAGCTACTACCAGCAGCCAGTTAGCTTAGCTTAGCACAGAGACTGGAAAAAGAGTGAAACAGCTTGCCAGGCAAAATCTGTACAAGATCCCTTATGAATACATTTGTAATGTTGGGCGTAGCATGCTAGACTATCTATCTATCTATCTATCTATCTATCTATCTATCTATCTATCTATCTATCTATCTATCTATCTATCTATCTATCTATCTATCTATCTATCTATCTATCTACGGTACATTCTGTTATTCATCCTGCCTCTGTGCCTCTCTCAGGGGCTCATTATCTAATTACCCATCATCCCCAGGTACATTAGGGATTCTGGCAGGCTGTCACTGTGCTTGTTTATATGACTTAGAACAGACCGATGCACACTCACCATCCATGCATACAGTCGTATACACGCACACTCGCACATACACAAGCACACACACCCAGGATATGTCAATGTTGGCTGGAGCATTGAGGATCAGAGACCATGCTAATGAGCGCCCAAGACAGCTGTTGCAGTTTCTGCTCCGTAGTGCATTTGGTTGGATAGCAGAACACGGATTACTGGACTGATGTCTCCACGTCGCCACTTCAAAGAACAACAGTTTTGGGGGAAAATAGATAAACCAAAAGTGAAGGATAAAAGTTTCTGGTGTGCTCTTTATATATTCTCTATAAGAGTCATTCCCTCCAGTTGTGGTACAGTGATGATGCTATTGGGAAGACTCACCAGTTGCTGGGATATTGTATACCATAGAATATTTTTGTAAAGATGTGTGTGTCTGTGTGTCTCCCTTCAGGTGATTGTGTGAAACAGACGGTACAGGGTCACGGTGTTAAAGGACTGTACAGAGGACTCAGCTCTCTGCTGTATGGATCCATACCCAAATCTGCAGTCAGGTAAATAACAAATCTAAAAGGTGTCAGTGTGAGGAACTGCAGGTCAGGATGAAACGCAGATAAACAGATGAGGAGGCAGCAGAGTTTCAAAGATTTAGTGATGAGAATGATTTACAGATGGAGTTCAGAAACAGGAGATAATCTCCCACAAACTAGGAATGCTAAATACTGTAAACACAAGAAGATACTAACACTAGGAAACAGGGCAGAAACAAGCAACAAAAGCAACCTGACAACTAAAGTCAAAGTAAAGAAAACACCAAATACTAAAGGAAAGGAGGGTGATAACGAGGGACAGGTGAAACACATCAGGAGGTTCCCTGAAACAAGAGGTGCGTGACTATACAAAATAACACTGGATTTAGAAACTAGGAAATCATAACCATAAAGCAGAGTGGGGCACGACAAAATGATTGGGAAATGTTTATTTACAAGACTAAAACTGTACATTTACTCAAGCACTAGGACTGCAACCTATTTTCATAATCGATTATTCTTATGATTATTTTCTTGATTGAGCGATTCATTGTTTGGTCTATAAAATGTGGTGTGATATTTGGTTTCTATGAATCTTTTGTCACTTTACATTTTATGATATTTTTATATCTTTTATATATATATAATATATATATATATATATATATATATATTCATAACTATAACAGGTAGAGTGTGTATACGTGTGCAGTAAATAAAGCAAACAGCCATTTTCATTGAACCACTAACTCACATTATTATGGTCCATTACCCACAATGCACAGCATAAATGCCACACTAGCCTTCAGTATAATTACATTATTCTTTCACAGCTCTGACATTTATCTCCAGACACAAGCACACACACACACACACACACACACACACACACACACACACACACACACACACACACACACACACACACACACACACACACACACACACACACACACACACACGTGTTGCACAAAACTAAGACACAGTTTTTGTTCCCTGTTCCATTCTACCACTCCTTCCCTCTGTCTCTTTCTTTATTTCTTTGTGTGTGTGTGTGTGTGTGTGTGTGTGTGTGTGTGTGTGTGTGTGTGTGTGTGTGTGTGTGTGTGTGTGTGTGTGTGTGTGTGTGTGTGTGTGTGTGTGTGTGTGTGTGTTATGCTGGAGGGTTGCCTGTCTGTTCGACGGAGAGACAGACTCAGCCAGGCGGAGCAAAGATGCCACTCAAACTCTCAATAAGGGTACAGAGAGGGAGACTTGTGTTGATGCTCTGTCAATGGGTGTGTGTATGTTGTATGCACTGTGTGTGTGTGCGAGCACAACTGAGTGTTTCAGTAAGCCTTCAGCATCCTTTCCAGAGAGTCTGGCTGGTTTTATTTCTGCTCTCAGAATGGTTTTCTCTGAGGAAATATGACATGGAGGAGTAGAGGGGCCATGTCCTCCACATTGTATATAAAACATATTCTAAAACCTGCTGTGTGCAAGTTATATAGGCTTTATTTTAATAAAGTCCTTTAGCCCAGTGTTTTATTTTAGCTTGTGACCCCTGGAAAGGAAGCAATATCTATTCCTGACCCATCAGTACAGTCTTCAGATGTCTATGAGTATTTCCCCCATCTTGTCTTATTGAAATGTTTTTAGAGGCATGAAGAGTTGAAACAATTTCACAAGAAAAAACTAAGTTTGAAGGCAAGTTTGGCAAACATACACATCATTTTTGTTTTCCTCTCACGTTAATCATCTCACTAATCCTCAAATTTGTCTTGCGATTGTTCAGGGAAGTGCGGATCCCCAGCTTCTTCTTTTTCTTCGCTTAGGTAATAGAGCAAAAACACAGGAACCATGACAGAGAGATGGAAACGGTTGCAGTAGATTGGATTTACGGAGAACACCGTGGCACTTTTCAATTGAACGCTGCTTCCTCTGAGTCGTTTGTTTAATCCGTTCTATTCTTACTTGCTCCATCTTCCATCCCCTCCCCTCTTTCCTATCGTTCTTTTGCCTCCACAACCTTCTGTCTCCCCCATCCCATTAACTGATTGCTTGTGCATCATCATGTGCCATAGAGCCTGCTGGAGAGGCTTGTCAGGGAGGTACAAGAGGGACAGAGAAGGGAGCCTTTGACTCTTTCCTCCCATTAACCCTTAATCCATATCTACATGCCTCTCTCATGTCTGCCCAGCTTTTCTTCTTTCTTTTTTTTAGTCGCCCCTCGACTCTTTCCTCTCTCCTTCACCTCCCCTTCTCATCAGCACAACTGACCTTGTCGGAAGTCCCACTAATGAAGATTGGGCAGCACTGTGCTGTCCAGCATGACTCATCTCCAACTATGGATGTCGTCCAAAACACGTGTCACATTTGGTGAAGTTTAGGCCGCTCGTTAAATAGAGAGGGGGAGAACATGGAGAGTAAATTGGCACAGGAGCAGACCTGACAGCGGCATATTTCTCTCCAGCAGCTTTTAATGAATAGTGTTTGTTTCACAAGGTTAGTTATTAAATGCTCCGCAATCTCAGACAGCTGCAGGGAAGTGCACTTTTTCCAGTTTTTATCCTCTCCAAAGCTCAATCGCTGTTTGTAGTCGGCAAGTGGTGTGCATAAAGAGAGAGACGAGTGGATATTTTTTTTATGTGTTGTTTGCTTCTACTCAGTTGAATGTGTGGAGTCTGTCTTTTAAAACTGTGCGAGGAATGAGAGGAGCAGATGTGGAGGGTTAATGAGCAGAGGAAAATGTTGCGATAGAAAAGCAGATGGGGAAGAACTAAAATTACATGAGGCGAATATTAGGGATGAATGCTGTTGGGCCTGTGACGATGGCAGGTAGACGGTTAAAGCAGACTGAGAGGAAAACAAAACATTCATCAAGACCAAGTGTCTGTCCTCCTCCGCCTTTTTGCTAAATGTACCGGGCAGCGTCCTCCCGTCCCCATAATTCAATTCCATCTATAAATAACCTTTCTTGTAAAGGACTCACTGGCACAACATCTTCTGATTGCAGAGATACATAAACCACACCTCTCTCTCCCTGGCTTCCATGGCAGCTGTTGCTGATCACTTGTTGGTTACTGAGACTACAGTTTATTGGTGCACCTTTAAAGAGGATGCAAGAAGGATAATAAAGTTAAAGCAGTAAGCACATTCTGCACTTTCAGCGGTTTGTCTTAAAATCTGAGGTGTAGGGAAGTTTCTTGACCCACAGGTCATTCTGCATTTATTTGTACTCAGTGAGTCATTGAGTGGGAACACCTGATTATCTTTATGTCTGTGGACCTTTTTAATAGGTTATGTGTTGTGTTTTAATTCAAGAAATCTCATTATGCTTGACTGCACTGTTATCACCTATTTCTTTTAATTGTATTCATTTATTTTAGCCTTTTACTTGATCAGTTTTTGCATTAACTGAGAGATGATTTTGAGTGATTAAAACGGCATTATTCAGATTCCAGAACCGTTTGATTTGAGCTCCACCAAACAAGAGCAAAAGCACAACCACAAAAGAAACTTATAACATCCCGCCAGTCGCGTTTAAAATGTTAAGATGTGTTTTTTTATAGCAACACAAGAAGGCTGTTAAATATGTAAGAGATGTACTGTGTAATAACAAAGGTCATCCACTTAATACAATAATGTACTAAGGAGGGACACTACAGGTGAATAGGGTAAACTACTGTAATAGATATCAACAGGAAACTTCTCCAGTTGATTACTTACATTAAGACAATTTTTTGATGAATTTAAGGGAACCCTTCAGACAACCTAAATGTGTATTTTGTTTGTTTTCTTCCCACTAGTCTGAAAGATAACATGTTAAGGAAACAAAATGCATTATGTTTTTCCCTGTAGTGTCTCCCCTGAACTACTCCCATAATTCCCTGCAGTCTCCTTTCTGTTCTTTAGGTTTGGGGTGTTTGAGTTTCTCAGCAACCGTGCCAGAGATGAGTCTGGTCGCCTGGACAGCACCAAAGGCCTGCTGTGTGGGCTTGGAGCCGGGGTCATGGAGGCTGTTTTGGTGGTCTGTCCCATGGAAACTGTCAAGGTATGTTACCAACTGAACTGTGATCAGACTACAAATTTTTAAATGTTTGATTTTTAGCATCATGCACATTTAGTGCACAGCCATCTCGAATATAAATAAAACATCTGTTCCAGGTACTTCTTTGTGGATTTGTAATTTTTGTATCATAAGCATAATAAGACGATCCACAGAATAATCATATTACTGTTTTTTAAGACTCATTTACATATAACATCTGGTACATTATATTCTGAAACAAATCTCAGGACATTCATAACCACCTCAACAAAGGAAATTAGCAGCAGAAACATTTTGTCATGAAGCACTCATCTCAATTCGTCCTATTTGAATAGAATTGTGTGATATTGTGTCGCTGCATGTTCATTGTGTCATTTGAAATTCTCTTTGAAAGAAGGCCGCACTAAACATTTCCTATTGATTTTTTTATCTTCCAAGGTTAAATTCATTCATGATCAGACTTCAGCCAACCCCAAATTCAAGGGCTTCTTCCACGGAGTCAGAGAGATCATTAGGGATCAAGGTAAAGACCGGCTTCAGTGGATGTAGTTCACCTGACACCTGCTGGTCAGACAGGGTAACGCAGCTGAAATGTAGTGTTCATTGCAACATTTAGCATCCAGACATAATGTTGTTTACTAAATTAATGAAGAGCATGATAAATGTACCTACATATCATTACCAGGAATAAGAGGGACATACCAGGGTCTCACTGCCACAGTCCTTAAACAAGGCTCTAACCAAGCTATCCGATTCTATGTGATGACCTCTCTCAGGAACTGGTACAAAGGTCAGTGTGTATAAGGCTGTGTGTGTTTGTCTGTGTATTAGTGTAAGACATTTATGAACAAGAGACAACCCACAAAATAAGATGTTTGTAAGAAAGTGACTCCTGTTTCATGGCCTTCTTATCTTCTGGAAGCAGAAGTATGCAGACTGATATGGGTATTTGTATATAGTTAGGAACTGGACACAATATACTTTGAAGATCAATACTTCTTTTGGAAAAAGAAAGTAGCAAAACACATGACATGGGAAAAAACCTGCTCTAGTGAAGAGTGTGACTATACAACTCTAGATAAATGTACTGTTTTTCCCAAATAGTTGAAATACTGAAGGGATCGTTTTCATTTGATTTAATATTATTACTTTTTCCAATATTTTTTTCCTTTTTTGTGAGGTTATACTGTCACATTATATTATGTGCCTGTATTTAATAAAAATAATAATAGTAAAAAGAGTAATATTGTAACATGTTTATAGGGATCAATTATCCACGGGCCAAAGAGTTGAAAACACTGTTCAGTTGTTACCACGACTGAATTTGCCTTCAAGCATGAACTCCTCTCTGTTATGTCCTTTGACCAGGAGATGACCCCAATAAAGCTATGAATCCCTTGATGACTGGACTCTTTGGAGCTGTAGCTGGAGCAGCCAGCGTCTTTGGAAACACCCCACTAGATGTTATCAAGACAAGGATGCAGGTATAAAGTGATACGGTGGCTGTTATTAAGCTCTGGTTGTTGTGTTCCTAGCTGGTGTTTTTATTTAAACTTCAGGTTGTTGCCACCTACTGGCAATGATTAGAAATAACAATGCATGTATCTTCTTTCCAAAGGGTCTGGAAGCACATAAATACAAAAGCACATTGGACTGTGCCTTAAAGATCATGAGATATGAGGGTTTGGCAGCGTAAGTAGGCCTCCACTTTGTTTTAGTTTAGTTATGGTTTTTAGTATTTGACAGCAGGCCTTTATATATTTTTTTTTTATCACAATAAGCCTCTTCTGTTTTAAGCCATGTTCATGTTAAGTTAACAGTACATGGGGAACACCTATTGGCTTTACTTCAACCCTATTATTAATCATATACAGTATAATACATAAAGTCTAAATGAACTATATCTGCTAATATTTAGATTTGTTTATCTACAAAACATAACAATTAGAGGAATAACATGTTAAAATGAGTACATTTATTTCCAACATGGTCCCAAGATGGTAAAGACAGACATAAAAACATATAATATAATAATATAAATACATCTATTAATGTTCCTTGTACTAAACACTGATGCTTTATACTCACCTTTCTCTCTTTTTGTCCATCTCTAGTTTCTACAAAGGGACAGTTCCTCGGCTGGGCCGTGTGTGTCTGGATGTGGCCATAGTTTTCATCATCTATGAGGAAGTGGTGAAGGTCCTGAATGTGGTCTGGAAGACAGACTGAGCTGCTGGACGTACAGAGAGGATGGCAGCTTCCTGCTTCCCCAGGCATCAGACACAGATCCGAGTTCCGTAGACCTCTTCCCCACCATCAAACCAGCTGCCGAGGGGATGAGACAGAGAGATGAACTTAGATCAGTGTCAAATGCTAAGCAGGAAGTTAAAGAGCTCATTAGCGTGGGCAGATGAGTAGAAAGAAAGCTTGAGAAGATGCTCATGTCGCACACATCTGGACAGCTGGAGCGTTTGATGAGCTTAGCTGCTCAGCATCAGGACAAGACTGAGGGTCACTTTCACAAGTGGGGTCATAAAGTTAGTCAAATAACTTTGAAATATGCTCAACAAATTCTCAAATTTAAGAAAAAAAAACTCAGACTTTTTGAAAGTTATCTGGTTCACTTTCTTGTAAACCTGCTTTGTAAAATACCCTCCTTCATCAAAGAACACGATTTCTAGTCTCCCACAGCTGTTTTACTGATGTTTACTGCGAGTAGGCACGTGTCATACTGGATTTTCTTGAGTTAGTGTTGCTCTCTGTCTCTTCTTGTGCATAGTATGGTTTTAAATCCAGATGAACCAGATTGCAGCTGGTTACAGTTTACAGTCACATAAACTGCAGTAACTTCCATAACTAAGCCTTTAATAGAATGATTTTACATTTAAAATATGCCATACAAACATTATTTTTATACAGTGTAGATTCTCATTGAGTTTATCACCAGCATTATAGTTTTAGTGCGATATATTTTAGTCCTGTGCCAAATGCCAAACATGTTATATTATGAAAATGAGAACATGCAAAAGTAGAAAAACTATCTTAACAAGAGAAGAGCAAATATTGTGACTTATATTGTGACATACTTTTTAAATGTATTTATTGAATGTTAAAGCTGAAAATCTAGATGGTTGAGAGATAATTTTAAACTGTGCCACTTGTTTTTTCTGTTATCATGTCTGGGTGTAAAGTTGTTTTTAAGATGTCAGGAAAATATTGTATTGCTGTATTCCACTGTGAGTCTAAATTAACTATAATGACTTATATTGTGACATACTTTATAAATGTATTTATTGAATGTTAAAGCTGAAAATCTAGATGGTTGGCAAGATCATTTTAAATTGTGCCACTTGTTTTTTCTGTTAAATGCGTGTAAAGGTTTTTTTAAGATGTCAGGAAAATAGTATTGCTGTATTTCACTGTGAGTCTAAATGACCTAACGAATCAAATAGACCGAGTAACCTCAGACTTCTTTTTCCCTTCAGTGGAAGCACCACTGTTCATCAGGTCATGGTTATTCGTTTTCTGCTTACATTAGAAGTAGGTTTCATATGCTCCCATCCCGGCGGTCGGACAGGTCACAAGATAATTCATTGTCTGTACATTTTTCTGTTCATTTTTTTTCACGAAATCACTCCTGGTTGAAAACTTCTTACAAGTCATAGACACGATATGTAACCTGTTACGGGCAAGGGGTCACTCTATTTCCAGTGCTGTTCTGTTTCAGTATTTCATTCAGGGTTTGTTTTTACTTCTCACTCATGTGCCTTTTACTGTTGTGTTTGTTGGTGAATGTGTATTCAACGCTTTAATCATCTTACCGGCAATTTGAGATTTCTGTAGTCCAGTTATCTTGTTTTTATAATAACAAATGATTATGAAAACTGCAGATTATGAAGACAGTAATTATCTATGACTGTAATAATTGTATTAAAATGAAAGATTATGTTTCCCTATTTCTGAAATAATGTTCATCTGTTTTTTTTCATATTTAAGTTTGACCAAACAAGGCTGTGTGTGTAGGCGATGTGGTTCTTTATGATAAAGCTTGTGCAATAAGATAATAAAATAATAATAATAACAACACTGCCCTATCCATTTGTCTAAGCTCATTGTCAAGTCATTTGTTGTATGGGGATTTCAAAACTCATTAAAACAAGCATCTGAAAACTTCAGAGCATGCAGACTGGTTGTTTTTTTATCCTCCCTCTCTTGTACATTTGTTGTTCTGCCCTTTTGGTTACAACAGATCGTGTTTGGACGAACCATAGGGGAGGAATTGAACAGGGAAGTCATTGTTCTAGTTTTGGCTGATGCTCATGTAGAGTGCTTCAATTATCTCTCTCTCTCTCTCTCTCTCTCTCTCTCTCTCTCTCTGTCTTTCTCACGCACTCATTCAAACACACACACACACACACACACACACACACACACACATACACTCACTCAAACACACACACACACACACACACACACACACACACACACACACACACACACACACACACACACACACACAGTGACCCAGTGTTTGTTGTGAGAAGGAATGCACAGCTCTCTGCAGAGGATGGGAGTGAGGACAGCATGTAGTGGACATTTTGACCTGGATGAGGAAGTGAGGAAAGTTTACTGAAAAGTACTCAGATATTTTACATTAACAAAAATAAGTGCAGAAATACCCTCTTTAGTAAAAGTCAAGTTTTCTAAATGTTCGTGGGTAACAAAACAAAAACGTTAGCGTCAACATGTAGGCTGTATATTATCTCAGAATTATTGATGTATTAAGGTATGTCTCACTTAAAATTTTCAGCTGGTACAGGTAGGATCAATGTATATAATCTATAAATATATACAGACAGTATATATATATATATATATTTATATTAACTATTTACATTATCTATTTACATTATATAACACTATATCATAATGTATATGTATATAAATATAGCATCAGTGCTGTTAAAAAGTACAGTACCTTGTTAATTTGCACCAATCGGATGCAGAGGAAATGAGAAGCTGCCTGGGCCACAGTTGAATACTTATGCATTCTCTCATGCATGTACACACAATACCAGTCAAAAGTTTGGATACGCTTTCTCATTCAAGTGCATGACAAGACGTGTCCAAACTTTTGAATGTACTGTAATCAAACATACAGGCATGCACATACATGAACTGTGAACTCAGTGACAATATTGTGACACAGACACAGTACATTCCAAAATGTTGTTCTTGAACAGCAGGTGGAGCTGTTTCCAGAGCCGAGCCTCAAACATTATCTCTTCCTCACTACTACTACTACTACTACTACTACTACTACTACTACTACTACTACTAATACTACTACTACAAACACTCACACTCACACGCACACGCACACACACACACACACACACACACACACACACACACACACACACACACACACACACACACACACACACACACTCATAAACACACACACACACACACACACACACACACACACACACACACACACACACACACACACACACACACACACACACACACACACACACCACACAGTGTCTCTCAGCAGGGATGAGAGACACCTCCTCTCACTTCATATCTGTACAATAAGGCTTTATTAGAAGGGTCGGATAATCTACCAGCCTCCCTTCATCCTTACATCATCACTCCCTCCTCCTCCTCCTCCTCCTCCTCCCCCTGAGCCAAAATTGCTTAAACATCTCTCATCATCTTCAGAGACATTAGCAGATCGCAGCTCAGGCCTTGAGATCATCTTTGAACTTTTTTTAGAGTAGTGGCTTCATAGTTCCACTACCTTTATTTTGCCCAACATTACAATCATTTTGGCTTGTGACCCCTAAAAAGCAAAAAAGTATAGCAAAAAGTAGCAGAAACACATCACGTACATAAATACTTTTTTTTCTTTATCTTTGAGACTAAAGTTCGAACTCCTACAGTGAGCTCATATATACAAATGTAAATAACCTGCAGGCCTCAGAACAGCAGTGAGACCAGCTGGATGGAAATGTAGCTGCCTACTAATACTGTGTACTAGTGCTGTGATTTAGTACAAATCGTTCTTTTATCCGTTATTTTCCCACTGATCTGTGATATTGCTACTTTATCTTAAGTAGGAAATTTGAATGATTTCCCTTAAACTGAGAACAATGACGATTATCTTGTGTCTTCTTTGTCCTGGTGCGCTTTTACAGTTCCCCCCATTGCGCAGTTTCTTCCCGAGAGCCTTCAGTCACAACTAGTGAAGGGGAAGTAATGTTATTGTTCTCCTGTCTTTCTCTTCAAACGGTGCATGCTCTTAGTTATACGGGATGAGTGGAGGATCATTTTGCTGCGACACCTAAAAAAAGACCTCGTCACTTTCCGCAGCAGCTGTTGACTGAATCTAATTTACGTGTAAACGTCTATTTTATTTACTGATTTTGATATAAAGTGGCTGCGCCGCTGTCCGTGGTGCTGAATGCGATTTTCAGTTGGAAGTAAAACTGATGTATAGAGATTTAGGCAATTTTCAGTAATATATCTTCAAATGTGTAGCTAACGTTTTGGATTCCGTGAAATGTGTTTGGTTCAAGTTTTGGTGCAACAGTGTAGGTCACTATACCTCCTACATACCACCTATTAGGGGCTTATTCTGAGTGGCTTTCCCAAACTGAGCCTCTTTTATTTGCATCTCAGTTGTATCTCAGCAGCAGAGGTGTCCCAACACACTAGAGAGAATAAAAGGCTAAGACATTCTGTGATACGACTCATCTGTTGAAATTGCGCAACCAAGTGTGTGTTTGTGTGTGTGTGTGTGTGTGTGTGTGTGTGTGTGTGTGTGTGTGTGTGTGTGTGTGTGTGTGTGTGTGTGTGTGTGTGTGTGTGTGTGTGTATGTGTGTGTGAGAGAGAGAGAGAGAGAGAGAGACAGAGAGAGAGAGAAAGAGAGAGAGAGAAGGAGAGAGAGAGAGAGAGAGAGAGAGAGAGAGAGAGAGAGAGAGAGAGAGAGAGACTGGTACTGTATGCCTTTTCTAATAACCAACGGTAGCTGTAAGGGGCGGTGTCCAACACACACAAAGGGGAGGGCTGGTGCGCACACAGACTCCACTTTTACGCATCAGTTGTTCGTGTCAAGGTACCAATGCCCAACTTACCCTGGATTTGGATTTTATATAGAAAATACCACAAGTGACTTTAGAAAATAGATCTGTTTTAAGAACCATACAAAGTGAAGCATACACCAGCGGAGTGCGTCTGTGTGCGCGTGTGCGTGTGTGTGTATGTGTGTGTGTGTTTGTGTGTTTGTGTTTTGTGCGCTCGCGCGCGCGCGCGTGTGGGTGTGTGTGGGGGTGTGTGGGGGTGTGTGTTTGTAAGTGCAGAGCAAGTAGACAGAAAAGTGTCCGTCATGGGGGCGCATGGATGGAGCTCAGCGCGTCTTGGGTTTGTCGTTTGTGGATATTTAGCGTTTTTCTGCGGGGAAATTGTCCCACGGGTTGAAGCGGGCTGCAGGGAGAGGGAAAGTCCAAACTGCTGCACCGGTCGAAACAACGAATGTTCTGAGTACAGCAAGAGAAAAACAGTGTGCTACTGTGATACCTACTGTCAGAAAACGGGGGACTGCTGCGATGACTATCAGCGTGTGTGCCAAATATCTGGTGAGTTGCTTGCTCCATCCTTGCTCACAGCTGATATCAAATAACATCGTTTTAAAATGTTTTAAATCTTAAAGTCTGGGGAAAAATAACACCTATACTGTGCAGATGGTGTGTGGAGTCCAGCTGTGTCCTGTCCAGTGACGCCTGTTGTTCATTGTTGTCCAGTTTTAACCAGAGATGGCTGGCATTGAGGTGACATGGAGACAGTGAGACATACTACACGTAGCTGTGCGCCAATTATGGCTGTTTGTTTTAAGTGAGCAGCCAGAGGTGACCATTTTTAGGGGGGAATTTTCTTTCTTTATGGTGTATTTTTCAACAGCAGGTTGTGAGTGTGTGTGTGTGTGTGTGTTTCAAGTTTGTAGGGTTGACCCCTGGCCCCAAAGCCTGACCATGAAGTGGTTGGAAAGTGGAATGAGTTTTCCCTTCAAAACAGAAAGAAAAATGCACTTTGAATCATGAGATCAGGGTGCATTATTAATCTTTAAAATGTGAGTGTTTCCCTCATCAACCTGGCTGCTGCTATATATGGACAAATGAGGGAAGGGACGCCATAGGAACAGACTGCCAAAGATGGGCAGGATTACTGTACAAGTGTGTCTGAGATGTGACAGAGAGGAAACACTCTGAAATGTAGCTGAGGCGGCTCATACAGTATGTCGTACAGCTCAAGTTCTCTCAGAGTGTGTCCCTCAACTTAAGTGCACACTAACAAGCACCTGCAGGGTCCTACAAGTCAAAGTGCACTTAAAACCCTGCAGGAATCCTTCTGTTTAGGCACATTTAGTGTACACACAATGAACCTTTGTTTGAGTGTTGTATCTGTGCTGTGATGCGAACAGGCTGCCTCGCCCAGACTTCAGTAAAAAAAACAAAACAAGCATGTACAAAAATACTGTGATTGAAGCTGTAATGCACTGGATGGGACCTGACTGTTTACTGCAAAGATAGCTGAAACTCCTGCGAATCACTGATTAATGCAGCGTACCTACTACGACAACTATTTCCAAAAAGCCACACTTGCGTTTTGCACATTTGAATCGATTTATTTCAATACCTGTAATATTTACATGAAAAGTAGCCTTCTGCTTTAGTTAATTGATGTTTGAAAGCATTTTTACAAAAGATATCTTCAGTAAAAAAAAAAAAAAATCTGCATGTATAACAAATTGTAAAGCCCTTGGTTGCAAATTTGTGATTTTAAAGTCTTTAAAATGATTTTAGAGTCTTTAAACTTGCTTGTTGCAAGCATCCACCTCAGTAAGCATCCTGTCTGTTTTATTTTGGTTAGAAGAGTGTTTTTGTCATGTGGTCACATACTTTTCACTTTTCTAATAAATCTCCAATTGCAGCTTCATTGTGTTAAATGTTGGACATGATTGGCTGTAATGTACAATAAAAGACTAATAAATAGACATTCAAAAGCACCACCATCACTTTATATGTTGGGAAAAGGGATTTCTTGCAATAAGGCTTTTTCAGTATAATTGAATACACTCTGCAATGTTGCTATCAGCAGAGGCGTGGCTCCTAGCAACTACAACTTACTCCACACTATTGCAGGCTAAAATAACAATTTGTGTTTTTGATCCACAAATCAGTTAAAGAGGTATGTAGAGACGATATTTATGATCCTGCAGCCAGCTGAGTGGAGTCCAGGCATCACTTGATACATCCCGTGTGTCTGCCAAGCTTAAACTTAACAGAATAAGCACAGGAAAGCACCTCAGGTCAGTGTTGAGTCATCACTGTACTGTTTAACAGCAGCTGTCCCTCAGAGGTCAGCGAACGGCCGCCATGTGCGTCGGTTCACTCACGTGTCAGACGAGGATTCTTTTATCACCGTGGACCTCGTGTGTCGGTCTGACAGGTCAATCCTGATGTGACAGAAACAAAGTCACACAGGGGTGTGATGCAGGTGTTCCAGGTTGGATAATGTTTCAAAGAAGGATGTGGTCACTGAACAGAATCTCTGTAAGTCAAGACATGTGACAAGCCATCTACAAATTGGAAAGATTTATTCTCACAACTGTAAATTGTATAAAAAAAATTAAAAAAAAACCTTGGGGGTTTTATAGTCTTTGATGTGTTTAAATCTGAACGTAAAAATTATGTCAGCTTGGCCATGACCTTTAGCACTGCATGGGTCAGTGAGCACTGAGTGATGCTGTGAGAAGCACCTTGACTTCCTCCCCCTGCAACCTGAGCATCTTACAAGTATAAACACAGCATGCATCATGTGGCTTGGCTCAGATCCATCAAAGCGCCCTCACCCACATTACACTCAGACTTTATCTGATCCTGATCCTGCAGCTCTGCAACGCATCAAGGAGTCTGATTGTGTACTGTCTGTCACAGTCTGTAATTTAGTCGTGTCAGCTGTGGCCGAGCAAAGCGCTTGGCGTGGGTGACATCAGAGAAGAGGCAGAAAAAAAACTGGCAGATTGTTTGCACCACTTGGACCCAAACACTTAAAGCTCTTTAGAGTTGATATGGTTCACTCTGGAGATGTTGTTAGAATGAAGTATTTGGCATGAGCTTGTGTCGGTTGTAAACAGTGTGGAGAATGTTCCTGTGTATTTAAGAGTTGTGAGGTGTTCATTCAAAACAGGTCACTGTTGGAAAGTTTTAATGACTAACAAAATCTTCCAAACAACACATACACTAAAACGACTATAACAGGAAAATATACGGTGGCATTTCTGAAATCCAAAATATTTAAGCAGAGCCCAAATCAGTTTATTTATAAATTTGAGTTTGGAAATGTATTATGAAGTTGTGGAGTCATGCTTAGTTTAAGTTTCAAAAGGGCCTTTACTTATATCTCAAAAGCTCAAAAGTCTTATTTGTCTGTACTACAACTGCTATAGTTGTTTGAACATATTCTCTTGAAAATAAATTAGCAAAAGTAGAAATTGAAACTTCTCATAAGCATCCATGTTTGGTGCCGCCCTTATCTTGAAACAAACAGGCAGAAATGCATCATGGAAGAGGCAGAGAAGAATCATATTTCTGCACTGACGGAGGGATCAGTACATGGATGCAGCCTCAATCATTGCCTCTTCAGTCAGGCATCATATGTCTGACTGAAGAGGCAATGATTGAGGCTGAGGATGATGAGGATGATGAGTTTTTACGATGTTGAGATACAGAGAAAATTACTAATACGAAGTGGTTTGAAATCACTGTCTTAAATTGTCCACGTTTAGTGAGAGTGTGCATCTTAAGATGTGTGTAGATAATATGTTGTAGATAATGCCATGTGCTTGGTGCACAAAAGCTAAAGTCCTGTGGTAGAGTCCAGCATAAATGTTATATAAGGTGTTGAAAGTTCATTAAGTGATTTATGGTTGAACAGATACAGGTGTTCAGCACGTCTCTGTGCCTTGCCGTCTTCACCTTGCTATTGTGATTACTACAGGGAACTCATGGTTGTTAAAGCAAAGTGGGCGTTTCTGGCACAACGTCACCTATTTTCAAGGTGCATGCAGAGAGGAGATAGAAGTCTGAGGCCAAACCTTCAGCAACGCTTATATTATATAAAACAACTTTATCGTAAGACCGGAACATTTCAGCTTGTGACCTTCATCGGGGTCACCTGTTTCTGTCATCGGGGAGTTGTCTCCTGTTGTATGAGTACCTTTTGGTTACTTGTGCCCTACAATAAATCTGTAATGGCTCATTCCCCTTCATAGACACTAGAGATGAAACTGGCCAACAGGAGGATGGGAGGGGCAGCTCCTCTCCTCTCCTGTGGTGTCTGGTAGTTCTCACTTCAGGAAGAAGACATTTTGTAGCCTCTGCCTCAGATACACAAGAGGTGTGCTCATCATTAATCTGTCTCTCCTGCAGCCACTTCTGCTTCTCTTCCTTTCCTTCAGGCTGTCAGGCCATGATGTTTTCCTCTTTCCACCTACGCTCACTCCCTCTTCTTCTTCTTCCTTGCTTCCCACTCGTTGTTTCTTTAACCTCTATGAGCAGTGAATGTTTTACCCTGCCTGGCTGAAACGGGCCAGCTGTTGTATTTCTTGGGACCAACTGTGTCCCGTCCAGTTTCTTCCGGTACTAACATACAGTACACACCATGATAGATGCTCCTGGTTGCTAATGTAATGCCCTTCTTCTGGCTTCGTCATGACCAGATACATAAACGTGCTGTATTCAATGTTACAGGGTCATTTGAATGTGGTCAATTCATGCTGTGGTGGAAAAATCAGAGATGGATATTTAAAAAAACTGGACAAATTAAACTGACCAGCAAGATGGTTAATGAGATTTTCATTTTATTTGGGTGAACTAAACCTTCAAATTTTTTATTTAGATACACATTTAGTTATAGTTGCTATGGCTATCTGTAAACACCATTACTTTGATCCAGACTGAAATATCTCATCAACTATTAGATTGATTACCATTACATTTGTGGGATAAGGTAATGGTGATCCCCTGACTTTTCATGACACCATGAGACTGACATTTCTGTTTTTGAGTGAAAATTATAAACAACCATTAGATGGATTAGTATGAAATTTGGTACACAAATTCATGTTCCTTTCATTATGAAGTGCTATCATTTTGGTGATCCTTTCATTTGTTACTATAGCAGGTCAGCCCCAGCAGTATTTTGTAATTAGCAAATGTTGGCATGCTAACATGCTAAGCTAAAAAAGTTAACATGGTAAATATCTGAGTTGATTAGATAAAAGAGGTAATTTACAAAAAAGTAATAAAAAGTTCAAATTTAAACACAAAAGCCATGGGATTTAAATTATATATTCTTCTTAATGTAACTTATCTCATCATTGGCGGGGAATCGAAATTGATGGAACCAGTCATTCGCATGAAAAATGTTAAAAAGGAACTTTGGCTACGTGGCAAAAGGAAAGCTGTTAATGGAGAATCAACCTCAACAAGTGCATCATAGGAAAACCAAAATAAAACTGTTGAAAGGACTCGTAGAAAGACCTGCATACTGTTGAATAGATTTCAGTTTGGGCCAGGGCAAGTTTGTAAAGCCCTGATGTAGAACCTGGGGAAGTATAGACATGCTAGCTTACACATTAGAGCACACTTTCCTTCTGCGTTACTCTTTAGTAAAGTTAACTTGAATCATGTTTTTGAAGGTGAGCAGATGAACCTTCATTGAGCTCCCTTGTTGTCATGAAGTAAAGTCCGTATTCAAAATTGCTTTCAGTATCATGTTATTATCATTATGCTATAATAAAGTTTGTGAAACACTTTTTAGGTCGGGCTGTCTGACCAGAAAATCTGTCTCAGCTGTGTTTGTAATGAATCCTTTTAATTAGTTGGTTTGCTTGGCTCCTCTTTTCAAGGTGTCTACAGGAAACATTTATGTGCATACCTGTTATTAGGGCTCTGTCCCATGTCCTTCACCCCTTTTGACAGGCTTCTCCCTTGTGTTACTGAACATTATAAGGCTTGTCTGATGGGACCGAGGCCCAGCTCTCTACATGGGAGGGAGGTTCACTGTGGAGGTTTTTGAGGTGCAGTGGTCCTACAGAGCAGCTGGACATCTGGGTCCCATCAGAGAGGAGATGGAGGGAGATCAGAGGGGGTGGAATAGAAAAAGAGGACCAAAAAAAGGAGACAGATGGGGAGAAAGAACAAGAGAGAGTGTGGGACAAAGTGATAAAGGGAGAAGAAGATAAAGCAAATTGGGCGGGCAGGTCTGATAAGTCTTTTGTTAGGAAACCCTAAAATGGAAGCAGAATTCAGGGAGAGTGAAAGAGAAAGCAAAGGAATGCCACTACGCCATTATCTCACTGTAACAAGTGTGAGTGGAGATTGGCTGACAAGTGAGGAGATAAAAGGGCTGATGTTGGATACACATTTGGGCCATTTAATGATTTCTATTTCTGTGAAGCTCTGCTAACTACCAGGGCAAACCCCCCACACTGCCATAAACTCCTTTCAAACAAACTCATGTCATTCTCAACATGTTTTTAAAATGTAGCTTTAGAAAAAAAAACCATAGCAAACACATTGCAAACCATCCTCATGTCTAAAAAAATTAAAGAGCCTTGAAAACTTTTATCATTTATCAGACTTCGTTCAGCTCCCTCAAGGGCCACAAAACTTTTATACAACTTCTTTCACATATGTAGTAGTACTCCCAACTGTAAACAGACTTTATTGTGTAAAATTGTCGGAGTTCCCCAACTTCCCCTTTAAGTTATCATTTATCAAGAGTTTAAGACTCAAAAACCCAGTTTATCTGCTTCATCAGGACAGTGTGAGAGTATTTGACCTTTTTTAAATCAGTGAAAAGAGCGCTTAAAATCTAGTATATTAACAAAGCAACATTTAACAGATTATGTAGCTAGTGTCAGTTGTCAGTGTTTCAAAGGTCACTTTAATGTTAACATTCTGTTTCATGGCAACTGTTAAATTATAGAAGTCTTCTTGGAGGGGAAACTTAAGTGTTAGAGTACTTTAAAACACTCTGTAAAAATACCAGCTGATCGAAAAAGACAAAAGCGGGACATGCTGACAACGAGGACCATTTGCTTCCTGTAATGGGGTCAGAGGTCAGAGGTGATGGCATGCTTTCCAAGCATGGGGACTTTCTCATCAACAATGGGGACAGGCGGACAGCAGTGGCTCTAAGCTCTGTGGGTCAGGCTGTGTCAGACTGTCAGCAGGGTTATCATGTGGGTGGCGGGACTGTCGCACTGGTGGTGCCAGAAACAGAGTGGGGGACCACCACAGTTTGATAATTGCCTTGTGACCTCTGGTGGCTTGGGACCAACAGGCTGAGACTTCCAGACATGGCCTTAGTCCTGATAGTGTTAGTGTGTGTGTGTATGTGCGTGTCGATCAGAGGGGTAATAGCCCTGTTTCCCCTTGGGTGCGGGAACTCGCTGAACCTATAGGTTTCATTGTGCACCCTCAAGACCTCAACTGCCCTGCTTGATTGTGTTTTTCCCACTATGAGAGATAAAAAACAGTAAGACGAAAACTGCCCCTGTGAACGTCAGAGGATGTACAAGAGGGAAGGAAAGGCGAGGAGTAAGGATAAGAAAAGGTGGAGGGGGCAAGAGTAGGAAGTTGATATGGTTGTGGTGTCTGATTCGATCACGCCCTTCAGTATTCTTTCAAGAAAGTTCACTTTACAAGTCCACACAATGTAATGTGTGTGTCTGTGTGTTTTAGGGTGATGACTGAGGGTGGAACAAGTCCAAGTGGGTGGGTTTATCTGACAGAAATTGTTTTCGATGTGTGGGTTTCATGTGTGTGTGTGTGTGTGATGATCTGGGAAAGGCGGGTGTCAGGTGGGCAGCACTAATGTGCAGGAATGCAGAGATTCCACAGTGGCTTTGTGGATCGGCTGTGTCACTGAGACAGCCGCCCCCCCTCCAAAACCCCAACAGGACCATGGGAATGAACAGAGCAGGCGGCACCTTGAAAGCTCTCTCTCTCTCTTTCTCCTGTTCACACACATACATACTTATTCACTTGCAGCATTGTACTGTGGGTTGAGTGTGTATTATAAAGACAGAGTGAGGTAGATTAGATGGCGAGGGAGGATTAGATTCAGTTATGGTATATTTATCCTCTCCCTCCCTATAATTTAACCAAGAACATCTGAGAGCGTCAAGCTGTGTGCACCTGCTCTCATTGTATAAAACATTTATTGTCTACTATAAGGAAAAAAAAATTCAGGAGCTCCACAACCACATCAGGCACAAACAAACCAAACCATTCTAGTGTATGTTTGCATTAATTAATTTGTGTGAGCGTTTGAGGTCCTGTCTGCTTATTTGTCTGTGTTTATGGAGTGGGCACTTCCTCCCCAAAACAAAGCTGTTAAATGTCTGCCGCTGTTAAATATCTGTGTTGGACAAAGCTTGATTACTACTGGCGACTCTTGTCTTTGATCAGAGCAGCCATCTAACTAATACAGCTTCCTCTTAGCCTGATGTAATGGGCTAAATCAGCCTACCGAACGGGAAGCGTGATTGCTGCTGCTGTGTTTATGTGTGTGGTAGAGGAAAACCAGAGAGAGCAGGATGCAAAATTAGCCCCTTATTTAAATGGTCCCACACATGTGACCTGGGTCGCAGACTTCCTGAGTCTGGGGTTTGGCTGATCTCACATTAGTAGATGGTAATGACCCAGTCACTCGTTTCCCGCCCACCTACCTGAGTAAATGCCCAGAGCAATATCATGCAACTCTATATCTGGATGTGTGTTGCAGCTCACACTTTCTGCCGTGCAGTAAGGCACAACAGCAAAGATTAGGGGAATGTTTACAAACACCTCTGAGGTAAAGATCTATTAATTTTCAGAGTAACAGTCTAGTTTGCTGGCAGCTGGAGAGAGCTCTTTTGAGTCTTGTAAAGATTTTGATTTCTCTTCTGCCATAATCCTCCTGAACTGAAACTCACCCCACCTTCCAAAATGCACTTCATCTTCTCTGTATGTAACTCTGAGAAAACCTAAAACCACAAAACCACCAGATGCTCTTTCTTTGTTTTTTTCTCCTTCATATTTTACGACTTTTCCCCCTGACTTTTATCTAAAACCCTCAGCTGATCTCTGTGTCTCCCTGCTTCCCTAGCAGCCATTGACTGTGTGGTGGGATCATGGGGTCCCTGGTCATCATGCACATCTCCATGTGGAGTGGGCAGCACAGAAAGAAGTCGCCAAGTGTCTGTTCCCCCTAGAAACGGAGGCACGCCTTGTCCGGACCTCAAACAGCGCCGAGGATGCTTGGGAAACAACGCCATATGCAGCACTGCGAAAGGTGAGAACGTGACCTTTTCTCCGCACCTCCATATGCGTGCGTTTATGCATGCAGGAACTCCTGCTCTGGACTCTGTTACATCTTAATTTGCCGTTTCAGTATACTCTGGGGTGATCTCTTGTTAAGACTTTTACTGTAAGTAACAGGTTTTATCTCCAGCTGCACTATTTCAAATGCCTAATTTTTGCTCTTTACTGTTGAGTCACTGCACACCACGCAATAAAACACAGATGAACACTTTTTTCAAGTGGAAGATTCAGGAAAAAACACCACTTTGAGTCATTTGACATTTCTGAGTCATTTTGATTCATGCAATGAGCTGTTCAAATGAAGTGGGAAATGGGATGTGTTTATACCTCCAGTAACCTTTCTGTAATTTAATTGAATTGAAATGTAATGTTCTTCAGTGGAAACAGGAGCTTATCTGAGTGTTGCCTTTTTCTATCTTTTTCCTCCACACTCTTAACCTGTAGAGGTGGCAAAGATCCTGCCTGATTCTTTCAAGAGGAACTTCAAGGACCCTTGGAGGCGACCACACATGCTGATGAAGGAGGAGAAGGCCAGGTAAAGCCTCTAGCAAATACACACACACACACACACACACACACACACACACACACACACACACACACACACACACACACACACACACACACACACACACACACACACACACACACACACACACACACACACACACACACACACACACACACACACACACACACACGCACACACACAGCTCACGACTGACCCAACCAGCCCACTTTGTTTTCGTCTGTAGTTCTGGCTATCATGTGCAATTGATGCAGAAAGGGGCTAATTACAGCAGAGATGTGTGGAGTGTTTAATGGTCATATGTCCCGTACAGAGATTGAGAACAACTGCAAAAAAGGCCATCTGTGCATTCTGTGAGAAATTTACCAGATCAATATTTCAACAAAATACAGTATAAACCTTTAAAGGCACAACTCTTACTCTTGACTTTAATTCTAACAATCAATATACTATGTTTCTGTGCCAGCAATCATTTTATATGAAAAAACTTTTTGGCATAAATATCTTTTGTTCCAGCTCCAAACAGCAAGGCTGTCTATCAACCTCTCTGATACAGCTGGACTTTTATTCAGGTTCAGGCCAGTTTTCCCCCCAGTTTTGACTTAGTTTCAAAGGTGACTTTAAGATCAACTTTGTGCTCTAAAGATTAGAGAGTACAGAAGCAGTCCAAGGTTGCCCTAGCACGCAGAGCCTTGAAATTGCTTTGTCTTTGTAACATAAACGCCGTCATTGAATATTTGCATCATGAGCTGACCTTTACTGATAAGGCAACCATAATCCATGTAAGAGGCAAACCCTCCCTGCGTAGATGTCATCTTTGATCTAAGCCGATTGCAGATGTTTTCAGAGCTGGAAAAATCAGAAAGCAGGGAATAAAATTACTGCTGATTTCCTGACAGCCCACAGCCTTTCACACTGATTAAAATGGACATTGGATACATTTGTTTTGACTGAAATACGAAGCATATCAGGGGGATTGCAAGCACATTACTCATACATGTGAGCCATTCAGCATGGATGACACAGAGTTAAGGGGATTTCACACAGACATCTGGTGCCCTGATAGGTCCCTGGTGAAACAGGACACAAGGGGGTAAAATTACATGAAATGATAATCAGTAGTTCACTTTGGACCTCTTGTAATATCTGTAAAATTAGCTGAATGAGTCATATTTCTGGAGGCTATTACTTGTAGAGGCTCAACCAGTGCTAATATATTTCAGAAATGAAGACATAAAGGTATTATGTGTGTTTTTAGGACAGCATATTTAATGGTATGTGGGATGTGCATTATTTGTGGTTAGGTTCTTCAGCATGAACAAGTCTAATTAAGGGATGGAAAAAAGTGAGGAAATCCCCCTTTGCATGTGCACATGTACTGAATGTGTTAGAGCCTCATTATATTCATTTCAGCATATTTTTCAAAAATAATCCCAAAGCTATATGCTAATGATAATTGCTGATGGAATCCATGCACCATAACTGATTGTTAATTTTCTTCTTCACCTTTCCCTTACTTTACCTTACTTATTTACCCTTTTTGAAGTCACATTTGTGTGTTTACATTCATGCACAGTATTCTTCAAACTGCAAGCATGAACACTCCAAATCAGAGCTCAATAGTAATATTGCATGGTCTAAAAAATAAAAAGCACCCTGCAGCTTTATGTTTTCTTTGACAAACCGCCCCACTGCAGATGGTGTTTTGTCACAGCTGACTGAATCAGAGACAAAATAAATAGTGCAGACGTTCAGAGTGCCATCGAGAGAACACAGTGAGCAGAAAAACAAATCTTTATTATTATTTCCAGTGCACAAACTGAGCTGTGTTGATATTAAGATGAAGATGCAGGTGACCGAGACACTGCTAGATCACCTTCAAATGGAACAAATCTATTATCAGGAAGTTGATTTGTCTTTTGTCTGGCTTTCGTTGGGATCAAGCACAGCTTGTGTTCAAACAATCATGTTGTATTACCTCTTACTCTTGAACTACTTCAAGGGCAGGGAACAGGACAGATTCCTTTTTTTAAGTTTTCCAATTTTCCTGTTTTGTTGTAGTGGCATTTGTGAGTAAATGGTAACCGTCCGTAGCTCAATGCAAAGATTGTGTTGAGTTCTCGGCTAAAGAGCTGTGTTAGCAGCACCCTGCTCTCACAGTAGTATGAAGTCTATCTCTTTCTGTGGAAATGTGTGTTTGAAATTTGACCCCTGTATGTTCCACCAGATATGAAATCGGATCAAATATTTTTGACACATTTCCTTTCTCTCCATCTTCTTCACTCTGTGCTTGCAGTTACTGTGTGTACCTGCGAGTGAATCAGGCCAGTGCAGCTTGTAAACTCAAACTGTGGAGTGCTCAGCTGGTGAGAGAGAGGCTGGTCTGTGCAGAGTGTCAGAGTGATGCCATGTCAAAGACAGACCGCTGTGGAGGCGACGGCCTAGAGAGCATCAGGTAAACCAAACAATCACAAGAAAAATAAAGATATGTTCACCTGTTTTACTACTGACGGTTTTCCGTTTAGACATAGTGTAGTTTGGAGAAATAGTTCCCCTCAACGTTTAAGCCAACAACATATTCCTGAGTATTAATTTCAAATATCTTTAATAATATCTGTGCTCTGACAACATTAAAGCCACTATGTGTAGAATTTGGGGTTTTCGTAACATCTGCATCAATTTTGTCTTAAATTCACACATAAAAATTCCACTCCTGATATGCTCCTTTTCTTCCAAGAACGTTCTGGGCAGCAGCTTCCGTCCCGGGCTGTCATGGTTCCTGGGTGCGAGATTCATCCTCTGCGGGCTGCAGGTGTCCTCCCTACTCTGTGCTCTTCGTGTAAAAAACTGACATGCAAACCCCAGACATCCGTACGCAGGGACAAGATTTCCGTCAACACCTCCTGCTGACTGTAGAGAGCCCTGCCAGCCAAGTCAAAACCCCTCCGATCCAGATTACGGGATGGGTAACTCAAGGAGATCAACAGCATCCTGCCACTTTTTCCTTTCACCTAATACTCTGTACTGTATACACTATCACTAAGCAAACAGAAATTCTTGCATTTAACTTCAGATTTTACAGCCACGTTGTGTACTTATTCTCCTCCAAAGCACAGCAACATCTATATGCCTTTTTACCTCTGAATCTTTGCTATCTACCTCCATCAATGCAAATGCATTTGTTAATGCATAAATATATAAATGTATTATTTTGCTTTATACATTTTCTACTTTTGATTGTTTATGTGTTATGTATATGTAGCTACACTTACTTGTATCCAACAGTTTAAACACCAAACAGCAGTTGCTGCACCCAGTTTAAGCCCCAGCCAGGGTCCCTAAATCACCTGCAGGTTGGATATGCTGAAAACGTGTTCATCCAAATTGTATCCACTGCTAGAATCCTTGAGTCAATATATCTGTGTTTTACAGTTTTATTCCTGTTATTATTTCTTTTCCAACAAAAAGCATTTACACCAGCAAGCCAAGTTGAATATCAGGTATTGATTCTCAGGTGCTGAGATTTGTGTCTTTGTCTCCCATCAAGCTTCATCTTTCATGTCTGCCTCCTCTGATGGTCAGTGAGTGAGTAGTTTAAAGTGACTCATAGCTGAAATTTGTCCCATCCGTTCAGACCCTATGTTGGTGGAGAGGAAAAAAGAGCCATTTAGCCAGAATTTTCACCTGTGGTTCTCTCTGTCCTGTGTCCAAGACTGAAAATAATTGCTTAACTATGTTTTCTACCCTCTGTTTAGAAATCCTATTACCGTCTTAAGGGAGTTTTTATCAGCAAAGTGTCATCCAATATTACCATTGCATACCGCAGTTACTCCCAGTTTATTCATTAAGCACTCCCCACAACTCCTTGACCTGCACTTCTTTTTCCTCTGTCCTCTACTGACTGGCTCATCACGCCTTCCTGGATCTCTTGTACTGCTCTAAGAAGAGGACAAGTAGTACCAGTAAAGGGCTTTTCTCTTTGGAAAGCTGTGACTTTCTCTCTCCTGTCTCTGTGTTGGTGTGTTTATTTATTATAAAACAAGTGATGACGTTTTTAGTGCAGCACAGCATACTCTGTACACTGTCCATTAGTGAAAAATAAACAACTATACTGTCATTCCTCCCCATCTTGTCATATTTTCAAATGTAGGTATTTCATTGCGTCATTGCATCATTGCATTCAGATGTTACACAGACCACCATTAGCTTTTCTGACCTCTAGCCTCCGCTATTACAACTATGAGCCCGGCCCTGCTAAGTATATCCTTTAGTTTGAACAGCGTTTACATGCAGCACTTAACACTTGAAAGAAAAGTGCTGTTGAACACACGTAACTTAATGCAAACATGTACCCATCAACATATTTTTGTTGCATTCTCAACATTTTTCCTGTTGTGTTAATGGGATGATGGCAGCAAAATGACAGCTAATGTGTATAATCATGTTTTTGCACCACATTCTTGTGCAATTTGGTGTTTTTTTTGGTGATGTAACTGTGTGGACAGGCTAAACACGAGGCAACTAACATCACCTGGACATACATCTGTTACTTGTAACAGATGTATTGGCAGATAATACTGGGCAGAGAATACCAAGATGGCCAATTTGAAAGCCAGTTTGCCTCCTCCTTATATGGACTAGTTAAGTGAACAGAAGGGGACATCTAAACCTTGACTCTGACCCTGAAAGTTGTTTATAAAGCCATAGCCATCCTTGTCTTTCTAAACGTCTCCCAACCACATGTCAAACAAATACCAATTTAACACAATATCAGAATCTTCTACTTTGACTTGTGGTCTTGTTAGTCAGAATATCCTGTGTACAGTGTAACCCTTCATCACAAGCAGGTATGGCAGGTAAAGACGCAGCACAATGAATGCATTTGAGGATGTAAACATGCCACCTATTTAGGGTTAAAGCTGAGAAAATATTAAAGGCTCTTAATAGATAAAGAGCATTTTGTGTAAAAAATGAGTATAGAAAGACCTGACCTTTGTGGAAAACTACATGACCCAAGATCTAACAAATCAACACTTCCCACATTAGTCCTTTGAGGGACATTCATACTCCTACTTTCATGTGTTCCATCTCAGAGGCACTTGAACTTTACCTCCTCCATTAATCTCTCCTGCCACCGTCCCCTCTTTCTCTGTCCTCCTCCCTCCCTCTCCCCAGATCCCTACCAAACTCCTCCGTCAGCACAACTCTTTATTTTCTCTTACTACAACAGTGGCAATAAAGTGCTGTCAGCCTGACAGTCCATCCCCTCTGAAGCAGGCTTTACCCCCCTGGCCGACCTGCCTCTGCTGCTAACCCGCTTTCCAAAGGGCAGGAAGGCCCATCTCTGGCCCAGTGCCTGATGGGCTCCGACAGCAGTGTGTTCTGGGATTACGCCCGCTGAAAAGGGGGGCATTCCAGCACTGACGGCCTTTGTCACAGCACGGTCACTGTTTGCTTTTGACAAGACAGCTGTTTAAAGCTCTCCCGGCCCCCACGTATGGCGTTAAGGGAAAGAACCCAGGGGTGACTTCCGTTTATTGGTGGTGTCGTTAGATGGGTGGCATCACCTCCACCTGAGGTCACTTCAGCAGTATACAGTATTTATCCGTAGCCCCAGCCCCATCTCATATAGTCCCATTGTTTTTATAGAGCCAAAAAATCAAGCATCCCTTAGCATACTTAAGACTTTTCTATCCTGCAGCTACAGAAATATTCCCTCCAAATAGGGGCATTTCTTTTCCTTGACCCGAACTAAAATAGAAACAAGACAGCAAGGTGGAATTGATTTATATGCATACCTGCATTCCTTTGTCTACTAGAACATCTTTGACTACTTCCTTCCAATCCTGATGTGGATGTGTGCAATTACCTGGTAACACACGTGCAATAGGAGGAGGGACATATTGTGTGCTACAGTACAGAGTAGGAATTATCTGTCCTATACAATCCCTCACCACCATTACTATCAACTCAAACACAACCCAATACATTCCTTTATTGATCAATTCAAAGACCCATACACTTAGATACTTCTTAGTGCTTATCTTATCAAATGCCATTTGAGAAGGAGTATTCCTGTATAATTTTGTTGTGAATAAAACACTTGCTTTGATTATTTTTGAGAGGGTTTGGTTGGTGGTTCTGCAGCATTCAACCAAGTCAATAAAAATAAAATAATTTGAAAAATGATCTACAAATACATGCTTTAGATCTCGCAGAAAACCCTTCTAGTTCAGACATGCAGGGGCCTCCCTCAGCTTGGGGCCCTGGGTAGTTGGTAACCCCCATTTCCCCTCTGTGTAGCCCCATTGTTGTGTATATATGTTTTTGGGAAGTTATGTACTGTCATTAGGAAGTCATCCTAATAAGGACTTGTTGCCACTCTAAGAGCAGCTGGTCCAACTCAGAGGAATGATAATGAATAGACACCTCGGCATGAGGACCTGAGCTGCACACAGCTGGTACACAACAGACTGTATAGTAAACACACATCCTATGATGATCACACACAAAACAACAATCTATGTGTTGATTTTAACGATTGTTTATGAGTACAAGACATAATATTTCAAGCATTTTTATGTGTAGAAAAATATTAAAGTACCTAATTATTTTGGTCTTTTTTTAAATTTACTTTGAGATTAAAGTACAGAGTACAAAACAATAAATGCAAGCTATTTTCAACTGTAATAACTTTATACTATTGCACCTATTCCACCTGAATTTATAAATATGTACCTGTTATATCACAATCCATAAACAATTAAAACAGTCACATGCTACTCTACAGTGGTATCTTTCTGCAGAAGCTCATGCAAATTCCACCTTGGAAATGTGGCGTCACCTTGTGGTGCTTTTGAATTCCTGCTCCACTGTAACAGAATCAATTTATAAAACACCTTAGACTCCTTTCATAAATGAATTTATTGTATATGTGGTTTTGATTAGAATACATAATATACATGGGATAAATGACGCTTTGTGACCATGAACTCAAATTTATTGTATTTATTATCGTTTTATTATAATCTTATCTTTAAACTTCTAAAACTCAACTCAGAAGTGGTCCATCTTCTCATAAATGTAATATATTCTGATAATAATTATTCCTTCATTTATTTAAAAAAAAAAGTTTTTATATTCACAGCTAAGTTGTGCACATTATTCACGCTGTACAATAATTCACTCAATCACATTCAGAAGAATTGCGATATATATTTATATGATAAAGCAATGAAGAGCATGAGAGTACTTCAACAATTTCAAAGAACAAATCAAAGTGGTGTGGCACAAAACAAAAAGCTAGTCTACTGTACAAATTATGTGTATGGCAAAAGTTACCCGAACTTCCAAAGTGTTCTAGCACAGGCTGTATGTGGAGGAAGGTTTAGGAGGTTAGCACTGACATACGAACCATACATACAACACATTCCAGTTCTTTAACACCTGCCACGTTCTTGTCCATTCACTGAATTGTTAATGAATTTAAAAATATCTTCCGAGAAAAACTGATACAGCTGATCAAACTCAAAGCACCGGACCCACCCAACCACTCAGCGGAGCGTGACTAAAGAAAAAAACAGATTACCTGGTCAGTCCCTTACATCTAATGCACATGGAAAAGAATCTTCCCTGAAAAGCACAAAAGTTAAGAAATCACAGTTATTGAGGTGGAATAATTCATTATATCAACATGTCTGTATAAAACTGAGTAAAAGGAGAAATGTATTGACAAAAATGACATGGACATGAATGGGAACTTGCATTTCACTTATTCAAGAAGAAAATAAGGATAAAAATGTCTTAAGCCAGCAGTAAAATATCAGATGCCAGGATGGAGAGCGAAGTGAGAGGATGACCTGTTGACTCTGTAAGGTGGGTTCAAATGTTTGTTTTATTTGAGGTTTTTAATCTGTTGGTTCGTGTTATGAATCTTGAGATCCATCTTGTCCACTTTATTCATCAGTGAATCAATGGAGTCATCCTGGTCGTCAATCTCAGACTGGAGACCGAGTCCAAGGTTCTTCAGTCTACTCAAGCCATCGCACATCTCATCTAGGTAATTCACAACGGACATTATTAAACTGTGGATTGGCAGAAAATACTTAAAAAGGATTTGGGAAAGGTTACATATTAGTTTTACATTATACCACAACATTCTGCACCTCATTTCGATTATACAGTACACTGCTATTTTAGATTCCCCTCTAATATTTTATGGTTATACTTTTGAAAGAATAAGACAATGTAATGGTGTTCTGATGTCAGGTAAACTGCAGTCAATTAAATGCATACAGTTATACAGAATTACAAAAATCTTAATAACAATCAAAATTTATATTATTTGAATATTTCTGAAAGTCAAGTAGAAATATAAAAGAATTACAAGAGAAATATTATTTTACCTAAATTGTTGTCGAGGGTCTGGTGAGCCTCCCTGAGATGCCTGTTCTGAGGGTATCCATTTTGTCTAGATGAGCCGTCATCTATTGATGCAGAAGCTCCAAATCCTGGAACAGAGATCAGGAATGTTGGCAGCCACTCTGTGGTATGATTACGCTACACTGAAGTTCTTGTGCCAACTCTCACCTCCTGTTTCCAACTTTCTTAAGTTGGGGTGGCTGGCTTGGTACTTATCTTCATGTGATCTGCTGCTGGAAATTGCATTCTGTAATCTGAGAAGTCAGATAGGCATTGTTCGGTCATTTAGTGAAGGACAGTCAATGACAAGAAGCTGGAAAAGGGAAAAGGACAAATTGTATGGAAGCAATTAAAAAGTATATACCAAGAACGTAGTACTAGCAACTGATGATCTAAAAATACAATTCTAAATTTTCCCATAACCTGTTTAATCTGACGTGGATTTGCTTCAGTTTTCTAGTAGAGTGAAATGGTTGGTGTTGAGGTATGGCTCATAGATTACAAAGACACATTGGACATATCTAACAGTGTCTGTCTCATTGTAATTTAGTCTATCAATCTGAATTGACTTAAATGACATGATTAAACTTAAAGGTTGAAATTGGAGAATGAGCAGAACACCACCATCTGGTCTCTCGAGATCGTAGTCGCAACAACATAATTCCAGCACTCAGGTTGCCAGGTTGGTCAGACCCGGCCCAGTAGCCTACAGGAGACCGGAGTCTGTTTGAACCCATTCCCTCGAGCAAATTGCACCATAAAAACAAGAATTAGGACAAATAAGAAAAATACAGCCTCGACTGTAGCGTCTATTCTTTGCGCCTTATAATGCGGTGCACCTTATATATGAAAAAAGTTTCAAAATAAGCCATTCATTGAAGGTGTGCCTTATAATCTGGTGCGGCCTTATAGTGTGGAAAATACGGTAAATATATTTTTTTAACAAAAGCAATACTTTCATTCTGTACCCCTCAAAACGCCCCATGGGTGTATTGTTGTTTTTTAAAATATAGCTTTTTTATAGATTCTACATATTCAATCTTTAACTAACTAAATAACTAAACCATGTACCTACAACTTTTTCAGTTTAAAGTTGGTAAATAGAATAGTTTGATTTAGTTATGAGATACAAATGAAACAGTACCATTGGAATAATAACTCTACCGACTCTTTTTGAATCTGGTTTAAAATATCCCCACATTACATATTACAAAAGATGGAAACGATAAATACATTTCGAATGCTCCAAGAGATAAATTATATACTGAGACAGATACCTAACAAATAAGAAAAGTACAATATTAAATATTGGCCAGCTTGGAATTGTTATCATATTATGTAAATAGTAATAATAATAATTCTGAGAATATAGGACTGAATCTTACCCCTCATTGGCCTGGTAGGCCTTTGGCTCCTCAGGTGGTGGTTTTGTCTCTGGCTTGGCTTTGAAGTAATTGACAAGGCCGCCCCACACACTCTTGATACTGCTAATATGCTTCTGGCTGGTCTTCAGGTCCTGATCCATGTTGTCCATCATCTTGTCAGCCCTCTTCAAAACCTCACCCTGACGAACCAGCTCCTATAGAGACAAATACATTATAGATAGAGAAGAGAGAGAGAGAGAAAGAGGAGAATGAAAAAAATTACAAGATTTTTTTCGTTGACTGCCAACCTCTCCTTGACAATACAATTCTTTGTGTGTCAGGGTAAAACTGATAAGTTTGACGTACCTCTGCAGTTTCCACACCCATCTTCTCTGATTCATAGATGAGGCCGAGGGAACGGTGACTGCTGTCCACAGCAGACTGAGCTGTACGCATCACTTCCTGCTGGAGGTACCTCTGTTTCCTCTCTGCTTCACTCATCCCACTGTCACTGGGGTCGTCATCGAACCCCCTACTTTTAGGCCTAAAATCTTCCTCATCGTCATCATCTGCAAATGGGTTGTGGGATTTAGGGTAGGCCATCTGTGGAGCAGACACAGTGTTTTGACAAAACAGCTCAAGGTCTACTTGCCTTTTCCAGAACTTTTGACCATATCTCATCATCTTGATCAAAAAGCAACCATTTCTGAATTCATGAATGAACTTTGCCCACTCAACAACAGACAGTTTGAACTATTTCTATGAACAGCTGGGCAGTGGGGACTATGTTTAAAATGGGAACAACAGAAACTTTGTAATTGTTAAGATTAACCAATTAAAACAAGGATAAAATAATAGGTTTGTGATAATCAATTATCTGTTCTAATACAGCATTGCAAAAGTCAAAAGCTGACTGTCTTCATTTGGTTTAATTTTAAAATAATGAAATATGGCTCGCTGCTTCAGAGAACTCATCCAAGAAGTTATAACATTTACTTTACGTCTCTGGTAGTATTTCATTAAAAAAAAAAAAGATGCGTCATTGAAACAGCTCACATGTCACATCTTGTAAGCTAACTCAACGTTACTCAATTGATAAAGAATACATATTTAAATTCTGGAAATAATGCTTAGCTCAGTTGTATAAAAAAACTATTGAATGAGTTAATAAGTTAGTTAACGTTATGTGCGGATCAGCTGACATGCTGATTTGACAAATAACTTACTAACAAAATTAAATTAACGCCATTTTTAGATTGTTAGCTTCAGTCAGAAATAACTTCCAAACATCAAAACGAGTTTTTAAAAATTGGAGAGAGCCTGACCTAATGGGCCATATTTACGTTAACGAAAAGCAATTCACACTATTGTTATGTTTCAAAAGTTAAAGAGCTAATATTAAGGGGTGTCGGCTGGCTAGTAAACCTGTAGCTAACGTTAACATTAATAAACGAGGATAGCAAGCGAGCTAACAAAACAACCAGCCCATAGGCAGACGGCGCTGTGCCAATATCGACGTTTTCTTCTGTGGAATAGATGGTAGCTAAAACAGAACATGTATACTATGAATGAGCTATATTATACTAAACGTTATTATCAATTTAACAGACAAACCTTTGACCGTCGGAGCTGTACGTAGTTGTCGGTATCAGCTGACCATTAGCAACAGAACACTTCCTGTCACGTTTGGTGACGTCGCTGCGTGCTGTCCCAACGGCTGCTCCTGCGCAACAAACACGCACGCGGTGATTATGAAAACATTTAGTGAAAAACACAGATGGATGTATTACTAATTCTTCACAATCCCAAATATTAGTCATAATCAATTCCATCATTATCTTAACAAAACACCGTATCCATAAAAAACAAACTACCCCCTTTTATATTTTTAAAGATTTAGATTTTAAATCGCGCCACTATGGAAAACTTAAAACTCAAAACTAATCAATTTCCAAAACTATGTTTTACTGTGTTTGTACATTTTAATTGATTATTATCATCATTTCTACATATGAAAATACATTTTTGGTCTTGAGTATAACTCTGGATCATGTAAGAAAAGTAATGTTGATATTGAATCTTTGAAATGATAAAAATGAAAATAAAAAAGATACTGAAGTCATTCAAGAAAACAGACACTAGACACTAAACGAAATAGTATCTTGTATACCTGTCAGTCTCATTATAATTATACATTTATATGGTCAAATATATGGAGGACTAAACATGACTTACATATAAGTCTATAAATACACACAGGGATAAATAAATAAAAGCTGAAATAAATCCATATATATATATATATAAATAAATAAATAAATAAATAAATAAATAAATCTATAAATGAATAAATAAATGCTGAAATAAATAAATGCATGAATAAATGTGACCTCCTACCCCATTAACATATGGAAACAGAAATACTGCAATAAATAAATGTAGGTGAGCAAAAAATGTAGGAATAAATGTGAACATTTATTTATTTATTTATTTAATATTATTTATTTATTTATTTATTTATTTATGTATTTGTCCATGCATTCATGTACTTATTCCTGTATTTATTTATTGAGACTTACAGTAAGTCATGTTTAGTCCTCCATAATGCCACTATAGTAACTGTCGGCGCTCGTTAGGATTGTCCGTGCTGAGTTGCCGTACTGCGGCTCCGTCAGCGCCAGCTGCTTCTGCTCTCCTGTTTCATCTCCTCCTCGCTGAATCTTGCTGTTTTGATGTGAGGGGTAAACATGTCTGTAATGGGAGGCGGTACGAGAGGGTTTTACTTCAACACAGTCCTATCGCTGGCTCGCTCTTTAGCAGCTCACCGTCCCGCACCGGTCGAAAAGGTGAGGAAGGAGAAACCCGAGTTTGCTCAAGACACATTTGTAGTAATTGGCGACAACAGGGTTGTTCAGGATGTAGCACCGCTTCCGCACAGGCGGTGGCTTTATTTGATCACTGCACAATTTGACCGAGTAGCTAACATTAGACTAGTGTGTGTGTGTGTTTGTCTGTAGTTATGAATGACTGTAGCGGGGTCTGTTCCCTGTAAAAGAAGAAGAGAGAAAAGGCAGAAGAAAGTGGCGTCGCTGCTGGTGTGGTGCAGAGCGGCCAGGTTATATCGGCACTGCAGTCAAACAGGTTGTCAGAGAAAGGCTCAGTGCGCTCTGTTTAGCATGAGTCCATACCACAGATACCAGCCTGTTGCAGGGATGGTGAGGTCTAAATGAATCAGTGACAGATTGATGAAAAAGGCATATTTACATTTGGTGCCATCAAAACAAAATCTACAGAACATATCGAGCAAATCATCAATACATGTCCAATAAGTGTTGCTGTTTTATGGTGCAAATGGGGTTATGTAATGTCCAATTTGTGTGTGGGAATGAAACGTTTTGAGGCACAGTGAGGTGACTTTTGTATTATATCAAATATCATAAATCTTAGCATCAAAATACCATTAACATAGTGATTACTGGGCAGCCAGCAACGTAATAGCTTATGGTTCCCTCCTGGATAGCAATTAAAGTAATTTTTATTGCTCTCCAGAGGGAAATAGACAGATAAAGTAGGGGCAATACAGCAGCACTACACAATTAAATCTAATCAGTCTGAATTCTGTCATAACTTTCATATTTTATTCCAGAAGCAGTCAGACTTTACAATCAGCACTGCTCTCGTTTAACACACACACACCCACCCACCCACACACACACACACACACACACACACACACACACACACACACACACACACACACACACACACACACACACACACACACACACACACCATACCCCACCCCACCCCACACCCCCCACACAGTCTACTGTTTCTTGCCTGTGTTTTTAACTGTTAATTTACTTCTTTACTGTTTACATAGGCTATTATTGTATTTTGTATCTTTTATTGATGCTTTTGTTATTTGCACTATCATCTTTTGCTGCTGTAACACTGACAATTTCCCCACTGTTGGACTAAGGAAGGATTCTCTTATCTGATCTTCTGTGTTATAATTCATGATCTCTTTGTGCTCTCTCAGGTACAGAAACTACAATGTATGTGTCCAGTGGAAGTCCGCGGTGTGTTCACTCTAGACGTGCGGCGCAGAGATGCTGTTATTGCGTTGGCTGTGTTTCTGGTGGAATCTGGATTACAGGTGGGTGGTTGTTGAGCCTTTTTTAACACAGTGGGTGTATTTCATCACTTTACCCACTCTCTAGGCTGTCCTAGTAATTGCTCGATAATATTGTTTAAGATCTAACAAAAATGCTCAATTAGAGTTTATTACAAAGGGATGCAGTAGATTAATAGATATTCAGGTATTTTTATTTCTTATATCAGTACTATTAGTCCGGCTTTGCTACCAGCCTCTCAGCAGGACTCAACTTATATCACCACGATAAGCTTATTCCCATAATCTGATTAAAATGGTGATTAGACATGCAGCTGGCAATGTAAGCCTCTAACCTCATCACCCTGAGACACAGTGAGGACAGCTTCCCCACCATCTGATTATGTTATTTAAGAATTAGAAAAATACCTCATATTTTGTGAGGCATCATTATCTTGTTGGGCAAACAAATGTGCTGCTCTGTGCCAATAAGTGCAGTTGTTTGTGTTGTATAATGATTTGCTTCACTCTGGCAGCACAAAGAAATACTTGTTTCCTACTTGTTGAGCCTATTGAGAGGACTACCACGGGTCCAATGGATCGAAGAGAGCTCAGGAAAGAAAGGAAAGGGTGAGAACAATCCTCTTATAGTGGGGCCTTTTGTTTTACAATGACCTCTAGTTGTTTGTTGTCACAATGCACTTTTCGTCATTCTGACTCATTTTCAATACAGTATTGATATTCATCCATAACAGGCCACTTCTTTCTGCACACGTATACAACATTTAACGCCTTGTTTTTTTGCCATATTTTTTTTCTTCAGAAATCCTCCCTATTGCAGAAAACTTCAGCTTCTGTCTTGTGACTCTTTTGTCAGACGTGGCTCAAAGGGACCAAGACTCCCGACAAGAGGTCAGCTTAAAAACGTGTAGATAATATATCATCCCTAGGTTAGGCACACACACACACACACACACACACACACACACACACACACACACACACACACACACACACACACACACACACACACACACAGGCATACGGACACATTCTCCCATAACCCCCCCTCCCCACCCAAACATCCCTGAAGAACAACAGAGAGCACCTTAACAGCTTTTGATAATTATTTTGTGTTGTATAAACTTTTTGTCTCTCATGTCTCTATTTAAAAATGTCGTTTGCACTTTTTTAACTTTTACATTGTCTTCTTTTATCGTGTGGCTCTGTGGAAGCACCCTCAATTTCATTGTACCTTGTGCAATTACAATAAGGGCTATCATATCTTTCTTATCTTTCTTATCGTTTCTTATCTTTCTTATCTTATTGCACTCAAGTGTTATTGTTTCCCCTCCAGATCGTGAACACTATAATGGAGGTCATGCAGTCATTGCAGGACATGTGCCAAACACCCGATAACCATGACAAAGGTACACACGCACACTCACACACTCACACACACACAATGGTGCAAAACATCTGTCCTTCAAAACAAAAAAACTACATAGATAATCTCTTGCCTCCAGTCTACTTGTGCAGGTATATTGTCCCCAGCCTGCTCGGCATTACTCGAGCATTCGGCCGCTACAGCTACACAGACGAAGCCCTGTTGTCCAAGCTGTTCCCCAAAGATTCGCCCCAGGCCCGCTGCGTTACAGAGGAAACGGAGGGAGTGCGGCGCAGATCCTTCAACGACTTTCGTTCTATTATGCCATCCTCACTGCTTACAGTGTGCCAGAGTGACACTTTGCGCAGGTGCACCGGGCCCAGTCTGGATCCCTCTGCACAGGTGTGTGTTTGTTGTAAAAGAGCTGACCAGATTCAGATGTGTAGTGTATTCAAGATAAAACATTGCTTAGTGGTTAAATAAATGTTCTGTCTCATAGGTCTGTACAGATTCAGGAGGTCACTCACCCTGCTCTCCTACAGCCCCTGGCCCCCATTACTTTGAAGGTAAAACGCACAAAAACAACAACAAGCTGCTTTGATTAGATTGATCAACTCATCCTAGCTTATCATAGAGAGCCATCCCCATTATGTAACAACTAGGTACTTGCATTTTGCTAAATTAATGCAATTTATTCAGTCAAGCATGTAGTAAAAGTCATTTGTGTGAAACCTTTGTTGCTTGGTAACACATACAATTAGTGTATTTTATATCATGTGGGCTCTTTTGTTTTAGGGGCCTACCTCCCAGACAGCAGCACAGTAGATCCTGACTACTACTTCTCTACAGTCAGCTCCAGTTTCTCAATGTCTCCCCTCTTCGTGGGAGCTGAAAATGAGGTGGAGGTGCCCATAGATCTGCTCCGACAACTCCTGGGCATGGTATAGTAACCAACTAACTGTTTACCAAACACTGCATCTGTCGTCTCCCACCCTGTATATTGCATATTTACCAGTTGTTGTGCATATTTTCAATTTACAGGTGAAGAAGTTTGTTTCTGACCCGTTTTTAAAAACTCTGGACGCCACTATCACTGAGGTTAAAGAGGTAACTATTTAACCACTGTTGATACAAAACATTGTACATTTACATAAATTCAAAGTTAAATTTAAGCCATAATCAGTGAAATAATATTCCCTGTCAATGTCTCTTCTGTTTGTTGTTAAAGTCTAATCCGGGAATCAACCTCTATTACAAAACCTTCAGTGACACACTCTATGTGTGTGTGTTCAAAATGCTGCGGGACACACTATACTACATGAAAGGTAAAGCATAATAAACAGCTTATTATGATGCATGAAAGCCACACAGCCCTGCACTTATTGTTGTATGTTGTTCAAATAGACAAAAGTTTCATACACCCTTCATGTTTCTTAGCGTTGCAGCCGGCATTTGTACGGCAAGTGCATGACTTTGTACTGGAACAGTTTAGCAGCAGTCAATCAGAGCTGCAGCGGGTACTTCATGACACGGGGGGGTTGCCGGTGGAACAGAGCCCCCTCAAGCTTCGTTGCCAAGCCAACGCTGCCTGTGTGGACCTCATGGTGTGGGCAGTAAAAGACGAGCAAGGTAATCAATCGCAGTGCTGCATTGTGTTCAGATGTCATAATCAGATACTGGATGTGTTTATTTGTTCTGGTTGCAACACTTTCTCCTTTCTGGTGTCTTGTTTTTCAGGAGCTGAGAATTTGTGCACCAAACTGTCAGAGAAGCTGCAGTCAAAAACCTCCAGTAAAATCATTATTGCTCACATGCCCCTGCTCATCTGTTGCCTACAGGTATAATAGTGAAATGTTACAGAAAATGACACGACTATTTATTGGGTATTCATTTTAATGTTCTCTGACTATCTCTCCTTCTTTCAGGGCCTGGGTCGCCTGTGTGAGAGGTTTCCAGTAGTAGCTCACTCTGCAACAATCTCTCTCAGGGATTTCCTGGTGGTTCCTTCCCCTGTTCTCATAAAACTCTATAAGTATCACAGCCAGTACAACACAGGTACAGATATTTTTGTATGTGAAATTTATTATTTGGGGAATCTTCTTTTCCCAAGTACAGCACATACAATTAGAGAAAGTGAAGTGGACAAAAGTGAAGTGCTGTAGCTGATTATACAGTGACAACTATAAGTCAATAACTGTGTCATTTTCACATTCGGTTCTCATTCACTATTGATCTGAGCACAGTGTTCATTGATGAGCTGCTGCAATCACAGACAATTGGAAATGCAATTCAGGATACTGGTTTTTCACTGTTTACTTCATTGCCTTAGATTAGCTACTTGTTCTAAATGACGACTTGGCACTAAAACAGATTTAACACTGCTTGTTTTTAATATTCTTTTTCTTGATGTCTCTGTCTTTGTGTCATTATCACTTTTTATTTCAGGCACAGGAGAGATCAGGATAAATGTGACCAATGAGCACTCGCAGTCTACTTTCAACCTCCTGTCAAACAGGAAAGACCAGCCGTCCATGTATGAGCAGCTCAGAGACATTTCCATTGACAACATATGCAGGTCAGACACAGACTCCAGGCACAGCTATGTTTAGAAGATAAGATTTGGATGTTGTTGTTTTTTTTACTTTCATTGTTCTTCTTTGTGTGTATTTCTTTTATCTCAGATGTCTGAAAGCTGGCTTGACCATGGACAATGTTATAGTGGAGGCCTTTCTGGCCAGTCTGTCAAACCGGCTGTACATCTCGCAGGAGAATGACAAGTGAGCAACATTTCTGGTTGTAAAAAAAGCTAAATTTGTGTCCTGTATTGAGTAGGGGTGCAACGGATCAAAAAAACTCACTGTTCGGATCATTTTTCGGATCAGAAAAAAAAAAAGTTTTGTCTTATTATTATTATTAATATTATTATTATTATTATTATTATTATTATTATTATTATTCCATTTTTCCACCGCTTGTGTCAGTACCTACGCAAGATGAGTGCCTGTGTGGCTCTCGTAGAGGGGGCATGTCTGGAGCACCGGACTTGTCATCTCTCCCCTCTGCTGTAATGAAGTGAGCGGTCACATAGCTCTGCATTCCCCTGAAGGCGTGGCCAAGCTTGATGTGTTTCCACTGTCATATGGCTTTCTCTTGCCACAGTGCCTACACACCGTCATGGTTTTATCCACTAACCTCTTTCCTTCATCATTATATTTGACTGGGAAGCCAAAATGGCTGACCACGCTGCTCTTAACAGGTGTGTGGACTGAACATGTGCGCAACTTTTTTTTTCATAAATCTATCCGCGGATCACGTGTGTGCCGAACTGAAGATATCGATCTGAACAGATCACAGATCAATGATGATCCGTTGCACTACTATTAGTATTATAAGTATTCAGCCTGAATATTTTCAAGTCCTTGACTCAACAACTGCTGTCTCTGCCAGGGATGCTCATTTGATCCCAGATCACACCATTCGAGCACTTGGTCACATTGCAGTGGCTCTCAGAGACACTCCTAAAGTCATGGAGCACATCCTACAAATCCTTCAACAAAAGTTCTGCCAGCCTCCATCACAGCTGGATGTACTCATCATCGACCAGCTTGGCTGCATGGTCATTACAGGAAATGTGAGTTCAAAGATACAATAACTCATTTTTAGAGCATTGTGCTTCCATTGACTGCCTGATGTTAAAGAATCTGCGGAGCTCACGTGTTACCTGTTTGTGTTATTGTGCTGACGGCACTATCTTCTTACAGTGCTTTCATATTGATCCTATCTTATCTGTTACTCTGTTGCTGTTTTGCCACTTACATATTGATATAGTGAGACACACCAGATGTCTCACTATATCACACACACCAGATGTCTTGCTATAAAATTTGAGAGTGACACTCTCAAATTTTGTTCGCAAAATGTGACCCTTTAGTCGCAGTCTGGAGCCCTGGCGAATGCAGATTTATTTCATAGTAACACTGTAATATTAGACTGAAGTTTCATAACATTGTTGCATAAATAGAAGCAATGTAACCCCTTAACCGAGAGTGACTGACATGCTGTAATTACTTGAAACCTGATGGCTGCTATTTACTTGTTCCTTACAATGTGCATTAAGAATAGGTTTCAGTATTCTAGTCGACACCCCCTTGAAGGGAAATGGGGTGCTTTTGACAGCCAGCATACCCAGAGTGTGATGAACTACAATTAACAAAGAACTGGAAAAGGATCTGACCTTAAACAGCAAATTCAGATCACTTACAAAATGCCCTCCTCTGCAACAAGGTTTTTTTTATTTTGATAAAATTGTAATTGTTATAAGTATTAAGAGAAGATTAGCTAACAAACTAAGAATTTTTCATTTTATCTTAAGCTTATCCTGTTGGTCCCTGCACAGTCTAAGGGCTTGTCCACACGAATGCAGGTATTTTTTGAAACAGGGGTTTTCCTCCTTCGTTCTGAAAAAGAAAATCCTGTCCAAATCTCTGTCCAAATGAAAACACAGTTGAAGTGGAGGAGCATGCTAGACCAACAGGCAGCAACATAACCATGGCCCTAAAGCCATATTGGCCAAAGACAGGGTTCCTACACATAGTAGAATGTCCTGGAAAATCTTGTGTCGTCCTGGAAATTCATCTCAATTTTTCCTATTTTCCTTTAGATGAGAACTACTAGGTTATCTATCAGAGCTCCCAAAATGATTAACATTACCATCTGAAAGGGTTACATTCAGGATCATATTAATGTTCAAATGGTAATTCTGGTTCATGGACAAGAGAGAATAGACTGTTATGCTGTGGTACTAGAAGCTTTCAATACACCCTCCACATGTCACATGAAAGCACATGCAGGTTGGATGACTTCAACTTAAGTGGAAAAAAACTCAGAAAATGTAAGTAACATTATACTTTAATGTGAATAATAGTTACTGCATTCTTGATCAATTTATCACAATTTAAAAGCATCTAAGAGATGATTTCGTAGATAAGTTATGTCCACTGCACATCTTTTAAATCAGAACATATAAGTGAATGGTGCGATCCCTGTCTATCAGATCATCACTGAAAATGTCCAGTAAAAGTCCTGGAAAATTAACTCTAGAAAAGAGAGGGAACCCCGAAAGAAGAAGAAAAAGATCTTGGCCTATGAGAAGCGGGGCCAAGTCCAAAACTCAGTTTTCCTTGTCTACACGTCAACACTGAAAACTTCACACAGGAAGAAGTTTTAAAAAATGTCCTCTATCGCAGTTGGCATTTGGACGACAGGCTACAGCGCATAGAAAAGGCTATGTTTAAAAAAAACAAAAAAACCTCGGTATGTGTGGACTAACTATACTGCCCTACAAAGCCGCAGTAACTACGAAATCACTAAAAACATTTATTCTGCCCTATTTGGAGCCTGAAAGTAAGGAGGTTAGGATAGATATGGATAAACATTATTCAATGGGAAACTAGTAAACCATAATTCATCATCAGTGTGCCAGCTACTCAGTTGTTGGGACAGTAAACAAACTTTAAAGTCATTTTTTTGAGCTTAAATTATTTCGTAGTTACTGAACTTACAGCACAGTATATTACTCCAATCTGTCTGTCTTGTAGCAATACATCTACCAGGAGGGTTGGAACCTGTTCCAGCAGATCAGTGTGAAGGCCAGCTCAGTGGTCTACTCAGCTACCAAAGACTACAGGGATCACGGCTACAGGTCAGCAGGGGACTGTTGTTGCATAGAAGCCAGATATATGGTTGGCAGAACATTAAGAATTGTTGCTCTTTGCTCACTACTACTAAGTAGTCAGAGGTAGTAGATTACAATAGTACTGCTGCACATTCCCTTGATTTGTTTTGCATCATGTGTTCTGTTATATTTGATATCAAATAAATATCTACAGTTATATATGTCTTATTGGTATTGAACTGAGTTGAACTGTTCCTTCCATCTGTGCTGTTTTTCCTCTACTAGGCACTGCTCTCTGGCAGTGATCAATGCTCTGGCCAACATTGCAGCCAACCTGCAGGGGGAGCAACTCGTGGATGAGCTGATGGTGAACCTTTTAGAGTTGTTTGTTCAGCTGGGCCTAGAAGGAAAGAGAGCCAGTGAGAGGGCCTCAGACAAGGGACCAGCGCTGAAGGTACGTGCTTAAATGCATGAACATCTAAACACAACAGGAAATTGATAACAGCAATGTTGGTAAATCGGTAATGGCTCTTTATCTCTCATAGGCATCAAGCAGCGCTGGAAATCTTGGAGTTCTTATTCCAGTGATTGCTGTGGTGAGTATGTGACGTCTGTACAAACTCTCTCCCCTTTGGAGACAATTCCTATTCATTTAAGACAAGCATTTGTGTTGAAATACTCACACAGAGCAAAGTTAAATGATCTACAGTATTTGAGTGCATTAGATGAATCCAAATTGTTAGTTAGCATTTAACTCTGTCGACAAATATTTGCCCTTTTAGCTGCAGTACAAACATGTGTCACCAGTTCACTGCTGAATGTTGTTACAATCACACAACCTAGTTTTTTTCTTTTTTCATGGTTTATATTTCATTATGGTTTCCACATTTTTAACACAGAACAAATAAACATAAATGACAAACATCATGTAACTCTGAACGGAAGACAAAAACCAAATTAATAAAAAATGGAGAAAGAAATATATTTTTTAAAGATATACTTAAAACAAACAAAAAACAAAGACTTAAGACCAAAAAAAACAAAAAACAAACGTGCCCACAGGTCTTAAATAATATCAAACATTTTTCCAGTCCTACCAGCCCGAGCATTTGTCAGTCCCTGTTATCCAAGTTTAGATGTGAATATGGAATATGGGGCCTGACACTTCCAGCACTCCTTAAGACCTAGTCTGTGAAGAATCTATAAAGCGTTTGGTACAATCTAGTTTTTCTTTAAATATATTATTATATACACTTACCGGACACTTTGCATCACACAGTTCCTGCTGATTTTTTTTCTTCCAAAGATAATTTTTTGGCAGTATTTCAAGCCTTTATTATATAGGACAGACAGGAAGTGGGGTGAGAGAGAGGCAGAGACATGCAGCTAAGGGCCGCAGGTCAGAATCAAACCTGCGGCCGCTGCCTCGAGGACCTTCAGCTTCTTTACATGGGGTGACTGCTCTAACCACTCAGCCACCGGCCACCCAGTTTCTGCAGATTTGTCTGCCACACATTAAAGATGCAAATCTCCCGCTCCACCACATCCTAAAGGTGCTCTATTGGTTTGAGATGTGTTGACTGTGGAGGCCATTTGAGTACAGTGAACTCATCTTTACCTTCACTGAACCAGTTTGAGATGATTTGAGAGCTGTGACATAGTGCGTTACTACATTGTATGATTGTGTTCTTATTTTACAATTATAAACAAATTTTGATAACTGTTTTCATTAAAGCTTTCCCATTTATCATTTTCACAGAAATGATTGGCTTGTAATTGTATATATTCTTTTATTACACCCTTTCTTTTGTTAGGTTTCCAAAGTCTTTCTGCAGTTATTACAGTACAGCATTAGGGTAATGGCAGTTATTATGTAATTTTTTAACACATTTCTCCACTTGCCTCATTGCACAACATAAAACATTAACAGATAACAAACAATTACTGAGTCACTCTGACGGACTCACAACACTTGAGAAACATGAAGGAGAAGTTTACGTGTAAAATAGGAGACTACAAACACATTAACACTCATTAGTTGATGTTACATGTACATATTGTACCAATATAAGTAATTGACTAATAAAAAACAACACTTCAGCTATTAAAACCAGTAATGTTTTAGTTGGATGTTGCAACCAAAAATGTCATTTGTTGGGTTTATTTTAGCTGTTTAGAACGGCTTTTAGGTCAAGTTTAGCTCTGTGAAGGGTTGACCACCCGGCCCATGAACACAAGGCAGTCTGTGCGGTGCTCGTAGATGAGGAAGAGGAAGGGATGGTCCACAGTGAAGCGGATCTGAGAGGAGAGGGGCATGAAGCCCACCTGGGTCACAGCAGCAGCCTCAGTCCCCTCTTCGTTCACAGTAATGGTTCCCTGGTGCTTCAGCTGGGGAAGGAGATCAGAAATTGTTCGTATTGTTTATGATTGCTAATAAGGTGTCCAGGTGTTTTCCGCATGACTGATTTAATCTTACTCACATAGTTTATGGAAACCTTTTCAGAGGTCATCCCAGAGAAATCTCCACTCTCCTGGAACAAGTCAGTGAGTCCCATCTCCTTCAAATTTGCAATCAAGTCGTAGTTCTGCTCCAGTTTAAACCGAGGTAACACCACCTCTCGAGTCCTGAAGGGAGGCATAGAATGGTTTCCTCGTAGTATAAGGTTTTAATTTCCACTAGTAACATTTTCAGTATTTTCACCCCATTGAAAAGTTTTATCTCATATTAATATTTACAGTGTGCTTTCTCAGCTATTAATTAGTTTGTTAGGAGACGCTGCTGACCTGTTTGTCATGTTTTTGAGCCACTTGTTGATAACAGTCGGAGAGATCTCCTGCTCCAAGGTCCTCATGCCAGTGATCTTCCTCGGCAAGGCAATGAGCATGCTGATTTGTCCAGTGTAAGGGAGCTGGAAATACAAGGTTCACATCATTTTTATGCAGCCCAGTTGACTTGCCTATAGACCAGTATGCCACTCACCTGTAGGATGTCACAATCCAGTTCATGGTCAGCAGCAGCCAGATAGTTCCCCTTCTTGGTCATCATTGGCACACGCACATTTATCTTTTCGTTAACTCGGAAGTTGCGATAGTGAGTCAATTCTTTTGGGAATTTTTGTTCCCATGTACCTGTTTATATAAACATATACCAGCCATGTGTTCACTTTGTGATTAAAAAGAACAGACAAAGCAGACAGTTTTTTTTTCTTTTCACACAATTCGGCAACATACACATAATTTAAAAGTAGGTGGAGGACAGTGTGTCCTGATTTTCACTCACCTTTGAAGTACAGGTAGTTGAGCAACATCAGCACCATATTTGGGTCCACACTCTTGAGCGGTTCCTTAATCAGCCCTTTTGTCAGCTTTAGGATGCGACGGTTGGCTTTGTCTAGAAAGGTAGGGTCCGTGAAGTCCACTGACTGCGGCTCTGCAAAATAATAAGACTTTGTCTCTGCACGGAAAGCATCTTTCACCGCAACATCCTTCTTCACGTAGACATCGTTTACGGAGCGTAGTGTGTAACCAAAATTTCTCCTGAAGAGCCTGTGCGTCAGCTTCCTGAAGAGCTTATGCACTGTTGTGTTGTCATAGTGATGGCTAGCATTGACAAACTCCGCGAATCCAAGAGCTTTGTAGATTTGATCATGGGTTCCAGGTCCTGCCCCTAAAGACATCATCCCCATAGCGACAGAGATCCCAGCAGGTGCCAGCAGGATGTTGTCACTCTGGTTGACGTCGTTACGAAGACTTCGATATAGGTTGAAACCGAAATGGGCGTTAACAATGTTGAGGCGTTGGAGGCGAGACCGACCGTGGAACAGACGTAGGAGTCTTGCACGGCGGATCTTTGGGTCAGATGGTTCGGCAAAAATGTCAATGTCTGGGGCTGGTGTGGCGATCTCATCTATCTCATCCCCTTCACTGAAACATAACAGAAACCCATCATCACTCTCAATTTATAAGTAACTTATTTTTCTTGGAGTTTTGGACATTTTATTACACACAATGTTAATATAGACTTTTAAATATTCCGAGGTTTGTTTGTCAATAATAAGAGTTGTTTCTGTTAGGCCTTCCACATGCAACTGTTTTTTTTTACCTTATATATATATACCTTAAATTCTTCTATCAACATTTTAAATTTGATAGAATTCACCAGAAGCAACACCAGTTAACACTTACATGTAGTCGTCACTGCCCGCTGCCAGGATCTTATCAAAATCAATGTAGTCTTCATCCTCAAAGCCATCAAAAACTAGGTCATTAGTAACAGTGTTTTCTTTGTGGAACTCCAAGGGGATGGCCTCTAAATCCACTGCCCCCCCTGGTTCAAAGCCTCTGGGTTCCGGTTCAGGTTCAGTGAAGTGAGAGCTGAGGTCTTTGATCCCAGCCAGGGATGGACTGACCAGCAGACAGGCCACAGAGATGACAGGGATGACCCACATGCTGAAGGCTGAAGCAGAGGAAATGGATATTTAATATAATTAAAAATTTGCTCAACATTTGATGAAATTATGTCTGAATTATGTTGTAGGAACAAAACAATGTCTTCACTGGCTAAAAATACAAACATTTTATATAAAAACTCCATCAATAGCAGTCTCACGCTGTAAAATGTCTTACCGTTACTGTGTGCTGGCTGGAGGTGATGTGTTGCTGCTGTTAGTAGGACTAAGAGCAAAGAATTGAATACAAAACTGAACTTTGATGTGAGCTCCTCCTGAACAAATAGACCAGATCAAACAGACCAAAAAGTGCTGTGACTGACTAAAATCTTTAACTCTTCACAATTCAGCCTATCTGTAAAGAACAGTTAATACTAATTAACTATTGAAGGGCTAGTAGTCTGGTAAAAGATATTTAGCATTTATTTATTGATTTTATTTAGATATTTTTGATTTTATTCATTATACAAATTCATTCAGCATAGGCAAATTTGAGAGTTGAACTAATTGTATGTTTTTCTTTTTACCATTTTCCTGTGTTCATTTTTCTTGCACACAGTTGACCAGACGGCTTCCACCAATCAAAGAGGCCAAGCCCCGTCTCCAGAAGCTCTTCAGGGACTTCTGGTTGTACTCTGTGGTCATGGGTTTTGCTGTAGAAGGGTCAGGTGAGCAATGTTTTTTTTAGTATGCTGCATGTTTAAAGAGACACTGTGTAGCATTTTAAGTCATTTAGTGAATAATTTCTTAGCCTCCTAAGGCTAAGCTTCCATGTCCTTCCAGTCTATAAAAAATTATAAACTTCCAAGAGAGACATATAGTACGACCTGGTATCGGTAAAGCTAAACGTGTTTTTTCTAAACACCAGCGTGACTATGGAAGACTGGGAAGGAGCTCAGTGAGGTGCGCTTGTCACTGCCCCGGCAAATTAGAAAGTCTACACTGCACTTTTGTTTATAATGCAAGACTATACTTATGCCCCACCACAGCAGAAGGAATCCTCGAAAAATAGCTTCTTGGCACATAGCGCCTGCCATAGTTGCAACCAGGTTACAACAGAAGCAAGAGAGAGCACTATTTGTTTAAATGCAATATACAATTTTACCACAAGATGGGAGAAAACCTACACAGTGCTTCACAAATATTAAATTCTGTACTTCTACACTATGTAACATAAAAGGAGTGGGGTTTTGTTTAAGTGGTCAATAGATGTTTGGCTTTTTCTATCATCAGTATCAACCCAAATATAACCAAAAACTGTGTTTTTTTCACAGCTCAAATCAGAGATAGTAGCATACCAACATCAGTGTCATTGCAGTCCAGTGGCTTCCTGTGTTTCTGGATATACTGTATATTTTGTCATTTCAGGGCTTTGGCCAGAGGAGTGGTATGAAGGTGTGTGTGAGATTGCAACCACATCTCCTCTTCTCACCTTTCCCAGTGGAGAACCTCTTCGCTCCGAACTGCAATACAACTCTGCCCTGAAAAATGATACAGTCACACAGGTGCAGTGTTCACAATCTAGGCTTTTTTCATTCAGTAAGGTAGTTAAAAAATACTTTTGAAAACATAACCAATCTTTAAATTATCCATTTCTCTCCACCAGGCCGAGTTGAGTGACCTGCGGGCAACCATCAGCAATCTGCTCGACCCTCCTCCTGAAGGATCTGCCCTCATTAACAAGCTAGACTTTGCCATGTGCACGTACCTGCTCTCAGTCTACAGACTAGAATACATGAGGTCAGCTCCTTTACACATATGTATCTGGTTGTTCATTCTTTGTTTAATGGGAGGTCAGATTATAAAACTAACATCTCTCTTTTCTCTTGCACTTTTTCAGGATGATGCGGTCAAATGATCCTGACAGGTTCCAGATCGTGTTTCGATACTTTGAAGACAAAGCCATCCAGAAAGACAAATCCGGTGAGGGGCGCTACACCTCTGACCATTATTTTTCATCTGCAATATAATTCATTTTCTCAAATTCACCTTTTTTGTTATCCTCGCAGGAATGATGCAGTGCATTATTTGTGTTGGCGATAAGGTGTTTGATGTCTTCCTCCAGATGATGGCTGAGAAGGTAGCTGGCATGGTTTCTCATAACAATTTGGGTGACAGCAAACCATTTCAAAAGGCTTGGATGTCTTGTAGACTGTATTTTTATGTATTCCGTATCACTGAATAACAATTTAAAGCTTTTATATTTTGAAAAAATTTCAGCCCAAGACCAAAGAGCATGAGGAGGAATTGGAGCGACATGCCCAATTCTTATTGATCAACTTTAACCACACCCACAAAAGGATCCGCAGAGTGGCAGACAAATACCTTTCTGGTTTGGCTGAGACGTGAGTACTAATGATCCGAGAGCCTTGTTTGCTTGTGTTTTTTTCATTATGCCACCTAGAGTAGGCATTATGCACCCCATTTCTCATATGTTTTAACTTTACCAGATTCCCTCACCTGCTTTGGAGCGGTCGTGTGTTGAAGACCATGTTGGACATCTTGCAGACTCTCTCTCTGTCACTAAGTGCTGTATGTATGAACATCCAGAGCCAATGCAGAGCATTCTCCTCTGGTGCAGCTTTTAGTCAACATCAATAGTAAAAAAAAGTGTTCTGTGTTAAATAGGAGCACCTTTTAAGCTTCAATTCCAACACATTTCTTCTTGGTTAATATAGGATATCCACAAGGACCAGCCATACTATGACATCCCAGACACACCGTACAGGATCACTGTTCCTGACACATACGAGGCCCGAGAGGTGAGTTTGGACTGTTGTTACACTTATGACCACTAGAGGACAGCACAGTATTGGTTTTAAAGACGGCTTAATTATTCTCTGTGATGGATTTTGTTTTTATATGACATGACATTTGTTAAAATATGCCCCTTTCATTCAATATAAACCGATATAAATCTTTTAGAAAGAAGCTGCCTCATCTCTTTATAAAGGGACATTTTATTGAAACTGATGATTCAACAGCCCTGCTGTATTTCATAAATGGTCATATCCTGGTTTCCTTATCTCCTTGTAGAGCATAGTGAAGGACTTTGCTGCTCGCTGTGGTGAGATCCTGAAAGAAGCAATGAAATGGGCTCCTTCAGTCACAAAGTCCCACCTACAGGTGAGTTCCTTTACCTTTATGTTCCCTTAGAGTGGAGATTGTTTCTTTGGCGTCAAAAAGGTCAAATAATTTTTTTAAGGGAGATTATTATTATTATTATTTTGTTTATAGAGGATATTTTTCCTTGTTGCTTCATTACGGTCTTTTCCCTCATGTCTCTCTTTGTCCAATCCCATAACTTACCTGTACGTTGTGTTTTGTGCAGGAGTACTTGAACAAGCATCAGAACTGGGTGTCAGGACTGTCCCAGCACACTGGCCTGGCCATGGCCACAGAGAGCATCCTGCACTTCGCAGGCTACAACAGACAGAGTACTACACTAGGCGTGAGTCTCACACATGCGGGCGTCCTTGCATGCTTGCACACAAACCCTTTCCCTAGATTAACTGCAGTTTGAATCCAGACAGAATTACATATCCCAAATTAATGGTGAGGTCTTAATCAGAGCTTCCTGTCAAATTTTTGTATATTTAAAGACTTCGGAACAAATGTTACTATGTCACGTTAACAACCCTGAAAACATTGGTTCGACACACAGTCAAAAAACACAACAAAGCAATCACACTATCCGTTTAATCCTCTCAAAGATTTTTGTAACGGCATTTACAATTCTTTAGAAATGCCCATGTCACTTCCTGAGGCATCAAGAGGGACGCAGCACTTTTGTAACATCAGTGGACCATACTGCAAACTTTAAAACCAAAATTGGTTTTCTACCTTGCGCCTTACAGGCTCGTTGATTTGATACATATTAGCATTTGTCCAACATGTTTTGTTTTCAGTTAACAAATATGCCATTTAGTTGCTTTGTCAAAGCCTTTGCAGTTTTGTTAACACTGAGCAGAAATGTCTTGTATCATTTGTGCACATATAACGTTTGTGCTTTATTATATTCTATAGCAACGGGAGTCTAGTTGTCTAGTTATTTTCAGCATTGTATGTCCATGTGTGCTTGCTTACTAGTCTGTGTGGCATTATTTTGCTTGCTAAGCATTGCCTTTGTGTTCTTGGGCTTGTATTCTGCTATATCTGTCTTTTCATTTGCTTCATTTGTTATATTTTGTCTTTATTAAACTGCATCGAACTACCTACCTGGTTGCTTTGCTGGTTTGCGGATTTGCTGGTTACCTGATTGCTTACCTGCAATGGACTGGTGGGTTGGTTGGCTGGTTGCCCATTTGGCTAACTGGTTATGCTGGTGTTGTCCTCCACCATGCGGCCAAACCATAGGCTGCTTTCCCTCAGGTTGGTCTGAACTCTAAATACAGAGAGACAGGGCACAGGCATGATACCTTCATTATAGTCAAAAGTGTTACAACACAGCTACATATACTTTGCAAGCTTGTGACCGCGTAGCCCTAAGTGGCTCCTAAACTGTGTTTTTCATTAGACCACTCAGCTGACAGAGAGACCTGCATGTGTGAAGAAGGACTACTCCAACTTCATGGCATCCCTCAACCTGCGCAACCGCTACACAGGAGAGGTGAGGTTTTAATATTATGACTATTAAGATGATCTCACTTTCTGGGATTTCTGCATACAGTATGATTCAGACCTGTCTGTTTACATACTGTCTAGGTGGCTGGTATGATCCAGTTTTCAGAGGCGACTAACAGCCAGTCGGACCTCAACACTCTGATGATCCATCAGATGACCAGTGCTCTGGACAAAAAAGACCCAGAGGCCTTCACCCAGACCATGTTCAAGATGGCCGCTCTGCTTATAACTACCAAAAGTGAGTGGCTCTTCCTCACTTAATTTAGTATTTAATGTCTTTCAGCAAAAGTGACAGTTGTTTTTCTGTTCTAATTCATTTATGTTAAGTTACTATATTTTGTCTTTCAGACTGCAATCCTCAGCTCCTGCACCATCTGTGTTGGTCCCCTCTGAAGATGTTTACAGAACATGGCATGGAAACTGCTATCGCCTGCTGGGAATGGCTACTGGCTGCACACAATGGGGTGGAAGTGCCAGTATGGAGATTTATAACTTTAACAATAATTTTTTGGAAATTTAGTGATTATCTTGGTTTGAAATATATTGTAGAACAGAACAGTCTTTATCTTCTCTTTTCCATCTGCCTAGTTCATGCGTGAGATGGCAGGAGCTTGGCAGATGACAGTCGAGCTGAAGATGGGCTTGTTTTCGGAGGCTAAGGTTGAGGCTGGCCCTCTGGCTGTATCAGAGGAGAGTCAACCTGCACCCTGTGCACCTGACATCACCCCTCACTTCCTCTGGATAGAGGTCAGTGGCAGGCAGACATAAACTACTGCTGTATGTCACTGTCTTAGTTGTTTTAAACTTCAGTATCCAGAGATCAGCTTAGTAGGTAAAACACACAGCATGGACTGTAATGATGGGGTGCTACACTAAAGGTTCTGTCAATTTGATGCGATTTTTACAAGATGGAGTTTAGCTAATTATTTAAGGAGCATAAGGGAACTATCATTAAACTATCACATTAATACTTTCTTTCTGTTCTCCCTTCAGTTTCTGGTGCAGAGATTTGAGATTGCCAAGTACAGCAGCGCTGACCAGGTGGAGATTTTCACCGCAATTTTGCAGAGATCTCTGTCTCTGAGCGTCGGCGGGCCCAAAAGCAGCCTGAATCGTCATGTTGCTGCCATTGGACCAAGATTCAGGTACTATGTCTCATTATTACGATAGCAAATTATTTCATTTTAAATTCTGTAATAATCAGCTGAACCCTGAACCTGATATGAATCACTTTGCTTAATTTCAGATTGCTGACTCTGGGTTTGACCCTGCTACATGCTGATGTTGTGACAAATGCCACCATCAGAAATGTTCTTCGAGAGAAGATCTATTCAACGGCTTTTGATTACTTCAGGTAGAAAAAAATCTTTGGTGTGATTTAAAACTTTCTCTCTCTCTGCCCACTAACTTCTTTTCCATTTCGCTCTTTGTGTAGTGCCACTCCCAAATTTCCCACTCAGGCGGATAAGAGGCTCAGAGAAGACATCAGTATAATGATCAAGTTCTATGCCAGCCTGCAGTCTGACAAGAAGTATCTGGCAGCCAACCAGCTGGTTCCTCCAGGTACAACCTTGAGAGAAGAATGGCCTCATTTACAGTTAAAATAATTGAATTAGAAACTTCACACAGTCGCAGAATTCACTCTTTATGTGTGGCTTTGACTTTCCTTTTGTGTAGATCCCCAGGATATGTCTGTGAACAGCCTGTCTGTCGTGGCTGGGGCTGATAGCAGAAGCAGTCTTGATGCAGCTATGGGCCAGAGGCAGCAGGTCACTCAGGGATGGATCAACACCTACCCTCTGTCCTCCGGGATGTCCACCATTTCTAAGAAATCAGGTAAAACGCGATGTTTGAACTTAAATGAGCTGTGCTGTTCTACAAAGATGGTCACTTTGAAACTTAACCTCCATCTGCTTCTTATACATAGATGATTCATAGTCTTCAATATTTTAATATTCCCTCTGTCATTATGTTTTACTGATGTATTGTCCCTGCACTGTCTCAGGACTGTCTAAAAAAAGCAACAGAGGCACTCAGCTGCACAAGTACTACATGAAACGGCGGACTCTTTTACTCGCTTTACTGGTATTTACATTTTCACAAGCACTATCTATATTCACAAACATGTGGTAATTGATTAAATGACATCAAACATCTATGATGATTCCAATTCCCTCTATTTCTCTCTCTAGGCCAGCGAGATTGAGCGGCTGACAACGTGGTACAACCCGTTATCCACTCAGGAGCTTGCTATTGCTACTGAACAGTCGGTGGAGACCAGCATTGCTAACTGGAGGTCCAAATACATCAGTCTAACGGAGAAACAGTGGAAGGACAATATTAATCTGGCCTGGAGCATAGCACCGTACCTCGCTCTGCAGCTGCCTGCCAGGTACACAGAAACCAAACACAATTCATCTCCAAGTTTCAATCAATGTCAAACTGGGAGCGTCATAGATTTTGTCTAACAAAGTAAAACATTTGAAAACTTCAATAATAAGATCCTAGACAAAAAATTAAGTGAATTTTTCATAAAAAATCCTTAACTTTCTGCACATTGCTTCCTATTTCAGCAAGAAGTTTTTGAATGATGTTCAACAATGATGGCAGACAGTTCAGCATTGCACTTGTTACATCATCTTACACCATTAATGCATGTAAACAGCTGAATATAATATCCCCAACGGATAATGCAAATAATACCCTTTGACTTTATGTGCAGGATATATTCACCAAACTTTATTCATACACAGTGTACTTTATACACTGGAGATCAAACAGTAATTTTATAACACGGTTACAGAGACCAAGAATATCAGTATTCTTGTGGTTTTGTTAAAATGTGCTGAAAATGTTCAAAAAATACTGATAAACACCAAGTTTTATATTGACTGAACACTTTTTGTTTGCATGAACATTTAAATAATAAGATGACCTTTCTGCATGTTCTGCTGAATGGGGGACCTTCTGGATTAAGATTCTCTCAGGATTCTTTTAAAAACCACAAACCACCCTTCAGACTTAGACTCTTAGAAGGCTAAAAGCAAACAAACTCCAGAGCACTGTCACTGGATGCCTTCCACCATGTCTTCATTGATGAACAGAAAAGCACTGTGAGACTGTTGCTAAGTTTGCTTTATGCTGGATAGTATTTACCATGAGTTTTTTAAAGAGGAGTAGTCAAACACAGCTTTAATGTTAATTGCGTAACTGTAATACTAACCATCAGGAATTTTACCCCGGTTTATCATAAAATTAGTAACCATTTCATCGCGATTGTACACAACAGATAAAGTCCTTCATTGTTCCTCATTTTTGTTTTTCAGATTTAAAAACACAGAGGCAATTGTCTCTGAGGTGACTCGTCTAGTGCGAATGGATCCGGCTGCTGTGTGTAATGTTCCTGAAGCAGTCAAGGTGATGTCCTCTTTGTTTCTACTGTGCACGGAGCATTCGAACGAAAGAATTTCCCCCCGGGGATCAATAAAGTATTCTGATTCTGATTCTGATTCTGATACCACTTCAGACAACCAACAGGATGGCAGCGATCTCTGCCTCTGATCCTGGTTTCATTCATGGTGCTTTTATTCTGAAGTATTTAGAGCAGGTGCTCATACAATCACAGGGTCAAGGACAAACTTAGACCACATGGGTTCAAGTTATGTAACTGTCAATGGGTTTTGAAGTTTATGACAAGATTGAAAACATACAATTCTATAAAACACAACAACTGGTATAATGTACCAAACATATTTTGTGGCTTAACAATAGACAAGATTTATCTTCCATTTCATAGCCACTTGTTGGAGGTTTATTTGCTGTCTGACCGTACTATAAGTCTGTCTTTCCAGTCTGCTTTTATATGTTTTCACAATTTCTTTTTTTCCGCTCACTCTTCCTTCTCTTATCTTTATGTGTGAGCTAAAGATCTGTAGCGATTTAAACCTTCTATAGCCATATGTATAGTAGATTCAGTCATTTTGTGAAATAAAACTGCACTGTTGACTTTTCTACTTTAAGGATTTAAATGAAGGATGTTGCTTTTTAAGTTCCCTGGTTCACTATAATTCTGTTACGTTGTAACAAAAGCTAAACGTATGAAAAAAGTTTTCTGTGTCTCTCTGGGTTTTGCTTCCAAGTGGCCATGTTCTGTCACTTGAGAAATGTTGTGTTGTGTTTTGTAGAAGTAATGTGTTTCCCTACAGCTTCCTCTAGTCCTCTTTATTTAGTTCTACCTGACTGAGTTCTTAATGAGCCCCCTACCTGTCTGAAAAACAAGCAGGGGAGGCAGAGCATGTTCTTCCCCAAAGGCCACCACAATTCAGCGTATGATCCTCCTTGACATCTCATAGTTGTTTACTCCAGTCACTTTAGTAACTAATAAACACAATTCCCTCTTGAGACTAATTAACACACCATCAGGATGGGGGGTCATAACCTTGCATCAGATTGCTGTCATATTTGAGGCAGAAATATGGATCCTGTGATGCATGCTGTGCATAATAGTCAAACCTATCCAAGTATTGATTTAAATTTACAATGTACTCCCTCTCTTTTTATTGTGTGTTTTTCTTCAGTTCCTGGTGACGTGGCACACAATTGATGCTGACTCTCCAGAGCTGAGTCATATCCTGTGCTGGGCCCCAGCAGATCCCCCAACTGGACTGTCCTACTTCTCCTCCATGTACCCTCCTCACCCCCTCACAGCACAGTACGGGGTCAAAGTGCTCCGCTCCTTTCCTCCTGTACGTTCACATATACAGTACAGCACACATATATAATAAAATTACAATTATCTCCTCAGGTAGCACAGACTATTAAACATTAGAACTGATATTGTTAAACGTTTGATAAATAGTTGGTCTCAGTACTGTGTTCAGGGGCCTTTAATGCACACTAACATGGCTAATGGCAGTTGTGAGTAGTAACTCTTCACCAAAGTACCATTTTGAGGTACTTTATGAGAGGATTTCCATTTTCTTCTCTTTTATACTTCTACTCCACTACATTTACTTGATAACTTTTCTTAATGCTCAGATGAGTAATTATATAAAATAATCAATAAATCATTTAAGATGTATTAATATGGGTTAAGATAACATAAAACTTTGTCAAACTACCCAGCAGTGTTAATTGAGTTAATGCATTTATAATTATAATCCAAGAATATACTGTACAACCTACTGAAAAGGGCCATTTTGCTTAATAAGTACTTTAACTTTTGGTACTTTACTATATTTTGATGCTAATACTTTTGTACTTTTATTCAGGTAAAATTACACACTGGTATTGCTTCTTCTGCTTAAGTAAAAGATCTGAGTACTTTTTCCTCCACTGCCTAATCATGTAGTCTTATCCTACTTCAGACATGCATCTCAGACAGTACTGATACAATTTGAGGGAACTGTGACCCAAGTGGTTCCCCTATTATTTGTAGCAGACAGTTTTTCACTTGTATACGACAACACATCTATGGCATCTCTCTCTTTTATTGCTGGTAAAATATTTTTTCCCCACCATTTCTAGGATGCCATTTTGTTTTACATCCCTCAAATTGTCCAAGCGCTTCGTTACGACAAGGTAAATATCAGCTTTTCTGATTCAGCACATGCATTTAAAGACCACACATTTTCCGATTGTTCAATTATCACGATCTTTCCTCTTTTTTTATTTCCTGATACAACCCGACATAGATGGGTTATGTAAGAGAGTACATCCTGTGGGCCGCTCAGAAGTCTCAGCTTCTGGCTCACCAGTTCATCTGGAACATGAAGACCAACATATACCTGGATGAGGAAGGAAACCAGAAAGACCGTGAGATATTCAATTTGTCTTTCTCTTTTTTTGACTCAACACATGCACATCCACAGCACATGAACATAAAAAAGTCTAAAATAAGAACACCATCTTCCCTCCTCTCTGCAGCTGACATAGGTGAGCTGCTGGAGCAGATGGTGGAGGAGATCACTGGCTCTCTCTCCGGCCCGGCCAAAGACTTCTACCAGAGAGAGTTCGACTTCTTCAACAAGATAACCAATGTGTCGGCCATTATCAAGTATGAACACACTTTACTTTTTCAAAATTTGACTCTTGGGACCCTACTGTGTGTCAACCATTTTTTAGAACATTAATTACAGTAGCGTATTATTTATGTTACTGCTGAACTTTTCACAAAGTTACCACAAAACTTTGGATTGATTTCTCAGTCATTAGTTTCAGTTTAGTATCGGTTTTGAGACACCTTGGTTGAGGATCCATCACAGTGAACATTTGAACAAGGCTTGCATTATAGCCCAGCAATCCCTTTATCACAAGACATTACCTTGATTTTTTTTGGACTTGTCGTCTCTGCTTCACTTAAATATCTCATTGTTGTCATCATCTCATTTTCATCACTTTTTAATTGCATGTTTTAGCATTCATCCTTATCTCTGACATTTTTTACTGTCTGCCTGAATTAAATGCTATCTCAAGTAATAATGCACTATAACACACGCAAGAAAAAAAGAAACAAATACATATTTTATTGATCGAAATACAATTGTTTCACTCTTTTATTTTATATATTACACACACACCAGGCGGGAATACACACACATGCAAACAGGACCTATACAAATGCATCAAATGCTTCCAACAAATGCATCAATGCCTCCAACAAACCCCGGGGGTGAAGGCGACACTCTGAGCAGTTGGGGGTTCGGTGGCCAGGAGGTGAACTGGCGCCAAAGGCAGGTTTGAACCGTCGCACCTTTGGTTGCCAACACAACGAACTGAGCTACTTCTGCCGTATATGAACCCGATGCCAATCTCTGCCGAAGGCCTCAGAGGCTAAGTTCACACTGCAGGTCTTAATGAGCAATTATGATTTATTACTCAATTCCGATTTTTTGTTTTTTTTGTTTTGCTGTTCACATTACGTCTTTAAATGTGGCCTGTCTACGGATTGCTGTGTGAACAACTCACGCTCCTGAAGTGACCCACATGCGCAGTTGGTCATTGATGATATCACGCCACTACCGTGTTTATGGAAGCGAACATGACAGAGCCAACCGGTATTGTAGGACTTTATGGCTTAATGCTAAAAACAGTGTGTGGCAGCAGCCTGCAAATTTAATAAAAACGTCACTATATCTCCACTGGCCGCCTGCTTCACTACTGTCCTCCACGTTAGTTTTGATTCTGTTCCCCGACTGTGGCACACTTTTTTTTTTTTAATCAACATCATTTGTCATTACTTTACAAAACAGAGCAGCACGGGTCAGAATGACGTCAAAGTCACATTAAATGCGACCTGGCTGTTCAGATTGCGGTCGCATTCAAAGAAATCCGATAAGTATCCGATTCAGTAGCACATTTAAAAGTGTTCTTATTCTGATTAAAAAATATCAGGTTCAATGCGGCTTGTGCTGTTCACACCTCTCTTCCCTCTTGGTGATCTTCAAGGTGTTAATGAAGTGATAACAAGGGTTCCCCTGAGCCAGGATGTTTTGTTCCTTCGCCTGTATTCTCCCACCTGTGGTCTGCTCTCTAAATCCCTTTGTTGTGCATTTATTTAGGTATTGCTTTCTGTACTGTCTCTCTGATAATGCACCGGTCTGGAAGTTTTCTGACAGGCCCCATTAACACTGGCCCTTACTGAGTGTTTTATCAGCCCACTGGAGGCAGACAAAATTCCCCTCAGCCCCAATTGCAGCACTAATTGCAACTATCCAGGGGAGAAACTTCCACCGTCCCCTGGCTTCCAATCTCTATCCCTCTTCCCCAGTGACTCCCCTCTGTGAATAACAGCAGGGCACAACTGCCACTTGTGGTTCGAAGTCATTCAGTGAGATACCCATGCATGATATTCTCCGTAAAGTGAGTTAGAGAGGTGTGGAAACTCTGTGTGTTCAAGTTGTTTTTGTTTGTCTTCATCAGACCTTTTCCTAAAGGGGAGGAGAGGAAGAGGGGCTGCCTGGAAGCCATGTCACAGATCAAAGTCCAGCCTGGCTGTTATCTTCCCAGTAACCCAGAGGCCATAGTTTTGGATATAGACTACAAGTCTGGAACCCCCATGCAGAGGTTGGCCCCAAAACCATTTCCTGTTACCAGAGTTCACACAATATGACAGTTCCTATGAACTCACAAAAGCACTTCTGTGTCCCCTTTCTGTCTATATTTAGTGCTGCCAAAGCTCCCTACTTGGCCAAGTTCAAAGTTAGGAGGTGTGGAGTCAGTGAGCTGGAAAAAGAAGGTACTGCTAATGTCAAATTAACCTAAGTAGATATTTTATTTTAACAGTTGTGCACAGACAAACAGTGTGTCATGACATCTTCCCCACAGGTCTGAAGTGTTGCTCAGATTCTGTAGATGAAGCGAAGAGTGAAGAGGAGGCCAAGAGAATCTGCTGGCAGGCCGCCATCTTTAAAGTTGGGGACGACTGCCGACAGGTCTCAGTTTCACACTTCTCTCCTTCGACTTACTGCACTGCTATCTCCCTTTGACATGACTTGATTCTTTTGGCCCTGATTCCCTTTCTTTACCGTTTCACCCTTTGCCTTTACAGGATATGCTGGCTCTTCAGATCATCGGCCTGTTTAAGAACATCTTCCAGCTTACGGGCCTGGATCTCTATGTGTTTCCTTACAGGGTGGTGGCCACAGCCCCTGGAGTACGTTCATATAAAACTTTCACTATGTTCCTCTGCATTACTTCCTGAAATGAGCTACTGAATGTCCCAAACTAATTTTCCACTCATCTAACTTTCCTTCTGTTATCTCACTCTTCCTGTTTCTAATGTTCCACCACAGTGTGGAGTGATAGAGTGCATCCCAGACTGCAAGTCTCGTGACCAGCTGGGTCGGCAAACAGACTTTGGCATGTACGATTATTTCAGGAACCAGTATGGAGATGAATCCACACTAGCCTTCCAGAAGGTATATACCAACTCTCACAACATTGTGCAGGCTTTTCCAGTCCAAATTCTACTATAGTTCTCAGTGCTCACATATTGTATTTACTCACAGTTGATATTCTTTCCAACGCTTCTCTTTGAGGCAAGGTACAACTTCATCCGCAGTATGGCAGCCTATAGCTTGCTGCTCTTCCTGCTGCAGATAAAAGACAGACACAATGGCAACATCATGCTGGACAGCCAGGGCCACCTCATCCACATCGGTTTGTATTGCATGTGCTTGTGAGTGCGAGTGCCTCCTAGTGCGTTTATTGAAGTTGATTTTAATGTGTTGTGGGATTCTGATGTGAATTTAGGGCCGTATCAGACTTGATATATAGAGAGATATAATCGGTCAGTAAAATGTCTTTTAAGTCACAGTCTATCAAAGAGTGAGTTAAAACAATGGTGATTGATCATATGACCCACTAATAAAAGCACTTGTACTTGCCTTTTTGCCAAGTATACCAATCTTTGTGTTGGTGGCGACATACCCTCTCTAAATGCAAATGTCTCGCCATGTTGGTGATGTTGCTGACAGCAGTTGGTCTGCCAGTGGAGTTTGTCACTGCAGATTATGCTGTGTTCACTTGTATTCAAAAAATCCAGAACTTCCAACTTCCGAGTCAGGCTTGTAGTAAGGGCAGTAGTGTAATAGGAACGTGTGTGTGGATTTAAGAGGGTAACATATAGGGGACGGACCAGAACATTGGAATTATAACCCTTTTTGACCCAAGCTTTTATTTTGCATAATTTTGTCCGTGTCCGTTTTGAAGGATTGTATTTGTATTCATAGTTCCATACATGATCTTCATGCTTCTAAATAAGAATCCCAAGTTATCATGTTTGTCTTTCCGTGTTTCCAGACTTCGGGTTCATTTTTGAGAGCTCTCCTGGTGGCAACCTCGGCTGGGAGCCAGATATCAAGCTAACCGATGAGATGGTGATGATCATGGGTGGGAAAATGGAGGCAACGCCCTTCAAATGGTTCATGGAGATGTGTGTGAGGGGATACTTAGCTGTCAGGTGAGTATGCACAAGTGCAGCAAGTCATCGCACCATAAGAAAGCTAACATATAACATTAACACAAGATTTATCTTGTGAATCAGGCCCTACATGGATGGAGTGGTCTCCTTAGTTACACTCATGCTGGACACTGGCCTTCCCTGCTTCAGAGGACAGACCATCAAATTGCTCAAGTGAGTCAGATGTGTATGTGTCTGCATGCGTGTGTAAATGTGAATGAGAATAAGCAAATGTCATTTGCTGTTGTTGCTCATACTCTCTCCCCACATCTAGGCAGCGATTTAACCCTGGGTTGAGTGAGAAAGATGCAGCTTCCTTCATCATCAAAGTCATCCAGAACTGCTTCCTCAGCAACAGGTCAGTGCAAAAACAGTTTACATACTCTGCTTCTATTCTTAACTTCAATAGTATTATTCACATTTTTTGAACTGCTTGATTTTGTGTCTTACAGGAGTAGAACCTACGACATGATCCAGTATTACCAAAACCAGATCCCATACTAAAAATCTGTGCCTAAGCATGTGCATATTTTTGACTGGTACATAAAGTAGTGTGCGTGCGTTTGCGTATGTGCCTTTTGTTATTGTTTAACATTGATGATTGTTGCTCATTGTTTCTGCTGATTGTTGGATGTTGTCCTTTGTGTTGGCCTTAGCTTCTTGTTTCCTCTTAAACCACATGTTCTTTACATTAGTTGTCTATTCCCTTATTTATTATGTTATGTTAAAATCAATGTTGCTATTCATTATTATTATTTTATTATTGCACTAGCATCTTGAGCTCTGTACACTTAGAGAAAAAAACAACTCCTGGTAATCTGACTGGAGTTTGTGCCAATTTTAAATCACCTGCAATGTTTGTGAATGTGGATTCTTAAAGCTGTAGGTTTTAGATGGGGTTTGAAATGTAATTGGATACTTGAAGTAGCTAAAGTAGACCGTTTCAGTTCTGACCAGTGTGGCCTATTCTGTCATCTCGTACTTGACTGTAGTACCTGTGCTTCTCTTTTTAATGGACCAGTCAGAGTTCTTTGATCTGTAGCATGGTACTTGTCTTGTATTTAACAGTGACGACTGACTGTACAGTATATACATGAGTGTCCGTTTCCGTATTTGCAGTTACCACTGGAAAAATTATGCACATAAGAGTTTTGTATATTTAGCATTGCCAAAGGAGGAGGGAAGAGAATGCATATAAATCCAACTTTTCTATTGTTTGTGGATGAAGCTAAGACACAGCTTGAATGTTGGGCAGTTGCATGAAGTCAAGCGTAAACTACCATGTAGCCTGTGTCCAGTGTGGCTTTTGGTGAAAGTTATTTTAGTAATCCAAAGTGCTGTGCCCCATGTCGATATGGATAGCTTATGGCTTTATGTAATGTTACAGATTGTAAAGATTTTGCCTCTCTTTGTATATTTATATCTGTGGCCCATTTTCTCTCTCCTTTTGTATCTTCATGCTTTTTGAATGAGAATGCATAAGATATAAAATCAAATAAAGATATATTAACTTAAAGAAACAGTCTTGTGGTGTTTCATTAATTATGAAAAAAAAAACATTATTTGTTTGTCTGTCTGACTATACCTGTATTCATCATCTGTCTGAAGTGCTGCATTTTAGTGCCTGTCTCGTTACACCCCTTTGCCAAAAAAATGTCCAGTCTGTGAAGGGTTTTCCTGGGGCCTTCACTGTCCTGAGACGCCTAATTTACAACCCAAACGATTCCCCTCTCCTGTTATGTAGCACATACTTAATTTATTTCAATAATATGTGTCCACAGCTTCAGACCGTGTGTAATCATGTCTCTCCTCGGAACTTACATGCTGTATTTTATATTTACATCCACCAGAGGGCAGCCCATAATGACATATTTAATGTGTTTCTTGTTGGTGCCAATTCTGATTGATTCAAATAAAATAGCGCTCAGTCATAACGAGTGTGTGAACCAAATCACCTGTCACGCTCGGTATTATTTGAAGGATGCTCTCTTTGTGGATAAGCCATGAAATACTAAAGTAATACCAAAGAAGGCCTGAACCAGAGCCCAGGCATTACATCTGTCAAACTGTTTCTCTCAGATAATGAGAGTGGCCTTCAGGGGACCATGAAGCTTTGACAGATGCTTTTGAAGAGGATCTTGCCCTCTGACAGCAGCACGACTTTAAATGGAGGTGAACATGTGCTTACCTGTTTCTGCTGCTGTGAAACACGGACTTGTAACACAGCCTTGAGTTAAATACTCTGTATATTCTTGCAAAACAGGTTATGTTAAACATATTGATGCTAGGAAAAGACTGGAATAAAACAGCCCAACCTCAAGAAGGTATTGACAAATTGGCAGATTTCCCTTACAGTTCACAGATGTGTTAAATTTCAATGTACAGGACAGTGGTGTGTGGAGATTTTGAAAAAAACAATCCCCAAAAAGTGACGTCAGTGAATTGTTGGCTCAGCATCAAATGTATACCTCAAAAACATGTGTTTAATAAATGCTCAGTGCTATTAAAGTCTCAAAAAACTCAAAACACTCTGTTTAGAGACCTAAATACAGCAGAGATGATCGTGGATTATTGTGCTTTCTTAACAACAAATGACAATTATGTACTTGTCCAGCTACCTTTAAAAAGAGCTGTGCGTGTGCGCGTGTGCGTGTGCGTGTGCGTGTGCGTGTGCGTGTGCGTGTGTGTGTGCGTGTGTGTGTGTGTGTGTGTGTGTGTGTGTGTGTGTGTGTGTGTGTGTGTGTGTGTGTGTGTGTGTGTGTGTGTGTGTGTGTGTGTGTGTGTGTGTGTGTGTGTGTGTGTGTGTGTGTGTGCGCGTGCGTGCGTGCGTGCGTGCGTGCGTGCGTGCGAAAGAGAGAGAGCGCTCAGGCCAAATAATGAGTAAGAGATGGACAGAGTGAGTGAAAGACATAAAGGTAGAGATCCCATGACGGCACACTGGGCTGCTTGTGCTTTAATTTCTCACAGTTTAAACAGTATGTCTGCGGTTTTAATGAAAAGCCTGCAGATTTAAATGAAGAAAAACTTGCTGATGGTTGTTTATATGGGTGGATCTCGATGCTCTGTTTAGTTAATATTTCATTGCGTACAGATGTCCGGAGGGGAAACACCTTGATGTATTTTTGATGAGATCAGATCACTGGCTGTCATGGCTACTCCCTGTGGATTTGCAGGTGTACTGATCTAATCCCTGTAGTTAGTGTGTGTGCGTGTGTGTACACGTGTACAGGAGAATGGACATTTGCACAGGCTTGATGTCTGTACTATAGCCAAAGAGTGACACATGTAACTTGAGAGTTTATGTTGGCTCGCAAATCATGAATGACAGTTTCAGGAAAGTAGGACTTCTTTCATTAAATATCTTGTAAAATCTTTAACATGTTCCTCATTTCTGCCATTCATTTAAAAGTCCAATATTGTAAAACGCAAGATTGTATGTATTTGTATTTATATTTTATAAGGCAGGTTGAGGTGTGGGCTCAGCCTGTATTCGGAAACTGTGTCTTTGGATGAGCCGTCAGGATTTCTGTAGGGTTGTGATGTCACAGCTATAGTATATATAGGTAGAAAGTGCTGTTACAGTCATTCCCTGGCTGCAAAGACATTTTTTTTAAACAATTAAGCATGAAAACATGTAATAGACACCCTAAGTACAAGTATGAACCTATAATTGAGCATAATATGTCCACTTTAAGGAATGTTTCCTGTTTTATAGGTTAATTTCATGAAGCGCCAAAAAAGAACAGAAAAAGAGGGAAGAATATCAACAAAACGCCACAACTGAGAGACAGGAAACCTCAATGTGCATAATGACCGGAGGGATGGAAAGAATTAGAAATAAGAAGCTAATACATTTTCCAATGCCTCGCTGAGTTGAACATGACTGAAATTAAAACCAAGAGAGAATAATGCTGAGAGCTTTAAAGAAAAGGAATTCATGTTCTGGATTTCACTCTACATACAAAGACATATTGATGCTGACAGTTTGAGGTGCAGTGTGTGTTAATGTGGGAGGTGTATGTCTGTCTTTGGGTGGTACATGTTAGTATGTAGGCGGTGGTGTTGAAGGGATTGATATTTCAATTGTCAGCACATGCGAGTGATTATCCACCATGTGCACACTGAGGTGTTGTGGTTTGTATTAGCTCATCTATAAATCGTATAATAGGTAAAACCACCAATCTGTTCCCTGACAATGCTCTCCTTCTCTTTCTTTTTGTTTCTCTATACAAACAAATGCTTTAGGTCCACACATCCTTGTTCATCACATGCGTTAAACTGCCGGGCGTCTTGTGACACATTCATGCTTTTTGAACTGATGCAGCCACGGTGCTGTATGCCAGCCATGTGCTATGCAATAATTAACTCTTCCCTGAGCCTTTCCAGCCATTAAAGCTGTAAGGATTGAGGTTGAGTAGAAAGGGCTATTTGTCCAAAGGCCAGTGCAGACAGTCAGGCCTATTGATGAGATGCTGAAGCTAATCAGGAATAGTGGCTGCCGTGCCCTGAATAGCAGCGTTGATGTGTTTTTTTTCTGTGGGAGAAGGGATACCAGTGCCATACAAAAGTCAGGCTGTCCCCTCGTCACTGCTGCCATAGTTTTTATTTTTACATCATCAAGGCACATCCAATAAAATCCGGTCCTGATTGTAATATTGAATCTGATTAACTACAGTTAGACAAACTCACGGGTGCCTCCGTGCGCGGTTAAAAATGTGTTCAACCATATTGTTAGATGAGATCAAGTAGCAGCTTGTTTATAAAGGTCAATTTTAGACTTCTCCATAGATGGATGGCTGGTCTGATGAAAGCCCATATTGTAATTTAAATATGTACTAGGTCGCTAATTTCACTGTTGACAAAGAATAAACACACACATATTTTTCTGATCACATACAATAGGCTCATAGTCACAGCCTCCATGTGGGATAAATAACATGTTTCTGGGAAATTGCTCCAACTCTAATGTGACTGAGAATTTTGTGTGAATGCATTGATATAAATGATTAGCAACAGATGTCAGTATACCACTGCAGCGTAAACTACAGCCTCCAAAATTATCATAAAGTTGGATCAACACTTTTATAAAACAGTTTAAAAAACTGAACATTATGAAGCTAGGATTCATTGTATTAATTGCTGTATTTGACTGAATTAGTTTTAAATAAGTATACCTAATAAACTGGCAACTAAGTGTTAATTTGTGTGATTCTTGGTAAGTAAGAGAAACGGTTAATTTCCCCCCTTTCAAACCCTTTCACTTGAGCCATTTTTGGTTGGGTAAGAGTTTGCTGCTGTTTGCATGAGGCTGGAGGGCGATGGCAGGGTCAGCCTCTCCTCTGCAGTGTTTCCACTGTTGATCAGTTGTGCTATCTGATGGTGTGATGACATAAGGGAGAGGTCGGAGCCACAGGCTTAACCAACATACATTGTTTACCTGTGAGCTAAAGGCCACCGCTCTACATTAAAAAATGCAAACAGAATACAAACGCAAACAGATTACATGCACAATACTGTTGGTTCCAACAGTAAGAATAAATCCTTCACTATGATATATTTCACTGTATTCAATACAATTTTGCCATATTATCATAACAAATCAATGTTTTATAAAGCTCCTCAATGAAAAGACTTTCCCTAGAACTCTCAAAGGGCTTGTCAAGAAACACACTGGGGCAAAAACTCTTTCTTTCAGTCTTTTTCTCTCTGTTTCTCTTTGCCCACGTGTTTTTACGCTTTTGGTCCGGACTGCTGAATGGGCCCCTGTGTTTGCCCTCTCCTTATCGCGTGACCTTTGATCTGTTTGGACAGCGTGACCAACAGAGGCTGCAAGGAGAAGAAACCCGGCATAATTTACAATCATCAAGGCACTAAATGAAATGCAAGGAGAAAAAAAATGCATCTGTGGCATGTAACTAGCATCAAGTGCAGATTTATGCTGATACAATAAAAACATGATATAATAGAGTATATACCATATTTGTTATACTCTTTCAGGGTGTCATTGTATGACTTAAAACTATTAGCCCATGACTCTCATAAATCACAGGTTTTGTGCTTGTATACAAGATAGATATTCCACACCAGCACTACCGAGCATTTACAGTGAGATCTCACTTGACTTGACTCCCACATCAAGAAATTCTGGTCACATTTGTCACATTTCTTTTTCACATAAAGCTCTTTTTCTTGCTTTTAGAAAAATTCACTGCGTAGAGTACAGATTAAAAATAGCATATTCAGCCTTTGACCTCTTAACTCTTTGTTGTTCCTTCCTGCTGTCCTCTCGCTACCCTTTTACCACGGCTGCCTCCCCTGCATGTTACCCTGCCCCAGTTCTGCTTCTCCCTATTGACTTATTATAACAGGCTATACTTTTCATCAGGGCATTGACTTTGTGCACTTTACGGTTTAACGTCCAGACTTATATCAGCTATGCTTTGTTTAGAATTATAGGGACAGTAGATTTATTGCATTTGAAATAAAAATCACTCTCTTACTCATCATTTTTTTAAACACTTGAATTCAAGTAAAAATCATGGACAGCAAGTGACTAGTGACGGGTAATAATCTGTAAAGGCGGGGCGTTAGCAGACCCAACCATACATTCCCGCAACCCTCCCACACTGCTTGCATGACCTAAGACATTATTTTATGCATCTGCGATTGGGCACTGCAAATTATGGATTTCAATTTTTGTATCTCTTCCGATGTCCACTATGTGGCACCAGAGAACGCACACCATATAAATTCCATGTAAATCAGACGGTGTCTGTCACATAAGCTTTACTTCCTGTTCTCGGTAGGTGGAGCCTTCTGCTGGCAGCTATTCAGCGTCCAGAGGATCTTAAACGCCGTCTTCCTGGTTAAAGTATAGTGTCCACAAAATAAAAATGTAATATGTCCAAAAAATGCTTAAATCGGTCAAAGGATAGCGTGTCTATGCCAGTTATGGCATCATTTGTTGAAAATAGTCAATGTTTGTCCAAAAGATAAGCCCCTCAAAAAGTCATAGTACAGACCAAATCGCTGTACATTTTCAGAATGTTTAAAGGTTTTTATGTGTCTGCCAAGTTTTGTGCTCTTTCGAGTATAACAAGTGCGTTAAAAATGTGTTCAAGTGCTCAAAGTAATTAGGAGGCGCTATAGAAGGGATGTGCCACTGCCAAGTCAAATTATAACATCAAATCAAAAACATAATTGGTTTGAACATGTGTCTACAGTTTTGTGCATTTTTGTGCATCCTAAAAGCCTCAAACGTGTTCCTAAAATAAAAATGAATGCACAAAGATGGCCGACTTCCTGTTGGACTCCTGTTGGAGGGTATGGCTCCAAGAGGCTTTTTTTTTTTCTCCATACTTTACATCAGCCTACCATATTTTGTACATTTACATCCAATTTAAATGGGGGCAGTGACGTTGAAATATTTTTGGGGGCACCCTCAAGCCAATTTAACACACACAAGCCCAAGACCCATATCAGGTGTTATGTTTAGACACTCATTTTTGTGCACTTATGAGCATGATTAGCACCTCAAAAATGCTAAAACTAATTTAGGGGCGCTATAGAGCCAACGTGCCACGCCCAATCCCAATTGTGGCATCAAATCGAAGTAATTACTAGTTTGAACATGGGCGAAGCATTTCGTGAGTTTTTGTGCATCCTAAATGTAAACGCACAAAATCAAAAATGGTCGACTTCCTTTCCGGCGAAAAAAATGTCATGTGCTCTTAAAGATGACTGTTTCAGCCCCTGGCACTTTCATGCTCGAGCCCTAATAATTTCACCAAAAACAGTAGGTTTCCTCACCCTTTCACTTTCGTGCTCGGGCCCTAATAAATCAACACCACACCAAATTTCCCCGACATAAAAAAAGGGCTTTTGCACATTAAAGTTTCCCCACAGTTTACTGGATAGTGCCAGACTGATGAGGTGAAACCATGCAGTTGTGTGTTCGCCCAGCAGAGGGCTGAAGCAGCGCCAAAGTACAGAGAAACAATAAATCCCACACATGATAGAAGAGCTGTATGACATATGCAACACTTCTTGCATATTTTTTTCCCTACAAGTCTCTCTCAGTTTTGATCTAAATTCCTTTTACTAATTTCTGCATTAAATAACAACCAAGGATGTATTTTTAGTTTTATTTTTTTTAATCAATTCCACATTGAACTGAAAAAGTATGATTTTCTTCCTAAATAATACTTTAGTTTTCTCTGTGGTGCCGAATCAGATTAATTGAGCACTGTCAATGGCAACCAGGCAACAACAAAAAGCCTCTGCCACTCTCTCAACCGCCATGGCCACAGTTGCCACGGAGACCCATTCAGATGCCCGGTGGTGACCTCTGACCTGAGGGGAGGCTGGTGAATGTAGCTGAAAGGGGCGGCTGGGCCGGGGCATCTGGGGTATCATCTGGCGCCTAACAAAGCCCCTCGCCAGCTGGGGAGGAGGGCAGGAGATAGAGAGAGAGAGGGAGCTGGAGGAAGGGGCACCGAGCAGAGGGGAGTGTAGAGAAAGAGAGCACCCCTTTCTTCCTGCCCTCTTCAGAGAGAGTGGCCATTGACACTGTGCATCTCATTAAAATCTGTACCCCCCTCTCCCTCCTCTCCTTCTCTCTCTGGAGCGCAGGGCCAAGGCAGCTGCCTGTCCTGCTTTGGCCATTCAAGCTCAAGTGCAGTCCACTGCAGAAGAGAGAAAAAAGGAGAGGGGGGGGGGGGGCACGGGGTAGAAGAGGCCTTGGGACATATGCCACCACCACTGGGACTGAAGAGGCTGCATGGAGAAAGACTTATATCTTAAAACGATTTCCTTTATGAAGTTCACAAGAAGTTTTGTTTTTTTCAGATCTCAGTGAGCTCAAGAGTGATGTGATGTCACCAAGGCGCCAGACACGGTCCCTCCATGTGTATAGCTGGACAGCAGGATAAAACATGCAAACAGCTGCCAGGTGGCAACACGCGTAATCACAGACTGCAAACAATGACACACACACCCGTCAACCTCCCAGATCGCCTCTGGTGTCCCTACGCCCCTGAAGGACATTGTGGATATGCATGGGGCTCTCTGAGGGTCATGGTCATGCAATGTGTGTGCATGTGTGAAGCCAAGAGAGCACAGCAGGACTGCTGTCAAAACAGAAAATCTTCCATGGGGTGCAAAAGGTGGGGGATCTGTAATAAGGGAGGGGAGAAATTACTAATATGAGGGGTGGGGCTTAAACTGGTGGGTGCTTTGCTAATGAGATGATAACACTGCAGGTAGAGTAGAGTGAAGCAAAAGCAAAGCCGTAATTACTCAGATTAAAATATGTTTAAATGTGTGCACACGTTATTTGCACACCAAATACACTTTAGGCATATGAATGTATAAAGAATGAGTACAGAGCTGACTGAAAACAACATGTACCACATGTCTGGAGAAATTAGCCTCAACTCCCTGTCCTCTGTCTTTCATTCTTCACAATCTTGTTTCCTAAATTCAAGGGTACAGCAACAGAACCCCTTGTCCCCCACCTCTTCTTCTACTTCTTCTTCTCTCTCTCTCTCTCTCTCTCTCTCTCTCTCTCTGTCATCTCTGCTGATGAATGGGGCTTTGCGTGTGGATTTTAATTACTGCTCTGTCGAGGTGGGAATTGGCCATGCGATAAATTGGAATGAGACACATTTTTTCCCCTCAGCAGGGGTGGGAGGAGAATGGAGGGTAAAAGGAGAAACTGGTTACTGTATATTAATACAACCATTCAATGGCAAAAAGTTCTCACATAACTGTTCAAGGCTAACAAACAAGGGTGCACGGAGAGAAGTAGGGCACATGTTTACATGCAGGAAAAGAACAGATGAGTTAGAGAACTGAATTCCGTGAATTCTGTATTCCCAAACTTGTTTTTCTGTTAAAATCAAAGCATAAAGGTGACTTATTTTATGAATTAAAAGCCTGGGTCCTTCTCTTCTGATTGTAGGAATTTATTCAGCCAATCAAGAGTAAGTGGAGGAAGTCATAGAAGCAGAGCACTGCAGGGCTCCGGCTTGGTTGGCAAGGGCATACGCGGTTATGATGAAGGTCTATCTGTGTCAATTACCTCTGATTAAAAAGGACATTACATAGGTCAAATTCCATCTTGCAGTCTGCCAGTGCAGCTTAGCAGCATCAAAGAAATGTGAGCCATTTGAACACACACACACACACACACACACACACACACACACACACACACACACACACACACACACACACACACACACACACACACACACACACACACACACACACACACACACACACACACACACACACACACACACACACACACACACACACACACACACACACATAAAGGATAGCTCTTATTACAGGCAAGATGTTCAGTGGACCAGGGAAAGCACTATTTTCTTTTCCAAATTTCAGGAAGTGAAAATGGTGGGCTTTTCTTTATATCAAACAGCACATAAAGCACCTGAGTTCTGGGAGAAATGGAAGCGATGTTAAAGTTTATGACCCTTAAATAGCTAATAATGTGTAAATACCTCTGGGAACCTTTACCTTCTGTTTGACATTTCACAGTCTTGATGACTGGAGATGGTTTGTAGGTAAATACATGCATATAGCTCTTCCAAAGCACTGTGATAACCAATATATTTAGATTGCCAACAAGAGCAGGTGAGTTTTCATTTGTTCTAGTGGTTGTTTTTCCAGTGATCAGTACTACCTGAGCGGTTTCATGTCATATTTACCAACTTTATGAGTTGATGGGGATCACCTGGACACCCCATTAAACTGACTGGCTGTGTGACATTTCTAGCTGTTCTATCAGGATGCTATTCCACAATAACAGTGCTTTTATTCTGGCATCTCAGGTAGGGGATCTATCATGCTCTGTCAGGCGGGGGACACAACTAAACAGACTAGCAGTCACATAGATTGGCTTTAGTGAAAGGTGAAATAGAAGTCTGCTTGTCATATTTTTAAGCTCATTTTTGTCACGAAGAGCTAAAGAGTTGAATCAAAACGCAGAAGACCGCAGAGAACCGGAACTGTAGATGAGTCTTTATTAAATGATGGCAAGGCATCAGGTCTCAACATAACAAAACAGCATAGATCCAACAAAGACTGAACAGAAAACCATGACTTAAATACAGACTAAATGGACAAGAGAGATGATGTGCAAGTGGAGAAGCTCAGGTAAGGGCAATGAGAGACAGATGACAGTGAGGGAAGAACTAACAAGGTTAAACACAAAACAGGTGTACAAGGGAAGACATGCAGGGCCGGGCTACAGGAGCACAGACAGGAAGTAAAACAAGACATGGATCAAGAGAGACATTTCAAAATAAAACAGGGAACAACTGAACCAAAATCCAATACCATGACATGTGGTTGTCCATGTCGTCCCACTTGTATTCCAACGTTCAACCAGAGAAAGCACTTAACAGCACGTGGAATATGAAATGCTGAAGGCTGCAAAGAATTCACTGTTTGTGTCATCTGAATCTGTTCATAAGGCTCAATTTGCAACAGTAGTGCGCTGTTGTTTCTTCTATTACATGATGTTATTGCTGATTTACTGTGTTGTTCCTCTCTATAAATAAACTGAATAAATTTCCTTCCAGCAAGCCATGTGCGCCACTCTCCCTGCAGACATGTATAGTGTTTGCTGTATCAGTTGGCTTGAAATCACTCATCAGGAGGAAAGGAATAGCTATTTCAATATACACTTGTTTATTGTGGCAACAAGCCACTCCGTGAAGTCATAGTACATCTTCACACTGATTTGCAATTCCTCATTGAATGTAGTCAAAACATAAACAGTCTGATGTGAAATGATTACGAACAAAAATAAACCATCTCCTACAGCTTCCCATGCAGCTCAGAAGTGAATTTACAGGTCTCTAAAGAAAGTGCAGACAACACACTTAACAAAAAAACAACAAATGCAAGGTTGGCACTGGTTTAAATTAAAACATACCAGAGGCAAGAGATATATTTTAAACATCTAAATCTGATAAAAATGATTGTACAGTAGATTGAGTTTATTGTTGCTGATGTTCAAGATTTAAGTTCAAAATGTAAATTGCCACCTCTCACCTGTGTGAAGAGATGTATTCCCAACCAGGGCCGTAGCAACCGAGAAGGACACTGAGGCCATGTGCTCTATAGTCTACTGTGGCCTGGGGAGATGACATTGTACAAAAAATATATACACGAGTAGGTATTTTATAGTCGGATTCCAGTATTTTTGACATACTTAAACCTGAACATGAATTATACAACAGGTTCAATATATTTCTACTATAATAAAGATCCCGGCTACAGTCCTGTTCCAACAAGTGTTGATACAAAACACTATCCTTTTATCTTTTAGCACAATCCACACAATCCACATCAACTGGGGAAGATCGTTTCCGGTTAAAAATACAGGTCTACTGTGAAGACCTACAGGAAGTGAAGATCTTTCTGCATCCAAACTCAAGGAGGAGTCAAACACTTACCGTTCAACTTTTCATAATTATTGCTGTTTCCTGTCATCTTTACCACCTCATAGCTACGCATGTGTTGCTTTCAGTAACAGTTCCACCTTGCTGTCGGTCAAAATCAAGAACTCTCTGTCTTACTTTTCACCATTGATTTACTTCCTCAGTAGTATTCTCTGTATTTTAGACAACCGGCTTCCTGTGTACATGTGCTGCCCAGCGTATGTAAACGTTCATGTGAAATGTGTTTTCAGGCGTGTTATTTCAGACAGAGATTACTTCTGATGCTGAACTAAGACGCTTGCTTGAGCAGAGATCATTTTCATTTTGTTTAAAGATAATTTTTTTGGCAGTTTTCAAGCCTTTATTATATAGGACAGACAGGAAATGGGGTGAGGGGGGACATGGAGCAAAGGGCAGCGGGTCGGAGTCGAACCAGCGGCCGCTGCCTACATGGGGCGACTGCCCTAACCACTGTCCCACCGGCCGCCCCAAAACACAGTTTTTTAAAAACTTTTCTATAGATAGCATCGACATTGTTAAGGTCACATTGATGGGAGATGACTTAAGACCAAACGTGTCTCATGTCAGTTGGATATTGGGGGTGTGAAACTTAATAGGATTACAGCGTAAGGTAAGACTTTGAAGTGCATATCTTATGGCAGTGTTTGCCTCAACCACAATCTATGTGGCTCTGAAGTAGCCGAAAAATGATTGAGCTAAGTGTAAAACCCAATATCGCTCATATTTTCTGTCAATTATTTACTGTCTCCTGATAAGGCCGTGACCTGAAGTGTCTCTTATAGTCAGAGGTCTCTGCTTTGACTTGAGCTCAGTTGTTTTCATACAGAAGATGAGCGTGTCCAGCTGTCCGTGGTTCTGGATCAAATGCAGCCATCACATGATTTGATTGGAGGTTGCACGGGTCAACACATGGTCATCTGTGATCAGCTGACAGGCCAAGCACTCTCTGATAACAGGCCAGACGGGCAAAGGACAGCAAAAGCATGACTTGGCAAACAACATGTTACACCGACAAATATCTTTGTCTATTTGTATTTGTTTGTCCCTTTTATTCTCTCAGACTTTGGCACTCTCCTCTGGTGTGTTACGATCAGCTCTTTTCAACCAAGCACTTCTCTTCTCTCTCAGTATACTGAAGGCGAGTGCTCCAAAGATTTTTTTTTTCTTCTGAATTATTGATACATTGTTGGGATCTGTAGCATTGCTTCCTTGAGAGTGTTGAATTTCTTACGCATGACGACCCAGAAGTAATGAGAGAGGATGTTGAACTTCTTTTGGTGTTTTTTAGGAGGATTATTCCCATTTTAATGTTCCTCAAATGTTTGTTGTTCCACATTATTATTATTTTTATCAGTCAGTAAAATTGTTTTTCATATCATTATCATAAACACTTTAAGTCAGACTCAAACACCTATTGAGTCTGGATTTGTTGTGCTTTACATGTCTTTTTAAATCTATTCACACGCTGTAAGTGAACCATTTCTTCCAGCATTTAAACTACAGATTTCATCTACAGATTATTTCTTTGAGAACAATCATGCTTATGTCTTCTAAATCCCTATCTAAACATCTTTTCTCCCTCTATGATTATACAGATTAAAGAAAAAGTATTGATAATCTGATTACTGCATTCTATAATAAGTGTGATGGAGAACAGTAACCAGTTTTTTAAACTTACTTTAATCTCGTTATAGTCATTTACTCCATCAACCTTCTTATCCTATCAGCCCAGCTCTAATCCTCTGGTTATAAAAGGAATACACAGGCACTGAGGAGTTTAATCTATCCTCCATTTCCCCATACATTCAACTTTTTCTACTCCCCTTCCTTCTCCTCTGCTACTGATTTCCCTCCTTTTTTCCTTCCTCTTCACCTCTTTTTCTCCCTCCCTCCTGCTCTCCTCCGCTTGTTAATGGATTGTTGGCAGTGAGCCAAGGGAAGCCTTGCTCTGTAGGTCTTCCCTCCTTGGCAGAGCTCCCAGTGTGTTTGTGTGTGTGTGTGTGTGTGGGTGTGTGTGTGTGTGTGTGTGTGGTACAGGGCTCTCTCATAATCACTGCCATTCAGCACCTCGCCGGAGTGTGTCCGTGTTTACACGAGAGGGGTCAGGGAGCAGGCAGCAACTCTCTCTCTTTCACTTCAAACACATGCACACACACACTAACAAAAACAAATGCCCACGCAAGCACGTGCACAAACAGAGGTCACGAAGGAAACAAGGCACATGCTTAAAATATTACTGGTATGGTCTACACAACCAAAAGAGTTTGATATACTAAATTGCATTGGGCTGTTGACCGGCAAGTTCATTTTTAAATCATATAATGGGACACCTCAATCATAACTACACTCTGAATCAGCGAGCCACGTTAAACTTTTTCAGAGGATCGTTCTGATTCATTATATTTGATTATTGGATTATGATGCCGTTATATAACGCATTTCTATGAGAATTGCCGTCTTGTTTTCTTTGCAAACTTGTGGGCCTTGTAAAGCCCTTTGAGATGACATACTGTGTTCTGAGCCTCAGATAATGTAATTATAACCATAATTGATTATGGTATGGTTATGTAATCATAATGACCTTGAATTAGCCGCAGCCCTGAGCCTTTAGCTAATTAGAAGAAGGCTAAACTATTAGCAATACTTTCTCTCCATCCTCTGAAATGCTTCACCGATATTGACTTGTGTTTTATGGCATTTATCTCTTTTAGACTCTGCTTTGATGAGCCTTACTTCCCTTTTTGGCGTTGCTTTGTAGTGTGGGCAGTAGTTGCCAAAACTGCAGCTTTTTTTCTGCTCAATTTCCCACAGTTGAGGCTTTCACTGAGGAATCTGCTGAACTAATGCTTCATTTGTTCTATCAGATAGGTCTTGACAGATTTCCTGCAGCTTGACATTGTACGAACGAATCACAACAGTTTATCTTGTGGGGCGGGTTTAAGACGATGACCGTCCAGTCTGCAGGTCCATTCAGGACAGTTTTTCAGGCTCAGGAAACTCAGATCAAACCGTCAAACAAGACAGCATTGATCAATCCTGTCTTTGTTGCCTATTTCTCCCATTAAATGTTTTCAGAAACACATTTAAGTGTACTATTTGTGACCCGGCCACCATTGTTTTTCACGGAGCAATCTCCACTGTTTCGTCGCTGTGATTAGTTGTGGGTCTATCCATTGTGTCCAAAAGCATTTTGCTCTGTACTGTTGATAACACCCCTTGGGAAATTGAAATTGAAGATATGCAATTAGTGCGGTAATGCCAGGCTAGCTTTCACCATCTGAAGGGATGTGTACGGTGATCTGCATTTGTAGGACAGCCAATAAGGAACGCTCGCTCTCTAAAATGAGCTGTGTTTGGCCAAAGTCTCTTGTCACTAAAGCCTGAAAACAGAGCCAAGAGGAGGGACAGAGGTCTAGTTTTATCTCAGAACAGCTGAATTACAATATGCTGAAAGTTATAATGAATTTTTGCCTAATGAACCAAAATTCTGCTGCATACCCTGGCTTTAATTGTTGAGATTTAGGGCCAGTTTGACAAAGATATTTTAGACTGATAGTTAGACACCCTACCCCGGGGCTATCTCAGAACTCAGTTCCCTGTTTCAATGGGAACATTACCTGCTTACCAGTTGTACCATATTACAAAAAAGAGCAAAACATGGCTCATACTTTGATAAAATGATTGTTATGTGAGGTACGAGAAGGGAAAGAGGTCACAATAGCCTGTTGAAAATTTACATCATTTTGTTCAAGAAAACTATCCTGAGCATGACTGACGACTGCTGAGACCTGGCACATTGCATTTGCTGAATCTTTGCTGAAATGAACAGAGCTGATCCAGTTATGTTTTTAGTCTTAGTGTCCTCAGACTTCATGGCAAATTAGTTCAATTTAAGATAGTCAAGTACAAAGCTTTGGGCAATGGACAAATTTAGCCGTCGTTTGAAGTCTGACACTAAAACACAAGCAGTCATACAGGTTTTACACAAGGCAGCCAAACTTATTTCAGAAAGAAAACCAAGTGAAGTTTTACAATTATGACACAAACTTTCATCAACATCAATCACAATTAATGCAATGGCTCATCTGGTTAAGATCATGTATAGAATTTGAACACAGAATCTGTTCATTACATACAGTACGTGTAAATATATACTCCCTTTTACATAATATGGCTGTTCTTAGAAAACAGACTTGCCTCATCACCTATTATTTTTTGGCTGTAATAAAAACTTGTTGTGTAACTTGTCAATCATGACTGAGTTTAGCAGGTTAATGTCAGAGGGACGGTGACATCTGAAATGAAGTTGGCACCTGCTGGAGCCTTCATTTGTCAAGTAAACATATTTTGTTTTTGTCAGTAGAAGCATGTTGGTAACAGCTCTCAGCAGGGCAACCTGTACCACAGGTTTGAATGTAAAGCTTCACTTTGCTCACATTGACAGGTATTCGAAGTCTTTGCAACAAAGATTCCCCTGGCATGGAAGAATGTGGCTCGTTCTCTCTCTCATTTGTCTGTTGCCTCTGTAATCTGTCATTGTTTTTTCTTGCGCTCTAATAGCTACCCTCTGCTCATCCCCTAAGGGCCTGCAAGCCATTCCCTTTATATTTGCATGTTAGGAGTGGGTGTGTGAGCAGTTCAACTGTCTGTTTGAATCTCAAATAGCCAAGGGATACGCTACTCATCACTGGATGGCAATTCTGCTTCTTGGGAGACATGATGAAACACTTCCAACTGTGACACTGACTACCTTTGGGGCTGTCCAAACACAATTACCGTTTTACAGTGTTAGAGAGTTAATATTCATGATCCTGGTAACTGACTTTGGTGCGTGTTTTTATTAACTGCTGCAGGACCTCTAGTACCTCTTCGACTGGTTCCTGCCAGTATGTGTGGTATGTGTGTGTGTGTGTGTTTGTGTCTGTTTGTGTGTATGAGTCAGGCACACAGGCAGAGAGACAGATACACGGTGAAAAAGAAACCGGAAAAAAATAGAAATAGAATTATACACAAGCACACAGCGTCCCCTTACTCCCCAGGAGATAAATTTGCAGATATAAAGCAAGTAACATGATTGTTTTCAGATGAGAACATTATACAATGGACTGGCTGTGGGTTTTTTATTAGTTGTAATGTCATTTAACATAATTTATTCATAACTAATCATATTTAGTTTGATTTAGTGATGGACACGCAAGAGGACAGCTCCTGCTGTGACATAAATGGCTTACATGTGACCCATATAGTGAACCCAAGTGTTTTCTCAAACTACATGCCTCATTATGACTTTTATGAGAAACAAAAACGTTTAAAACATTTTTTATTAAGACTAACCCTGATCCATGCATGAGCCAAAATTAGGTTTATTAAAATGATGATTGTGAACAGAGGAATAACCGTTGATGGGCTGACAAGTGAGGCTTTAAAGGGTTTGATATGCTTCACATAGGGACAAGTCAGCCTTTGATATTTTCTTGCACAACCATGTTCTGATCTCAAAATGATCAGTCAATGAACAGTCTTGAGGAGAAATGATTGGCCCAGAACTAAAGTTTACAAACTGATGTATGCAATTGTATACAGTATTACTGCCCCCGCGACCCGACCCCGGATAAGCAGATGAAGATGAGATGAGATGAGACAATTAAAGAAGATGTATTGTAAGTTGAAGAAAGGGGAAGGTGGGGAAGGATCATGCAGTTTCTCTAGTGAAATATGGCAGCGAATGAGAGCTTGACAGTGTGAGAGAGGAAGTTTGTCGCTACATTATAGGTTAGGGCCTGTATTCCCAAAACATTTTATCTTACCACTACAAGGACTATCACTAAAGGTTCCTAGATAAGAGTGCCTATTCACAAACTGCTGAGATCAACTTTTACTAAGGAATTCTTGAGCTAAGAGAAAGGGCGGGGTTGACTCCATTGCTAAGGATGATGTCATGTTTCCTGAAACTGTGACTGGCTGTCTTGGGCTGTTTTGGGTCTCTGTCAGTGAATTCTTGATAGAAATACTGTAGGAGATATGTTGTCATATCCAAATAATGATTTCAAAAGAAAATTTTGGTTTCACTGATTTAACATGAAGCAAAGAGTGATATAGTCTACTGAATAATCAAGCAATGTGCAGGTAACTGATGTTATTGTATTATCAGAATACAATAACATCACTGATGGTGAAAGGAGCAATCGCAAATGAAAACCAAACTGGACCCAATAACAGCTTTTACTTCTTGCCCAACTTATGAATGAAAGGAAGGACATTATTAAAGGAAAAATATCAGTCGAGTACCTGCAAAAGCCAAAAACGAAGTGTGGGAAAATGCATGCCTGGAAATAAATGCTGCTTTTTCACTAACATTAAAGGTTTCTAAAATGTTGACATGATAATCAGGCAGATTTCCTTCTTTAGTCATTTGAAATTTGCTTGCGATTTGAACTTAGTGACTTAGGAGTCCTCTTGACTACTTCTAACTTTTCACAGATTTGAGAGCTGTTTTTAGCAGTAAAATGCTTTGTGAAATACTGCAGTATTTTTTTTTAGAAGCTACTTTCAGTCTTAAGATGTTTGGGCCCTGATCTGATTGCTATATTGCTGAACTATCATTGAACAAACCCAATTCAGAGCACACACCTGCTGAAAGAGCGGCTCTGTTTAATGTTTATAACAACAAACAGAGGAACAATGGTGTTGGCCTTTACCATCATCCTATATCTACCCTCTGCCTCTTAATAATCCTGACTCTACCTTTGTCCTTCTTTTCTGCTGGCATTTATCTCTCAGGGTGGCCCACTCATCAGCAATCTGCTTATACCAACTGGGTCACTTGCACCTAATGAGATCAAGAAAGCGTGAGCCAATGCTTTGAGCTTGAGATCACAGCACCTTTCATGTGAATATGTACATACATGTTACACAGATTCCCTAGCCTTCTGTAAGTAGTCAGCCTTTAATCATAAATTTGTTTCAGACATGATACAATTTGATGAAAGCATCAAATTTGCTTGGAAAAAAAATGTTTTGGATAAATACATTTAAGTAGACAGTGTGGCCATTAACTAGAAGGTTTTGTTAGGTCCAAAACATCCATCCCTTCTTTTTCTTTCAGTGTTTTCCAGGAAACAGCAGCATTGAGCTTAGGGCTGGTTTAGTAATTCTCCAAGCAGATTAGGATGCCTACTGCATGCTTGCAGGGGATTGGGCACACAAGCACAACAATATAACAAGACAGATTACCTATCCACAGTGGCACACGGCTGACCACAGCTACATGACAACACTTACTGTTGATTTCTAACCCGTTATAGTCTTACATTTATGACCACGCAGGCATTCATAAACTCTTTCCAGATATGCTGCACATGCATGCGGTACACACACAAACGCATGCATGCTAGCACACATACCAACATGAACACACATGTATACATACCGTGCACACACCAGTACCCAAGCACTTGAGCCTGATCATCTGGTGCTGATCTCTTCTGTTTGTACAGAGGTCATGTTACATTCTTAACAATGCTTAGTATTATTTACAAAAACAATTATATGAGCATTCAAATTACCTAAGAGGTAATCTGCTCTGGCGTGTTGTGTTCATTTAAAGGGAAATGCCAACACTGGTTTTCTAAAGTGCATTCAACAAGTTTCTATTTTATTTTGGTGTATAATTAAAAAAAAAAAAAAATCATGTCCTTGATTTCCTACCATTGCTTGTCAGTAACCCTCATTAATGTTTGTGAGTATGAGTTTATTGAGCTGTGGGTTGTAGAGAGTGGGTAAAAGCAGTAGCGCAAGAGTAATATACACTTGAGATAATGTGAGAACCACAGTAGATATTAAAATCAAAATGCCCTGGGGCTGCAATGCATGCTGGTCTGCTGTATTGGCATTTACTGGTGGAAATTGGCATTAGAATGTAATTTAAAGTAAAAACAAAGCAGAATTTTTAGAGACTTTTTAAGGTTTTTGCTATTTATTTTTTAAACAATTTCCTGTTGACACTAAACACGGTGCATCTGGTTCTTGTGCATAACTGTATGTTACATTGCTAATGCTACTGAAATGTTCATATCAAATAAGATCAAATAAACTATAATCTCTCTCTTTATGTTGAATAAATGTGCAAAGTACACGATATGAACAAAGACTCAGAACCAGATTCTTAACAATATTATCCTATTTTACATCTTCAGTGTATATGCATGTGTGTTCCTCTAATACCTGTCTGCTATATATTTCCTCAAAGTACTGGTTTATGGGCTAAAAGTATTTAATGGTTCCTCTCTACATCAGTGGTTCCCACCTGCATTTAATATGGAACCCTTGTTAAATAAAACTGGTTTTCAATAACTGCAGTACATGAGGATCTTCTTGCTCCAATAGAAGATTTGTATGTGATATTACTTGATGTCTATTACAGTTTGGTCTGAATCATCCCTCTTCAAATGTCAGAAAATTATGACAAACAGCTAAAAGAAGTTACATTTTCTATGACTTTTTATCATAAAACCTTCTCCAAACTGTCAGGATTTATCTATACCATTTATCATTTATTTATTTTGTTACTGTTGGCTTTCAAGTAGTAAACTTCAAATATATCGAGTCTAAAAATACTGAAATGATCTTATGAAATACAAACATGCGTAAGGCTTTAGCTGTATAGATTGCCCTTAACTCCCCCAAAAAACACCACCTCAGTGTCCTCAATTGTAGCAACAGCCCAGTCTATCTCATGAACACAAGTATAATTTTGAAATATGAGGAATACAGACAGAAAATGTCTCATGTGATCCATCCCCAAAGTAAACAGATCTGCTGGCTGCGATTCCCTTCTATTATTCCCAAGAACGTTGTTTCCTACCAGAGCTACAACAGTCTCCTATAAAAAAAATATCAAATTGGAGTCTGCTGTCAAATAACTCCACATATATATTGCACAATTGCCCATTTATTGACTCCAAAACAGTCATGCTCGCACACACACAAAGGGTGCTGGTGCTGTACTGGTGAAGGCTCTATCAGCATGTCCACACAGAGCGGGACCAACCAGTCTAAAGGCTGAGAGTCCCAGAGGGCCAGCAAGGGTCTCATGGCCCCTATGGTTGAGAATAGGTAGGTGATCTATATTCATTGGCCAGCTTTGGAGAGGCCTGCTGTCATGGCCTCCCCACCCCCTCCATGGCAGAGGACCAGACCCGAGACCTGCGTTCTGCGTGTGTGTGTGTGTGTCTGTCCATGTGTGTGCATGTGTGTTTGCGTGCGTGAGTGTGTGTGTGTGCTTGCGTGCATGCTCCTCATGGCACTAATGAAGTCTGACAGAGATGAATGGAGCTGGACCACAAGGTTTCCAGCGACGAGGGGTCCAGAGAACAGAGAGCGGAGGGAGTTATCTACATAAAAAGGCAAAGAGAGAATAGATGGAGAACATGTAGGTGAGAAGAGAAGAGAGAGGGAGGGGGAGATACTTGTAGGGGTGAGGAGAAAGAGGGAGGGAAGGAACATGAGGGACGGGGACGGGGGGGGGGGTACAGGTGGTGGACTAAGCCTAGAGAGAAGAGGGGAGGTACCAGCTACTCTTTATTGGCGCCACATCTGTCCTTCAAGGATGAGGAGATCATTACTGTAAGAGGATGGTAAAGACAAGAGAATGACAATGTATAAAGAAGACAAAATAAAGTAAGAGGTGGAAATAAGGGGGAGATCCTACTGAAGGTTTCATACAAAGTGTTATTCATGATTTCACCTTGAGCTCTAAGTGTCACATTTTAACACAAGACCTCCTGGACTGGCAAGAGTCACAGTGTTCATCTTTGGTGTTATCCATTACTTAACAAGATTGTTCCCTCAATTATTTTTTTCCTCACGGAAGGCATGATATTAAAAAAAATAATACAACAATTTGAAAGATGAAGCAGAATCAGATCATTCTAAGTGCTCGCTGGGCTGCTGGTAACATTTTTAAAGCTCAGGCTCCCTTTACAATCTGATAATACCTGAAATAAACCTGCTTGTCGTCATACACATGACAGGACACAAGCATAAAACAACATGTGAAGGCTACACGTTTACAAATGTCAGCCATCTGGGCAACCAATCAAATTAAATGGCTTGTTAAGCATGAACACATAGAGAACTCTCCTCACACACACACTCATTTGAAAAGACACTATCTGGGTTAAAAGGTTCTAAAGCTCAACTGTAAAATAAATGATCATGTTCACAAGGAGAGTCTGTATGAATGACATAATCATTTCATCATAATCTTATACGTAATATGTCTGAGGAAAATGTTGATACCCCCAACTACCTGCTCGCTAGCTTGCTAAACTGTTAGCCACTGGAGCTTCTAGATGCCACCAGTTATGTTACTGCTGCCTAGCAGTTGCCTAGTCTTCTAACGACTTAACCACCACGACCGTCATATCGAGTACATGACTTATATGTGAACCACCATGTTCACGAGTTCCATTTGAAATTATTCTGTTAAACACTTGATTGGTTAGGTCATATAGGTCAACATAGAGGTGAATAGGGTCTGGTTAGTCAATGTATTCCCATCAACAGGTTCACATGATATCTCACGAAATATGACATTCTATTAGAAAATTTAACTAATTAATTAATTAAATTAACTTGTGGGTGACTGTGACCAGTTAGGTTTAGGCATCAAAGCGACTTTGTTAAGACGAGAGAAAAGGTTGTGGTTTGGCTCGTACTTCTGGGACACAAACACCAGTCCCCTGGCTGAAAGTCCTTTGTTTTGGGACCCAGTCACCAACAGAACCCATCTCCCTACGCAGATTTTGGCTCTCTTATACTACCTAATTTCCTTCTTTGTTTCCAGGCGTAACTTCTGCAACAATACATACATGAATTATAAAGTGCATTACGTTGTTTCATTGCGTAGTTTATGTATGAACAGAGATCGAGAACAGCCTGGGTTAGTGTAGTGTAGTGTCACCATTCAGCCATCTTTGCAGAGTTGTGCGCTCAGTTCTAGTTTAAATATGTAATTTTGCAATTACGGTTTGGTTGGTATTCAGACTGAACGCCAAGGGCCATTTAGAGGCTGCACAGTTACATTGATAGTCAATGCAGTGATGCAAGGGGCTGCAAATTAATGCTGCTGAATTGAGGCCCATCTGACTGAAGTTTGGTGAGTTCTGAGAACAGTCGTCATCCGAGCTGGTTCAACGCAAGAACACTCTTCATTTTAATGAAATTTGCAGTCTGAATATGCTTTAAAACTGTGTGAGACAGAACAATAATTGAACTTCGAAATGATCTTGTAATACTTAGTGGAATATTTGATGTCATTGGGAAATCCTAAAGAGACTATGACATAGTGAAGGAATTGGGCAGATTCAAGCTTCTAAGATCTGTGAAATATTTAGCTTTTATAGAATGATGGGACCTAATGACCACCAAGATTTGCTATAGCATCAATTTGAGGTGAATATCCAGCTGGATGCAATGTGAAGCTAACAATGATGTGAGGAACAGCTTCAGTAAAACAGAGCTCATATAAGACCCTTACTGCACAATATAGGTAATGGATGTGTGTGTGTGTGTGGGGGGGGGGGGGGGGGGGCAGTGCTGGTTTTTTTTTTTATTCCAGATATCTGGTAGACCAGCTCTCAGTGTGCCCCAGACCTGTTACGATCGTGATAATGACTGTATTGCAGAGGATGTGAACACATGCAGTCCTATGTTCCCCTTCTGCAGGGCGTATGAGGTGGCATCATTGATGTGTTTATGTACCATATGCCCCATGCTGGTTCCCATTATGGACCCAGGGCTCTCTCACCTCCCTCCTCTGCTCGCCATGATTAACAGCAATCTCCTGTCAGACTAATGAACATGCCAGAAAGCAGAGAAAGAGAAAAGAGCGGGAGGTGAAAAAAAAAGAGAGGGGGCGGTGAATGAAAGACACGGAATGAGAGAGAGATCGCAAGATACGAAGAAGGATATTAATAAAGCAATGGAGTGAGAGGGACAGTGAAAAAAAAGAAGGAGGCTGAAGGGAAAAAGGGTGATCAGAGAGGATGTAATTTCACATAGTCAGCCATCAGATCTTGTAGCAATCAGGTTTTATTGTGACAGCCGGGAGAACAAAGCCTCACACTGTACGGAGAAGGCCTGACCTGCACATCCCTGTGCAAATAAAACAAGCTAATAATGTAAACAAACAGTGAATCCAACAACAAAGAGAACAAACAGTCGTGGAGTGATTATCTATCATGAGTAGGAGAATCCAACAGATTTTATACTGTATCAAGTTTCATTTCTTTATTCTACTTAATTACATTTTTTCTCTATAAGTCTAAAGTTGATCACATGCAACTTCAAAGCATCCACCATGAGATGGTCTGTCAGTAATCTGTGGAAAGATTTACTATGTATTGTAAAAAAAGAGCACGTAAGAGTCATTCTGCCTATATATAGTGTTATCGTTTGTTATATGTTGGAGGCCCATAGCGGAAATAAGTTGTCAGCCATTATTGTGTTACTATCCCCAATGATTTTAAATATTGCAGCGGAGATGTATGGTATATTTCTAAGCATCAGATACAACATATCAATCAACAGTGAGCTACTTTGTCATTTCCTGCAAACACTTCCTATATAGACGTTTAGCTCAGATATCTATTTTCCTCTAACAAATGTAGTGTATGCTCCTTTGTGCATAATACAACATTTTTATACTAATGTAGTTATATTAAAGGGGTGCAGAAATGTCATACTTTGCTAATAAATCTAGGGTTGGAGTGGGATCATTCCATCTTTCAAACAGCCTGCTGCCACACAGCAGTGCAGCCTTGGATGCTGCTGCATTCAGCCTTGAGTGAAGCAGTGATGACAAGATTATTAAATGCGATAGCGCTGCAGATGTTGGTATCTTGTATTCTGTGTTAAATGAAAAAGAACCGAGGTATGATGATAATGATGACCCCAGCGAATGCCCAACCCGTAAATGCCTGTATATAAAGCAAATTAATGCATGTACAATGTCACATTTGAGCACTTTGAGAATGAATGTCCATGAATGATGATCAGAAGAAAATTTCACCAGCTTGTTAATAAATCATTTACTGCCGCTTCCCTGTATCTGTGCTAGATTAGTGGGGGAAATTCATAAAATGAGGAGAAGGTGGGGGGTGGGGGTGGGGGTGATGGAGGTTGCTGTGGCAACACTAATGACACTCACCCCCTCAGTCTATATGTGTGCTGGTCCTTTCCTCAAGATACTATGTAATTGCTGTTGCTGCAGAGGTTGGCAGTGCAAAAAGCTTTGATTCAACCTGGTGTGTGTGTGTGTGTGTGTGTGTGTGTGTGTGTGTGTGTGTGTCTTGTGGTGGTTTAAAGAAGAACATTTCACTCATTTTTTCTCTCACAGTTAAGATTTGTGATCTTGAGCAGCTGCCAAATGCTTGAAACAAAATTGCCAAGACTGTGATATATTTGATTTAATCAAGATGGAGACAGCTATTGGCCTGCAACAACATAAGCACCAAAGGCATTTTCATGGAACATGTTTTCATTATCTGATCGAAGAGTATCTACAACTATAAAAAAAATCATTAGGGTGCAAAAGCGAAATAAACATTCAGAGTCAGCAAATCAGTGTGCAGATGCAAAAGTTTGAACTCTTTTCTTTTGATGAAACTCAGTATTGGAATAACAAACAACAGTTGATCATCAGTTGAGGAAATGTTGCATTTAAAAGTCTTACAGAGGGTGTCTTTATATAAACACTGTTAAATATTGTCCCTTTCACACACGCACTGCAAACCTGAAGTCATCAAGACATTGTCCGGAGGAGTTGTATGTGACATTGAAAATATTCGTATCACCCGTAACACTCTAAGCATAAAACAGACTTTACCCGAGTACAAAGTCTGTGTAATGTCCGAATGAGCCCAAAGTGAAATAATTCACAGCATGCAAGAAGATTTGTCCATGCAGCCTGCACAAATCCGGAGGAAAGCAAACATCTGAGTGTTATTTACTTTTTTTTCAGTTATTTACGGTAATGAAAATGTCTGACTGAAGAGAAAAGATTTGGGAACTTCAATCAGTTAGGGCTGTAACCAAAATCCTCACACAAATTCAATAAATGGCAAGATCACGTGACTGCAGTGATCTTCATTAGGTGCTACCCCCTGATTGCAGGCGCCACTGCTCGCTTTCATAAAACGGAGGATTTCCAGTAAGTGAGAACGCATCTGACACAGGTCATTTCTATAGTGTGCTGCAGACTACTTTCTGGTGAATACTTCTACATATCCAAAATGCCATTTTCTCTTAAACAAAGAAAAGACGATTGAGATTGAAGTGAAAATTTGAAGAAAAAAGCAAAAGAAGTTTGCTTGTTTTCAGAATTCCTTTATTTGTCCCACAATGGGGAAATTCAATTTTCACTCTATTTTTTCATTTTACACACACACACAGGCCCGAAATACACACACATGCACAGACAGGACCTATATACATATACCTATACCTATACCTATATACTGCCAGTGACCGGCGCCCCAAACATTTGGGGGTTCGGTGCCTTGCTCAACAGCACCTCGGCAGTGCCCAGGAGATGAACTGGCACCTCTCCAGCCACCAGTCCACACTCAATTCATGGTCCACACAGAGACTCAAACCAGCGACCCTCGAGTTCCTAGCCAAGTCACCTATGGACTGAGCTACTGCCGCCCCCAGTAAAGTGTCTGTATGTCTGACATTGTTTCACTCTGCAAACATGCTGTCACCATGTGTTCTCATGTGTTTACCTGCAGGGTATGCCGCTGCAGACGACTGGGCTCACTCACTATCAAGTTTATCTTTTTTAAGAATATTTTTATTGCAGGTTATTATTGGATAAAGTCTACATTGGTACATACAAGAAAACTTTTTTTCTATTTTATTTTCAATAACATAAAAGCAGCGTAAAATATCATACAATTAATTGGCAAATTCTATACACATCATTGGGCGAGGTACCTAAAAAGCAAGACTCATGTTAGCAAACAAGAGCACAAACCCTCTTAAGTTTCTCATGTAACTGGGGTCTTGTGGTTTCAAATTATGCAAAGCCAATCATAGCAGCTATTTCCCATTGATAAAAAAACAAAAAAAAAACATTTTTCATGTGTGAGCTATTAGTCAGGCACAGTGATGTTTAGCTCACATCCCTCCGCCTGGGATGTGATGACTGAGGAGCCCGGGCTGTTGGTGTGAAGAGAGGCTTAGACCCATAGGCTGATTACTGATTACCACAGCACTGCTGAGTATGCTAAAGCACATAGGCTCAAGGTGGGCTGGGTCACTATGATTAAGTGAAGGGGAGGGTAGGTGTTGTGGATTGGAGAGCGAAGAAGGGGACAGGGCCACTGAGACCCCACCAAGACAGAACTGCTGAGGTGGACTGAGTAAAACCATTACAGGCAAAATCTCCCTCCTGTGCTCTGTGGTTCCTCTTCGCCTGCATACACATGGGAAAACACTTTTGGAAGCTGTCCACTTTGTACCAGGAAAATATATAGATATTATTCTGTATAACTGCAATGTTTGGAGCACAGTGGAAGTTTCAGCGTATGCTCAGTCGCTGTTAAAAGTGTCAGTTACAGAGCCTGACCCCTTTCAAACAGTTGGGGGGAAAAAGGCCAAAGTGAAAGCGTGGAGTCAATCCCTCTTAGTGTGTTTAGGGTTGTGGAGTGTAGTCTGGAGGGGAAGAGGTCCAACAGACTCATGAAGAAATACAAAAAGAAAATGTGCTTTGGTAGAGGCAACAGTCTAAAAATGCTGACTTTAATCCAATGTGCATGTATGTGTGTGTGTGTGTGTGCGTGCGTGCGTGCGTGCGTGCGTGCGTGCGTGCGTGTGTGTGTGTGTGTGTGTGTGTGTGTGTGTGTGTGTGTGTGTGTGTGTGTGTGTGTGTGTGTGTGTGTGTGTGTGTGTGTGTGTGTAAAGACCCAGTGTGAAGATTATTAAATCCATTTGTGCGCATGAGTGTGTGTGTTCATGTGTCCCCTTGAGGTAGTTCATGATTTTATTGCCTGTCGACTTATTGCTACGGTGTAACTGTCCAATCGCTGGGGGTGAGGCCATAATGAAGTTGCCTTTTATTGTTTTAACAGTCAAAGTCAAGAGGCCACTTCCCAGGTGCAGGACACAGCTTTTTTATGCATAGGTGTGTATGTGTGTGTGGGAAGCACTTTTATGCACTGGTGTGTATAGGCTCGGAGGCATACATTTGACTTTAAGGACTACACTGGTGGTTTTTGCTAGTTAAAGCTATCTAACTATCATGAAGAATTTATATTTGGTGTTGTTGTTGTTGCATGTTTCCTAAACCCCTAAAAGTAGCTGCCCTCAAGCCACTCTTTAAAATGAGAACGTTGGATACCACCATTTTAACCAACTACAGTCCCTCAAATCTTCCTTTTATAGCCAAGATTGTTGAGAAAGTGGTTTTTAATCAACTCAGCAACTTCTTGAACTCAAGTGGACTTTTTGACAATTTAATCAGGCTTCCAAGCTCACCATAGTACAGAAACAGCTCTTATTAGAGTGTTAAATGACATAAGGTTGAACACTGACTCAGGCAACTGGTCAGTTCTGGTCCTGTTGGATCTCAGTGCTGCGTTTGACACTGTGGATCCCAGTTTACTGCTGAACAGGTCGGAAACCTGGGCAGGACTCAGGGGGACAGTCCTAAAATGGTTCAGGTCCTACTTGGAGGAGCAGAGTTATCCGACTGAGTGGCTATGACATGTGGAGTTCCTCAGGGGTCAGTCCTTGGACCCCTTTTGTTCAACTTATATATGCTGCCTTTGGGTCAAATTCTGCAGAACTCTGATGTCAACTATCACAGTTATGCAGATGACACAGATCTATCTTGCACTGTCTCCAGATGACTGCAGTCCAATGGTGTCATTATGTCACTGTTTAGAGCAAGTCAAAAATTGGATGAACAAAAAACTGAGATCATTGTTTTGGCAATAAAGAGAAGAGGGTTGCTGTCAGTGAACACCTTGAGTCCCTGTCTTTAGTAAAGACCAAGTCCGAAACTTTGCCGTGCTGTTAGACTCAGATCTGACCTTCAACAGCCATATCAAATCAGTCACCAAATCAGCCTTTTATCAACTTAAGAACATATCCAGAATTAAGGGTTTTATGTCCCAAACTGATCAGGAGATGCTGATTCATGCTTTCATCTCCAATAGACTCAACTACTGTAATGGACTTCTGACGGGACCCAGAAGAGATCTACTGACTCAGGTTAGAGAGTGGAGCACAGAGTTCAGACTAGACATGGTGAAGCAGCATGTTGCTGTTATGCTGCACACAACTGGAACAAACTACCAGCAGATCTGAAATCAGCCCCAACTGTGAGGACTTTTAAATCCAGGTTGAAAACATTTCTCTTTTCATGTGCTTATAGCTGAGCTCTTTTTAAATAACTTTAAACATTATCTATTTTCCTTCCTTTTCCTTTTTATTCTTCTTTGCTTCTGCTATTGTTTTTGTTTTTATGCTGTTTAAAAAAAATGTCTTTATGTAAAGCACATTGAGTTGCCTTGGTATGAAATGCGCTGTATGAATAAAGATGCCTTGTCTTGCCTTACAGTTAGAACTTTTTTCATTTATTTTTTCCACCTTCCTACCAGCCATTTCTGTTTGTATGAAAATCAATTCATTGAAATATAGTACTATAGTAGAAGTGAATGGGATCCACAGAAAATACAGTTTTCAAATGACTTTTTTTTAGTGAGGTCTTGGTGCTGGTTCTCTATAGCCCCTTTCACACACGCACTGCAAACCGGAAATTATCCGGACATTAACCGGCGGGGGTTTATGTGAGAATGCAAATGTCATTCGGACAAGGCGTCAAACAAAGTTTAACCTCCCAGCTCCCTAGAACAAAGACCGTTTAAGTGTGTCCATATGTGTCTGCAGCCGCTCATTAATCGGTGTATCGGATGGGGCATGTTGATGTTGTTTATGTCATGCGTTGGCCAAAGATGACGGAAAAAAACCTCCAACGGTGTAGAAGAAGAAGGATGAGTTACATAAATCAGCAACAAAAATGTCTAACTGGCAGACGACAAGATCTGGGGACTTCTGTCCGACACAAAAATCATCAGATAAATTTAACAAGTATTTCCATTAAAGGAAAACATATCTGACGTGGAGAATCTCCTGTTGTGTGCTGCATGTGCGACAGATAAACCGGACCTGATTCTCCTTACATTGTCACGTGAAAAGGGTTTATGTTGAGTTACAGTATATTGTTTAATGCAAATATACAGATATCTTTACCCTTGGACATATACAATAAAAAAATGAGCACTACAGTATTTGGCTAAATACGACAAGAGGAAAGTGAGAATTGGCTGTTGAGTGCTGATGTTTTGTAACACTGACAGTGGTTACACAGACATAAAACCAGAAGCTGCTTAGCATGTCAGAGATACCTTCAAAAAATCTAAAACACAACACTGTTGTTCAAAAAAAATCATTGATTTGACATATCTGTGATTTGAAGTAGACATTCTAAAACATGCAAAACAAGCGGTTTATCGTTTGAAAATCAAAACTACATTATCAGACCACTGCAAGTAATGAGCTACAGAGAAAAAAGGACACAATAAGGCAGGTGTGGCTGTTTTTGTCATTGACAGCCATAAGGGGCCATTGAAAGAGATCTGACCAACGACACAACGTGAAGAAACGCCACAATAGCTGGTCTTGTGACCAACAGCCTCACGGCCACACTAAATCAATAATCATTAACACTGTAGCTATGTCATGTTAATTACATACATAACGTTTTCAAAGCCCTACACCGAGTCACACAAAGGAGAAGCTGGAATGTTTGCTCTAATCAATAGACACGGAGCTCTTCTTATGACTCAGTGTACCGATGCTTTTTTAGATATAGACAATCTGCACTTAGTTTGTGCTCATCTGGAGAAAATTGATATTGCTGCGGAAGCACATATTAAGACTTAATAGATAAGCTGCCTGTCTTTCGCTCATGTGAAATCTGGAATCCACTCCAATGTTGCAAGCCACAGCATATTTGCCCTCCTGCCTGCCTACCATGCACACACACTCAGAGGGACACACACACACACACACACATACATAGACACACACGCACACACACACACACACACACACACACACACACACACACACACACACACACACACACACACACACACACACACACACACACACACACACACACACACACACACACACACACACACACACACACCAGACACACCAGACACACACACACACACACACACACACAAACACACACACACACACACACACACACACACACACACACACACACCCACACAGAGTATGGCTGCCAGGCAGGGTGGAATTATCAGAGATGTGCTTCAACTTGCCCAAAGACATTCCCCCAGAAACCATGGCAACCATAGGTATAGCAAAAGCATGTGTGTGGCGTGTTTACTTGCCTTTAAGGATCTCCAGTGCCCAACAGCCTCACACAGTCTGACTGACTGCACCAACCCTCGCTGGAGCCACTACACATCTTTCAGGAGCTGAATAGGGTCAAGCCTGCATGGCAACAATCTCTTCTTCCTTTGTGGCTCTCTGGGATCCTTAAAAGAAACCAGGAGGGCATAACACTCATTCACTAACTCACCCACTCTCTCTCTCTTACACACACACGAACGCACGCACACACACACACACACGCACGCACGCACGCGCGCACACACACACACACACACACACACACACACACACAGCTGCAGACTGTGGTGGTCTTAAGGGAATAGAAGGGTAAGTGCAATGCAACCTCAAACTGACCCTTGGTTGAATGAAGGTGTATGCATTCGTGCACACTTATACATGTGCGTGTGCACACACACACACACACACACAAACACACACACACACACACACACACACACACACACACACACACACACACACACACACACACACACACACACACACACACACACACACACACACACACACACACACACACACACACACACTAAAGAAGGTCTCAAGCACTCGGTTTCAAAAGGGGAATCCAGCATCACCACTCTTTTCATAGCAGGTATGTTTTGATACCTGGGTTGTGTACAGTTGAACGTAGATTCCTGAGCAGGGCTGGCTATGGGTGAGGAGGACAGCTAAGGGTCAGTTTACACATCTCTCCCTCTCTCTTTCTCTCCCTCTCCTCAATTATTCATACACTATAACATCCTTTGCTGCACCCAGCCAATCACCATAAGCCGAGAATGAGGAGAGGAGGCTTGGGGGAGGGCATGGAGAAACTTGGGAGCAAAGAAAGAGCCGATGAATCCGTTGGCTCCACGAAAAGCTGCCACTCACTCATTCACTGTGGGCTCCATTATCTCCTGAAAGGTATCAAGACACGGAAGTATCTGATTGCACAGGCACAAACTGTAGATGATACACACACACATGCATGTTCACATTTACACTCATTACATACAGCAGCATACCCCCCCCCCACCCCCCCTTTAATGCACACATATAGGCGAGCTCAAGGGACAATACTGCCGCCACAATTGCTGTGTAAGCATTAGCATAGTAATGGTTACTTGAATACAGGGTCAGGCACCGCTCTTCGGTTATTAGACCCACTTGAGGTGCCTTAAATCTAAAAGTGATCCTATTCAACCATGGCTGCAGGCTCATTTTAAGTGTCAATGCAATATTTTTCTAAGCCCTCACTGATATTCATGGGTTTGATGTAAACGTACATAAAGCCGGCTAACTGTGGCATAACGTGCTTTAAGTGCAAAGGTTTTCCAGCAGGTACAGATTAGGATCCTTGCCACTGCTCAGCTTGCCGAATGGTTTAATACACTTTGGAAAATGGGAAAACACTAGCTAGGTTTGCTAAGTCTGTGTCGATTGTATCAACGTTAAGTGAACCAAACTGAATTTCTATAGGAGGAAGCAGAGAAAAGTCTGATTACCTAGACATTACTTGGAGGAGCTGTATTTGACAATGCAAATTCCCAAATTAGTTAGAGCATCAAACGTATTTCACCCTGCCAGCTCCCTTCTGTAAAGACTATGTAATGTATGACTGAGCCCATGTGTGTATTGAGCAGGTAATTGTCTGGAGAATGCACAGTGAGAAGTGAAGATGGCAACGAAATGTCAAGCTGAAGAGACAACAAGATTTTGGAACTTCTGTCAATAAGGGCCTACACCGAAATTGTCAGACAAATTCAAAGAATGGTAAAGAGGTTGTTTATGACCAAATTATGTGCATTCTGCACCACCCTGCCCAGGTTCTACCCCTCATTTCTTATTCATAGTAAGTGAGAACGCGTTGGACACTGAATGTGTCCTGCTGTGTGCTACATGTGAGAAAGGGCAACTTCGGACAATGTCGGCACCTTAGTCCAACAATGTCCAGGGTTCATATAAGAAAACAGTTTAAGATATCCAGATTTGGGTCAAGCTCCAAAAACACTGGATCCTACATGTCCCATAATGTAGCATTATTGAGTATTTTATTGTCTTTGAATCCCCAACCCTCCTGCTAGAGTGGGCGCCCCCATATACAGAGGCCAATCTGCAAGGGACCCCCTATTTCCTATAAACCTTCAACTGTCCTGTCAAATGAAGGCATAAAAAGCCCAAAAGAATATTTTAAATAAATTGGTGTGCTCCTTTAAATCAGGCAGAATTCTACAATGGGACCCTAGGAGCCATCTTGTACCATCAGCTCACATTAGTTAAATGAATGAGACTTAATCTATCCAAGATGAGAGGTTACGTGTAAAGGTTTAATCAGCTATAGTGTTTCGTCAGATTATGAAAACATGAAATAATGTGTGTGTGTATTGTTGTGAGAAACTGAGCAAAAAGACTAATCATTGATCCTCCCTGGGGAGAAGCTTCCAGTGACCTCCTTCCCACAATGCACTGTGGTGGCTTCAGGGCAAAGGGTGTAGCTCAGAGCTGCAAGGGAGCGTTCCTCCTGCCCTGTAACACAGAGCCATTATCTTTATTATATTCCTCTTCTCCTCTGTCCCTGGTCTTCCTCTGTCTTTGAACTCAAAGTAAAAACACAAAAGAGAGTGGGAGAGCGTGGGACAAGAGAACGCAATAGAGACAATGAACACAGGTTTATTTTTAAATTAAAATATTGCATAATGGGGAAAATGAGCGAAAGGGGAAAATAATTTTTTAAAAAGGAGTCGGAAGAGAGAAATAGAAAGGGAAGCAGATCAAATTCTGTCCAATTACAGAAGGAGCTGAGGCGTAAAGTGAAATGGTTAATGGAAGGAGGAGGTATTCTTACTAATGTAAGCAGAGGAGAGGAGAGGAGAGGAGAGGAGAGGGGGGATACAAATGGGTCGTTGACAACCTTCTGTTGACAGTTGATACAAGAGCTTTATTTTAACAACTGAGTTAATGAGAATTTTGAAAAGGTTGAATAAGAACAAGTATTAAAATCCACATTAGATGCAGTGGCAAAACAATCTTGGTGACCTGCAAAACTCAAAATAAAGACAACACACAAAAAGACAACAAAAAAGGGAAGAAAATCCATGAAGGACACAAGAGAGATGATAAAATATAACGGACCTATTAGTGGAGGCCCACAGGATAACGACTGACAACATATAGTAATTACATTGGAGAAATCATAATATCTGCCAAATAATGAACATTAATAAGCACTTAAAGTGCCCGGAAAAGTGGAAGACAACGCTTCTAATTTGCTTTTCGTCTCTGACACCTTTGTGAGGAAGAGAATAATAAATAAATGTAAAAAAAATAAAGAAGAGAACATGTTTCTGTGATAGTGATGCATTTGCATAAGCAGGTTCATTCTACAAATGTTGGCTTAATGAAAAATAGTCTAATTTTGTAACTAACAAAAACTACAAGAACAAAATTCATCATGTTATAACGGACATGTGAAGTTTGCTATTCCCTAGTAACAGTGTGCTTATTATTTTTAACATGTTAAGCCCATATAAAAGATTTGTACTCCCCATCCTCTGGGCTTTAATAAGGAGCAAAAGTAAAAAAAAACACACGTGTCTCTTCATAGACTCACTGCTTGATCCTCTTTGAGAGCCAAATCTTTAAAGGCTCCTTCATGCCATCATCGTTACTCCTTTTAAAATATTAAACTCTGCAATAACATGGTTTTTATTCATATTTCACATGTACTGTTTTGATTTTTATGTAGGGCCCAAAAGGACTGGTAATTGGAGCATAAATGATACATTCAAACTGATATATAAGGGGAATAATACATCCTATTTTTTAACGTGAACTCTTATTGTGAATGCACAGATCTGTTTTTCAGCTGTTTTGTTTAATGATTTTTTTGACATTATACCATTATAAAACATAGAGGCATGTTATAAGCGTGTCACTCTGTATGTAAGCAACAGCCACTAGTTAAATTTTTATGTTTTCCACTCAAGATTATCTATGTGTGGTTGTGTGTGTGTGTGTGTGTGTGTGTGTGTGTGTGTGATGAGTATTATTGTGCACACTCTGATTAACAATCAAGTCAGTGAATGATAAATTAGGCAAGTCTTAATTCACTCACCACAGAAGGAATTGCAATCAAAAAACACACACACACACACACTCATACACACACACACACACACACACACACAGGAAAGAGATAAACAAATTAGTACAAAGGGGAGGAGATTACAGACCAAAGGAGTCTGCTCATATGCCATGACGCTGATTACTCTGAGACATATACCTTTCCCCTCATGATATCCTTCCACTGTTTGTGACTTGATTGTGTGTATGTCTCGTTATAGAGGTGGATGACCTCATATTTAGAGGACACTTACAGCGGATGGGTTCGATGTTTGCCTTAAATATAGCTTTAAGATTAGACTCCTGTTATCAGAATGAAGTAAAGCTGCAATTAACATTTGTTTTTTTTATTGAATAAGCTGTTAATTTTTCTTTTTATTAATTGTCTTGTTGAAAATGCCATTCACAATATCCCATATCTCAAGGTCGTCTTCAATTTACTCATTTTGTCTGACCAACAGTCCAGTCCCATACTATATTCCTATTTCCAGCAAATCCTCAGATTTGATGAGCTGGAACCAGAGAATGTTTTGGTATTTTAATGATCTACATGATAATTTAACTATCAGAATTGTTGTTGATTCATTTTTCTATTGATTCATTATTCAACTGAGTTTCTTCTTGACCTTGGGAACAACAAAATAATCCCAACTCATGGTCTGCTGTGTCACTCAAGGTGTAGCTGGTAAAAGTCGGGCTACTTTAAACTACTTGATGTACTATATTTGTAACCTGTCTCCGCCAGATGGATTGATTTGCAGAATTCTTATTTGCTCCGCATATCTATTTGGGGAACTCTCTGGAGATCTTTTGGGAAGGGGCAAAAATACTGGTTGCTGATTGGATAAACCATCTGTCTATCAGGCCAAATCAACCAATCAGATCAACGAAGGGTATGACTACTAACAGCGCGAGGCTAAGCTCAGAAAGTAAACAACAAAGGATAAAGGGGTTTGTGTAACGCAAATTTATGGATAAAAGGTACATTTTCAGGTGCCCAGTCCATATTCAAACAGGAGGATCCAAGTGTAAAAAAAGTGAGCGGTGAACAGAATTAGGGCTACCCCAGTCTGAAAATGTGCATGGATCAGGTCAGATTTGCATGCATCGCTTCACACTTAAACCTGCCTTAAAACCAACGCTGATTGGACGGTCACTTTGCTACAAATTTTCTCCGTCGCACACTCCTAGACAGATCTGCGAGTAAAATACAATGGAGCTCACTAGATCAGGATGGTCTCACAAACTACTATATTTGTACTGTATGTATTAATAATCTAACTCTGCAAAGTAGCTAGTAACTAAATCTGGCAAGATAATAATAGACCTTTTTGACCGTCCTGACAGGAAGTTAGGACCATATAAGGCTGTTGCCTTAGCAGAGTAAAAAGTACAATATTTGCTTCCAAATGTAGTGTGGTACTGTTTTAAGTGCTTAGGGGGAAACATAGAACTACATGTCTGCGACAAGTTCACCTGCTGAGGAAGATTGTGACTGTGATCAAAATCCCTCCCTCTTTTACTGTAGGACAAATTTACATTTCATTTGAGTGTCAGAACATGCTATTGTCCATGGCATATCCACTACTATTGGCTAACAATCCCAACTATGCAACTGTCCAAACTTTCAGTTTACTGCTTACCAATAGAGCAGAAAGGTTTCCCTTATCACAGATGCTTAGGGGTTAAGAGTATCTAGTCTTCTTACATGTCCTTGGATCAGGTCATTAGGAATGCAAAACTTTTTACAGCTGACAGGAAAAGTTCCCTGAAAGCTCCTCTGATTCCTCTAAAAGGAAACCACAGCATCACCTCACGAAATAAAGAAAAAAAAATCCTCGCCATTCTGTGTGAACAAAAAGCAGAAGTAGAGACTGTAGCACGAAGCAGGTCAGCCAGTCTCTAATTCTTATTTGGATTTTAAAATGGGATAATGATGATAATGAGTATGATTACCGAAATGGACGTCTTGGAGCACAATAATCTAAACTGTCCATCACAAAGAGAAAAAAGGATCCGCACATTTTTTGTGTGTGCCTGCGTGTTACAGCTTACAGTACTACTCTGTAAATGAACTGGCATTAGCATGCTCTGAAAGGAGCAGGGCCAGGGTTGAAGGGAGCAGGTGAAAATCTCACTTTGAATCATTTCCCCTCCCAGTCCCGGCCATTGTTCCTGTCCTCACACATGGCAGAGGCAGAAAGAAAAGATCCTATTATTCCAGCCCAAGCCTGTTCTCCTCGTTTATCGTTTAAAGAGGGGGAAGAGAGGGGGAATATTCTGATGGAAAGCAGGGCCTCAGTGGCAGCCTAGCAGTTGTGTGCCAGCTGAAAAGACTCTGCGGGCTGAAGCTGCGGCGGTGCCCACCACCTGCTGAGTTCTTTCTCCTTCATCTCTCCCTTCTCTCTCTGCTCTCTTTCTCTGCCTTTCACCGTCAAGCTCTCGGTGACTCAGCAGTCCAGGTTCAATTCAGGCTGAGGCCTCATGAAATAAAGAGAAAGAGAAGGGTACAAAAAGAGAAAAAAAAGATTAATTTCTTGAGTGGGAGAGTAAAAGGGGTGAAAGAAGCAGGCAGATACATAGGTACTGTATTTTGTTTTGCATTGAAAGAGAGGCCTAAGCTGCACCTGGCTCTGGATTTTCAAGTGATTTCAATGGGTGTTAAAGATGGACAAGGTTTACCTAACTCGCTCCACACAAATACAGGAGTGTAAAATCACAGCCTACAACTTTTAGTTTGTATATCTCATGCATGTCACTCCATCTGGGCATAAACTTTGGCCTTGTCTTGTTGCCATACCTGCCTTAGACATCCTCCCCAACCCACTGAATTTCAGATCAGGTATTGATGCTGAGCCTCTGCCGCATCAATACTGATGGGTTATTGATGAAGGAGTGAGTGAATCCTTGCACTGCATTATCATGAGACCAGTACTGTCAGGGAAACATCTGAGTGTGTGTGTGTGTGTTTGTGTGCGTGTGTGTTGTGAAATAATGAGATATGGTTAAAGCAAGGTGTTGTCATATGTACGTGTGCACTCTCACACCAAAAATCAATGAAAACCCACATAAATGGATATATATATATATACACATACATTGCCTGCAGCGTTGCACTTTTGTGCCAAGACACACATCCCAGTGGGATGGGATTCACTGCACTCTTCCCTGAGGAAAAAAGAGAAGGAGGAGGGCATGGTTAACTACATGGACAGAGGGAATGGCCCCACAGGCAGAGGCAGGGAGATGAAAAGATGGAACTATGAAGAAGAGACAAAGTGTTGGACTGCATGAATAGGACAGAGCTTTGCATCAGAGGGGAAGGCAGCAGTAAATCAACATCTCTCCCCCTGCCTCACCAGGAGCAGCATCTCCGACAACCTGGGGCTCCGAAGCATACATTCAACACACTGTTAATAATTGATGGGAATCAAAACATTGAAGAGATATGCACACATGACCAGAATGCATAAATCCAACTTGTGGGTGATCCACTCGCTCTCTAGGGGGATTTATCAGTCTGGTTTGTAGGCAGCTAGTATATCATCTCTCAGTCTTTAACTTTGGACCAATAGCAGTTTCTTTGCATTTAGTTTCTGCATGACTCGTTCTCACTGCCAATCATTTTTTCCACTTCTGCTTTAAAACCAACCTGATCACAGAACAAGTGGAACTTTTATTCAACAAATACATAATAAAGTTTGGTTGGTTGTGCACACCTGTTTCTTAAACCTCTGGTGTGTCTAAATCTTTATAATATCATGTTGTTTTTTCAAGCATTGCTCACACCACCAGAACATGAATATTTCACTCAAAGCAAGCATCATATAACTTCAATGAAGTGTTGGAATAAGCTGAGCATGTGATAGAGAAACATGTCTTTTTTGATACATTTGAAGAAATTTCAGGCGTAAAAAGATCAGGTCTTTGAAAGAAATGTTGCTTGGTGTTTTTAAAATATTAAACTCTGAAACGACATGGTGTTTTATTCATCTTTTTTGTTATGTACAAACGTTTGTGTAAAAACAAGTCAATAAGAAAGTAAATTAGTTAAAGTTAAAACAGAGCCAGTGACCAAGACAAGAGTGCCTCTGCCTAATATCAGCATGTAGACAAGAAGGTCATCTGGCATTGGAGATAAAGGTGGGTGTGGGTCGCCTCTGTGTGTGTGTGTGTGTGTGTTTGTGTGTGTGCACCCCTTATAACAGACGCTGTCCATCTCCCTCGCCCACCATGGGCAGGCCAGGCATCTCTCATCCACATTCCTCAGATAATAGAGGACCATCCCAGACGAGCAGAGGCAAGTCTGGACCCACCTGGGCAGACCCTGGTAAATTCCTCTCATGCTCGCAGACCCACTGGGATAAGAAAAACTGGGGAGAAGTGGGGGCATTTTTAGGAATTTCTCAGCAGCATTTGAATGCTGCTAAGCTTGGTGCTTGTTCTCAAGGAGGCAAAAAAAACCCACCTTAATGACCCCTCGCAGGCAAACAGACACTCCAGGTCTTTGCTGTGGGTAATGTCCACCCTGTAACGACCCATCACCCACCCCCCCTCCGCTCTCACTATTGTGTTTACTTGGCGCTGATGTTGAGGGGGAGAGAAGGGCTCGGGTGGGGGAGGGCAGGGTATACGGCTACCGACACCAGGGCCATTGTTACTCAGCGACCCCCATTCAGGGTCATTTAGCATGTGACACCTTTAGGGGCACAGCGTATTACTAATGGCACAGAAATAAATGTGCCAGCTCCCTACACTTCTGATCTGAGCCAGGATGGTAAGGAATAAGGCAGGAGAGAGAAGAGGTAGGTAAGCTGGATGGCACAGGGAGGGCAACATTGACAATTGAATCAATATTAGGGACAAGGTAGAAACAGAAGAAACGTACAATGGATGGAGGGCTGTGGGCAGCACTAACGTAAAGCAGACGAGAAGGTTGAAGGAGCTCATCTACATACCTGAGGAGGGCGTGTGCGCGAGTATGTCCGATCTATGCAAGTGTGTGTTTACTGTGATTGACTAGAAGGTCAGCAGCCCACAGCCATGGCCATTCCTACCTGGGCATCAAAAGGAATATGAGAAAGAGACACTTGGGGGAGGGGGCTGCAAAAAGGTTGAAAAAGGCTCAGTGATTTCCACAGCTGGGTCTCTCCTAACTACAGGAGGTGGAGATATAAAATGCATAGGTGAAGCCCATCATGTTCATTTTTAATGGAGATATTATTTCATCTTGAATAAATAGTTTTATTTTTGGGAAATCTGTTATTTCCCCTTAGGCTGAGCATTAGATAAGAAGATTGATGCCCCTCTAATATCAGGTAAATATGAAGCTATAGCCAGAGGTCGATAAGCTTAGCATGATGACTGGAGGAATTGACTGCTGATTGGAGGGGCACATGGGAGGTCATAGGTCCATATAACCCATATATCAGTCAGAAAGACTTTTGTCAACAAATTGAGCATTTATTGCAGATTATTATAGTTAGATTTGACTGAAAAGGCTCCGCTGTTTGAGGGAGCTGAACCGCCCCGAGGATTCTGCAGAGCTAATCCCCAAGGGAGTTTAAAAAGGCCCTCAGACACTTAATGAGATAGTATTGGTCACCAACATATAATCCATCAATAAGTTCATGATATGTGACAGCTGATGTAGATCAGCTGATGTGAGCAGAACTTCTGTGCTCTGCCTAAACTAAGACTATGCTTTATTACTTTAATGCATCGTTTTTTCAGTTTTTGCTGCAAAAAGTTTTAAGTGCCTTTCTAAATGTCACCTGAGGGTTTGTAGTGACTACTGGCATTCAGTGCATTTCCCTCACTGTTTGGCATATTTCAAGAGACTTTTCCCATGGCCAAATTACAGGTTTTTGCATGTTTGTTGTCCACGTAAAACATGTTAATCCCAAGCGCAAAGCTACAGCTACACAAGTTAGTCATGAGAAAATAAATACTAATTAGCAATTAGGTGTGAGCCATGACAAAGTTCTGATCATCGCCATTTTCATAGGAGTTTTGAAGACACCATAAGGAGGTACAAAGAGGCCAGAAAGTCACTGTAAAGTGGCATTTGTGGCAAAGTTAAATTGTGCAATGATGTGGTAAAAGGAAACGACTCAAGAATCATGATCACATGTCAACAGGGAAACTAGCTTCCACAAGTTGACTCGTCAACTGCCACTAAAATACTGTTGGCAGAAAACGTGCTTACACCTATCTATGAATTAAAAAACAGCCATAAAATGAAGTCAATACCTCCGTCAAATAGCAAATGCTGCAAGATTCATTGAACTGATAATAGCTGCAGGGCTCTAGTATAGTCATTTGTCCCCACCCTGTAGCCTACCCAACTTCAAAAGGTCCCTTTGCATGTTTCCCTTATAGTACGTGTACTGTCTATAAAGAAAACTGCCAACAGGATTTCATTTCACTTCACTGGAAGGAAATACACATGCACACCACCACATAACAAGTGTCACTTAGGCATGTATGTGGCATGTACACAAATCAACCCCAAGGCAAACTGCACAGGGTAGCAATACCTGAAATGAGACAAGAAATGTGACTTGTGAGTGGGGAGACAATTCCCATTAGGTATTATCTATGAACAGGATCACTTACACGACAGAATCAGACCTGTTCTCAGTAGAGAGAGGAACACAAAACACACAAAAGTCAAACAGTCTTGGTTTTCAATCAAGCTTTTAATGAAAAGATCATAAAATAACAGTTTATTTTTCCTCACTGCTGTACATTAAGACTGCAAGGTTGTGAGTGCTGAGGTCAGCTGTATTACACTTTTATGACACTTTGAGTTTGCGAGCCCCATCGCTATGCACGGCGGTGGCTCTGACCTGAATACGAGCTCTCTGAGGAGTGGAGATAAAGAGAGAGCCCAGCCTGGGTGCTGCCAAAAGCCACAAAAAGGGTCACAGAGTCTCACCTTAAATACTAGTGTTTGCATGTTAGGTTGTGTTTGAAGTCTAGACGGTGGCATCTCTGCATGAGGGGAGGTGTATGCGCATACATGCCAGCAAAAGTGTGTGTGTGCGCGCCCACGCACGCCTTTGCATGTGAAGTGTGTTTTCCAAGGGGGAGGGCTTCTTGGGCCTTTAATTATAATCAGCAAAGACCCTACACGTCCTTTCCAGAGCCTCTCAGCCACGGATCCTGATACATTATTGAGAGGATGTTCCTGAAGAAAACAGACCAGAGAGGAAGCCTGATACACCCACTTCATGGGCAGCTCCACTAATCAACTCTTCAAGTACAATTTTTTTTTTAGCAGCTGACCATGTCTTCACTTAATGTAGTGCACGTCAAAGTGACACTGTGCCTTTGTAAATTCGTAAAACAGATGTAAATTAAATGAAAGGTTACATATGAAAAATATGCTGCTACGAACTCCATTTCAAAAAGGATATTTTGGTTACAGATGGACGGCAAAAAAAAAAAAAAGTATAAATGCTGAGATGTAATGGCAAGATAGCACATTTCTGTAAACACTGAAAGTTTTGAGGTAATTTGGTGCTTTCTGTTTTTCGGTCACTTCTGCACAACATCACTGGATGTACAGTAAATACTGTAGATGCAGCAGCGCTGAGGATAAAGTCGCCTACGCAGTTACAGAGATTACAGAGGGTCGATGGGCCAAAGCAGGGGGTCAGGTGTATCGGAGATAAAGCAAGGGACAATAAAGCTTAGAAATGCTTTAATGGCACTGGAGGCCATTTTAAAACTGGCTTTGGTTTAGTCTGCCGAGGTAAGAAGGAGCATCTCCATAATAACTGGACAGACCAGCCCCTCTAATATACAAAATGCCTGGAGAGGATGGGAACAACTGTACAGGGTGTAACAAGAATAATACAGATACTAAATGAGATGGAAACTCAAATGCTTAGAGCCAAGTATTCTCTCAGTTGCATTTCCTGCTTTGTATATTCATTTAAAGCTTTTGTAACACTGCATAATGATATGATATTTCAAAAAACACACAGGAACAATGATGAGGTAAGTAGAGAAAGACAGAGTAAACCGTCAGTTAAATAGGAACTGATATGAGAGCGCCCAGGTCTTCCCAGAGGCTTTGAAAAAACATACAAAGTGCACTTAGTAAAGCTATCTCACCCAACGTTTCTAAAATCCTCCGATGTAGAACTAATAGACACTAAAAACATATACGTCATGTAAAAGAGAAAGAAGTAGCAAGTGGTTTAAGACAAGAAATGTATCAATAGTCATAAGAAAACTACCGTTGTACAGAGAGAAGTGTAGATTATATGCATGTTGTGGTGAATGTGTTTGTTTTTTTTAAAATGGCATCAGCATGGCAACACCCAGGAAGAGCAAGCTTGAAAAGATACAGTAGCCTCCGTTCTGCACAGGCAGGTCCTGCCTGTGTCCACAGGCACACACAAGGGGTTAAAGTTGAACTCCTCTGGTGTGCAGTCATTTAGTGAGAACTCAAGAACGTGGGCAGAAAACACCCATATTGAACCACATGAAATAAAAACCCTACAGACAGTCGGGTATAACTGAGAAAGAAGATAATAAATGCCATAGACCATTTTCTTTGAGTTGGAAAAAATAAAATCAGTTCTCCCACAAAAAAAAGTCAACTTCACAGATTGTGGTAAATGGCTATGTTTTGTGTCATTTTTGATTCTCAGCTTGAAATCCTTAAAACGAAAACAAAAAAAGGGGGTCCTGCCTCCACCTCAGTCTCACACGCTGAGCAATTCTTTGCAGAGGTGAGGGCAGGACCAGAAATAAATACATTCATCACTGACAATAGACATTTGATAAAAAAAAAAGAACACTGTCAATAAGTGTTTGCACCAACTTTGTATGAGGCCCGGCCAGCCAGAGTTTTGTGCTGCTTTTACCCACAGAAAACAGGCAGCTAAGAAAAAGAAAAACATCATAAAAGCAGAGAAACGACAATAACATTCACAGTTAAGACTACCAGATAAGCCTGTTTACATGCAGTGAGCAAATCAAAGCTACATTCTCCAGATTCGTTTCAAGAACCTCCAGCATAAGAGACGTACCTAAAACAACCCAAACCATTCAAGCATCACCCACCCACTCCTACAGAGACCCAAGCAGCAGAGGTAGCCCTCAAGTGCATTTGGGTAAACACAGAGACACAAAAATTGAGCTAAAGACCCTGACTAACAATGCCTTTTGATTAATACGTCAAGGACGCACTGCCCACCCCCAACACTGTGGTTCCATCTGAAGACAGGCCAGAGGGCAGGGGGTCTGGGGCGCAGGGTCACCCCAAAGCCAGCTGGCAAAGAGGGGGGCAGGGGTGGGGGGTGCCCCTAAACCACACACCCCTCCCCTTATTGAATATGCAGCAGTTCACCCCATGTTTGACTCTATGCTTTTGTTTTGGCAGCAACTTCTGTGGTAAAGCATCTTTTAAAAAAATACACACAAAATCACCTCTCTGACTGGCCGAGCCTCGACTGAGGTCTGTAAAACTGTAAAAGTTTATGTAAACAATGAGATAAATACATATGTTTCTTTTTAGAGCCACACATGGTTCCATAATCATTCAAATGTGCTTTGGTTTAAAAAATAGTTTGTGGATTTGGGTATGAGCTTTTTTTTTTTCTTCTTAGTTCTTTGTACAACTTTGCAACTATTTCTGAACATACTGTGTTACTAACTAAAATGTAGACTTGTTTCGAGCTGCCTCGCCTTTGTCAAGGCTCTTTGTGTTAGTTGAAAAAGTACCCCCCTGTTTGTCTTAAATATGAAACTAGTGTTTTGCTTTTCCCATGATTAAAATACAGAGAAATCGATACAATACTATGTCTTACAAATGTAGCTGAGAGTCTGCATTCACAGATGCAGAACAATCCCTGAAGTATTTGAGTAGTAGTACTAGTAATAGTAGTAATAGTAGTATGGTCACAGTTTGGAGTTCGTAGTTTTTTTTCTTCGTTGTGTCAAACAAGCAAGCATTCAAATGCAGCTGCAAAGTCTTTTGCAGAGATGGCTAGAGATCTTGATGTACAAAAACACCTTTTGCATGACAGACATTATGCTGTACTGCAGTAAGTGCTGACAAGTACAATAACGTTTGAAGGCAATGCATTGTGGACTCCCTCTTAAGATAGAAGAGGTCACAAGCAACAGTGGATCAGGAGATAAATAACATGTTTGTGGTCAGGGGGTGGGGAGTGTGAAAAATTCATAGATGTACCATGCAATCACTAAACAGCAACTGCTTAACAGCAAGACACCAACATCCAACATAACCATGTAACAACTCTGGGAGTCCAGGACGCAGGTACCTTAAAACGTGATGTTTGTGTAACTGTAGCTGCATCCCTATAATAACAAACATTTCACAGACCATAACATGAGGACAAAAGAGGAATAAAAAAATCAAGAAGACAGTTGAACCAACAAAATAGAGGAATGCCTATACCAAAAACTTGTAGTGAAGGTTCATGCTCCACAGTGTAACTTAAGAGTAGATACACTGGACAGGTATCAGTGAAACCCACAGACAACAGAGGGGCCATTCCCAACCTATGGTTGCTTATGATGAAGTACAGCTTTAAGAGGTTTAAAATAATTTAAAATCATTCTGTGATACAATGGAATACAATCAGAAACAAAAGGATGCCACAGGAGACCAACAAGTTGTCCAACTGTCCAGTGCATCTCTGCTTCTCCCTTCTTATTACAAGTTTTCACAAGTCTGGCTCAAAAAACTAACAAGCAACTTGAACTTCACATTAAAATTCTGATTATAATTCCTATCTTTTTTTTCTTTTTCTTTTTTTTTGGTCTGAACAGAACACATACTGTCATCAAGTCCTGTTTTTAAAGTCAGGGAATATAAAGTGATAAGGACTCTGGATACAAACAGAAAGAAACCCAAAACATGTTTCGGGGAACACGTTTTGAAACTTTACCATTTTCGTTAGGTGGTAAAGTTTACATTATACCGGCCCACCAATCAGCACAAGCTTTCCTTGCAAACCACAAGAACCTCCCTCAGTCTCAGAGTCATTGGCCAAAACTCCATCAAAAGAGTGGATTTCTTTGTCTGGACTTAGAATATAATTAATTTGTTTTATACAGCAAAAAGAAATCAAAAGTGAAATAATTTAGTATGCTATATATCTTAAGTACATCTTTTTAAAACTTTGGTTATGAACTTGTCTAGCAATGTTAGTTAGCTCTGTTCTCCTCAACATTCATAAGATCTTTGGAACAATATACATCTACACTAACTAACCACTAATTGCTCCAGGCAGGAAGCTTCAGTACACTTTGAGGTGGGGCCACAGTGAGCAGGGCGCCCAAAAAGCTATATCTGACAAGTAAAACAACAGCTAAAAACAATAATAATGTGTAAAATCTATGAGCATTAAAAACCTGTGTTGAGAGATGGGCAGGTTAAAGCATTAGGTGAAAAGTTACCATAATCTACACAATTTTTACAATTAATTACATAGGAACTTTCAACTAATCAACATAGAGTTCGTAAGAGTAATCAGAGGTAGCGAGGTCACAAGCCTATATAAATAGACTTTTCTTTTTTGAGGGGAGGAAAGCTATACAGACAAAAGAAATAAACGTACCCACTGAACATAACATTCAGTCTAAAACACCCTCTCCTTAAGCCCATTAAACTGCCCCACCCCCCACCCAAATCCCTCCCCTCCACAAGAAAAATCCAAAGACTTTCCAGTTTAAACATTCACTGAAACATTACAAGTTCTTTAAGTAAATCAAGTACCTCAAGGGGTTCATCTTTCAACCAGGATTCATTCCTGGGAGCACTAGCAGGCAAAAACCGAAAACAATGAAAATCCTCTCTGAATTACCGTAAACAGCCGTAGACAGGACTTTGAGTATTTGTGGTCTGTAAAAACTAAAACTTAATCCAATGTCATCCCACCATTTCTTTCAGGACTTTCAGTTAAAGCATGGAGATGGCCCCAACCCCAGTTACCCCTCCTCTAACATATAGACCCCCATCACCAACATAGCAAAGGATATAAAGCTGTCAGGGTAAAAATAATATTTTTGCTGAATTATTGCCAGTATTGTTTGCACGGGTTTTTTGGTCAAAATAGCACTGGAGTACAGAGGGGACTCTTGAGTTCATCAGTTTGAAGACCAATCTAAAAAACTCAAAAGGTAGAAGAGAGAAAGGCTGCTAAGGGGTATGAGGTGAAGGGGCATGACTTTATATCAGTACCCACATTCACATTTGACAGACTTTCACTGCAGACCAGAAGTCATGCCACTCCGCCATGGCTTTGTGACTTTGGAGAGAGACAGGAGTAATTGTCCCTCTAGAACTCCTGAGAGGTGAGCAGATGTCGCTTGATATAAATGATGACGTGATCCTTGCATCAACAAGTTCCCACTGTCACCAAAAGCCCACAGTGGCAAAAAGCTACATCATTCACTCAGCCAGGGCGCCGTAAACTGGAATTAATACGTAGAACTGCGAGTGTCTGCATGTGAATGTGTACATGTGCGTTTCTTTGCTGTTGAGATGGAAAAAAAGGTAGAGAAATGTCTTTTGTTTCAATTCCCAGAGTTCTTTGGCTTGATGCAATTCTAAGAGGGTGAGGTGTGCATTCTCAGGTGACTGATGAGGTTGCGCTGCTGGGTAAACTTCCCCCCGCAAAGCTGGCATTCATACGGCTTCTCCCCAGAATGGACACGCATGTGCTCCGTCAGACGGTACTGGCGTGTGAAGCGCATGCCACACTCTTCACATGCAAACGGCTTGAGGCCAAGGTGGCTACGCATGTGGCGTGTCATAGTGCCCCTCTGGGTGAACATTTTGCCGCAGATGTTGCAGGGGAAAGGCCTGGTCAGCCAATGGCTCTTTTCATGTTGTCTCAGTGTTGCCGGGTCTTTGTAGCTCTTGCTGCACACTGTACACTTGAACGGACGCGTTTCAGAGCCAAAGCTGGAGGGACCCACGGGGGCAGAGAGGTCCTCTGCCTCCTCCTCATCTTCCTCTTTCACAAAGGTCCCTCCCTCCTCTTTGATGTAGAGCTCATCCTCATTGTGTGTCTCCACATGAGCATTGAGCTGCTCAGAACTGGGGAAGCCCTTACCACAGGGAATGCACACATAGAGGTTGTCTCCAAAAGCGGGCTCAAAACCTTCCTGCCGGTACACGTAGTTGGCGCTGTGGTGTCCCCCTCCGTTTCCTCCTCCACCTCCTGCAGTCTCTCCATCACTTTGCCCGCTCTCATCTGTGTGGTCCTGGCCGTTCTCGCCTCCTTCCTCCTCATCTTTACACTGGAAGGACTGGTCAGAGCGGCCATCTTTAGGACCCACGATCACCCCATTAACCAAGGGCCTGTCATGATCTTCAGACTTCAACCCTGACGCTTCCCTCTTAGGCCATTCGTTCTTGCGAGCACCCTGCCGGGATTTCTTCTGGGGTGGGGGGCCATCAGGATTGTTTTGGGTTTCCTCTGAAACTTTAGAGGCAGAGTTGAGCTCCATGGTCTCTGAGCCACAGGTGTCTACTCCTGGTAGGGTGGTAGAGGAGTCATCCAGTGAGGCACTGTTGGTTGTGGATACTGAGGCAGATTGAGGGGACTCTTGGGAGTTGCTGTGTGGGCTGAGGGCATCAGTGGCTGTGCCCACAGAGGGAGGGCTCTTCTTGGACAGGTCTAGTCCAAGGTCTGGTTCCCCAGCACTTCCTCCACTGCTAAGGTTACCATTACTGCTGCCATTCCCCCCATTGCCATTCCTCCCAGAGCTGCCAACAAACATTTCGTCATCTGAGAGCTTGTCCCGAAGGCCTTCATCTGGCTGTGGCTGGTCGGCATCAGAGGGGGTCGGAGGATAGTGGTTGTTGGGGCCAGCAGGGGTAGAAGTGGAAAGGCGCTGGTTGTTGAGGCGTAAGCGGCTAAGGGGACCTGGAGTGGAGGGTTTACCCGGCAGGGGTTTCCCACCACTGCGCTTGAGCTTCTTTCTGCACAGAGCAGCGAGGTCGTGGAGCTGGAGGTAGCTGGCTGCGGTTAAGAGGGCACTGAAGTTCTGCTCACTGCTCTGGTCCGATGAGGACAGGAGCTTTCCAGTGTAGATGAAGTCCAGAACTTGTCTGAATACAGAGGGGTTAACCATCTCTGTGTCGAGGTTAATGAGGTTATCGTGGAGGACTAAAGATTTGAAGTAGATGCTGCTCGCCGCCAGGATGTTCTTGTGGGCACGGAAGAGTGCATTCTCCACCACAATGATAACATCACACAAGAAGCCCTTGGCTCTTTGCTGGTTGAGTTGCAGCAGCAGTTGTTTGGCATGATTTGGCAGTTCCATTTCCACCTTCCTTCCTTCTTTCCTTCTCTCTCTCGCTCTCTCTCTCTTCCTACACGAGCACCACCTGAAGCTGAAAGAAAAAATATGAGAAAGGTTATTGTTACATTGTAGACATGAAGAATTACTGACACCATGATAAATGACAAATTGTTCAATACAGTGTGTAAGGCAGAAATTAAAGGAAAATAGTGGTATTTAACAGGGCACACAAAATGTTTCCACATTCCAGTTGACGATGAGAAAAAGCCCAAAAATGTTAATCAATTTTGTGCGAGCTAGTTGAATTGACAGAACTTGCGTTTTTCAAAAGCAGTATGTTTTTGCTCAAGCTAAATGTATTCTTGTTTACTGCAGCCGTCAGCAGTATTACAATTGAATACAGGTTAAAAAAAACTGACTGTTTACAGTTACAGTGTTTGCATGTCTGACAAATCTCACAATTAACCTGCATGTGCTATGACTCCCACAGTGAATACATCAGTCTAACCTGTTAGCTCTCATGGGGAAATTAGCAAACCATTAGCATAGCGTGCCACAAAATCGCATAGCAGCTTCGAAATGGAAACCCTTCCCTTCCGCTTAACGTCCTTTCTAAACAAATTGCAACCCTACAAGGATCAAGTTCTGATACACATTGCGACTGTTCTGGCACAAAAGTCACAGGGGGGAGAAGAAGAAAGGGTGAAGTAACTACTTTTCTAAAGTGCCTCCCCTCAGCTTCTCTTCTCAATCTCCGGAGTAACTCTAGTTTCGGTGGGGTGCCCTCTTTGGAAACTCGGCTCACTCTGGCCTCCATTAGGTCATGGTAATGTCAGCCCTGCCCCATTGTCTGGGGGTGGGGGTCGGTGCCACAGCAGGGCCGGGGGGAGGGATTAGGTGACACCTGAGCAGGTAAAACTACACAGGAGCTAGGGCAGAGGAGGGGGCAGAAGGTGTGGCTCAAAGACAAGGACAGCAACACCTGATCCTCCAGAGAGGCCCTCATTTATGGAATTAGGACAGATGAATCACATCAACTGTTAAACTACACAGAGATGACCTAGTACACACCACAGTGCTCTACTTCTAGCCTGACACTGAAAACACATTTTGTTAAAGAAATGCACCGCAAAATATGCAAAGAGCCGATCCACAGCTCAAATGTGATGTAACAGAAGTAGTGTGCTTTAGTTGGAGGAGCAGGGAGTGCCCTTGACTTATGTTTAACATGTTCTTAAAGCCCTGGGCATGCTGTGAAAATAGACACACATCTTTAATGCCCCCGATCAAAGCAGGGTATACCGTATTTCAGGAGATTACACAGTAATGCTTAACTCAAGCCGTAAATACACGTGAAAATGTGCCATTTCAACCTAGTGCCAACTAAGAGATTTACTGAAATTCAAGTTTCATAATATGCAGCAGAAAAGAAGGGAGAGGTTGCTAAACTCGGCCTCGAGTGACAGAAGCGTCAAGCCTGATTGCAAAGACATACGCCAGAAATATGTTTCGCAAAAGCCCCTCTGGAATAAGGGTTCATCTGAAGGCTGAAATTCACAAAAATGTATCAGGCCAAAGCTCATTCTAAAGTCACAGAGTGTTATGTTGGATCTATAAGCCTCCACAAGGAATGAGACATTTCAAGCACAGTAATGGCACGCTGCATCACAACTTTCATAATAAACAAGGCCTTGAATATACTGGCCAAGGACCTACAGATAAGCATTACAATCCCCACAGACTCTGATGAGGGAAAAACTCGCATAAAAAACTGCCGCTCAAGACAGTGACAGTAAAGGCAGGTCTGGGTGGTAAAGAGCACAGGCAACACTGAAAACCATGCAACAACAAGGTAAAAATAGTGAACTGGAGATGGCTGGCTGATGTATCAAAGCCAGCTCTGTTGGAACAGTCAGGCTGGCTGATACAATCAGCTGGAGTGATCATTACTCTCAGGTCCAGGCCTGGGCTTGCCGCCTCTGCTTTGACACTTCTACATGGTCTTCTTCTTCCCCTCCCCCGTCTTTCCCCTGCTACTCTCCCCTCCTTTCTCTCTATGCTCCCACCCTCACCAGCCTCTCACTGGGCATGCAGATACATCCCAGGAACAGTTTGCTGTTCCCAGCGTGAATTATAATGAGCTATTCTAGAATACATAACCCAGATCTGCAGTTAATCGCACAATGTGCTACAGGGGCGTGTGACATTCAGCCCTGCAGGCGGTAATGGAGAAGAGGGCTGCTAGAGAAAGAAGGGCCTCCGCTATGATGCCAGCCAGGAAGCCATATATCAGTCAAGTCTCTCCCTTAACATACACCTCTGCAAGCTTTATGGGGGGGATTCAAGAGGCTTTTCCAGCAGGCCGACATAAAAAGGGGGCTGGGCTCAGAGTAGAGAAGCCAGCTCAGAAGGAGAAGAAAAACAGCCCTCCCCCACTCCCTCCTCTTCTCATCCCTCGTTCTCGTTCTCTCTCTCTCTCTCTCTCTCCTGCCCCTCACCCCCCATCACCCACACCACTACCCTCTCCCCCTGGCCCCTCCAGTGCTGTGCTGTGCCGGCTGGAATCCAGGGAGCTGCTAATGGATTACGGCTGATCTATATGCAGCCAGGGTGGGACACGTGTAGGCCCAGCTCCCCTTCCAATGGTGCTGCCCAGGAAAGCAGGCTTAATACCACAGGAGACAGAAAGGCCTGCACCATCATTTCAGCTCCATCTGTGATTGCATGGCACTCCTTGCAGTTTGTTGAAACACTTTCAACACCATATCCAGGTGGCTGTTCTGTTACAGCATCGCAGCCTCACAGTCATGGATGACTTAATTAATCTTAGTTGGTTATACATTATAAAATGAACAAAGCATAACAGTTTGTGCAAATATGCAACTGACAAAAACATTATTCATGTTTATACTAATCCATTAAAAATATATAATGGATGACGCATTAAACAGCTAGAACGATGTTTAGTATGCAGGATGACTAGTTCATATGTTTAATGTAGTTGGCAAGCAGCATTTCCTGCAGGGTTGAATGCATCCTGTATTGTTAAGCCCTCTGCAAAGACTGGCAGGGAGCTTTAGAGATGGCATGATAGCTGGTCAGGACGGTTCTGAGACACAATACTTGCTCTGACCAAATATGGCACCACATACCAACCAAAGGCAGCTCTGGGCTTGGACTGCAGACCAGGGTAGACTTTGCCCTTCAAGAACAGGATCAGCTTACCTTGCCTGCAGTATTAACCTTTTCGAAAATGGACTTTGGCTTAATGATAGAGGGGGAAATCTCATTTTCAAAACACAGCACCCCACTGCTTAGCCTCAACCTTGACTTGTTTCAGGAGCCTGCTGATGAGGAGATGAGAAGACAGGGATGTTTACACAGACTAGACAGACGCGATCAGGATTACATATCCGTGTTTTGCTCCGCGAGGAACTGAAAACTATTGTGCGTCAAAGTGCCCCCAGCAGTGAATTAATGTGTGTCTCCTCTAAATGAAACCGAGTACACTAGAGAGCTGGATGATCTGGTTTTACTTAATTTCCTGGTGCCTGTCATTGCATCCTCTTCCCAAGGAGTTTATGGATTAAACAGCAAGCTAGTAAACCTTTCAGAGTCAGTGTTCATGCAGTGACGGTGACTGAGAGAGCAGTGGGCTGTGGCACTAATCTCCTGAACAGAGGGTAGAGAGCCAGAAGAGAGCTAGAAGAGAGGGCAGAGGTGAGGCAAAGTCCTGTGGCGCAATAACAAAACACACCCTACTACTGTGAAAGGTCACCTGCTTAACAACCAATAGAAAACAAGACTAGGTAGGATTTTAAAACACAAATATCGCAGGGTTAGCTTTCAAATTGATTCCATTAAAGAATATACAGTAATGACTTTGTAAAAACCTTGTAGATGGTCACATAGTGCAGAAGATGTGCCAGAGAAACAGATTTGCAGGTAAAGACTGCTTGAAGCAGACAGAGAAAGAGAGCCAATCATGTACATGAGCAAAGGGCCTCCCTAAGTGCACACACTCACACAGAGACAGTGCACTTAAACACATGCACACAGCACACACCCCGAATACACACACCCAGAGAGTATGCTGGTGGGCAGAGAGAGTGGGGGAGGGTCTAGGGGGATGGTACAAAGCCAGTTTGAAATACAAACACTGAGCAACCACCTCTGAGCCATTTCAACATGGCTGACAGTGCTGCATGGGTAAAGCTGATCCACACAGGGCTCATGGGCACAGCAATTATCTGAGTTTCACTTCTCTTGTGAGTGAAAGGACGACTCACAGTACAATGAGAAGATTAAACAGAGCAGCTGTGCTTTGCTGCTACCCGCTCTAGATTTTCTTTTACACCTGTGTAATATCTGCTGCATCAGCAGGGAACCCCATAATGATCTTGTTTTAAAGAGAAATTCTAGAAACTTTGGTCCACAGTTAATATTTAATTGCTCAAAAAAAAAATAATAATTGTGTAAAATTAGGTCAGGGGAATGGGTTTATATGCAGGTGGTCAGTATTCAATTTCCCCCATATGTTTTTTAACACCGTCATATTTGGAGTGCAACAGTAATGGAGATTTCTTTTCCTTTTTCAGAGCAATTAGTTTGGGCAGGATGCACAGTATGTTTTAAAAACTACTATTCAACCGTGGAAACTGGCCCACATATTTTGAGAGTTTGGGCTGGTTACACACACTTCTAAGAGCCACTCTCTGTCACAGCTAACGTTTCCCTGTCACATGGGTAAAAACCTTCTAGAGACCATGAAGTGTATACACGGCAAACAATTCAAGCCTGATCCAAACTTCTACATTCAAAACAATCCATTTAGTCTTGGATTGTTCCAAACCAGACACAGCGATGTGTCTAGTGCAGTACTGTGGTGCCACAGATTGCAGAATGTTCAGGGTTTTTGTTCCAACCAGAGACTAGAGGGGTGAAATAAAAAGTGAAATCAGACCAACTGTGGTCTTTGCTTTGAATAAAACCCTCCTCTACTTGTGTCTCCATGGCAAATTGTTGAATAGCTCTGACACAGAGCATCTGCTGGAATTCTGGACACTGATCCAATTCTGCTTATAATCTCTTCAGAAAAGCTGCAGGGGATACGTCCTGCTGTACAAAAGGCTCCAAAACATTAAGACAAGAAGGAGCGGCTGATCTGTCTTATCTTAGAGACATGAATTTATGCAGAATTGTTGGATACAAATGCTAGTGAACAGACGAATGACCCTAGTGCTGCATGGCTAAAGGGGAAAGTACATGAATTAGGGTATCCCTACCGCAGGCTGGGTAGAACCCTTCCAATTAAGACTAATTTTCTGTTAGGCAGTTCAACCATGTTACAGACAAACAAGTCCAGCCCAGGGTGCAGTGGAATGAAAGGAGCCCCGTCCATTTCATCACAGGAGGGGGCCAAAGGTTGCTGCGTACCCCACATGTACCAGTGATGTGCAGCAAGGAAAGAAAAGCCAAGACTCTCTCTCTCACACACAAACACATGAATCATCTTACATGTCAACAACTCAACCTGTAATCAACTTCATGGATACATTTTTCTACAGAAAATGTCTGCACAAATAAAACCTTGTGCATTTCAGGATTTTCTAGCAGCAGGGCATTAACGCCAGCAAAAGGAGGATGAAAGCAGTTATGTGGGTCACAACTTAATAACGGGTCATGAATTAATTTCTTCTGCGGTGTGCGTGTCATCCACAGGTAACACTAGACTAAACTACTAGAGCCACAGCCAAGTCTAGAGGGAGTAACAGGCACAAAGGTATAATCTCTCATGTGTGCAAACAAGGCACGCCCCCATTTTAGTTAAATAATAAAGAACTTCATATTTAAATAATAACAAAACAACAGACATTCAAAGAACTAAAAACTGTGTTTTGACATATAGATTACGAATTTGTTTTTGTTAGTTCAATGATTGGTTGATTGTGTTTTCTTTGTTAGGCTCTGCAATTAACAAATCAACCAAATCAACTTACTTGGGCCTTTTTCAAAAACAGCAAAGAGTTACTACCAAAGATATAAAAAACAATAGATGGGACATTACGTTAAAACTCATGGGATAAACGTCCGCCACCAATGGGCAACAACTATATTTTCAGGTGTGCAGCACCAAATGCTTCACCAAAAGGACCAACGGACCTGGGAGACTGGCGTCACTTTCCACATGTCATCATAGAATAGGTGAGAGATTTGTATTTTACATATAGGTCAATTAAAACTACAAAAAGGTAGTCAAGCTTGTGGTTGGTAACTTTACCGTTAGCTAATTTTACCAAGTAACGGCTGCTTTCTAAGTCAATGTGTTGATACTGATCGTTAGCTCTCAACAGCATCAATCTCAGAACCCATTGGTTATCTGTATAACAATTTAGCCTCTGGGGATAACAGCCAATATATATGACTTTCCGGTTTAGTCAGGCCAAGACTTCCTCTTCCAAGTGGCAAGTGTCGTTTATGATCCAATTAATAACTTGAGACGTGAAAATTAAGGCTGTTTAGGCATAACAACAGCTTTGATCTCTTAGCTAAATAATATTAAGTTAGAACCAGTAAACATGGCGTTAATGTTAGATATGCTAACTTAGCTCAGAGGTAATGTTTAGTTTTCATGTTAAAGGAAAGTTATGAATATAAACCTAACATTTGACCGCTAATCATCTGATTCCATGCAAATCCCGTGTAAACATACAAGATGTTCACAACATTTCATCAGATTTCAATACAAATCCAGCCAGCTACGTTATATACAGTTACTACTTTTACTGCCCTAGGTTTATGTATGTGTGCATCTTCATTCTGTGTCCTCCATACTGTATCCAAAGTGACCCCCGGAGTAATTAAATAAAGAGAGAAAAAAGAGGCTTTCACAAAAGGCTACCGGTAATACTGGCCAGCAATTGGCCCCTGCCCATTCTGTATCAAACTGTGCACCCTTGCTAAAAGTGAAGTAATCCACCAATTCACTAACAAGTGAACATATGATTGGTTGATAAAGTGACCTCTGTCTTAAGAGAATAAACTTTGCTGATAAGATAACCCCTCCCGGTAAAAAGCAGTAGACCCACATGACCTGGAGCCATGTTGGGTAAGGAGTGATCCTGTATGGTCCAAGGTTTTACAGAGCCACCACCACCCCCTCCTCCTCCTCCTCCAGCCTTTAAACACTGCATAACCTTCTGGCTATCAGCACTACATTCCACAGACTGTTTCTTCTTCTTAAAGAACAACAACAACCCTGCCCTGAGGTGCTTTAGCCACTGCACGAACCAGACTGCCCTCAAGTAGGCAGGACGGAACGGACAGATCCGTATAGATACAACAGCCTAGCACAATCTATAAGTCCTTGCCTTACATGTCAGCAGAACATATAGCCTAAGTAGCCTTACTGCATTGTGCTGCCCACACATGCCACTGTAAGCCATGATCACAATGTACACACAATACTGTGTGTGTTTAGCAGGGAAGGGACAAGTAGGGTCAGGCCAGACCCACCGGCCGATCATGAGGATCATGAGGCACACACACACATGCCTCAAATTACCCTCCAGCCCCCCTTTGTAGTCAGTAGTAATCAATGAAACTAGTCACACTGATCAGTTGACTTAACTCTGTCATTTTCATGGTGTAAATGATCTTGTTTGACACGTATTACTAGACAGTCCTACTTCTAAGGTATTTGTCAACAGCTATAATATGCAGATGGTAAGGCTTGGTGATAAAATAAGTTTTAAAAAAGTACAACCGTTGCTTTATTAAACTTTTTTGTCAATATTTCCTTCTTATTTCTGTAAGGCGTTTCTTTAGCAATGCCAGCTTGCTACTTATCCGCTGCATAGCCTAAATAAAACATTTCAGTGTAATGTAACTATCCCAATTCCAAATGCAGCGTGGCATTCTCACTCAAACAAGTTCATAATTTTGGCATACCTGCAAATCAGTCTTTATTATAATGGGATCACATGAACAACACAGTAAATACAGTCTTCAAAGCTTATTTCTGTTACAAATGCAGCACTGTCATCATACACTTATAGCCTGGAGCCCTAATCTATCTTTACAAGCATCACCAAATTACATTATGTGCATAAAGTGTGAAATGTGTTTGGATGCACCCCATCAAGCCTTCAAAAACTTTTCAACGGTACAGTTGAAAAGCACTGTTCGGCTCCTTGTTAGGCTTAATTTTAGGCTGACAGGTAGAGCAACTGCTCTCTTCAACTGCAGTTCTGGGTGGGTGTAGGCAGCGGGGAAAAAACTATACCTATACTAACCTATAATCTTGACATTATAGGCTAAAGGATCCTGCAACCCTGGACAAGTTGTAAAAAAAGATGGGTTTATCTTGACATTGCCCTAAAGATGTGATAAAACTGTCCAAAAGTGTAAAAATGGCACAACATCTATAGGAAATAGGAAAAACAAAATTCAGAATTTACTTCAACAGCTTGCCTTGACGTATCCAATCCAAAAAAATTGAACTGTTTACTTTGTGATTAAGCTACAAACAAGACTATGGAAAACCTTCATGTCATGTATGACAAGAAGAAAAACAGGAGAATAACCTGGCATTGCTGATATTGGAGTGAGTGAGGTCCTCTGGCTTCTGCTATGGCAACACTTTTGACTCAAGCATCAAGAGTGACACATTTAATACAAACATTTCTTTGAGGGAACAATCAACCAGTCTTACCTGAAGTACATTTTATGTGCTGTGTAATTGTTCTTAGTTGAAACTAATACAAGTAAAATGATACTTACAGTAGAAATGGGATTTTTTTTTTTTACCGAACTAGACATTTGGTGATACAAAAACAGCAAAGGGAACCCACATTACTGACATTCCTTTGCCTTATTATCTGCATGCCCCTTGGTACTTTAACAACACTAATCACCTGAGAAGCCAAGCTGCCTTCGCACCTGAGCACAAGCATTGTTTTATAAGCTACAAAGTGGTTTGTTGTCATGGATTAGAGGTTGATAATCAAGTATTCAAAGTACTATTTTTCCATTTTTTTAAACACCCGGAAATCACTCATGCAACACGGTTTCTATACAGCAGTTTGGGTCACATTGTAACGTTACACCCACACTGTAGCCGAGCACAAAGATGGTCGATGTATAGCAGTAGCTCACCTAAAGGACTATGAAGACATCCGCATCGATACAATACAGTTCCTTTAAAACCAGAAAGTGGATGCATCTAGGTTACATTGTACTGGGTATATACACATAACCCCGTTAAATCAATTGAATTAGCCGTACCTAAGACCAATGTGGATTTACCTGCATAGAAAAATGCAGATTACATTGAGTGTAACATCTGTAACGGCTGTCACATCTCTATGATTATAAAGATGATGGAAAGATGAAATACCGTGCGTAAAATCCGCAGAACGAGTCGTGTTTTTTGTTTAGTTGTGAGTGCAAGTTACTGCTATTTGAGAAATAAGTCAATGTTATGATTACACCAGAGAGGTCGATTCAAATGAATCATTTTCATTCTGGTACACAGTTCATTGAAAATGTTGGCTTATAAAACAGGGAAACGAGCTTAAGTGTGGAAACGTTTCTGTGACGAGCCGTTTGTGGGTCCTTTCCGTCGCCTAATGTGCTTTGCCAGCCTGGTGAATATTTGGTACACACTCGTCCCGTGGGGCATCTCTTAAAAGCCCACGATGCCAAAATAAACGCAACAACACCTGCAAACAATTTAGATGCGGTTTCGACTCGGAGCCGTGGTAAAACTGAACAAATAATGTGGCATTTATCGGCTTGTCAAGTATGCTGGTGGAGCCAGAATAGGCATCAACGGAGCCCCTTTTTTGTTGGCACGCCGTGGAAAAAAACACCACCGTAACGCCGAAAACCGTTTGCGATTCTTGCGGCAACTGGGAGAAAAACGCTCCGATCAAAACAGACGCGAAAACAGCCCCGTTGCGCATTTTGCAATCCGCCCTATGGGGAAACAATTTCTTACCTTATTACATCGGTAGGATCGTTCTCAAGCGTTCTTTACCATCCTCTTGCTCATCTCACAGCCTTCGGGACGCCATGTTGCAAGCTTATGACGTTAGGCTTCCTCACCCCTGACCCACATTTGAATAGAAACCAGCCCAGAGTGCAGCAGAGAAAACATCCCACTGTGGGAGGGTTTGGCCACTTTCTCAGCCCAGGACCCCTGGCAACTTTACCTGCAAGATGGCAGAGAGAGAAAGGGAGAGACACACACAACACACGGAGGGAGGGATATGTTCAAACTGTGGTTTAGGCCTTCTTCTCCCAGCAGCAGCACGACTCAGCCATGGTCCTATACTGCTGTATGCGGGTCTACGCTGCAAAAAATGTCTGACTTGACAAGTTATTTTGTGTAATGTAAAGGCCAGCTTCTCTGTAAAAAAAAAAAAAAAAAGTACAATGATACAAACCACATTTTTATGAGAAGGTGTGAGCGAAACCCGCAGGTCTCGAATGCAGTTTCACCAAAATACAATAAAAGTGTCAGCAGGCCGTGAATTGAAATAACCACCATCGGTTTCCATTTTATGATGGAACATTTTGTAATCAAGTTTGTATCGTAAGCGAATGAAATGACCAGGTATGACTTTACCGGGTTCAAATATTAAAAGCTCGCTCAGGTGAAGTAATTGGATATTTTTTGCAGTGTACACTATGTTTCTCTGCAAGCCCATGGGTCTTCACCAGTGGACTAGGCTATGAGCTTCAATATGCACTTATTTAATGCGCATATTACAATCACCATAGAAACCCGCATCTGTTCATTTTTTATTCATTCATTAGTTGCACTTAAGGTGAAAACTGAAACTTGAAACTTCAAATTTGAGTTAAAATCCATAAAAGATCTGTAGATGATCGGTGGCAGGGTGATTTACAGGTATCAAAGGAAAGAGCTGGTTCTGGTTCAAAACTTGGTCACCAGATGTGCGGAAATGTGGCATATGTTGGCTCCTCCTCTTAGCCCAGAGGATCCAGACCAGCCCTGAGCCAATAGAAACCAGGATACATGATGGGTTTCACCTACATACCATTTATTGGACCTCTACCAGTGAGATGACTATAATGATGCCACCTGGCTGCAGCTAATAATGAATATTATTGGCCATCACCTGCAAGTTGCTGAAGAGACGTAGATTGATCCAGATAGCGTGTCGGTTTAATCTCCCATGCTTAATGCTTATGGTTCACATCCCACTAATAAGAAGAGATGGCGCTGTGCCAAAGTGCTCTCCTGACACGCCGCGGCTGCAGCGGAAAGTGCATCATCTGCGAGGAAGCTCGGCACACAAAATGCACAGTCAAGGTGCTTATGGACGCACTGCATGTGTTTCTGTATTATTAACTCGATCTTTACCCGAAGATCCTTCACCAAAAACAACACTGGCCATAAAACATGCGACAAAACACTTTATTTGAAGGGCTACAAACATGAAAAGTCATGAAAAAGTCATTCTGATCTTACAACACTTGGGATTCAACAGAGTGCATGTGCCCTGATTTCCTTTTAACGACAGACTTTCCTTGAACATCATCAATAACCCCGAAACCAGATGCTCGCGATGCCTTAAATGTTGCATTAAGTGTGAAGTATTACATTAATGAATCAATTAATTAGTGTGTTTTCATGCATTCATTCAACATAATTAATGTATCTTTACCATAAAGTGTTAAATACATATCTAATAACCATATGTGCAATGGGAATTTGCACAAAAATTCAGTGAATACAGACAATAAATCTGGACATTTATGCTAAGTTTCAATGACAAACGGTTAACGTTTACTACTCTATTTGATTTTAATAATTAATTTTTTATTTAAAGTTTCGTGGATTCAAATCAGTGTCTTAGCAGAACAAGTAATAAGATGTATATGTGTCCAATAAAAACGTCGCAAAATAAAGATGTTGACAAAATAGACGACTTTTACTTTACTTTATTGGTATATATATATATATATATATATATATATATATATATATATATACCACCATATATACCATTCAATAATATCTCATATGTTGATTTCCTTCCATCAACTTGCATTAACTTCTTTGTGGAACAACATTTCTTCTAGCCACATATTCAGACTCATCATGCGCAATAGTGGGAATAATAAGCCTGAGGACAAACAGGATGATGAAACATTTTCAACATCTTCAAAGAAACACAAAACTAAACTTGACCTCAGGGTTTGACAGCTTGTGTGCAATCACAATGACGTCTTCACAGCTTTATTAGTTTGGTTATGTTGGCATGGGTGTAAAAATGCGCTGCCTTTGTCATCTATCCAACTTTTAAATAAAGCGAATAGCGACTGTGGGTGTGCAGGACCAAGTCCTCCAGGGTGTATGTGGACAAAGCATTTCAAGCAAGAGCCATCCAAAGTAATGACATGTAGATGATATAAAAACATGCAAGTCATAGAGTATTTGTTTTGGAGTGTAGCCGCACAATACATGTGTGTCAACAATGCGTGAAAAGTAGACATGATAACATTATTGACGAAACACAAATCCGTTTTCTGAAGTGATTATGTGCTCGGGTGTGAGCCAAAGTGCGTAAAACCTCTGGAAAGCATCTTTCAAGGCATCTCTGGAGGACACTAAGAAGTTAACAAGGTTTAGACTCGTCACACATCAACATCCTCTTATTTTCTTCCTATAGCAGGGTCTCCACACTCGGTTGAGCAACGTTTTTCTGATTGCAGAGCACCCTCTGATGTACAGAATCGGGGTCAAGGCAGCATTAACTCGGGGTAAAATGCGAAGAGGGTCAGTGCCCTCATTCCTAAACGTATAACAGGTTGAACCAACGAAATGACAGGCTACTATATGACAGAATATAGGTAGCCAGGTCCCTAAGAAAAACACAGCCACCACCAGTATGAGATAAACCGATGCACGCCTGCTGTCACTCTCCTCAGAGGGTGGGTCTTTCTCCAGCTGGAACCTGGCTATAATGAACAGTCTGATATTCAGTCCTATCATTATAATCACTGTGAAGATGTTCCCCACAAACGTGCCCAAGCTCGTGATCGTTTTGGCTACTCCGACTGGGACCAGGCCGTGCACAGCCACGATGAGGAAAGCATAAACCCAGTAGGCACAGATTATGATCAGGGTCCTGTTTCGGGTCATGCGCTGGGAGTATTTAAAAGGGGACACCACCGCGTGGTACCTGTCTGCCTGCGCGGCCAGAATGGCCATGTAAGAAAGACCCAGAAATGTGGGCACGATGTGAAAGGTTCTTGTAGGGGAGTCGAAGCTATCCTTCACATCGAGAACACCAACGTAATAATATGACACACCGGTGCAGATGTCACTGAAGCAGGTGCTCAGCATGTACATGAAGCGATTCTCGCTGCGCAGCGCCTTGTTCAGTAGTATGGAGAGTGACACAGACATGTTGAGGAAAATGATAGTTGCAGGCAGGAAAATGCTGAAAAGAAAAATCAACACATTGCCAAAGCTCGTAAGGGGCACTACAAGAGACCAACCCTGGCTGCTGTTACCCATCGAAGCGGAGAGAACAGAGAGTTCAGGTCTTCATTGCACAGCAAAGACTGGCAGCAGAGCGTCTCACCTCTTGTTTATTTATGTAGGAAGGAAGTCGTTGACATGGTTACTTTCCCGTCCATGGACAACAAGTCAACAAGCTCCTGATAAAACACACAGAGGTCGTCAACTTATTGACTCATTAATACAAGCTGGCCTTAATGAATCTACTTAACCTTGCTTTTACCTAGAATCTGTTATTCCAACTTAAAAATCTATTTCATCATGTCTCACCTTTGGCAAATGTAAAATGAGTTCTATTAATAGAGCCTAAAGCTGCATGTGCTAGGCTTTTTAGTTCTGTTTAAGTTGTCTGACCTCTATTTATGTAAAGCACTATGCACTTTATGAAAGCAACCCTGCTGTCAGAAATATGTATTAGTAGACAGTCAGAAAGCTTGTTTAAATTTAAGTACACAATAAAGAAAGTAGAGAAAAACGATTGGCCTGCTATTAAACTATTCTGTGCAGTGGTTTCTAAAGTTGGGGCTTCCAAACTAATGCTTAAGTTGTTGCTTTCAGCTTTAGAGCCGTAAAACAACAACACTGAACTATCACTTTTAATAAGATGATGACCTGCCCATACCAAGCTTGTCTAAGCTTTATAAACCCTCGCTAACAGGGGCATATTATGAATCTAGAGTTAAGTAGTTGACTAAAAAGTAGTTTTTTTTTAGCATGTAAATAAAACACAACATTTCTCAATAAGAAACCACAGCTGCTGCAGACAACTCATGTTCCCTGTCTGGATGCTGTAGCTAAACTGCCAACAGCATGTGTCCACTGTTCAACGTGCCTTTATTCAGACAGATGGGCTGTTGCAAAGGTGCTGTAACTGGGCCCTTTGGTCCTATTGTCTCGGGCAAGAAAGGGATTTTGTCGAATGCATGTTTATGTTTAAGGTTGATGCATCCTTAGCACTGCCTTATTGTCAACTCTTTCAATAAAAACAGTATGTTTATATTTGTCCTTTGTGAGGGACGATACATCAGGATTTACGTCACTGCATGAATAAAACATAAACTGAGTTGAAATTTAAATTTTAACTTTTTTATTTGCAGAATTTAATTGAACTTATCTGGTGTAAGATTAGTGAAACTGCCAACAGCAGAGAAGTTTGTTGGACTTCAGTGAGAAAAATGTACTTAACTGCTCCCTCTAGTGGTTGTAAAACCCATTAACTTTAGTCAGGTAATGTAGAGTGAAAGAAATGATTAAATGACTTACAAGCGGACAGGCACTTGTGTAGTAACGCAATCCAAACGCGCAAATGAGATTGTACGATTCAATAACAATTTAATGAGGTGACTTCAATACTTGAATGCTGATTATTTCTGGAAACTTCCAATCAACCTTTTGCAAACTGTGCCTGGATTAAAATAAATGAATGTATGTTACTGCATGTGTTCATGTTGTTATAATAAACGCTGTGTGTTTGTTTTTAAGATTGAAATGAGCACTTCATGCCCATGCAGGCTGATTTGGATGAGATATTATAGACCCTATGGTTATGACCCTTAGTTAATAACTGAAAAAACAGGGTTACCATGGCAGCGCAGACATTTGGGCCAACAGAATCATTCTGCAATACAACTGTGTCATTTTTTCCCGGCTACTGTTCCCTATTTAACATTTCCTTCATGTCTGTACTTGTGTTTTAGTTGCGTTTTAAATATGTGATGTGTTTTATTGTTGGGGCCTTGTCAAACACAATTTTCTATCACCACTTGGGGCAGACAATTGAGCTTTCTATTCTATTCTATTTTAAATGCCTGAACTGACCTAGACAGACATGTAGAGTAAAATACATCTCATTACACAGATTTCTTGCTTATGTAAAGCATGTTTAGTTTTGTTGTTGAATTACATCAGTAATAGTATTCAGGGTGAAAACATAGGATGAGGCTGGTTTAGTTATAGACCTCATCAATGGAATTCCATTGCTAGGCAACAGCCTTGGTCCCTGGTAACTTCCTGTCAGCTGATGTCAGTCACATTCATTGCAACAGGAATCAAACTTGGACACATTTAGAATGTTTATGTTTACAACTTTGTCTATACTGCACACAGATGGCGCTAAATTTCTGATCATCTCAAATGCTCTTATTACTCATTTATTACTGCACTGTATTCTGGTCTATTCATTTGTATTTTATATCATCTAATTTTATTACATCTTAATTTATTTGGTTGTTTTTAATTGCCATAATGCTTTTCTTTTCCTCTCTGTAAAATAAAAGCTGCCTTGGCAGTGGGGAAAGTGAAGACATGAACAAAAGTGATAAAAGAAAAAAACTTGATAAAGGTATTCCTGGGTTATCCTAAACCATAGACCTCAGACATCAAGATATCTGACACACTGAGACAGCGTCATGGAAACCACAAGACGCACAGACTCATCTTGTTTTTGCCATTACCGAACACCCCTGAGGCTTCAGTGTGATTAGGCCTCATTTACTCTTTCCATATGTCTGACATGTGTCTGTTCTAATGCTAAAGCCTGTGCCCTTTAGAGACGGTGACATTTGCTTACATTCTGAACACCATTCATCTATAAATATAATGAATGTTCGTCTGCTGGCGGAGCGCCAGGATGCTCCTGAACGCCACCATCCCTCTGTCGGTGGACTTCAACACTGCGGAGGACTTCCTCATCTTCATCTTCCATATTCTGTTCGCCACAAGCGCCGTACTCGTCGCCGGCTCGGTGGTCATCGGGATATCATCAAGCCGGTGTATGCGAGGCCAGAACCGTTTTATATTCATGCTGAACACGAGCATCAGTGACACTCTGACCGGCTTCTCGGTCTATTACCTCGGCCTCTTCGACGTCCAAGAGGGCTATCCCTCGAGGAATGGGACATACTATATTTTACCCTCTTTTCTAGGTGTCAATGTGTTAACCTTCCTCTTCGCTCAGTTTGACCGGTACTTCGCCGTGTGCCATCCATTCTTTTACAACCGATATATAACGAGGTCTTTTGTTGTTGTAATTTGCGCCTTTTGCTGGATTTACACATACTCTATCCTCACGGTGCAGAACATGGTGCCTATTTCAAAGGCGGCTCAAATAAACGCGTTTGGTGTAATGACTCTCCAGATTATAGTTCTCATTAAAGTGCTGATGACTGTTAAATTATACATCATTGCCAGGAACCACCTGGTGAGAGAGGCGCCCAGTGCTGAGAGGGACATCAAAAAGGAGTCGCTGCGCATCATTGTGTTTGTGGTTATTTGCTTCTTGGCTCTGTGGGGCCCATCCTTTGTCAACATCATTGTAAGACAGTTGACGAGGAGAGGTCTGAGGTTTAGGAATGAAGCAACTAACCTATTCGCCACCATGGCACGCCTGAACGCGCTGGTGACCCCGGCTGTGTACATCTGGGGCAGCCCGGTGCTGCGAAAGGCCGTGTGGAGAACAGTGTGGCGGAGGGTCTGTCCCTGTCGGAAGACAAGGTGAGAGTCGGTCTGAACACTCAGTGTGTTTTCAAAATGCCATTATTTAACCGCAACCCGCGCGTTACGCACTGTTTTGAAGCAAATGAGTATTTGCCGTGTTTGTCCAGTTTTGTGTGTGAATCAGAAAAACAACGTGAGCCGAACTTCTCTCTCTTTTTTCAGAATTGGCTTTAACTTTGACGGAGTGACGAACAAATAATTCTGAAGCAGCCGGCATCAACATCAAGGTTTCATAAGGAGATATAAACCACCGGATCACGTGGCTGACTTGAAAATGACATTTGTTTCAATCACTTTTGAGTGAATGTGAGTTCTCAATCATCACGTTTTATAAAATTACTGAAGCATGTGGGGATTCAGGTCAAATGGGAAATATGAATTGTGCTTGTGATCGTGCGGGCAGCGTGCGCCACTGCCACATATTTCCAGGGCAATGACAGTTTGAGGCTAAACCCACTAATTCACTTCGAAACGATATTTTTCACATGAAACAGACCTGTCATATTTTTCTCAAACGCTTTCAGCAGAATATAATTAAACATTTCAGTAACCGTTTTGCAACAACTGTCTCTATTGCTCATATTGAATTTAAAATATGAATAGAATATCATTTTACCCACTTAATTATGCCGGATGGATGGCCTTACAGAGAGTAAGGTTTGATGTTAACACCTCAGACTGATTGAAACCATAACTGTAATGCTGTTTAATGATACACGACCACTTTTGCAGTATGAGTTGTGAAATTCAAGTTTATTTGGTTTGGTACCATTGGCCAACATGCAACCTGAAGCACATGCTGGGATATAGACCGTTACAATAAAAGAGTGAAGACACAATCCCACAAACATGGTGGATCTAGCGGTTAGATATTCCTCAGGTTAGTCATGAAATTGAACTTTTAGAGCTCGCTCATGAGGATTTAGTCTTTTTTTTCTCTCTTAACGAACACAAAAAGCCAAAAAATGATGGACTATACTAAAACTGTAGCGACAGTAAGAGTAACCAGGATAAAAAGGTGAATGCTATATGAAGCGTATTCATTTAATTCAAAATTTGACTGGAGTTTGTAAATCGGGGAGCTTCCGTGTCGCTGTCAGCCGCAAATTCAGGACCATGGTCAGCTTGGCTGTGTTGCTGATGATTTGCAGTCGAGCATCGCGGGCAGCTCCACTGACGCAGCTCCAGGACCTTGGTCAGCTCCGTATTGTCGCTGTTAATAGTTTTGGCCCCAACAACACGGTTGTGATGGTGAAAGGCTAAGCTTGTTTACGCTATGCGCATATGAATTTAAAAGACCACCTCGGTCGTGTTTTTCTGTTGTTGGTTGATGTGAATAAGAGGGATTTTACTCGTTTATTGAAAAACAACTCGAAATAAAATTGATCACAAGGGGAAAGGGTGACGTCATTTATCATCAGTTACACAATCATTGTTTCCTCCTATACGCGTCCCATCCCCTAACATCACCACTGTCTAATTTACAAAGAAAAAACGACATTTGACTTTGAAACAGGAGTGCTTCTCTGCTTCGGTCGCGGTGCAGGTTGGGTTGCTTCCATTGTGCACTCTCACCAGGATCCTCTCCGTCAACAGGACGCACGTTCCTCTGTGTGTTGACTTTGACTATTTTCTTTTCATGTTTCATGTCTTGGCCGGGGCTAGCACCGTGATAGAGGCAGCTTCCGTGGCATGGTGTATAATTAAAGCCCATGCACTTTTAAGACAAAATCGGTGCATATTTATGCTGAACACGAGTGTTTCTAATACAATGACCGGCTGTGGTAGTTTCCATCAATTTCTCTTCGATGTGCGTGTGAGCTTCCCCTCTAAAAATGGGACTTGTTTGATTTTACCCTCCCTTCTTGGAGCTAACATCATGACGTCTTTATTCGCCCAGTTTGACCCATATTTTGCCGTGTGTCATCAATTCTTTTATGGTCGTTTACTCACCACAGGAGTGATAATATGTGTCAACGTGTACAGCTGGATGCATTGTTATGGCATCTTGCTCATTCAGCACATGGCGCCTCTTTCTCCAGCCATAGAGATCGCAGCATACAGCAGAATCAGTCTGATGCTGATTATTACCACAAAAATATTCATGACCATCAAGTTGCTCGTCGTTGCAAGGCACCAGCAGTTTTCTTGTTGTGTTTTTCTTGGTGCTGTGGAGCCCAGCCGTGCTCTATATGGTTCCGTCTTCGCTGACGGGGAAATATTTGAACATTAAAAACGACGCCGTAAACCCAATGACAGTTTTATCCCAGAGCAACGCTCTGTGTACTCCGTCCCTGTATCTGTGGGCGAGCCCCTCACTCAGGGTTGCCGTGGGGGAAAGTGCGTGGAGCAAAAACAGAAAACATACAACAGTTTGGATCAACAACTTTAAAGGGAAACTAGTCTAATACTAGACTTGGGGTTCACTCGCTGTATCACCACATGCTATGTTAACATAACTGCATTTGAAATGTAACATATTAAAGACCTATTTATTGTTAAATGCAGACAGACAAGATAACTGAACGGCAGCCGTGCAGGCCTTGTCACGGCAGATGTTTAATTTCTAGGGCCCTGCTAATGTCGCTATCTTGTGGATTTCATGGCCAACCCCGTCTCCTAAAAACCATTATATGTTGTTGTTACAAATAACTTATACTGTAGTTTTTTTTTTTTCCACTGATGGGTACCTATTCTATTATTACAGGGTATGACCTACTGAAGCTGGAGGTTTGGGAGGAATTTGAAGAGCATTTATACTGTAGTTCCTATTGACTGCCGGGTGTCTATTCTATCGTTTCCCTACAATGTGACATAAATAACAACACCGACATAGAACTGAGCAACAATGTGGACATTTTAGAGAATATTTTGTTGCATTATGTGCGGGCTGTAATCTCAAGCACTGTTATAGTTACACATTATAAAGGGACTGTGTTTGCTTGTTTGATGGTAATAGGGCCATTTTGAAAAAAAAAAAAATCACATCCGAGTTACTGCTTTACATTACAGCAACATCCAGTGTAATCACTCCCGAGTTGTGGTGTAATCTTTTGTACTAACTTACTGGGAACTTACAAATAACTTAATCTGGACATTTAGGGGGAATTTAGAGATACTTATAATGTACTTAATATTGAATTACTTGGTGTGCCTATTCCTTACACTTTTACATGCATGAGCATGAGCCCTTTCTTTTCCCGAATTGGTTTTAACTTTGATTGAGCAACGAATAAATTATAATGAAGCAGGCAGCATCAACATCCTCATAAGGTTTCATAAGGAGAATGGACTAAAAACGACCAGATCACACGGTTCCAATCATTGTATGAATCAAAGGAAGTTCTCAGTCATCACTTTTTTTTAAATGACTGAAACAGAAACGACAGATTCAGCAGTTGAACCTTCTTACATGGGGATTCAGGACAAAGGTGAAATATTAACTGTGTCTAGGATAAGGTGAGGGCAGTGTGTGTCACTGCCACATATTTCGAGGGGAATTACTCCATGACAATTTGAGGCTAAACCAACTACATCTCACATTCAAGGTATATTTTCAGCATGAAAGACACCTGTCATATTTGTTATAAATGCTTTAAAAAAGAATAAAATTAAACATTTGGATAAACTAACAACTATCTCTATTGCCCATCTTGAATTTAGTACATGGATTGTGTTCTTATTTTCTTGAAAACTCGTCTTCATCTGAGTGCCGACATTGCAGGTTATATTAATAATTATATAATACAAAATTAATATAATAATAAAGTAATATTGAATCCACTAACATCACTATGAAACAGTTACAGTCTGTGTGACAAAATAAACAAATAAAACAACTAAATGAATTTAACTTTTTTTCAAATTGGCCTTGGTATTGTACTGGCTTGTGGGTTTTCTTTTTGCAACCCTGCCTCCTAAACAATTTCATTTATATTATTTTGGTTTTTGGAGGAAACGTTATCTCGCCTAAATGTTCTTTTTCAATACAAAGAGGAAACTTTTTAATTAACATATTTGGCAAGGTGCCAAATGTTGATACAGCTTCTGTAAAAGACAACGGCTCATTTGTTTTCTACCGAAATATTGCATTGTCAAGACAGTATCTGGTTAAACTGTGTTAGTATTATTAATATGCGATGTAAGTAAAACTGCTTAACATACATTTTTAGGAAGCCGGCTTTGTAGAACAGACACAAATAATATAACAATAGTTATTATTACTACATCTGTGTTTTCCTGCCATTAATGAGATCTATTATCAGCTCAGCCCTGTAAAATCACGATTTTTTAAAAACGAGATTATAATCAAATTATTATCACCATTCTCGTTAAAAAAACAACTAGTTAGTTAATTAATTAATGTTTTCATTTGGAATGAAGGGTGCTTTCACCTATAATTTCATCAAACCATTTGAAGCACATGAATTCATTGATTTGGTCATTTACCAGCCTTTCGGGGACCTTAGCTCAAATAGAGAGCTTTGAAATGGGTCTGCAGTTATTGACCGGATCACCGCCATTCAATAAAGGGAGGACTAGGCTTTTTTCTTGTGTGTTTTTTTTATTTCATTGTGACCATGACTTCGAATTGAAGCTTTTCTACCCCTGTGCCATCAGGAACACAGCAAAAGACTCTGACTGAAACTTATGGACCTACGACTTACATATGCGTTGCACCACGGCCTTATGTGCTCAGCTGTTCCATATTCCTAAATTAATGTGTTTTATAAAGTTACCACACAGGGTTATACAGGGTTAGTCACAGGGTTATTCCAGGGCATATGGGGTAGGGGTCCTGACAGTGGATCTGTATTTGTGTTGATTGTTATTTGGATTTAATTGTTGCAGCCATTTGCATATTGTGGATCAAGCCAAGGAGTGTGCATATCGTTGCTCTGAAATCTCTTTTATGAATTATTTCGCAACATAAAGTAGGGAACTGAAGGGAAAACTCCTTAAACAACAACAACAAAAAAAACCTGAACACGGATATGAAAGGTGAGATTATGTCATGCCTCAGGGAAAAAACTGTTTGGGTTACATGGGCAGTGGCTTAACAACCGATTATAAAAGGACATTAAATCCAAAGTGCACTCTTGGAACGATGCTCCCCTACAACATCACTCACTCTGGAGGAATATCTCTCTCTGTGAACTTCGACAGTCCTGTAGATTTTCTCATTTTTGGTTTTCAACTTGTATTCGCTACAGCTGCTGTTCTGGTGGCCGGGCCTGTGGTCATTACCATCCTGGCCACCAGAGCTCTCCGCCTCCAGAACAGGTTTATTTTCATGCTCAACACCAGTGTTTGTGACACGCTGGTTGGGTTTTCAGTGTATTATCTCGGTCTGTTTGATGTTAAAGAAGGATATCCTTCAAGAAATGGCACTTATAATATGTTACCTTCTCTTCTTGGGGTAAACATAATGACATTTTTATTTGCACAATTTGACCGGTATTTTGCTGTTTGTCATCCATTCATCTACACGCGCTATATAACCCGGAGAGTGGTTATCTCTGTCAATATCTATTGTTGGCTTCAGGTCTATAGTCAGTCGATCGTTTTAAATTTCTTGCCACTTTCCAAAGCAATAGAGGTGTATGTTTTCGGTATTGTCAGCTTACAAATCATCGTGTTCACTAAAGTGGTCATGACTATCAAACTGTTTGTTGTTGCCAGATTCCAGCTTGAAAAAGATCCTCCCAGCGCCGAGAAAGAAAACAAGAAAGAGTCATTGAGGATTATCATTTTTGTTGTTATAAGTTTCTTGGTGCTGTGGGGCCCCTCTTTTGTTAATATTATCATCAGATTTGTGGGTGGAGGAGGACTAACATTTAGGAACGAGGCCACCAATCTTTTCGCCATCATGGCTCGGTTCAACGCTGTGTGCACACCGGCGGTGTATTTGTGGGGGAGTCCGGCTCTGAGGGAAGCCATGGTGAGGACTGTGTGGGGCAGAGTGTGCCCGAGATGCAAGAGGAGGTAACGGAGACAGAATAACACTGAACTGCATGAAAAATACTCTACCACGTCCAATCAATAGATACTGTGATTTGTCTTTTGATGCAGCCGATGCTCATTTAAATTGTCTATAATCCCTTTCTTCAGGATCGGCCCCTGCCATGGGAAGGGAGATACCAGCAAGTCATGGAAATAACAAGAACCCGAGGACTCCATTCAACACGTTATTCTAGTTAACTATCTCTTTTTTCTCTCTCTGTCTGAATAATGTGTTATTGAAACCATAAACCCAACTCAATATACAATCCAGGGGTTTTTATACAGATACTATTATCTACAACGTCTCCATCACTGGATTTTACAAGGTCGAGCTCATGCTTCATCTGAGCTAACTGTTCGTTCAGTATGTGTTACATGTATGTATATTTACACAGGAGACACTCTAAATTATAAATTAAATAGTTTGTTGTTTTCAGATGTGATGTGTGGGCGGAAGTAGGTGTGCAGAGATGGAGTGCTCGACTGCAGGTGTTACATGACAACAGGACAACTCGATAGGCTGATGGGCAATAGGTAAAGAAAATTACTAGTTTTATATTGTATTTTTTATCACAGATATTCCAGCTGTCTTATCGGCCATGGTAAATCTGCCTCGGCTTTGCTGTACACAGTGTCGCTGTCCACGCGATGTGGTGCTGAATCTTAATTAGGCCTATTTTTAAAGATACGAGTGTACTGTGCACGCAGGTCATTGGGTTGTAGCTGCTTTTGGGAGGACGGTTGACACATAGGACCAAAGACACGATCTTGTCTTCATCGTGACTCGTTTCAAGGCTGCGTGCACACCAGGTCCAGGTGTATATGTCAGGCTCTGTGGAAAAACATGTTGAAGAGTGTGTGGGGCAGAGTGCGCCGAAGATGGAAGCAGCTGGAATATGTGAAATGGCCCTGTTCTGCAGTAAAGATGTCGGTCCTTTCTCTCAATGGTAACTTTTAATGAGCAGCGTTAAGTTGGCTCCTGTTTTGTGAAGGGGGGTGGCAAAGAAATGTCTCCGACTAACCGACCAATAAAACATGTGAACTGGACTCTGTGATAAGCGACTGAAAACTACTAAAGTGAACCGGGGGAAAGGAAAACTCTTTAATCTGTATGTAAAAGAGCCACAAAAATTACTTAACGCCTTTACCCATATTTCAAATATATTCAAATAATTCAAAACATTTAAAAAAAACTCCAACTGTATCAGTCAGTCTTCAAACTGCTCTGTTGTGAGCGAGTCTGACTCTGGCAGTCGAACTTTTTTTCCGATCTACAACTGAAATTTTCCTCAGCCTTTATCAAAACGTTTAAGCACTGCTCATACATTTACTGTGGATACTGTACTGATACACGAGTCCATGTGCATCCCAATGAAACCGACCTCATTACCATATAACAGCCTAACTAATACCTTTGATGTGATGACAGCATATGTATGCCTCGTGCTATTAGACGCAAGGCCGATTGACATGAGGTCCTCGTGGACAGCTCCTGGTGCTGAAGTTGTCTGATCCCCGACAACGAATATCAGATGAATACCAGTACAAGTTAATTTAAATCAAACGTCTCTTGATTGAAATATATAGTTTTATGCCCACATCCCCACATTTACGTCTCACAAAGACAAATGATGATGAGGTTCACTACTTTGATTTGACCTTTACCAACAGCTTTATTGAGCACCAGTTGATTAACACACAGCCTACTGCAACACAGTGTCGCTGTCCACGCGACACCATGTGGTGCTGAATCTCAATTAGGCCTATTTTTAAAGATACGAGTGTACTGTGCACACAGGTCATGAGGTTGTAGCTGCTGTTTGGAGGACGGTTGACATATAGGACCAAAGACACCGATTTTGTCTTCATCTTGACTCGTTTCAAGTCTGCGTGCACACGAGGTCCAGTTGTCAGGCTCTGTGGGAAACCATGCACAATATAATATAACATTTCACAACAGTATGTTATCCTTTGGATCTTTGTGTTCATAATCCATGAATAAAATAAAGCAATCAGTTTTTTTAAGTGAATCTGACAATGAAAGGGTCAACCTGTTTTTGAGTGGCTTACAAATGGAGAGTTTTACTTAGGTTTCATAAAAATGTTTAAGCACTGTTCATACTTTTATTGTGGATAGTTATATATATAATTGTGTATAAGGGAATGGAGTGTGCTTCCTCTGTATGATTGTTCTGAAATATTCAGTTTTAGTAAAGTAAGAAAAAAAATGAATTTGAATGAAGGATTCCTTAAACTAAAAATTTAATTTAAAATGAACTTAAATGCTTATCAATATTTAAAGGTTTAAGCCTGAACACGGATATGAACGGTGAGATTATGTCATGCCTCAGGGAAAAAAACTGTTTGGTTTTATATGGGCAGTGGCTTAACAACCAGCTATATAGGGACATTATATCCAAAGTGCACTCTTGGAACGATGCTCCCCTACAACATCACTCACTCTGGAGGAATATCTCTCTCTGTGAACTTCGACAGTCCTGTAGATTTTCTCATTTTTGGTTTTCAACTTGTATTCGCTACAACTGCTGTTCTGGTGGCCGGGCCTGTAGTCATTACCATCCTGGCCACCAGAGCTCTCCGCCTCCAGAACAGGTTTATTTTCATGCTCAACACCAGTGTTTGTGACACGCTGGTTGGGTTTTCAGTGTATTATCTCGGTCTGTTTGATGTTAAAGAAGGATACCCTTCAAGAAATGGCACTTATAATATGTTACCTTCTCTTCTTGGGGTAAACATAATGACATTTTTATTTGCACAATTTGACCGGTATGTTGCCGTTTGTCATCCATTCATCTACACGCGCTATATAACCCGGAGAGTGGTTATCTCTGTCAATATCTATTGTTGGTTTCATGTCTATAGTCAGTCGATCGTTTTAAATTTCTTGCCACTTTCCAAAGCAATAGACCTTTATGTTTTCGGTATTGTCAGCTTACAAATCATTGTGTTCACTAAAGTGGTCATGACTATCAAACTGTATGTTGTTGCCAGGTACCAGCTTGACAGAGATCCTCCCAGCGCCGAGAAAGAAAACAACAAGGAGTCATTGAGAATTATCATTTTTGTTGTTATAAGTTTCTTGGTGTTGTGGGGCCCCTCTTTTGTTAACATCGTCCTTAGGCTGATGCTAGGAAACGGACTAACATTTAGGAACGAGGCCACCAACATTTTCGCCATCATGGCTCGGTTCAACGCTGTGTGCACACCGGCGGTGTATTTGTGGGGGAGTCCGGCTCTGAGGGAAGCCATGGTGAGGACTGTGTGGGGCAGAGTGTGCCCGAGAAGCAAGACAGGATAATTTGTTTAATGGCCATGTAGTCCCACTGTATTAAGATGCAATTATTTTTTTTAATCAAAAGTAAACTTGCAATGAGCAGTTGGTTCCTGTCCTGTGAAAAGAAGCGGAGAAGAAAAGCCTTTGACTGAGAAATATGTGTTCACCGAGGACTCTGTCAGACACTTTACTGCAAGGCCTCTGATAATGGACTGCGTCAACATTAGGAGCGAACTGGAGAGACAAATGGAAAACTGTAGATAAAAATGATTAAGCTATTTTTTTTGCCACATGCTGTGACAGTTTTTTTTCCTGATCTTGAACAGCAGTTTGCCCGTGCTTTATTCGTGCTTGCCGTTGTAGCTTTAAGAAGCCCTGGTTTCCTTAAAGATTAATGGACATGATGTATATATCTTTTATATTTCCCTAATCCCGATAATCCAGTTTTCTGAAATATTATAGGTCGCAATTTGAATATATAGAAATATTATCGGTTGCATGTTTACTGTAGTGCAGTGTGTTTGTGCCCTCTCAGTTCCATCAGCTCGCGGACACACTTTAACAAGTGCGTGGATTTGGAATTAAATGGAGAAAAGAAATGACTGACATCTGACTGCGCACTATCTAGTTTTTGCTATTTACTTTCTGCGAAAAGTTATAATAATAATAATAATAATAATAATATATTACACAATGTGCTGGTAATTTTTTTATGTTAGATTCTGCGCATTCTTTTTTTTGATTGATTTTTGCAGACCTTAACACAGAAACAGGTAAAATACATGTACAGTACATCTGCTAATACGTAAAAAAGAAGAACAAGAAAAAAAAAAAAAGAAAACCCCAACATGAACCCCGCGCTCCCTCCCAACAACCCGCGTCAGACACGGTCACAATAACACGAAAAAACTGGTTAATATTATTATTATTATTATTATTATTATATTTATTATTATTATTATCATTATTATTATCATTATTCCATATATTGAACTGTAAAACCAAAATAAGTATTTCTATATCCTGGTAAAATGCTGTTTCCACCTTTGGAGGATAAAGATCATTTGTGCAGGGGAGACTGCAACGTTGCATACAGAAGCCTTCATTCATTCTGCATTTGATTCAGTGTCCCTTTAACCTGCTGCCACTGAGTGGTTCTCCCCCTCTCCCCCTGTGTGTGATGTTTCTGCAGGTGTGCTGGGTGTTATACCCCTACTAGTTTCCACACCATCTGGTTTCCCTGTGTTGTGTTTCTCTAACAGCAGCAGCTGTGCTCAGCCTCTCTCGTCAGATTCACAAACATCTTACGCGGTTGTTTGATTTTCAAGCCACATCTCAAATCTGCTTTTGGCAACATGCAATACATTCACTGCAATTTGCTCCCAATCAGCCCACAATTTTAATGCAAGACAATGCCCCTTGCAAACTGCAAAACAGGTTAAGCAGTTCCTTGAAGCTAAGAATATTGAAACAATGAAAGGGCCAGCCCAGAGTCCAGATCTAAACCCAGTAGAGAATCTCTGGAAAATCCTTGTTAACAAAGTAATGTCTAAGCAACCCACTTCAGTTACCGAACTGTGAAAGAGACTGAAGAAGAACGGACCAAGATCAAACCAGAGCAGTGAGAGAAACTAGAGATGTCCTGTGGGCACAGATGTGCTGAAGTCATTCAAAGCACAGGCCTCTACACTTCCTGTTCATGTTTTATTCCTATAACCTTAAGAAAACATTATTAAAATCTTCTCTTCTGACACAATGGTTACTGTTCTCTAATTTTGGATCACTGTTCTTTTTTTCACAAAATAAGGGTTTTTGTTAAAGTGCTTGGTTATTTAAAAAAAAACATGCCAGCACAGCAGTGGTATAGCCACAGCGCATATTCTACCAAATTCTGAAGAATATATATATATATATCCCTTGACAGCCTGGTATCACCAAAAGGCGTGTGAATGACACGCTATTTCTCTCAAGCCATCGCGCGTATAATTACAACGCATTTCATGATTTTTGCGTGTCATTTCACGCCATGTAGTCTCAATTGACTTGTATAGTGCAGAGATGGCGTTGTCATTTGACGCACAAATGTCATTCGTATTTCTCCGCCACCTTGCGGAGAAATACGAAGTGGTGGAGCTTTCTGTCCGAGGGTTGTTTTTAAATCAATATTGCATGTGAAGGATGGCTGAAATAACGGGCGTGAAATGCCCTAACCCTAACCCTGACCCTAACCCTAACCCTAACCCCTAACCCCTAACCCTGACCCTGGGTAACTACGGGCGTTAAATGACACGCGAAAAGCTTAATATGCGTAGACATGCACGCGAAAAGTCATGAAAGTCATGAAAAGTGTCGTGCTATTTATACGCCCTCCCATGAGACCACGTAGCCCTTAAAGTAATTTTTATTGCAAAGAATTTATTTGTAACTAAGAATTCCTTAAACAACATAATAAACTGAATTTAACTTATCAATATTTAAAGGTTTAAGCCCGAACACGGATATGAAAGGTGAGATTATGTCATGCCTCAGGGAAAAAAACTGTTTGGGTTACATGGGCAGTGGCTTAACAACCGATTATAAAAGGACATTAAATCCAAAGTGCACTCTTGGAACGATGCTCCCCTACAACATCACTCACTCTGGAGGAATATCTCTCTCTGTGAACTTCGACAGTCCTGTAGATTTTCTCATTTTTGGTTTTCAACTTGTATTCGCTACAACTGCTGTTCTGGTGGCCGGGCCTGTAGTCATTACCATCCTGGCCACCAGAGCTCTCCGCCTCCAGAACAGGTTTATTTTCATGCTCAACACCAGTGTTTGTGACACGCTGGTTGGGTTTTCAGTGTATTATCTCGGTCTGTTTGATGTTAAAGAAGGATATCCTTCAAGAAATGGCACTTATAATATGTTACCTTCTCTTCTTGGGGTAAACATAATGACATTTTTATTTGCACAATTTGACCGGTATTTTGCTGTTTGTCATCCATTCATCTACACGCGCTATATAACCCGGAGAGTGGTTATCTCTGTCAATATCTATTGTTGGTTTCATGTCTATAGTAGGTCGATCGTTTTAAATTTCTTGCCACTTTCCAAAGCAATAGACCTTTATGTTTTCGGTATTGTCAGCTTACAAATCATTGTGTTCACTAAAGTGGTCATGACTATCAAACTGTATGTTGTTGCCAGGTACCAGCTTGACAGAGATCCTCCCAGCGCCGAGAAAGAAAACAACAAGGAGTCATTGAGGATTATCATTTTTGTTGTTATAAGTTTCTTGCTGCTGTGGGGCCCCTCTTTTGTTAACATCGTCCTTAGGCTGATGCTAGGAAACGGACTAACATTTAGGAACGAGGCCACCAACATTTTCGCCATCATGGCTCGGTTCAACGCTGTGTGCACTCCGGCGGTGTATTTGTGGGGGAGTCCGGCTCTGAGGGAAGCCATGGTGAGGACTGTGTGGGGCAGAGTGTGCCCGAGATGCAAGAAAGTGAAATTGCCCTATACTGCATAAAGATGGCATGCCTTCCTCTCAATATTAATCTTTAAACGAGCAGCGCTATCTAGCTCCTGTCCTGTGAAAAAAATGCAAAGGAAAGATTTGCCGACTGTGAAAATTGTGTTAATCGAGGACTCCGTCAGCAATTTTGCTGCAGGGACTGTAGATTATAATATGCACACACCCACAGACCTTCTCTGTCTGATCGAGAGTCTCGTGCTCTATTTGGGCCTTTTTCTGCTACTTTAACAGAAGCTTTAAGAAGCCATTATTAAAGAATATTCTTAATTAAAATAATATATTTAATTTATAAACAGTGTATATTTTCAACCCAACCCCTATACATTTGTAATATTATATATAGGGAGTAGGATGCATCTGCAAAACTGTAGTGTTGTGCTTGCACAGTTCCTCATTAACAGGACTGTGAATAAAAAGAAAAATAATAATCTTGTTTTATATTTCAAATATCCTGCAATAGAATATGAAATATTAGTGATTTAACGAACAATGTTTTCCTAGAGCAAAGTGAGCTGGATTTCCTGTTATGGTTAGATTCAGCGCAGTACTACAATGATAGGCCTCACTATTATTATTATTATTATTATTATTATTATTATTATTATTATTATAAGATATTTAATAGTCACGTCTGCCAAATTAAGTATTTGTAGTGCCTGGTAAAATGCTTTTTCAACATGGATTAAAGGAACAATTGCACAGGGGAGACTTTGAGCAACATTGCAGTAAGAAGCCGAGCCAGGCTACAACATCCATGTGTTTGCTGCTAGACTTAACTCTTCAATTTAGTAAAAAAAAGAGTTTAAGATCATACCTAAAACCCATACACATATTTCAAAGACAATAAAAAAAATGTTTACACATCAACTGTAGGGAGGTTTTCCTCAGGCTACAACCAAAACATTTGAGCACTGTACATACATTTACTGTGTATTAATACAGTGAGCCTGTGAATCCCAATGAAACTGACCTCATTAACTACTAACACAACTAATACCTTTAATGTGATGGCAGTGACAGCATTAGTATGCCTCGTGCTGTCAGACGCGATGCCGATCGACATGAGGTCATAGTGGACAGCTCCTGGTGCTGAAGTTGTCTGATCCCCGACGGATAACAGATAAATAACAGTAAGCTCATTTAAATCAAATGCATCTTGTCCACCGCGATGTTTTATCAAGAGAGTTTCCCATCTCACAAACACAAATGATGAAGAGGTTCAGTTTTTTGAACAGCTTTACTAAGAGCTTTATTGAGCACAAGTCTGGCACTGGCAAAGTAGGTTAATACACAGCCTACTGTGCTGTCCATTCTTTTTCTGCGTTGTTTTTATTGGTTATGTCCTATAATGAAACATTTAAAAAAAAATTGAAATCTAAGAGGACAAACTGGGAGGCATCCTCCTGCAAATTAGCATGACAAACTATTAATGCCAGCCTGGTATCACCAAAAGGCGTGTGAATGACACGCTATTTCTCTCAAGCCATCTCGCGTATAATTACAACGCATGTCATGATTTTTGCGTGTCATTTCACGCCATGTAGTCTCAATTGACTTGTATAGTGCAGAGATGGCGTTGTCATTTCACGCACAAATGTCATTGAGGGAAAACCCACGTGTTCGTATTTCTCCGCCACCTTGCGGAGAAATAGGAAGTGGTGGAGCTTTCTGTCAGAGGGTTGTTTTCAAATCAATATTTCATGTGAAGGATGGCTGAAATAACGGGCGTGAAATGCCCTAACCCTAACCCTTACCCTAACCCTAACCCTAACCCTGACCCTAACCCTAACCCTGGGGGAACTACGGGCGTTAAATTACACGCGAAAAGCTTAATATGCGTAGACATGCACGCGAAAAGTCATGGAAGTCATGAAAAGTGGCGTGCTATTTATACGCCCTCCCATGAGACCACGCAGTTAATGCAGCGATGTGTGGAATTCTATTCAGATACTGTATGTATAAAACAGTTCCTTTATTAAGTTCAATTAGATTTTCTAACAATACTGAATGTTACAGCAATTAGCCGGGGAAACATGTTGCGCTCGTTACTGTTGGATGATGACCTATTGTGCAAAGCTCAGCAAAAGCCTGATGTGGTACAGGTGCGAAAACATTACAATATGTAAAAAAAAAAAAAGAAAAAGAAAAATTAAAAAAAAAAGGCCGCTTCTTCAAAAGTAAAACTCAATTCTCTGCAGGACTTCGGCATGGATTCTCATGTTAATGGGATAAAAAGCATATTACATCACAGCATCTCAAGAGATCAAGGCGGGTTACTTAGTGGCACAGTAGAGTATAAAATAAGGGCTGCACCTGAATCCTTGGCGCACGAACAATGCTCCCCTCCAACATCACTGACTCTGTGACAGGAGGAGTACCTCTCTCTGTGACCTTCAACAGTCCGGAGGATTATTTCATATTTATTTTCCAGATTTTATTCGCTACAACTGCTGTTCTGGTGGCCGGGCCTGTAGTCATTACCATCCTGGCCACCAGAGCTCTCCGCCTCCAGAACAGGTTTATTTTCATGCTCAACACCAGTGTTTGTGACACGCTGGTTGGGTTTTCAGTGTATTATCTCGGTCTGTTTGATGTTCAGGAGGGTTATCCGTCTAGAAATGGAACTTATAATATTTTATCGTCACTTCTAGGGGTCAATATATTGACGTTTTTGTTTGCACAATTTGACCGGTATTTTGCTGTGTGCCACCCATTCATCTACAGTCGCTTCATCACAAGACAGTTTGTGATAGGCATTAACATCTACTGCTGGGTTTACAATGTTGCTCACTTAATCGCCAGGAATTTGTTGCCACTTTCCAAAGCGATACAAATGTATGTATTCAGCATTGCCGTCTTTCAGCTAATCCTGTTCACTAAAGTGGTCATGACTATCAAACTGTATGTTGTTGCCAGATTCCAGCTTGAAAGAGATCCTCCCAGCGCCGAGAAAGAAAACAAGAAAGAGTCATTGAGGATTATCATTTTTGTTGTTATAAGTTTCTTGGTGCTGTGGTGCCCCTCTTTTGTTAATATTATCATCAGATTTGTGGGTGGAGGAGGACTAACATTTAGGAACGAGGCCACCAATCTTTTCGCCATCATGGCTCGGTTCAACGCTGTGTGCACACCGGCGGTGTATTTGTGGGGGAGTCCGGCTCTGAGGGAAGCCATGGTGAGGACTGTGTGGGGCAGAGTGTGCCCGAGATGCAAGAGGAGGTAACGGAGACAGAATAACACTGAACTGCATGAAAAATGCACTACCTCGTTCGACCTATAGATGTAGGCATTGCTCATTTAATATCGTTTATAATCCCTTTCTTCAGAGTCGGCCCTGATGGGAAGGGAGAGACCAGCAAGTCATGAGAACAACAAGAACCCAAGGACTCCAACACGTTATAATCATCAACTTCAACAGTTTTTATTTTCTAATAAAGACTTGAGATCATTTAGGTCTTTATATATATTTTCATTCAAAATGTTTATGATATATATTCCTTTCTTTAAACAGAAAATGTAAACTAACATCAACAAGGCCAAATGTAATGCTTTACATTTACTGTAGGTAATACATAGGCTATGCATTTAAATTACAGATTATTTCTACAATCTCCATATGCTGAGGGAAAGACAAATACACAGGCCATAATAAATTCCTCTCATACAAGATTTTTAGCTTAAATCCATACATATAATAAATAAATAAATAAATAAATAAATACAGGCTGTTCTATTTTTCTCCTTTTCTTTTTTCTAGCTGAAAAAAAGTGAAGCACCTGAAATGAAAGCAAGAAATATTTCAGATTCAAGTTCTGCCAAGTTTAAGTAAACTACAGAGTCGGATGCCAGCGGAAAAAAAAATTCAAATTATATTAGCAATCAGACCTTGCCCAAGCCTAAGCTCTACGATTAATGAGAAGGGAAAAACTCACAGAAAATAATGCCAGAAACCTCATTATGGAAAATTCATTAATTCATTCATCGTTCAAGGACACCATCCCTTCGCTCCACGGTGGACTGGAGGTGTAATAAGAGCTGTATATGGGCAATGACAATAAAAGACATTATACAAAACTGTTGCAGGTCACACAACAGTAGATTAATGTAAATAATGTGTAAATTATCTGCACTGTAAATTCTAAAAATCTAATTGGTATCGCTTTAATAACTGAATAAAATTCTCTGAACAGCATGGGGAATGGACATTTGTGCATTCATATGAAACCAACAACCTTAAACATGAAATAACAGAAACATATGTTAAATATCTTGGGTGTCATTTGGGAATAAAACACAAGTTGCCGCAAGTTATATCAGCAGATAAAGCCTTATGTGGAGACGGCATGTTCGTAGCTTATAGAGCCTTTTGAATACATTTCTGATACAGCAGGTAAATGGCTTATATTAAACTTTAAATTCGCTTAAATGTTTCAGAAAACAAACTGTGAGAGAGATGAAAAAACATTGTAATGAAGTTCCAGGTAGAATCCATGATTGGCCAGGCACCGTTTAACTAAAAACAGAAATCTAATATTTAATGGACCCTCCATAGATTTCTTTTTTGAAATGCTATTTTTCCACATCAAATGTCAAACACTTCTTACTGAAGTCTTATTGACTTCTTTGCAAGTGTTATTAATAAACATGTTCGTCTAAAAAAGTGCACTCTGCACAGTGCAGATCTCCACCGAGGGGGGTGCTCATTGCCCTGTTGATCAAAAAGTTGCCTAGTTTATCACAACCATAAGTGATGAGTTCGCCGACAAAGGCCTATCAGCAGTTGGCTGACGTCACTGAATGTTTTAAATGACCACTGCTGAAATGTTTGATTGAATGAATACAAACCACAATTGTCTTACCTCGGCATGTAAATCTGGACAACACCAGCAATGTAAATTGTCAATTTCAGAGTTAAATGCCAGCAAAAGAATCAGCCAACACTAACATGACCGCCACGTATCCCAAACAGAGACAAGATTCCAAAGTCGTTAATCACTTGAGGCCTCTATCGGCCAGTTAAGAGGAGTGAGCATGAAGCAGTCGATAACGGTATAAAACAGAGCAGTCAATAATATAGTAGAAGCTCTTGCAAAACAGGCAGCAAAGATATGGAGGAGAGTGTCTGACATCCAGCGCACAAGCCACGGGCTTCAGGCACAAACAGACAGAAATTGTGTGTATGGTCTTTAACGTTGTATAACTCAGAAAGGCAATAAGTGATAGTCTTTTATGCAACACAAATGATTTTATATTTATTCACCATAAGAGCAACAATGTTCATTTTGGTCAGAGTGCCACCCTGTTTAAGTTCATGCAAATAAGCAGGAATTTATTATAATTTTTACAGTTAGATGACATTCCTGGTATGTTGTTTTGTAGTGAAGTTTAATATATGCCGTCAGGGCCTTTTCCTCTCTTTTTTCATCCCCCAATAGTGGCCCATGCAACCGCTTGTACTTTTTGACCAGGCAAAAAAAATGGTGCGCTTCAATCTGAATGTGTTGTAATACTGCAGATCCAATTTTCCCGTCTTCACCACTGACCAACAATCTGTCCATTTAAACAATGTTAATACGTTTGCATCACATGCCTTTGGCTGTGTTTAGGCATGACATGATACATATGTTAATTTTACTGGTTAACCACTAGTGTTTGTGCATTTGTTTACCCACCACGGGAGAAGTCCTATGAGGCTGTGGGTTTATTCACAGTTGACTGGATATCCACTAATAAAAGCATGCTTGTTGAGTGAGGAAGTGCATGAAGTTGTTTATGTGTCTCATTTCTACCACAGTGTCCATGGGGGCTGCTTGAGTGGGAACGAGGCCAAAGAGGAAACATTGACAGGAATGGAAATGACAGCCCACGGCAGTGCTTGTCTCTGAAGAGATCGTCTGATCATCATCCTAGAATACATGGAAATGGGGATAATTGTTAATGTCCTGACATATATTGTAATAATGCCTATATAAAATAAAACAGGACTGAATGATTGTTTGTGTGTCTGCATCTGTCTTACCCATCACGTCCCAGCAGGAATAGAGCAGGAATGCTTGGTTTGGAAGTGCTTCCATCAGTTATCATATCAAGGTACTGACTGTCATTCTCCACTACATTATCAGCAATCAGAACAGCTTTGCCTCCTGATTCCTCCACGTTTCGGGCCTTTTGTACAAAGGAGCAACCTCTGGAACGCCCACAAAAACAGAGAAAGCGTGTTAGAAACTATAAAGGCAGTTTGATTAGTTTGCAGTAAAACATTGCAAAAAAAAACATCTTCTCCATGAATTACATGTAAGCGGCACCATTGAACTAGTAATTGTCTTCACACACAAATCCTGTACATGACATGTGACACTGAGCACAGGTTAACATTCAATTAAGACAACACTATTGTTGGTCATTATGGAGAAATACCTCGTAGCCACGGTTCACAGAAACCCAGTTCTGCAACTATCTACAGAAAAACGTATTTTACATAATTGAGCGAGACTCAGTTTGCTTTTAGACTGGATATTCAATGAGACACATTAGACTGTTGGTATTTCTTGAAAAGCCAGAATATCAGATTCCTACAAATATGCAATTTTGTTCAAATATCTTTACAACTGAAAGAGTAGCATTTTGGTTGAAAAGGGGTAGAAGCTAATATCTTCGTCCAACCAAGGTTATGCTCAGTTGGGGGGTGGGTTTGTGCAGTCAGATCTGTTAAACTGTATCGACCCTTAAATGTCAAAAGTGTTTTTTCAGTTGTTATTCGGGTAAGAAATAAGCCCCCTGCTACATTTTGCCGTAGTGGCTGCAGTCAAACCCCAGAAAGAACCATTACAAAAGATACAACTATAAAACAGACACTTGAAGACATTTAAAATGTCATTAACAGCCACAATCAACATTTTATTTTTGTGTTAGTTATGAGTGCAGGCAAATGGCCGGCGAGGCCACAAAAAGTCTCATGTAAACACACTATTGGCCCCAAAACATGGGAGCCTGAAGGTTTTTTTTTTTTCTGTGTATGTGCTAGGAGAGCAAGTTAGATAGGAATCAATGGGCAACCATTGGATAACCTAAATACATCCATAGTATGAGCAGGGTATTATAGTTAGAACAAAGGTCTATCTTTTTTTTTATTCCAGAGGTAACATGACTTACACCTACAATACCGACGCTCAATCTGTGATAGGACAGTCTAGAATCGCACCACAGCTTTCAGTTATAAGAGTTGCCTTAGTGACTGGCCCACATCTCTTTATTTCTTAAAACTTAATATTCAAGATTCAAGATTCATGGACTGCATATACGACTGCAACATCAATTTTCTTCCCCTCTCCTCTTACTACTTAATTGCTCCAGCAAGGCTTAGAATTCCACTTTTCCACCACTGTTTTGTGCTTAAATCCTCGGCTGGCTTAATGGCTTATACATTTCAAGCTACTGATTCTACTGAGGCATGTGAACAACATACCCTCTTTCCACCAGGACTACTTGTCCCTGGATGATCTCTTGGTCCTCCAGGTCTGAGCAGCCGTCTGCTGGTTCTGCTGGCACAAGGAAAATCTCATCATAGGACGACGTCTGGAGACAAAAGAGGGTACATGTGATCATATGGTGGGTGTACATGAGGCTTGAGAATCTTTTAACCAACACATGGTATTTAGAATAGTGCAGACTACTAACAAAATCTCCTCCAAAGTCTTTAGCAGGTGCCGCACTGAAGATGTACCCTATCTCCTCTGGACTGATGACCCGGAAATAAAGCAGTTCATTGATCCCAAGACCTAGGGCAAAAAAAAAACATTTACACGACTGGCAAGCTTAAGGGTTCCTACACCTTTACCCAAGTCAAATTCAAACACTTTGCAAGCACGTCAAGGTGCATTTTCATCCTTTTCCAGCTGTGGTAAACTACATATTTGTATACAGTACAATACTCAGTATTTAGTATAGTTATTGCACCTGTTCAACACATTTAATCAGATGCTATTGTCCTCTTAAAAACCAACATAATGTTTTGTGACAGCCTGAAATGGAAGGAAAACTAACTCAACTAACAGTTCGACAAAAATATAATCACCAACTATTTTGATAATCTGTAATTTTTCATGCAAAATGTCAGAAAATGCTGTTTTCGGTCTCTCAAATGGAGATATTCTTTCCTATGTTATAACATGCCATCCCATATAACATTCAAGTGTTTTCGAGGATTCCCAGCACCTGTTAAGAACCCTGTAGCTTATTCCAGATGTGACTGACTGCATCATCAGTAGGACAGCATTGACTAACCACAGCAGCAGGGTGATATGGGATGCACATTCACAGGGAATATAAAACGGTACAAACAAAAGCCTCCAGCTAACTAACTGTTAGCTCAATTAGCGATTTGCCTCCCTTTATCTCACCTGAGATGCGACTGAACTGCATGAAAACACTCCAGAGGTACAGCATCAAAGCTGTCGTCCGAACAACCTTTGCCATGTTTAAGACATTGGTAGAGCACCTAAACGTTACACAGACGACACGTCAGCGTGTCTTTGTATTTAAGAGCACTATGTGTTTGTCCATATATTCTGTACGCCAACAAATGTCGGTCCGTCAGTGAACAGAGCAGCAGGTTAGCATAGCAACCACTTCCGCGCTTTATTTTCACGCGCATGCGTATCTTGCAACGCCGACTCTAAACGGGGCCGCGGGGCAAAAACCCGCTGTTGTGGCCCCGCCCGTTCGCCTGTTTTTATAGAGAAGATATATTCAACGAGGTCGTTTTTTTTTCTTTTAAAAAGACTGAAAATATCCATTAACATGAATGCAACGTATTATTAGCAAAGATACATTTGTGAAAAAATAAATACATTCACACATCCTTGATGATAGGCTTACTGGTTTATAGGCACGGTAGCTGTGCAAGTATACAATCGAGCGGAAGGATTCAATGTGCCTTACAAATGTTTGTTTAACATTCACATATGGTGTATAAATATATGAATATGTTAATAATGATCATTGTAATAGCCTAGTATTGTATGCACCACACAAATCTAGGTGTCTATATATTTAGGCCACCCTAGCTGTTAAGCCCACTGTAATATGTAACTCAGTTTAACACAGTATTTGTTGTAGGTGGTGCCTGCTTTGTCTCTCCTTCAGCTAAGAGATCCTTGGCCTAAAAAACGCTGAAGACCCCTGTTATAGAGTAGTAGTGGTAGCCTAACTGGCACCAGATTTGACTTTTCATAGTAGTGTTATTACTAACAGCAGCAGAATCAGATCAGATGAATAGACATTTGGGGAAATTTGCTATGGCTATTTGATTCTTGCAGAAAATCAGATGAGAAATTTTCATCTATCGAAGTAACAGAAATGGTCTGATGAAGAGCGGTTGTGCTTGAAACGTCACCACCTATAAGTGCAATAAATAAGTGGATGATCGGAGCTCTGCAGCGTGCAAGCTAATTTTTTTTATGTCTGTTACTTAATGTTTTGAACCGCAGCATGATCTGCTAACTTTTCTAGCTACCTTCTTTGTTTTTGATGTGCTCGCTATTTGTAATTTAGGAATATGCAACATATGAAATATATCATAATGTATTGTCCCTGTTCACCATAGGCTGTCAAAATTGAGTGTTCAGTATTGCAAGGTTCAACTTAAGGATTAGGGCAACATGTTTTCCCCCAAAACCATTTCCAATGCATCATCAAGTAGACAGTAATTATGTATGCCATGTAAATGTAATATGTGGATTCAATGCTGTGTAATATTCTAGGAGACATCATAAAAAATATCATTATAATAAAAGAGCATCTACCCAGAGTTGCTTAAAGCAAAGGCATTTTTGAAAACCCACTCATAAAGTGGAGCAAATGGCTTGCGTTTCTAATCTCTTGTGAGATTTTCATACAAAATGCAAATACATATTGCATAAACAAACTCAACTACAACCATTACTCTGTTTAGCCATAGAGTTCACAGTGTGTAACTTCACACTATACCTTTTCAAGCTGCTAAGAAAACAACATATATATAATAACAATGAATCCATCCTTCAAATAATGAAATGCATAATGAAGCAAAATACAGTTTTAACAAAAACTGAACAATTTTACCTTAATGAAGGTATAGATTTACTGCACAGCTTTTGCATTGGTTACAAGGAGTGTAATTCACTCAACACAGGTATGTCTTCTTCAAGCACATGCATTTGAATTACTTCATATAAATACATCCAGATATTTTCCACTTTACCCAAATAAAAGGTGCACCAGTAAGATCTTGCAATGCATGTTTTTGAACATGATTTTAAGATGTCTGGCTCTGCTTAGCATCCATGTTCCTTTGTTTCTTCCTCTCCCGTCTCTTCTTGCAGTCCAAGTACCCAGATGGCAACTCTGGGCAACAAGACTTTCCTGTTTTTTTGCATTTGCATGGATTCTTTTTCCTCATTATCACCTGCAAAGAGTCAATAACAGATTAGGTTTTGAAGTGACAAGGAAATTAAATATGCAATACTTTTAGTTTTACAAACTTTATTTGTAAAGTTAAATTAGTCTTTACAAGTTCTCGTTATGAATATGAGGAATTCATTATACTCCAATACTGTTAGTGCCAATATATAATATAACATTACATTCAAAGTGACTGGAGCATGCTATTTTAATTGTTATTTACTGCTCAAGCTTTAACCAAGTAAGCACTGCTTGGTGTCTCTATGTGGGGCTCACTATTATTTTCCTGTTAATGAGCTATTAGCAAATACATGGATTTCGATTTTTAAGATTTGGCAGTATCTTAACCAAATGTTGAATTTTTTGTTGGGCTTTTGGCATGTCTAATCTCAGTTAATACTTGATGGCAAGATGTGCCTCCCCACCTGACAATGTTGTAAAAAAATAGAAGGAAAATACAGAATACCAGATAGCAACTGGTTAGCAGTTACAGCTATGTTAAACCTTTGCTGCATTTTGTTGTTCGATAGCTAGAGGATTATAGTAGTAATATTATAATTATACTGTAGCTGACATCCACTGATAGTGTCTCAAAATTATTTCTTTTGAGAAAGAAAAAAATTATTTTAACTTATTCTTTTCCTTTAATGTTTGATTACAAGGACTATTTAATAAATGCCAGGTATTTAATCGAGGTTTTCCTAGCTAAATTAGGTGAATATATCAAATGAAATATAAAGTAATAATTGCTGAAAAGCTACTGCTGCTCATTCATTACCAACTAAAACGGCTGAATATATAAAAAAGTTTTTATACAGAAACTTGTTTACCAAAAATTAATAAGTGCAAATGTAAACAATAATAATACACCAAATATACTTGTTACTGGAGTATTATAATCCATATAATAATGATAAGTAACCTGCTAGCATCTAATCTTGTTCTGTTAATCTCATACAGAGGAACATACAGTACACATATTCAGTGACTTATTTTTCTAATAATTTATCCACCCCCATAAATATGGAATGCTACCGCATTACATTCAAAGGGGGTTTCTAATTCACTTCAGTAGCTGTACCAATGACACATAAATAAAGAAGGAACATGTTTAAGGAAGGAAGCACAAAGCTCTTTTAATAGCCATTCATTTTGCATAGCACCAAACGACCAAAATACACGGAAACACCAACACACTTACAGAATTTAACAGGGCCGAGAAACATCCTGTGTGAAAGTTTGTCTAAAGTGCAGACAAAACTGCACTCCTATATGAATCATGTTAAATGATGTTTTTGTTTTATGTCGTTTTCCATAGATTTGGTCCCATGAAACCCCATAGGACATTTTATGCTGGTAGATTTCAGATTGAATCACAGAACCATCTGTGTTGTAAGTTGTCTATGTTTAGTGTCTACATTATCTAGGGACCTCTGTTTGCCCTCATAAGGTCCTCTGGTGGTTATTAGAACCCAAATTGAGGAATAGCAGTCCTTTTGTCAACAGGAAAGAATTCCCTTAAATGTTTATACATTTTACAGTATAATCGTATTTGATTTACTTTGTTTGTATTATTTAAAATAAATAATAAATATGTGTACAAATAAATACTTATCATAAATAAAAAAAGAACATGAAAAGTGTGCTGGACTGATCTATCATGAAACAAACTCTTGATTACCGAGCTTCTGGTGAGTGTTATGTTGGCCATCAGTGTGTTATTGCCCCAAAGGGAACATATAATGAAAAACAGCAGGTGAGAGGACATTGTAGACAATGTAAGAACAAAGAAAGGAGCAGGAGCAGACAGTGTTGGGTTCAAATAATTCAGCAGGTTACATTTTTCCAGGGCGTCCACGGGCTCCAGGTTGAGAGCACCAGCGAGTCTCTGCAGCGAACCCTCAGCTTGCTGATCCCCTTCGGGATCAGAACAGATGAAGAACGTCCAGTCTAAAGTCGGACAGGTCTCACATTAAGAAAAACAAATGCTATGGAGAGAATGACAAACATGGAGACATCAGCAGAGTTGTGTGTACCTTGCCATTGTCTTTCAACAAATATTCAATCTCATGCTCTAGACTGAAGAAGCTGTGAGGAGTTGACCAGCTAGATGGCGCATCGATGGACACATCTAGGTCGTCCTTCCCCCTCTGACACTTGACAATCTGGGGACTGTCGGGTTGAACTGGACAGAAGAAAAATAACAGTGGGAAAAAAACAAGGGGCAAAGCGTATCGGCAAGGAAGATATCACAATTTCATTTTACATTGACTTTTAAGTAGCTATAGTGATATTTGATGATGTGTGTAGAATACAACTTTTTACTTCATCGTAAAGTTACTGAACAATGTCGCTCAGCTTACCGATGTCTCTGAGATAAAAGCTCTTGGTTGTCCTGAGGACGGAGAGGTTAACAATGGCCTCAGCAGTGAGTTCGATCATGGTGCTTTCCTCGGCGTAGGGGGAGAGGGAGTGGTAGAGCTCAAAGTGGAATCTCCCATTCACGGGCTGATCATGTTCGAGCCATTTACACAACTTCCTACCTTCACTGCTACAAAGGTGAGCAGGAAAAAAAACACGGGGTGAAATTTGTAACTGAGCCAGGTACAGTACTGTCTGCTTGTTGGTCTATCTTCATACACTATACACAAAACATTTGGCTTCTTTACTGTAATTTGTTTAGTTTTTTTATCTTTACCAGTCATGACCCAGTCCAAGGCGCACTGTTGTTTGTCCATTGTAGGCCCAGTCACAACTGAAGTTACAGTCATAAGACTTTGCCCGACAACTGATAGAGAGAGAATCTATAAAGATACACAGTGTGAGAGAATACAAGTTTAATGGAAGATGTTTGGAACTGCTACCAATGCTGTATGTACGTCATTTATGTTGGAAGTGCATCATAGGAGGGTTCAGTATTTGTTAACATCCAGTCTCATCCTCTAAAGAAAGACTGATCCACTGAGTCAAACATGCAGTTTCAAGACTTTGTATTGCACTGTGAGTTCCTCTATTTCACAGACTCCTGACATTTATAGTACATGAACAGAAGAATGAATGGAGAACGAAACCAGAGAATCTTACCAAAGTCTTCTTCCTCAGGCTCTAGCAGCAGATAGGTTGATGATAACATTTTATCTTCTGTCCAGCAGCTGTAGTTTCCCAACATGGGTGTATCTACCTCTGACACGACCAGATTCTGACCAATCTGCTGGACATTGTCCTCCATATCGTCATCCTCCATCACGACACCATTAAACTTCCATGTGACAGCTCCATCTGTCTCTGTACGGCAGGTAAGTGTGACTCCAGCTGCATTATTTCTTTTTGTCACCACAACTACACAAACATAGATACAGACAGACAGATTCACACACAATTACACATTTAAAATGTCAAGATGAACAGATTTTAATCCCTTCAAGATATGGAAAAACTAATGCTAGAAAGATATGTGGACCGTAAATAGGACGTACAGTTCTCTGGGAAGTGGTTGAGTCCATGTGTTCCAGTAAGGCTGACGAACAGAAGTCCACATAACCAGAGTGACAAAGTCTTCTGAGGAATTGTGTGACAGCAAGAGGAGGATGAGATTATTGACAATGATCCAATTTTTGCATTAAATCCTAATTATCCTTTAATTTGCTAGTGATTATTAAATCTTCAATTTAGAAACTAAACGAAAAAAATCTGTTCATGGTACATTACAATTGGCTGAATACTTTTAGCTCAGAATATATGTTATGACAATTCAAACAGAGAAGCAAAGTAACCCCTTTTCTATTTTTTTCTATTAACTGACTATATAATACGTATAATTTATAACCACGAAGCACATTTGATTCCAATAGTTGTTTCTTACCATTTGAATGATGTAAGACTGAAGTAGTGCTATAAAAAAATCAAGAGCAGAAGTTCAGTTTTAGTAATCTTGATGAGTGTATGGTCCAACTGCGCACTGACCATCATTTTATATCTTTGCATACAGCATGCATCATCATCATCACCACCACGATCATGTCACCTTTGGAGGTGTGATAGAAACTTCTTTGTAAAACTAAAAAGAGTCTAAGGGCAGTGCATTTCCTCATACGGTTTTGCATTTTTAAAAAAAAGGATAAACTGTTGGTTTCAAATACACTACTGATCGATGGCGATAAGAAGTGTTAAGTGTGGGTGTTCAGTAGGGTGGGGGGTTGCCCTCAACCTTTAAGCCGAAATACTGCAGAATAACACAGCAAGTGAGATATACTGTATCTGATTACCAACCCTGGATGAGATAAACAGGACATAAACAGGACACACACACACATACACGCACACGCACGCGCACACACACACACACACACACTTGATTTGGGAAATTGCAAGGGGCTTTTATCACTATTTCCTCACACTTTAGAACCTAATGATTAATCAACAAAAACGTCATTAGTTAAAACCTTATGGGCACTCAAAAGCCTGGAAAAACATGTGGGTATTCAGTGGGGAACTTTTAATTGAAAATGGTAAACTGTTCCAAAGTCCCCCCCTTAGCCTTGATCGAGAGGGCCAGCTGGTCTGAGGATCAGAGGTATAATCTGCATGTAGGGATAGGTATCGAGAACCGGTTCCAGTTGAGAACAAGTTTCAAACTGGAATTGGAATCGCTATCGTATGCCCATTGATAAAAGGATAAGCTTGGAGGCATATCAGCTTATCCTTTAATTCTTAGTCCTTCTTTGACTAAGAAAATCGAAATGAAAACGAGTGCTGTACAAGTATTCTCTTATTCATCTAAATTGTGTTCAGACTCAGAGATAATAAAACGGTTGCATTGATGCTTAAAGCCCCTGAACACCCAGTTGTTTCCAGTTTTTCTGGCTGATTAGACATCTGCCTGGATTAAAGGTGGGCAGGCCTTTGATGGGAATTTATGAGGTCATAAATGTCCGTCTACCACTAAGAAAGATGAGACTCAGGAAAATGTCAGTCAATAGTAGTAGTAGAGACACCCACACAGTCCTGAGAAGAGGTCTAATCAACCGGATTAACTGAAAACACCTGTGTGGGTGTTTGGAGTCTTTAAAAACGGTGTAGTTTTATCCACCCAAAAAATGTATCAGGAATCAAAAATCCATAAAAAATCGGACCGTTAAGCAGAATGGGAACGGCATTGGTATCAATAAAATGTTATCAACTGATAATACTCGCCTGATGCTTCATCATTACTCTGGCCAGAAAAAGACTGCCCCCATCATACCATCATTGTGAGAACATTAATGCTTCCAAAGTTTAGACACACCTTTACACAGGAAAAAAAAGGGAGGGAGAGACAACCAGGACTTTCCCTGCACAGTAGTCATGAGAGGGGCAACCCAAATTTGTTCTGCAAAATGTCAGCTATACCACACTCGAAAAACACTTTTTGGTTCTATGTTTATCCTCACAGATATGTAAATCATCTGATCTCATCGTGTGTTAAACTGTGTCAGGTACTAGCAAACAAAGCTTTAAATTAGTATTTGGTGTTGTAATTCTTTGTCCTCTTTAACAGTTTGAAGGGCATACTGCATAGGTCATAGACTCTACCACCTACAGTATGATATGCATATTGCAACCACATTATGACCTTAAATTCTGCAAAACCTGTTTGGTCAACAGAAATAGTTGGTTTCAGGTTTCAGTTCCTTAAAGGCCTGAATAGCCTTATTCATGCTTCTGCTGTCGAGAATCTGTTTCTTCATATTCACAGTATTTAACTATAATGACTGTGGTGAATTATGACATTGATAATCTATAGTAGAGCTGTAACAATTAGACGATTGGTTGTCAACTATTAAATTAATGCCAACTCTTTTGATAAACAATTAATTTCACATTTCATGTCATTTTTTTCAGAAAAAATGTAAAAACTCTCTGATTTCAGCTGCTCAAATGTGAATATTTTCTGGTTTCTTTTTTTCTTTTAAAGTGAATACCATTGAGTTGTGGACAAAACAAGGCATTTGTAACACGGATCCTAATTTTTCACCATTTTCTGGACAAGACAACTAATCGAGAAAATAAAATACAATCATAAATTGCAACCCTGATCTATAGCTACAGAAGAACACCCAGCTATTTGAAAGTCACACAAAACAAATCATCAGACAGTCCTACAAATGAATGCGGGTTAATATAGAAATGGATCTACATATGGTGGACAGGATGTGCTGGGTTGAAGAGAACTGACCAGGAAGAGACAACTGTGTATTAATGGTATACATATTAAATACTGTATGTTGTCCCACCACCACTAAACAAACAATTTTATTTTGTTCAGTTGTAGTTATGAATTTAAACCAGTAATGCATTTTTACATACTGTAATTAAAGTTTATGTTTTGTTTCAGTGTAGCTGTAAGTTAATGTTTCCACATAACTTCAAGTTCAAAGATAGTTTGAGGTCAGATAACGTATTTTTCCCGTGAATCGCCAAAATTTTCATCTTTTAGTTGACACCAGGTGCTGCAGTTTGCCGGGCTCTGGGGTCACTTCAGTCCAGATAACAAAAGACCTCATAAAGGCTACCCAAGAAAAAGTGAACAGAGCTCAGGCAGACATTCAATCAACATTGAAAGTCGGAAAAAGGTTTGTTTGTTTTTTGCTGGTTGGTAGAGATATAGTGCTCTAGCTCTCAATTGGGATTTAATGTGTCTTATTTTAATCTGGACACGATAAAGAGAGGATTCAAGAAATAGAAAGAACCTTTTGATCAAAGGCCTTCGGGGATCCAGAATGGGGCATCACGAAGATGGGCGGCTACACATCAACTACTTTATGTCTACGTGTTTTCAGCCTTCTGTATCACAGAACATGTTCTGGCTCACACTTCACCCTGAAGGTTCTTATCAAGCTTCTCTTGTTTTTTAAATAACACTCGTTTTGGGCTGTGAAGTCGTACACTGACAACCTTTCGCTGCACAGACACTGATGACAAAGTCTTCAACGTTTAAAAGTGATTACTAATACCTTGTGCAAATCTAGAAAACTTAGACCATGAATTTAAATAGAAACCTAACAAAAGTCAGCATGCCTGTCGATTACAAAAGAAGAAAAAGAAGAAAAATTTAAATGTAATTTTTATTACATTACACCAATACATTTTTGATGTGTAAGGGTCAAAATGCAGGAGAGGCAGCATGTGACAGAGGGTTTGCACATTCCACTGCATTAAATATTTTCACTTGTATTGCAGAACGAGGCAAATCAAACAAAGGGGTAAGTAACATGCCATAAAAAGTCCATTTAATTGTTATAGCCCAACTGTCCAGGTTACAATTAAAAGGCTACTTTTGTTTTGTAGCTGGAGTGAGAGCAATTACTGAGATGGACAATTACGAAATGCTGCTGTGTCAGCACGGTGAGTCAAGATGGACCTTAAAATGTTCACTGGTGTTTAGTTAGTTTGCCTCGTCCTTTGAAGCCTCGTCAAAGTTTTCAACAAGATCTGAAAACAAAAAAACAGAGGGAAAAGAGGGGTGGGGGGCAGAAAACAGTGACAGATAAAAGGTAAGAAAATGTCCCAGGATTTGGCATACAAATAAAACCTAATTACTAAATATGAAATAAGCAAAATTATCAGCACTCTGAACTACTCCATAAATATTTTGGTGACAGAGGCCTGAATTCGATTATCAAATACACACCCACCCTAAACATATTTATTAGGTATATGATCATATATCTAAACTAACTCAGCCTGTGGTAGAGCGTTAATAATGTGACTATTTTAATGCTTAGGGCTGGGCGACATGGCCAAAATTTTCTATCCTGATATAGTTTAAGTTCATATCTCTCCATAACAATATATATTACGATATAGTACGTTTTCTGGTATTAAGTCTAAATGAAATAATCACACGGTGATCTTTGTACACTCCTTTTTTAAATTAAATACTTGACAAATGTAAAGTACTGAGTATTTTCTCAAGAATTTTACTGCAAAATGAACACAACGTATAACATTCAGAGTGTAAAGTGGTGTCCAAATAATGCAATATTGCCATAACGCAGTCCAGCCACTTGTTTTTCAACATTGTGATAGAAGTTATACAGAAAACAATATGATAGACATTTTCATATTGTTTTGACGACGTATATCTCCCAGCCCTGTGCTACATTAATAATAAAATGAATGCAAAGGGGATGTGTGAATTCCCTTACCTGGAACCTCATCATCCTCCTCTTCAGCAGCAACCATGGGGGCTGTATTCTCTCCAACTATGAGAGGGAAGAAGAATAAACAGCAAATAGTTAAGAGACAATACACTAAACTACTAATGCATGCAATCTGATCAGTACAGGGTTGTGGGTACCGGGTTTTGGCAGGGTCTCAGCTAATCTCCTGAGACTGGTAAGACTGTCGGCCCCCAACTGGTTTAGGATTCCTGGGAGCATCTCTGTGAGCTGCTTGTTCTCAGCGTGCCCTGTGATCGTAAAGGTGTTGGCAGCCAAGGATGCCTGAACCTTTGGGTTATTGAAGTGAATCACTGTCCCCTGGTTTGTGAACATATTCACCTACAGTGAAACACAAAGAGAAATTGAAGGGAGGAAACAGAAAAAGAGGAGTCTGACATCAGTGTCAAAGAGGATGAGGCAACAAATTGAAACATGATCCTTTATCTTACCAGCATTGAAACACAACAATTAAAGGGCTTCATTTCATCCAAATCATATTATATTTCCAGTCACATTTTTGTCAAATTTGCCTTTGGATGTTTGCATTACTCTATTCTAAAGGAACATGTCCAAAGAACATCAATGTCCAGAAGAAGACATGTCTGTGTACTTGTTGCTGTGTATGTCAGAAAGACTTTGCTGTACCTCCTCAATTCCTGAGATGTTGTTGACCCCCAGTTTCTTGAGTGAGAACTGCAGCTTCTTGTCATCTGCTGTTGCTGTTCTGTGCACCACCTTCTTCTTTCTGCGGGCTGAGCCCTACAGAGCACAACAATGTGCTTTAATAAAAGAAACACTGCATACAATAACCCAATGGTGAAACAAAAAAAAACATCTTCTAAAGTAATTGGCCAGCTTGTATCCCAACTCACCTTTCCGCCTATGCGGACCTGCGCCTGCAGTTTGGCAAGCTTCTCCTGGTTCATTATCGACTCCTTCATCTGACACAAGAAATGACACATCCACATCATGAGACTTTAATTGGGAAAAAATACTCTGGACACATTTTTGTAATATCCGTTTTATACTCTCTATATAGACATTCTTATCTACATGCATAATAGTTTGATCTTGTAATGAAAATCAGTTATAGAGAAGTGTGCAAAATTGTGTGCATCTCTATATTTCATGACTAACAAAATGGCCATGAAATTGTTGTCACCTATTGTGTGATTTCAACAGTTTATTAGATCTGGGAGTTTGCAATTACAATAATGTGTCAAACCTAAAATTCCTCAAAATCCCCCCTTCGTTTTGCAAAAGAACAAGAATGCACAGCTGCCAGAAGCCCCCAAAATAGCTGCACACTTTTTTAGTCTCGACTCAAGTTCTTCATGAATCAGACATACAGTAGGTAGTCAGCTAAAGTTAGTGGCTAAGACAAGATCGCAATGTTCTGTACAGCGACGGGAGATTAGTTTAGCTACAAACTATGCAAGCTCACTGCTCCCGGAGTACCATAACGGGGTGCGATGTGGGCTCACGCTTTATCTTTCAGACACCGAGACTGGGAGGCTCATTATTCTTTTACCCGGGCTCTATGACAACTGAACTTGTTAGCTAGCCACGCTAAATAGCTAAGTTAGCTCAGGCCTATCAAACTGATGCTGGCATTACAATTGAGCTTTTTCGTCCACAGCGTCTAACGTGACTCAGGGAACTGTTCTTTCCCTTCATAGTCAAGATGATATGAGACTGTGAGAGCTTATAAAGGCTTCAGAGACGTGAACTGACCTGGGAGTGTGTAAACACGCGGGTCACACCGCCGATACGAGCTCGAGAGAAAGGAGTGAAGACCGGAAGTAACGTGCAGAGATCGATAATTTACCGGATGTGCCTGCATGGTTGATTCGGGGTCGCGGGGGCTGGAGCCGCAAAATGTGCATTAATAGCTTTGATTGAATTAATGTGTTCTTGTGATTTATTAATTATAAAATCTAGCCTGTCAGGGCTGTAAGGTCGCAAAGAGTCTGCTCTCTAAAAGTGATTCAAAGTTTTTAAAACCACAGTAACAAACTACTATTCACGACATTAATAACATAGGTTGAATCAGTACGACATTGTTGCCAAATTGAAGCGAAAGGGAAGTAGCTTTATTTAAAAAAATACAATTAATTAAGTTAATGGATGTATATGCCTATTTTATTGTTTAATACTAGGTTCACCAGCAGTGCTATTCAAAATACTAAACAAACCCATAAATATAATAGTAAATAGAGGAAAGAAAATGCTATTTTCAATGAACAATAAAGATCTGCCATTTAGAGCGGAAGTTGTCATGATTGTGAAAAAAAACAAAAAAAGAAACATGGCGTCCTCCTGTGCTCCGAGGGGCAACGTGATTAGGTCTCTAAAATGAGAAAGTTTTTGCTTACTTGGACAACCGAGATCGGTATCATCTAATTTCAACAAATCATACTTAAAAAAATACGTCTGTGATCCCGGGCGACTCCATTCAAAGGTGAGACCATAAGATTTCAGTTTAGTTGAAAATGCTAGGCTGCTACAGCGCAGTGAGCTAACACACATGAACACGTTGGCCCCGGTGACTTTTCTACTGAACTGCCTTTATTTTCAAACAAGTACATGTCATTTTAACTGTTAGGTTAAATTTAACACTAGACTTTTTCTGTATTTTATTGAGCTCTTGATTTTATTGAGATTGTATAACACCTCAGTGAATAAATCGAGTTAATTGTGTAGTTTGGTGTGTTGTGATGCTGTTTGGTAAAAAGAAAAAAAAGAAAAGTGAACTATGTTGCCATTTAGTCCATTTTTGCAGATCGTTTGTTTTCTCGTCAACGTGAACACCTTACCATCCAGTTGACCTACGTACATGTTTTCAATGTAAGGGCTTTAAGATTGTAAAAATGACAGAACCGTATTCGGGTTAAGTTTGTTCTGGTTCTCTGTCTAATAGAATTGAATAGAAATACTTTATTGACCCCAAGCTGGGAAATTGCAGTGCAGCAGCAGCATTACACACAGACACATCAAAACAGTAATATAAAAATACAATATAAAAGATAAATAAGCAGTCTTAATGGTAGTGCGAATGGAAACATATAATAATATACGGTGCAGTGGAGCGATTATGTAAAAAAAACAACGTAAGGTGCTTGAGATTGTATTGTTATGAGCAGAGTTTTAGCTTTTATTGTACAGTGTGGGTCAGCTGGGACCGGCTCCAGCCCCCCGCGACCCCGATAGGGTAAAGCGGTTGAAGATCGATGTATTGATGGATGGATGGATGGATGGATGGATGTACAGTGTGGTGGCATGTGGCAGGAAAGAGTTTGAGTATCTCCCTTCGACAGCAGAGCTGGAGCAGTCTGTGTGAGAAAGTGCTCCGCTGTTGGAGAGGGTGCTGATCATTGAGGGTACCTAACAGGATGTCAGTAGTGTCATATCTCTCGCTATATGTTAATGTCCATGTTTTTTTATTCTTTTTTATCAGATAAAGCATATCGTGATCAGCACAGAAATGGCTTCTTTTAAACCAACCAAAATCCAAGTCTATCCTAAACTTGGAGAGAAAGTCACACAAGACACGTTGTACTGGAAGAACTACAAGGTGAGTCCCTTCTAACTGTATACTGTTGTAATATTACCGTAAGCAAGAAAAGCACATTTTTAATGTTAGTTCTTAATCATAAAAATGCATCTTTGTATCTCCTCTCTCAGGCCCCGGTCCAGATAAAAGAATTTGGAGCAATCACAAACATAGACTTCTCCCCAGTGGCTCCACATAACTTTGCTGTGACAGCATTCACACGAGTATGTTGGCTTCTCCAGATTCCTCTTGTGTTTGTTCAAATTGATCAATGTTCACCTTCTATAAAACGATTCTGGTTCCAGTCAGTCCTCCTGAATAATCAAGTATTAGTATGCATTTTCTAATTCTAACTCTGGTTTCTCTACAGATCCACATTTACGGGCCGTTCTCCCAGGAGCCTGTGAAGTCATTCACACGCTTTAAGGACACTGCATACTGTGGAAGGTTCAGGTCAGATGGTCAGCTGCTTGTGGCGGGATGTGAGGACTCTGTGGTCCGGCTGTTTGATGTCAGCGGCAAGGTGGCTCTCAGGATGTTCAAAGGGCACAAAAAGTAGGTATCTGACGCGTCACTGTAGTGTTTTAGTTGTGGTGTTCTGCATAAAAAATGGGCTTAATTTAAACATGGGAGTTGTTGAATGATGATCTCTTGAGTGATCCATCGGCTGATTTTCATGATGATCTCAAGAATTCTGACAGCCCTTTAAACTGTCTTGCTGGCTTAATAACATCTGGTCATGAAAGTAAACTGATATATTTATATTTTTTGTCTCATTTTATTTCTGTTCAGGGCTGTACATGTCACAGACTTCACCTCAGACCGTTACCAGATCCTCACAGGGTCAGACGACTACACCTGTCGACTTTGGGACATCCCAAATGCCACTGAGCTCAACAGTTACCAAGAACACACAGATTACATTCGCTGTGGTGTCACAAGCAAACTCAACAGAGATCTTTTCATTACCGGTGAGATGGAGGCTTAAAAAAAAGGAACTTAACTTTAGCATCAATGATTGGTGCTTGTTGGAGTTTTGGATCTTTTTGAAGCCGGTAGACTATTTTGAATAGAACCATGAATGAATGTCATCCATCACAGTGGCTACTAGATTAAACTGTTTTTAACACAGACAAAATCTACCAACTGTTTAATTGTAAATATGCAAAGTCGGTAGTAACTGCAGAAAAAAACAAATATGAGTAATCAAACTCTTGAGTTTGTAGATGAGTGAGGATGAAAGAGTTTGGTCTTTTTTTGTTTGACTAACAATTGATGTTTTTTTTTTCTTAGGATCTTATGACCACACACTGAAACTGTTTGATGCCAGAGCAGATAAGAGCGTAATGACCATGGATCATGGCCAGCCAGTGGAGAGTCTGCTTCTCTATCCTTCTGAGGGACTCCTTGTCTCTGCAGGTAGTCAGCTGTAATAATCACCGTGTCCAGTCAGCGCATCCAGAAAATGTGCCCACCAAATGAATTTACACATTGGAGTTGTTGAATGATGATCTCTTGAGTGATCCATCGACTGAATTACATGATGATCTCAAGAATTCTGACAACCTTTTAAACTTTCTTGCTGGTTTTATACCATTTGCTAATTATGATAGTATTAAATGATTTGAATTTGAAATGTTGAAAATTTGTTGGGCTGGGCAATATCAAACAATGATGACAACAGCATTGTATGTTAGCTGCCAATAGCTGCGCTCATATACAAATGTTAACTTATATTTACTGATGTTTATCCAGGACATTAAAAAAGCATTTCACTCTCTTTAGGGGGCCGTTACGTGAAAGTGTGGGATCTACTAAAAGGAGGCCAGCCTCTGGTTTCACTGAAGAACCATCACAAAACTGTCACCTGTTTGTGTCTCAGCAGCACCGGACAGAGATTGATGTCAGCTTCTCTGGACAGGTACGGGGACAGGTGTATGTGCAGGATGCATGTCTGTCATAGCACTTTTTTCTGTCATAACAGTCACATACTTATTTCATAGGTATGTATTATGTGAACATGATCTAATGGAGAGCTCCTCTGTTTGTTTTTCAGGCATGTAAAGGTGTACAACACAACCAACTATAAGGTGGTCCACAACTTTGACTACGCTGCCTCCATCCTCAGTCTGGCTTTAGCTGTAAGATATTACATTCAACCATTAATAACTTTCTATTGTTAGTTTTTCATGTTTTAAATATGAGTTAAATGCAGAAAGCTGCTTTCAAGTAAGTGAAACGTGTATGATACTTACACAGTAGTTGACAACATCACCCAAGATTAGAAACGCATTATTTGTTTCACTCACTTTGATTTGTTAGAAACATACACTCCTAAAAAGAAATGTTTTCCCAGCTGTAGACATGATCCATGCTAGTGTTCTTGTGTATTAAAGAGATATTTGACCTATTTTAATCCAGGTCTGTGTCATGGAAATGTGGGTGTTGCCATGGCACAGACCTGGATTAGAATAGGTAAAGTATCCCTTTAAAAGAGTTGTTGAATGATGATCTCTTGAGTGATCCATCGACTGAATTTCATGATTATCTCAAGTATTCTGACAACCTCTAAACCATCTTACAGGCTTGTAAACATCTGGTCATGAAAGTGAATTTATGTAAATTTTGTCTCATTTTTCTTGACTCTAAAGCCATGAATATATCTTTCTCCCCAGCCGGATGACGAGTCCATTGTCGTGGGTATGACTAATAGCATCCTGAGTATCAAACACAGAAAAAGCCTTGAAGAAACAAAGGAAATCTCTGGCCAACAGAGGCGACGACCATCATATCGTGTTTTTGTGAAGGGGAAAAACTACACCCCTAAACAGGTATATTTGGATTTGGTTAACATACAGTAGCTGACGTCAACAGTCATGAGACTTGATGTGATCTATTGATTGATTATTTCCCAAGAGATGTACCGACTGAATCATGCAACAGTCAAAACTAACTATGTCTAATGCCTTTATTCCTGCACACTGAGTTATTAAATGAGTCTTTCTCCCCATTTATTTGTTGGTTCTCTATCTTTTTCCAGGATGATTATCTCGTGAGCAAACCAGTGAAACAGCATTTGGCCAAATACGACAAGCAGCTCAAGAAGTTTAATGTATCAAAAGCTTTGGATACAGCTCTGGAGGTATACATTTTATGTATTTTTAACAGTAGTAACAAGGTTAAATCAGTTAGTTTCACTTTCTTAAGGTTCCTCCTAGTTTCTAATTTGACCTTTTTTCAATTTGCAATACAGAACCATGATATGCTACTTTTTGTTGCTGAGTTGTACAAAGTAAACTCCCTGTCCTAGATATTGAAATCTGAACCATATCTGTTTAATGTTTTGTTTTGCACCAGGACCACAGTTTCGTTCCTCTGTGTACTGAACTGAACTGCACTGTATATAGATGGATGACAATAAAGTCTCTCTTATCTCTCTTGCGGAAACAAACATTGAAAAAGGTGTTGGTATGGTTTTACTTTTATCATTAACTTATATTTTAATTTTATCTATAGACGTGGACAAGACAGAGAAAGCCAGAGATCACAGTGGCTGTTATAAAGGAGCTGGATCGACGAGGAGCGTTGAAGAACGCTTTGGCAGGAAGGGATGAACAGGGGCTCGCTAAGTTCCTCAATTTCCTCATAGGGTAAGAAGCAGATAAGATCTCATTGGTCAAGTAGACTTTGAGAAATGTAAACAATGTGTTATTGGATGCATTGAATTTGGTAGCTTGTTCATCAAATCGTACAGAAATTTTTGCAACACAAATACTTAAACTTTCTTCGTTTCCCAGGAACTTGGTTGACCCCAGGTTTGCTCCCATCCTCGTAACAGCTGGTGAGATGATCCTGGACATCTATCGGTCAATAATCGGCCAGTCACCAGTCGTGGACCGACAGCTGCTGCGTCTGCAGGAGCTGCTGGAGCGAGAGATCGACTATCAGCAGGACCTCCTGGAGGTGCTAGGCATGTTGGACACCATGTTCGCCGCCTCTCTCCCTAGGATGGAGGTGCCGTGCCCTGGCAGCAGCAGAGCTAATGGCCTGGTTCAGGGAGAAGCGAGTACTACAAGACCACAGCTTCAGGCCACCTGAGGCTTGTAGGGTGGGAAAACTGCTTTAGGCTGAGTTAGAGGGCCAGTTTCGACTCTGAAAGCCTGTTTTTGAAACACCTGACACATTTCCTGACATGACAGGCTTCATGTTACCAAACAAGCTTTTTGGTACAGGTTTTAAAAGACTGAAAAATCCATGGGCTCACTCTGGTGTTTTAACTCAAAGTGACTTAAAAACCCAACAGAGGTGACAAAGAGTATGCATTTACTGTATGAAGAATCTCTTAACTGTGTGAATGGAAAGCGAGATGTTGTTTATTGTTGGAAGTCTTGTCATTAAACTTTCAAATAAAAGTTTGTGTGTGTGTGTGTGTGCACTCTTGAATGATGAATTGTTTGTGTCTGCTCTATGTTTTCATAATATTTGGCAGTGGCAAATGTTTTATAAGCAGATATAAATAAATCTTTGTAATATTGAGACTGACTAATCATAATTGTGTTCAAATCGTTTAAAACATTGCTTTGAGTAACGGATGGAAGTATTCAAATCTTTTAAGCAAAGGTAGTGATACTAAAGTGTAGAAACAAGTAAACAATGCATTCAAAACCTATTTAAGTAAGGCTATTGGCATCAAAGTGTACTTAAAGTACCAAAAGTAGAAGTACTCATGCAAAATCTTACATATTGTATTGTTAATGCATTAATGCGGTTTAATGTTGCAGCTGGTGAAGGGGGAGCCATTTTGAATTACTTTATATTGGTAGTTTAATCCATAGTATAATTGAGTTGATTTATATGTTGTACTCATCTGAATTTGTAAAGTTCTGAAATCATTATAGTGCAGTGAAAAGTACAAAATGTCCCTAAGATGTAATGGAAATACTTCACCCCTAAAAACACCCCAAATTGTTTGAAGTACAGTATTTGCTTACTTTCCACGACTGATTTCAACATGTGGCCATTAAAAATGCCCTTTCCTATGGACTCGCCGCTGTTTCATCGCCTTCCACCAGGGGTCGCTGTAACCTCAAAGACACAGGTCACTCTCACATGTAAGGAGGAGGAATGTGCCGGAGCCGACGGAAGACGGAAAGCATCAACAGTGGCAGAGAGGAGGATGCTGTGTCGGAGTCAGTGGAGGCTGCAGCTCACACTGGCAACAGCAGCGGCGTCGACTCAACGCCATTTCTCAACTTGTAGCTTCAACACCGACACTTGAATTAGCAAACGGAGGATGTGTCCGAGTTAGGTGCTCTTTCTTTCCGCATTCAAGCGCACTGTCAGGGTTCATACTGCCGGAGTTTGAGCTCCTTCAAAGGTAAGTACGTCAATAATGTTATGTGACTTTTTTCAACGTGTCTGTTTCTCATATGAATGACAGTTTGCTAACATGTCAACCTTGGTCGAATGGCAAAACGTAGCTATGTGTAAAGAGCCTCAAATTTATTTTGCAACTAAATAGGTCAACATTGAATGGATGAATGCTTGATTCTAATAAAAATAATAATACAATAAAAGCTAAAGGAACAAAACACAATATTAACTTCTTTCTATTAAAGGAATAAAAAGAAGCAAAAATCTGTTTCAATCCCACCCCTTTTCCACTACTATATATTAATCATAATGAATGGCTTCATATTTATATCATACCCTATCTTTAACACATTAACGCAATTTGCTACATATGTATATACACACCACACAAAAAGAAATATATATATATATATATATATATATATATATATCTCCACCATAGAAAACAAATAATGTAAACTAACAAATAATCTTTGAGAACTGGTCAAAATACTCCTTCCTCCCCTTAGCTCATGAAAACCACATTTTAAACATTAAACTGGTTAATTAATCTGAACCAACAACAAAAGGGTTTCTTAAGCTAGACTGTTGTGTTTGTGCTATTTAATATAACAGTATTGCAGCCCGCCATTAATATCCCAACTGTGTTGAGCAGTTCATAAAGCTAGAACAAGTTCCTCTCCTGTTGGTTTTGTTCATTCTTTGCCTTTGCTTACTGTGTTATTTAGTCTATAATATTATGAATGTGTAATTGTAAATGTAAAATATAATTAAAATGCACAGAAAACAAAATGGTTGTTATGAAGACCCTGCTGTTGTGTCCGGTTTAGTAAATGTCCGCTGATAAAGAACAGATCTGAACCCTGCAGCACTAAAACTGAATCGATATCCTACTTTACCTCTCTCTCACATACACACACACACACACACTCACACACACATGCAGGTGTAGACTACACACTGCCTGCAAATGAGATTGGGGCACATTTGGTGTTCTGCTAATGTCTCACTCTCTACACACTAAGGTAAAAAGCAGCATCATCATTAAAACCATTATTCTTATAGTTGAGATCAAAAGACGACCTGTCTCATTGGAGGACCTCTGACTCTGCTTGGCGCAGATGAGGTTTGATAATCTCCTCAGGATCAGAGGAGCAGCCAGAATAACCAAAATGACCAAGGAAGTATTGAGGAGTCATGTGGCTGCTAGTGTGAGTTTTCCTTTTCTTCATTTGAATCTCAAATGTCTGTTTAATGTCCTTCTTTGCAGATGGAGCTGAGCAGGAGGAAAGTGCCTCTGTATGTGAGTATGTGCTCTAGTTTGCAGTCAGTCGTTAGTTAGTTATCCCGCTGGAAAATCTCTGTAAACCAAGTTTGGAATGCAGTGAGAAATCAGCAGCCACATTTATAAAAAAAAAGAAGTCGGTGGCAGTTATTCTGTGCTCATGACTAAACCATTATGCATAATGATAATACATCCGATGTTTTCTGTCCATGCGTCAATACAGTACATGCAATTGAATCGAGTTTACTAAAGTCCCTGTATGTACGAGTTGTTTTTAATGAGACTTGGCACTGGGGTCGATGAGGGCGCCATGATGACAGGAGACAGATGTTTTGGACTTTGATCAAACAGAGACTTTAATGGTCTTTGAAAGAAACATTTCTGGGTTTTGCTGTTTGATTATTTGAGAACTGAATCATAGTTTCATAGTAAAAAAAAAGTAACATTATCAGCACAACAGTGACAATAGAAGCCTGGCATTTGTGTGTAGAACTAGCAAATCAGTAACTCTGTGATTCATTCACAGTTAGGTGCTTTATTTGTATTTTACTTAGTCAGAGTTGGAGAGGACCTTGTTTTTGCTATCAGATTGATTTGTGATGTCTCTGCTTGTGTTAGGCCTTTGAATGGATCTGTTGTCTGTGAGTTTAAGCTGTAGTCAAACACTGCAGTCAAGTATTATTTTATTAGTTTCAGTTTGGGATCTTAACTACGTACGCAAACATTAATGAAAACTAATGCTTCTCTGAAGATCAAAGGAGGTAACACATTGCTCTCATTGTGTTCAGTCACTTGAATCTTTTTTATTCTGACATGTTTTCCTTTTACTCAAGGTTACTTAAAGTTTACCAAACTTGTCTGGTCCATTTCATGTAATGAAACACTTACTCTTCTCTTCAGATACTGTGCCTGCTTTCTATATAAATGAATGAATGAATACACTTCGGTAACAACTCTGTTTTTAAAGGAGAGGGAAGCCAGTAAAGCACAAGAAAGTTGATGTGTGTTTTCACAAGTCTAATCTACGGAAGGGGTTTAAGAAAATATGAATACACTTATTGGGATATTATGTTAGTATTACTGTATCTATTTAAAACCACTATAGGTTTTTAATTAATAGTTTTGCAAAGATTCATGGCAAACAGTGGGAGTCCAGTTCTTGTTCTTTTTAAACATACCGCAAACCATAAAACATACACCCTAAAATAACTAATCATTTTAAACAAATTGTCAAAGGGGAGAGCCTTCCTTGCTCTTTTATATATTTAAATATTGCTACAATACAATAGCAATACTATACAATACTACACATATTGCTAGAGCCAAAATCAGAACCAGACAACTGCATGCAACAGTGCTGCATGTGCATTGGTGCATTTATCGGTGTGTGCACAGGAATCTGTTTAAAAGACTATCACGAAGCACAGTAAGCTGTCTGACTGGAACCCTGTGAGGCTTGTGGCAAAATACTAACATCAGCATGCCAAGATGCTCACAATGGCAATGCTAACATGCTGATGTTTAGCGGGTAATGTTTACCATGTTCATCATCCTAGCCTGTTAGCATGCTAACAATTGTTGACTGGCACAAAACATTAGGGCTGTAACCAACGATTATTTTCAGTGGCAATTAGTGGCTTAATCATTTGTTATTGCGTCTATAAAATGTCAGAAAATGGAGTTAAAGCGGGTTGAAGATGAGTGCGTGATGGTGATCAGTATCTCCCAAAGTTCAAGATGATGTCCTCAAATGTCTTGTGTTGGCAGGAGTAAAGAAACCAGAAAATATTCAGTTAGAATCAGATAATTTAGACATTTCTTTTTCTTCTCAAACAGATTAATAGATTATCAAAATACTTGGTGATTAATTTAATAGTTCAAAACTATTTGATCATTCTTTACAGCACCACAAAACATAAAATACAGTTTAGGTTAATGGGAATTGGTTTGCAGGTATTTGGTCAAAAATCAAAGTTTATTAATTTGTGGTCAACATCTGGTCAGTCACACAGGGGTCAGGAGTCTTAACGAGTGCACAAGAGAAGCTGTGCTGACATTATATAATTTATGGTAAACCTGATGCTTGCTCTATCAAAGAATAGCCAACTAGGGTTAAAGAAATGGATAAGTGAACCTGAAGGTGGGATTAGGTGAGACAGAGAGACATGGATGCAGGATTACTCACAGTGTCTCTTTCTGAGGCAGCGAGACAAGTCAAGAGGAAAGCCTCTCGGTTTGACAGAGAGAGAAATTAGGTCAGCTGTTGAGCTGATTCAAGGCAGATAGATAGAGAGAGAAAGAGACTACTCAAAAACGTCCTCACTTTTATACCATCCAACATTAATCTGTGGTGTTCATTGCATTTCAAGCTTTATAATTTGCATTTTTTGGTTAACCTTCCTTCAACCTCTTCTTTAAGGTCTTCAACCTGTCTCCTCTACTCCTGCCTCAGTCAGTGATGCGTTTCCCAGAATAACCCACACAATGTGTCTTGTGGCTACACTGCTGTCTGGTTTATTGAGGCCACTGTATGTAGGTGGACAAATTGATATCTTCCACAATAGATGTCTTACCCGCGACTGATGGCTGTCGGTGGAAAGCAGCAGCTCTAAAAAGGAGGCTAGTGACCCTGGAGGGAGTTTTTTTAATTTTTTATTCTCAGGGTCTGAAACTAAAAGCAGATATTTAGTCTCGATACTTAAATTGCAGCAAATCTGCCATCCGTCCAACTCATTTACAGTTGCATTAGATATCCACACTGCAGCCATTTATACACAGAAAAAAAGGTTTTTAGCCAAATAATAGCATGGGCCCCAAAATGATCAAAGCTGCTCTAATGGATATTTTAATATAAACAATGATTTGAATGCCTGGCAAAGTTAGCCACTAGCTGGTGGAGATAGTGGAGCATTTAGCTGCTAAAGGGCCAAACATTTCTTTCAGGAGTTCGTAGCTTAAGAGTAAATATTGGATTGATATGTATTAGGTAGATACAAGCATAACAATAAAAGACAATGTGGCTTTGTGGTTGCTGGATGTATAGCCAACATGTTTGTATCAACTTTATAAGGTGACAATATGTCAGTGCTGTATTTACAACTTGTCAGGTTGTGTGTGTGGCCAAAAAACAATGAAAGCCGCTTTACATATTTGAAGATAGGTCCAGTAAAGGTATAATATCCTCACAAGGATGGGACCTAGGTGAAACCATAAACTGTATATAAAGATAGACAATGTGTCTCCACTTCATCCCAACTGTACATAAGTGAAGCCAAAATATCCCAGATTGAAGAACTGCCATGTTGCAATTTTACAACCACAGTCTGTGCAGTAGGAATCAGGTGGTATCGAAGTCCCGCCCATACCACTCGACCAATCACATGTCAATCACAGCTCTCAATCATGATGTTTAACTCCATTTTATAGCATCAAATAACTGATTAAAATAAAACATTGTAAAAATGAACGCACAGCCCATGTCCTTTCAATAACATGAAGGGGGTGGGGGTTTATGACCTGTGAAGTGCAAGTAAAAGTTCATCCTGTACTGCTGTACTTTTTTTTGTATACTTTATGGGGTTTTGTTGTATTCATGTTGTTACCAAGCTACTGTGCCTTACAGTATTTGTTAAACTAATATCACAGAAATATACAGTACCCATGTGCTAATTACATTTTCTCCAAATTCTGTTGTTTTTAATAGCTCAGTGGATCTCTATATACGTTTACATTTGATTATGTTGTCCCATTGAAAAATAATTTAAAAAATAATAATTTCAGTACTGGCATTAAACCTCAGGCACTATGAGGTCATGTGTCAAAACACTCAGACAATAGGCAGTCCTATAGAAATGAATGACCTAGAATTTGATAGGGATCTAAAGTCTGTAAGGCTTTTTTTAAAGACTACTAGTAATCAGTCTACATGTCAGTGCAGTTGTTCTGCACTATTTCACTTTCTTCTGCGTCGGATCAGAAGTCTAAAGTGTTCTGGCCTGTTGGGATCAAGGCTGGTCTTTGCAGTAGACACTAAGACATTCCTGTTTTTATTGAGGGTGAATGTTTTATTGTGCCCTCAAGAGGCATTCTGTCAGGGGATTTTGTGTACTTTACGGAAATGTAGAGCAGTGCATCAGAATAGAGACTTACTCTAAAATGAACCTGTATCCTTATAGGTATGTAAATATGTATTGCTCTCTAGCACCTTTCTTTTTTTTTTTCAACCCCTCTCATCTTTTATTCATTTATCTCAGGGCCAGGCGAAGGTATTTGCGTTGCTGGAGGGTTTCGACTCAATGCCTGAGGATGCAGAGGTCTATGTGGTTTTGGAAGGATCCACACTGGTCCATGTCACCAGGGCTCAGAGTGATGTCATGCTCTGCTTTATAGTGCCTGGTACGTTCATGTGTATGCCTGAATGGTGTGTACTGTGTTGCTGTAATATTGTATGTATTTTAGGGTAATTTGTTACGTTTTACATTAAACTACCTATCCTGACAATCCCAGGTTTTCCTCTCCTGTCTGTGATATACTCTGGAACAGTATATCACTATCTGAATCTTCTCACACACACACAAACACAGTCGTTTTTACAGCAACAGTCTGTGACTTGATGTCTGGAACGGCACAGAATCTTATTAGCTTCCTCTCAGGAGGGAAACAGCTCCATAAACAATACATCAACATTACTAAGCCTCTGTGTACATTGACACAGACAACAGGCAGTCCCGCAGGCTTGAGAACCCTCTGGAAAGAAAAAATGCCTTTATCAGCATACAAAATGATTTCCTAAAGCACTTATGCTGTAGGTTCTGGGCTTTGATACAGGCATAGTTTAAGGATCATGCCTTTGCTTTTTTAATTGATTTATCAGACTATATACACATATATATATATCATCTCATTTTAGATCAAGGTGATCATTTTATTACAGGTATTACAATTTTATTACATTACAACCTGTTTGAGATAGGTGTTCGTGGTATATTTTTGTTGCATGAGAAGGCAATTGCAGGCAGTGCCTTATCATATCATTATTTTTTTTTTGTGTTCCTCTTTAGGTCATAACCTGGCTGAGGTGGTCTCTGTTCAGGCCTACCTGTGCTCTCAAACCACACCCCTCACCTGGGTGGGTGGGGCTTCACTGGAGTATGTCCAAGATGATGCTCAGGTAGGAAAAACACACAAATATGATACTACATATATAGTCTACGTAAGTGTGTGCATCCCTATAGTAAAAATTCAGATAGATTTTTGGAGTTTCTTTATGCTGTGCAGAAATGCCCATCTCACCAAGGCAATGAGTGTATTTTATAGTGCATTTTATACTTTTATACTTTTTATTTGCTAAAAGGCTGAAATTATTTCACCTCAACTGCATATTGGTAGTTTTGACACACACTGGTTGTATCTTATTCAACAGATTGCATCTTATTCATGACTGCTTTTTTCTCAGGACCTAGCGGAACACCTGGTAATCCACGGACATTGCCTGAGCTCTATGGATCACAAGGAGCTGAGCAGCCTCTTCAACCTGGGCCAAGAGACCTCTTGCTGGGCTATGGATCACCGCGTGGCTCTGGCCATGGCCAATCTGGATATCCCACAAAACTGGAATGTACTTGGGAGCCACAGTGGAGATGGTGAGAGCAGGATTATCTTGTCTTGTTGAACTGGCATTCCTTTACAGATAGTTGGTCAAAAGCATAGTTCATCGTTTTTTTTAATAATAGAACAATGTGTGAACATTGTGAAATTCTTAAATTTGTCAAACAGTACACATAAGATAGATAATAGATGAATGCATGCAACTTTGCAGCACAATCTGACAGATGAGGAAGGCTTCATAATGTTTTAATTGGGATAAACTGGTTTAAAGACGGATGCAGTTTTGTATTCTTGTGTGCAGTTAGTGAGCAGAGACAGTTGACAGGATTTTTCATAACCTCATCCCCACCTAAGTATGGAAACTTGGAGCTAGTGCTACCCAAGGAAGGTGAACTCTTCAACTCCCTCCACCCCCCCCTTCTTCTCAAACATCATTCTCACTTTCCATTCTTACTGGGCTGAAGTCGGAAGTGAACATGGTCACATGTGTGCTTCTGTTGAATTCATCTAAGCTAATTAAGCAGCATGTAATGTGGTTAATAGAGCCTTTCCTTCTGGAAGTAGCCGTAGGCAGAGCTCAATAAATCTGATAGCAAGTGTGTGTGTGTGTGTGTGTGTGTGTGTGTGTGTGTGTGTGTGTGTGTGTGTGTGTGTGTGTGTGTGTGTGTGTGTGTGTGTGTGTGTGTGTGTTTGTGTGTGTGTGTGTGTGTGTGTTTGTGGTGTGTGTGGTGTGTGTGTGTGTGTGTGTGTGTGTGTGTGTGTGTGTGTGTGTGTGTGTGTGTGTGTGTGTGTGTGTGTGTGTGTGTGTGTGTGTGTGTGTGTGTGTGTGTGTGTTGTGGTGTGTGTGGTGTGTGTGTGTGTGTGTGTGTGTGTGTGTGTGTGTGTGTGTGTGTGTGTGTGTGCTGACGACCATGTTTACTAGATGCCTCCATCTGTTTCTATGATCCGAGTGTTTGTGTAGGGCCACCTACATAAATAACAAACCAGATTTAGCATTAATATAGTTAAGGCAGTCTGTTTCATCGCAGCGTCTCCCTCTAAATGTCTGGAGTAAATTTGATAACACAGTTTATGACATCATTCTACTGCCGATGCTGTATGCCACGCGATGCATCTATCGATTTTCCAACCCAGTTTAGATGAAACCACGCCCACTTCTGTATGATAGAAGCCTCAATGCAGCAACTGAATTATCAATCCCTAACTTTCCTCATTCAAATATTTTAAGATTATGATGAATATATGTTACATTTTTAAAAGGGCAACAGTACATTTCCGAGCTTACCAGCTGCTTGACTTTAGCTGATCTGATGCAGGCCAGTTACCTGAATACAGGTTTTGTTGGACTGCGCCAAATGGCAGCCAAGCACAGAAACATGAAACTGTCACCACTTTGTTGAAAGCTTTTATTGTCTTAAAGTGGGCCAGTGGAGCAGAGAGATCCAGTGCTGTGCAAAATAAGAAATGAATCATTGACATTTAGGTTAATTATCACAAGGAGGTGGTTATGACAAGTAGATTCCTGTTTCCTCCTTTTTGTCTCACATTTCATCACTGGTTTATTTGTTATCTTCTTACTGTTAATCTCACTCCTCCCTTCCATTCAGCAGCTGTCAAGAAAATCCCACTGTATCCTTTTATCTCTGCAGTTAAATATTTTTTTTATGTTCCCTCATCTCCAGAGCACAGTCTCAGGGAGTCTCCCCTTCACCTGGCCGTGCGTTGGGGTCTGTATCGGCTGGCAGAGCTGCTACTTTGTCAGCCTGGAGGTCTGATGGCTGTCAGCCTGCCAAACGAAGAGGGAGTCACACCACTGCAGCTGGCACAAACGGCAGGCAACACCGAGCTCCTGGAGCTGCTCACACAGTAAGATTATAAGCTCCAAATAACAAATGAATCACTGTTGTGTTGTAACATTATCAGTTCAGTGCAGAGCTTTCCAATACAGTAAGGGGGGGGCTTTCCTTCAAATGTGGGAACAACCCAGTTTTACACTAGCTATCAACCCATCCATCCATCACATGCTCACAATCACACCTTGCAGGCAAATTCAGAGTTGTCGTTTAACTTAGGCTGCATGTCTTTGGACTAAAACTCACAGTAGCATGGGGAGAAGCTGCAAAATCCACACACTACATTCTTTAAATCTCTCGAATACTGGTGAAAGTACATTTTAAGAGCACTTAAAATGCTTAACACCTGTTAGTATTACCTGTCAAATGTTGTTGTGCTCAGTCAGTCGCGCTTAATCTCGGTCCATAAATCACTCCTTTATTGGCCTATTTACTTGGCCTGAAAGATTAAAGAAGTGACAGGTCAGTAGTTCAACTTGTAGAGCATGCAGCCTATGTACTAAGGCTCAACTCTTACTGCAACAGCTCAGGTTCGACTACGACCCACGTCCCTTTACTGCATGTCGTTCCCTCTCCCTCCTTTCACTGTTAAAAGCTGTACTATCAAAATGAAGGCAAACCCCCCAAAGTCTTTTAACAAAAGTGCTTTTAAAGGTTTGTTTATATATTCTAATTACATCTTAATGGTAAAAACATTGTTCTCTAAGAAGATCAACTCTATTTGTTTTGTTTTAAGTTGTAATTAAACTAACCCACCTGTTATGCTACAGCCCACCCAACCCTCTAGCCACGCCTCCAGCAGGTCTGTCCCAGGTGTGGGCAGACCGGTCCCGCTTACTGAGGTTCTGTCATGATACGGGGAACCTGACTCTGACCGTCCGACAAAACCTGAGGTGGAGCTCGGAGGAGAGCCGACACGCTGATATCCTGCTTCTCAGAGATCGGCTCAAAGATCAGGACTTCCTCAGAGAGGTGAGTTTGAGTGCTGGTGGTGCTGGTAAAGTTACTGTATGTAAACATTAAAACACTGTCCATTGTAATCAGGTATTCACACTTGTGCAAAAAAAGATTTTAAATTTCTTGGGGGACCTTGCACATAAACACAAAAAAATCTAAACTGCAAGAAATGCACCTAGAAGTACCATTGAAAGGGGGCATTTGGAAAATTTCACATATCATCATTATCCTCTTCCTTAATCATCACCTTTCCTCCCACAGATCAAAGCTCTAAGGAGGGAACATGTGGAGACAATCTTAGGGAAGGAAGAACTGGTGGATGATCCTACGGAGAATGGTAATCCGCCTGCTTTGTGGGATTTGAGAGGCCTGGTTAAACTAAACCATCCAAATGTGAGCGGGGCTTGGTTTTGGCTCGACTTGGTCACAGACTTCCTCATTTTTACAACTAAACAGTACACGAAAATATGTTTCTGAAAACACTTTATGTGAGAAATATGCAATACAGTTACAGAACATTAGCGCCTTGAGTTCACAAGCAGTTATTGACACTGTATCAGCTAAGTTATTGTTTTCGGTTGGTCTCCGTGGAATCTTACAGATGCCAGTAGGAGCACCAGGTGGAGGCAGAGGACCATTATTTCACAGATGATCTGTCTGATGTATCATTGTCAAGATAAAGAGACAGATTTAGCAAGTATGACCAAAAACAGCTTTTCTTTTTGAAAGTAACCTATTTCTACTTTAACTTTTCTCTCTTATGTTGCAGTGGTCTGGTATTATTTGTTCTAGTGACAGACATTGATAGACATTGACTGCCCTCCTGCGGGGTTGTGTGGTATTGCAAGTCTGTGAAAAAAATGCAGGTAGGAAAAAGAGAAGATTGAAGTAAAGTATTCTTCTGGAGGAATCAGGCTGTTGCAAAGTCACATCAAAGACTATTCTAGTGTCTTATGTAATTTTCGACAGTGCAGTGAAAGAAGCTCATATAATCGTAAGCAACCAAACTAATTGGAAATGTGTGAATCACTGTACTAATATAGTGTGTAAAATAGCAGAGCAAGCAAGCTATATGTGTATTAGTAGTGGCGAAATAGTAGATTGACAGAAAATTGATGAACAACAATTTGATAACTGAATAATTGCTAAAGTGGTTTACCAAACAAAAGTGCAAGATATTTGCTGATTATAGCTTCTCAAATGTGTGTTTTCTGTTTCTCTTTCCTTTTATTATTTCACATTTAATATCTTTTATGTCTTAATATGGTTTTGTTTGGATGAATCAAGCTATTTAGAGATGCCACCTTCAGTATATTAAAAAGACGAAACAAAAATAAAATAGTGTCAATAAATAGATTTAAATGTTATAACAATAATAATAATAATAATAATAATAATAATAATAATATATCAGTTAAATAAAATTGATAGAAGGGGAAAATATATACAATAATATCATTAATAATAAAATATTGGATAAAAAAGAGGATACAATTTTACAACCTATATACAGTAAAGTAAGCAAATGTTCCCATTAAATATATAAACCAATTCTAGTTAGTTACAGGATGAAATTTGGAAGGTCAGAGTCTCTTTTACAAGGTTGTTTCCCTTTACCCTCTGTCTCTCTGGCTCTGCCCCTCTTGCCTCTAAACTTAAGTGAATGTGTTTTATGGCATCACACTGCGGCACAGAAACAGAACTTTTCCTGTACTTTACATCTTCTCCTTTCTCATCCTTGGTAGTTGGTTCCTCCTCCTCTCATGTATTTCTATGCCTCTGCACAGATGACAGCTGTGGCCGGACACATTGTGTTTTAAGGATGTCCGTCGTTCCATTGCATTCTTTTGAACAGAGAAATGGGCTCAAATGTCCCCCTGGACTTAAAGATGAACTGATCAGATTTTAAAGGTCAAAGGTCAATGTGTACACATTTTTGGTCAAACATTCCTATGCTAATTTGACAACATTTCACACAAATGTCTAATAGTATAAAATGAAGTGATGACATTTTATATCCAATGTCAAAGGTCAGCTTCACTGTGACATTATAATGTTTACGTCCGTTATTTCACACATAACTCAGGAACAGAAGGGGAGGCATTTGCTCAGATACTGACTTGTTGAAGATGTTTGTGAAGCATCTACGTTTCACCAAAAATACACCTTTTAAATAAAATCCTTCAAAGTCTTATATGTATATGAACGTCTGAACAGTTTAGATGTAAACTGCAACTTGACTGGTTGGCGGAGGCATACAGCCGCAAGGGGGTAATTATGGTTATGTCTCTGACTTTCTCTCCCAACATATATATCCTTTATGGGTCGCTGCCACTTCCTTCTCCTACATTTATATGCCTTTATACGGTATTTTAACATGACCCAAGGCTTCTAATCAAACCACCCAGACACTAATTTCTGCATGTCGCTGCTTTGCTTCTGGTTAGCATTCATACACCGTGTCCTTTGATCTGGGATGCACATGGTAGTTAAATGAAAATAAAGTACATCAAGGCCATACATTAAAGATCTCCCCAGGTTATGTAAAAAAATTATAATAAAAAAAAACGTAAGATTGTTCACATCGTTAAAACTGACAAACATGTGTGCTTACTTGAGCCTCTTTTGATGTTTAATGGCTACTGTGTGTCTGAGTATGTTTTTTTTTCTTTCTTTCAGCACTGTATTGTGATATCAATGGAGCTCCTGTAGAAGAAAATGTGAGTATTTGATGCAAGGACATTAATATAATTTCTCATGATTTTTCACATACTCAGAGAGCTATTGACTAATAAAAGACAATAACTTAGTGTTTTACAGATACTGTATATCTAAAGAGCTTCATCTGTTAAGATAAGTAATATGAACACAAGTTACCAAAACATTCTAGGCTAAGTTTGTGCCATTTAAATATTTAGAAAAATGTGTTGTTGCTTCAAAGAATCCTGAGTATCTAATTTCCAGATTTAAAACTCTCAAACCTCCTTTCAATCTCCCTGAACATCTGCATCAGCCAGTGGCACCGACTGCCCCTCAATGCTCCACATTGTGTCACTCTTATTGTTGAGGTGTTGGAGTTCGCACCTTGCACACACCACTGAATAGCCGACTTTGTGAGCGGTCAAGTGTGTATTTCATGTTTTGAGAGGTGTGGCTTGTTCACATGATTCTGGTCATCCAATAGGACCTGTTTTATGTGATACAGATGGTTACCTAATTGATCTTTCTGTGTCACACACCTAGGCACTCGCCAAACACTTGTGTTTTTGTACTTAGTCCTGCTCTAGCCTGTTGTGGTATGTGTGTAGTCTGATGAGAAAGTCTAACTTTGACTAAATGTGCGTGCTAGTTGGTAAAAGGTTGTCTGTTTCTTCAGGACTATGAGGAGCCACTGATGTTTTGCCTGAATGAAGCTGACGAGGAGGACGATCCATCACCATATGACTCGGGTAAAAAATGTAGTTTTATAAAGTCTTTTTAAACTCTCCTCAGAGCAAGCTTACTTTCTCAGAAGACTGTTTTGAGACATGTTTTTAATTTTAGAGCTTGCGGTGCCTCAGCTGTAGATCATGTTCTGCGCAGACTGAAACTGATCATTGTTGTTTTAGGTGGCACTATATATGTATAGGAAATTATCCAAGTAGCTTCTAATCATTAAGTGAGACCAACTGCAGGAAACATTTCCTTTCCTGAATAGAACTTGGAAATGAACCCTAATCCTCGACTGTGGCTGTCTACCATCCCCACGGACAAAACGATCACATTTCAGCCCCCTGGCTTCTCTTCCCCCCCATCCCTCTGGAGGTTTTAGAATCATGACACTCTGTGTTTACAGTGATTGTGGCACTGAGAGGGAATCTTGTTAATCCTTGATTTAGAGAACAATCTTGAGTCATCCTGATCCTGCCAGCAGTGACCTGGGTACAAAAAAGAATCCTAACTAGGTGGCTTCACTCTAATCTGTTTTTGGATGGGAAGGGAAGGATTTGAGAGTGGGAACATCCTGTGGGTTAATAATTGGCTTGTATGGCTGAAGAGCAGACTGATGCCTCAGTGTAAGAATGCTGCGGTTACAAGCTGAGGCTTCAGGCTTTATAACACTTGGCACTGGACATCTGTAATCTGAACTTCCTGTGGCTGGTGTTGTTTTCCATGCTATATGGTTTAGCCATGTTGTACTCTGTGTGTAATTTTGAATGTGTGTGTTTGTTGGCTGGTTGAGGATTTTCACATTTTCTTTGAAGACCGCCTGCCTGTGACCTTGAGTGGTCTCTTCAAACACTTTTTGTGGTTCAGATGAATAACGCTGGTCACGTGAATCCTGTTTTCTCCTCAGTTTCCCCTTAGTGCCATGTTAAAAAATGAAAAATAGCTCAGATTGAAATGACTCAGGTTTTATACACGTAATTCTTCCAGGATTACAATGCAATTGACCCTTGAGGTATTTCAATTCCTCTTTAGTGATTCCTAAGCTGTCGGGCATTAACGAGTGACTGGCAGTTTTTAACAAAGAAGTGAAGCATATGGTGCAATTCCAGTCTGTTTTTTTCATTGAGCTAATGCGTCATCAAATAGACAGACAGAACTTCTGTAGCCTGAGCTTCAGCAAGGGATGAGGAATTTTGAGTGTAGCTGTCATGTTCCCCCTCTGTCTTCTTGATGTCACCCCCTTCGTCTCTCTCTGTAAGTGACTGTAACTTCACTGGCATGACTCTAATTAAATAGAATATTTTCCACAACAGGTTGTATAAGATTTACAATATTGTTGTAATAGTTCAAAAGTTTTAAAAGTAAAAGACACGTTTGTCTCTCTTATCTTCCATCCTTCTGCCTCCCTCCTCTTTCCCCCACCTCTGCCCTCCTAATGCCCTCGAAATTCAAATACACCACCCAAAACACACACTTTCCCCCAAAGACTACATATACACACAAATAGAGAGGCTCATGCAACCATGCTCCCGGGTCCCATCCTCCCAGGTCAGCATTTTAATGTGAGTTTAGTGAACAAATAGCAAACGCCACTTCATCCCGAGGAGCTCTGCTCTCCACAGTTTAAGAAAGGAAGGAGGTCGATGTGTGTGTGTGTTGTCAGTGTTTGTGTGCACTTGTGTATTTGAGTGCAGTGGGGAAGAGTGCTCTGAAGAGGGCAAAGGGGTATGGGGAAGTGAAAAAAGGGTGTGTTTGTGGCTGAAGATGGGTTGCTAGGGTTTTGCTGAATGCAGTTTTCCAGCAGCTTGTTGAGTTCCACAGGCAGAGGAGAGTGAGGGAGTGTGAGAATGGTGCGTGCATGTGATGGTGTGTGTGTTATCGGGGAAGATAGAGTGAGCAAGAAAAGGGGATTTATGACATGGATAGTTTGGCAGGGTGACAACGAATGTTGAGTGCAACGCTATTAGGAACGCTAACAAAAGTCTCCGACCCCGGCTGAGGGATCTAATTGGAGAACGGAAAAAAAGGATTAAACCTCACACTGACACCACAAAGGCAGCATTAATGTTCACTAGCATAGTGCCAAAACCCCTCCCCACACGCACACACACACACACACACACACACTGAAACTACTTTCTATAGTCGCAGTGTACCTCTCTGCTTCCCTCCTCCGCATATATTTTGCCTATAAAATCCTCCTCATCCCTCTTTTCTCTGTTTTTATCACATTCCTTCATTTATGTGGATTTATAAACCCTTGTTTGGGCTTCTTTCCAGAGTGCCATTGTCTGATTTGTCTCTTAAACCCCTTCACCATCCCTTTCTGTCACTTTTACCACCTCTAGCCAAACTTATCCTTGCTGCTGCAAATGGAGCACTGTACTCCTGCAAGTTGGCAAGAGGAGGAAAGGGGGAGAAAAAACTGCATGGAAGAAGAAAACAGCAGCGTTTCTCACTGCTGTCTCCATGGTGAGGCTGCTGACCTGGCAGACTGCCCCCCCACGCTCCAAACCCATTTCCCCCTCAGCTTGGCTTTGACATGCTAAAATATAGAGAAAGAGACGAGGGAGAATGGAGTGATCGAGAAGGACTCAGACGTGGCATCGCGCATAATTGGAGTGCATGGCTAGTACGTTGGGAGTGTGAAGCTCTGCAGCCTGGCATATCTCTGAGACAATCATGAACTCACAGGGTTAATGATTTCTCCAGTGTCTGAGACTCACCTCCGCTAAGCTGTCTGCCCTCATGTTTGTCTTCGCTGTAGGTTCTGAAGTCACTCCTATGTTTGACTTTGTCTCATTCTGTTTCTCTCCCTCCTTCAGTCACTCTTTCCGGCAGTCAATATACTCCTCCCCCCTGCTCCTGTCAGCATGTGTTGATCCCTCTCCCCCTGTGCTGTGTGTTTTAGATGAGTGACTGAGGGGGGCAGAGAATTACTTTAGAGACACAAAGGTTGGCACAGATTTGAGAAGAGCAACAAGAACGACAGGGAAAAGTGGTAGATAAAGAACAAATTTGAGGAAAGGAGCAGAGAGAGAAGACAGGGAGAGTTCTGTCCCAGCTCTGTTGGACAGTTGGTGCAGAGTTTTCTAGTGAGAAGGGGAGTATTTTAGGGGGAGGGGTGACTGGGGGAGACAGAGGGGAACATGCTGGCTCACTCCTAAAGTGTCAGTGTGTCTACAGCAGGGCTCTGGAAAAAGGAGAGTGAACGCTGCAGCTAGTCTGTTCAGCCACAGGGAAATGGATGTGAACTGAGGCGCTGTTCATTTATTTATCAAACACCTTGAGCTATTTGGATGAAGATTTTCTTGAAGATAGCAAATCATGGATTCTGACTCAGACTCTCCTTTCAACTACTCCTGGCCCTCTTTTCCTAAGATGAGGATGCGCAAGAAGACGGGCAAAAGGGGTAAGACTGAATGGATTTGTAATTTATTCATAGCAATGTTTTTCCATCCTGCCACACCGCCAGTTGTTTCTTTGATGTATGAGTAGCCATTAAAGTTGACAGGGTCACCTCTAGTTTCACAGATAGTCAAATATTGTTGGAATAGAGTCATAGAGCAGACAGAGTGTTACTGATTACTAATTACTGCTTTGTTTGAAAGATATTATATCCATGTGATTTAATGTCAGAAAGAAAGCTGCTAACTTGTGTACACACAGACTAATTAGTATTGCCTTTTTCGGTTGCATCTCTTTTCTTAAAGCTACATCGTAGTCCAGATGGTAAATGGAAGACTTAACCACAAACTGCCCTCCTGGTACTGGAACAATACGGTTAAAATTAGACTGTTCCCATTACACATTCTTATTCCCAGGCTTCTGCTGCAGCACTGAGTCAATCACAATGAGATAACTGCATGTTTGCCAATGATGTAACCTGATATCTGACAGTATGTTGGGGAATGTTAGATGTCCCCTCGAAGCTGATTGAGTGGTTTGGAGCTTTCGACATCCTAAGTCCGAGCTGCATGAATGAACCTCACTGAAGAGTCCTGAACTCACGTGACTGCTGGGGTCCATAAAGTGTAAAAAGGAGGCCAAGTGCCTTCATATACCTTTGCTTAGGCACCTGCAGTTGATAATCATAACCACGCTTGTATTACTGAAGTGTCATTGGACTTGAAGTTTAGTGTTTGCCACCCTTTCTGGTCAATTTTTGAGAAACTGAACCACAATCCTGGTGCTTAAACGTGGCACACAAGGTTGTTGCTTCATCATTAGTCATGGGAGTGCTGAAGTGAATGCTTAAAATAGTGCAAATTTAAACCAGAATGGTCAAGCAGTTCATTGCTTGTGTGCAAGAGACTGTGTGTTTGTTGGGAAGAGAGAGATAGAGGAAGATCAAGTTACTGCCATTTCAGTGTGATGGCTCCACTCCACTGGTCTTTTCCTCATCTTTCTCCCTAAACCTCTGCAAGATTATCCATGTTATTGCTTTTTAATTGTGATTGACATGGGCAGATTCAGCGGTACTATATAAACTGACCATATATTCGCCAAATGGATGTAGACATTTTCAGAAGTCAGAATCTGAAGTTAAACAACTCTGGTGATACAGTGCACCTGCAAAGTGAAATGTGATTTCAGGTGTCTAGAGCCGCAAGTTTATTTCTTCACTCTGAGGAACGATGGCTGTTAACTCCGAGTTTACCTCTTCCTGGATCTCTCGAGCCGGGTGACACACTGAAATGTAAACACAATGGGGAACGCACAATGTGATGCTTGGACTGGGATGTTTGACCGCAGGTGTCATAACTCAGAGTGGGTTTGTGGATTTTGGTGGACAATTGTTTTAATGATTTAAACGGCCTCCATGAACACTGAAGTCAGTTAGCCCTCCCCTCTTATAAGGTAATAACACCCTCTGTTTTGATTCTTTTAAACTCTGCTTGTTATTTCACTCTGCTCTGAATTTCTCCCAGCTCTCTCCAAAGTGACAATTGTTTAGTATGGTGCTTAAAAAGCGGCTTACATCATATAGAAGGGACGGCATAGACAAATAACCCCTTTATACTCATAATAAACAAGCCTAGGTGTTTACACAATTAACAATAATTTTTTTCTGTTTATCTTGAACATTTTGTTTTGCCATTTTCAGCACACCAGCAGCCTCCAAAGAGAGTGAACCTTGAAAAAGAGCCCTTGTGACAGCTCTGCCTCCCCCCTCTCCATCCTGCCTTCCTCGATCTCTCTCCCAGGGGTGTGCATGGGTTGAAGGGTCACTCTCTGTGTTTAACTGCCCTGGTCTGGAAACCTGGCACTGACTGCTGCCTTTGTCTGGGCCTCTGTAAAGCTCAAGCTCTCACTTTTTCTCTCTGTCGCTGCTATGTGCAGCTACTGTACACTAAAGGATTGACTCTCACTCAGGGACAGACTTTGTATATCCCATCACTCCACATATACCTTCTGTGAGCTATAGAAATAGCTCCACACACTGCTGCTGCATCCCTTAAAACCTTCTCTGAAATGGCAACCTGCGGACAGCAATCTCCATCTCAGCAATAAAGACAGCTTCTCCGGCAGAAAGATTGATTTTGTGCGGCTCTAACTTGTTAGAAATATGAACTCCCTGGTCCTCTGTTATTTCCCCAGTTAACTAATGTTAAACACAGATCGCAGCGCCTGACAGTTATGTTCACTGAGGCGGTGTTTATGGGTCAGAGGTGTGTGAATGATCGGGTCCGTGGCAGCCAGCTGTGGCTTTGGACTGAACCTTTACTATTAGCCCTGTCTGTCAAGTTCCTTAAGTGGTCTTATATGAATAGGTATCTGCTTTCAAACAGCATTTTGACCCACATCCAGAATCTGACCCCGTCTCTGGATTTGATGTTCGGGTAAAACTAATCCTACAATGCATAATAGAAGGTCTAAAGTGACTTTGTGGAGGTGTTATGGATCTGGATTTAGGTTCATATAGGGTATAATGTTTCCCTGTGGAGCTAAGAGAATCCAAAAGTTTTTTTTACAGAAGAACCAATTGTAATGTTTACATGTTTCAGGCTGTAATAACTTACAGTACATTTAAGTTATGGGAGATATGATGTGGTTTGAGAGATACTTTATAGCTTTAGGATTGATGTTGAGTGGGCTCTGCATGTCCTGCAGAGCTTCAGCTTGAGTTTATATCTTTACATTTGTTGTGGTTGGAACAGGACTCATCTGGTGTCCTCATCAATGTCCGCTTGACTCCCTGTTGCCTCTCAGATTTATTGGACTTACCGCCTACAGGAAACACAGCCAATTGTTGGTCTGATTTACTCTCTGCTACAAATGCTTGACTTCTCTGCTCCTACTCTGCGGTGTTTGGCAGCTTGGAAACTGCTCCCTTCAAACAACTGTTGAGTCTCGGTTTAATATCTGCCTGATGAGTTAAGGTAAAAACAGTGGTGCCAAAGACATGCTTCTGCACCACTGGGTTTGTTTCAAGCATGGCTTTGCCAGCGTAAGGTGAGACCGTCATTAGGGACATAATAATATAACTGAGCTAATGAGACTGTCTCTTCTGGTTAGTGTGATAAGACATGTAACTTGTGTGGTTAGAGGTTGTTGTTTTTCTAGTGAATACTTTGCAGATTGGGTGTTTTATTTACTGCAGTTTTCATGCATGATGCTTTCATCCCTGTGGGCTGCTGAATTGAACCACAATCTATTTCTGTGTGCTCACTTAGAAGCTCCACTAGAGCTCAGAGGAGGAGTTGGTAGATTTATGAGTAGTTTGGGGGTAAGTTTGTTGTAATATAGTGATGTAGTTTTCTTATTCCTGTATCGGCCATGTATGCTAATGCTAAGTTATTTAAATTTGGTGTCATCCCTCAGAATAAAAAAACACGGGCTTCTGTTTGGACTAGATTGTGTATTTCTAAATCATACAGCAAGACAGTCATCATTGAAGAGACTCATTTGTCCACTGAGGTAGACTTGTAGCAGTAAAAAAATGAGCAGTACAACGCATCAGTTGGCCAGAATCTGGGTCACGATTGATTGTAGTGATTTTGACAACATCCAAAATCAGCATTTTACAAATGACTAAACATGTTTCAGATGTGCGGTAACACGCAGGCCACACAGTGAGTGTGCTGCTGAGATTCAACAAAGTTAGACAGAAAACTCAAACAATGTTTTGTACTGTAACACGCAGAGGAGACTGCGGAACATCTGTAACTTCACATAAGTTTGAGTTTGAGCCTTTGAGTTTCAAAGTTCCTTCTTGTCTTTTAAACAGCAGTTAAAACAATTTCACCTCAAGGTCCTTTTAGTAGCAGTGTTTGAGCTTTCGATCATATCACATTATCCTCATTAGTAGATGGAGGTTGCTCAGTAGTCATGGAAATATAGAAAATTTGTTGCAAGAGGAAGCAATAGGATATATTGCTGTATTAATATTTTGTCCCACCCATGATACATATACTGTATGTATTACACAGGCACGCAGTGTATACAGTGTGTGTGCACCATATCCTTTATATTCTGTTTGGATGGAATTTTGTGTTCATTTGAATGTTTTTATTCATGCTTTATGTTGACATTTATATGTTATTGATTTGGAATCTTAGTAACTTATGTTTCAGTGTAAAACCCATATATTTTTCTAATCTCACATCCACAAACTGTTTCACTTTATACCCTGATGAAGACCCTTTGAGTTGAAATGCATTGGTTTCAACTAATTAATAATTCATCATACCACATATTTTCATAAACTGGTCAGTCCTTGTTTTTTTTATTCTTACTTGACTTTTTGCAGTTTTATTGAAGAGAACCTGATTTTTTTAACTTCAACATCACCAACACCAAGTTTCTTGACCCAAAGCAGCACTTCCTACTGTTTTTCTGTTTCACTGTTTATTTTGTCAAGTCACGTCTCATTATATTGTGCAAACAAGTTAAAACAATACTAATCTGTGATGCATGAATGCCTCATCAAAGGTATGTTGAAGTGAGTGCTGTGGTGAGTAACGCTCAGCCTCTTTGTATTTATGCATACCTGTAGGTTGTTTTCTAACCCAAAATACTTTCCAAGAAATTGTGTTGTAGAGAGGCTGTGTTATATATGGAGCAACATCCCAGAGGGGCCTGTGTGTGTTTTGAGTGCCGGAGTGTTTCCCCTGTTTAATAGCTGAACCAGGCTACTGCTCACAGTGACTCTACTGTGTTGAAAGGTTTCCTCTCAATGCTACTGTGTGCTCACCTGGAGTTATTTTCACTCACCCGCTGCATCGAAGGCAGGGTGGGGAAGAAACATGTCTACAGATGCTCGCTCACAACTCCCTGCACACCCATTCACGTGTGTGTGCAAAAGGCCATTCAGACAGACACGCACTCTCATAAGGGACTCTTTGGCCTGAACAATGACATGCAACTGCCCAGGATGTCTACGTCACTTCCCGTGTTTGTGAGTTATTTGCTGTTGCTGTGGAAACCAAATGTGATATTTAAAAATCCTCTCTCTCTCTCTCTCTCTCTCTCTCTCTCTCTCTCTCTCTCTCTCTCTCTCTCTCTCTCTCTCTCTCTCTCTCTCTCTCTCTGTGGCTCCCTCCCTTTCTGTAGAGAAAAGCCAGTCCATAAGGGAGAGTCAGGCCCAGTCGCCAACTCTGGCTGCGGCTGCCAGACTGTCAGCGATGATACACGGCAAAGACAGAGTGTACGCTAACGCTATGCTAGTGGACCAGGTGAGTCAGGCTGAAATTAGTGTTTCTTTTTGTGTGAAAATATACATTGTGCATCAGTTTTATTTAGCCAGAAACATATTGCCCATGTGCTGTCAAAGGTTCCATTACGAAAGCTACAATCAGTCTGTGTAATTGTTCCTTCACTTTCTCACTTTTCTGTTCCAGGTGGATGAGGCTGACATTAAATACCACTCTCCAGGGGAGGAGGAGGTGAGCCCAGTGCCCCATCTTGGCAGCCCATGCTGGGACTCCTTCTCCAGGACTCCCCCTGACTCAGGGAACTGTGCCCAGAACCGGCACTCATCTTCACCCCATTATGGAGAGAGGGGAATCCAAGGCCCTGGCCTGGAGACTCACAAGGAGCCATCCTCTCGTATCTCTCCCACCTCTCCCTTTGCTTCCTCCCCGTCTTTTCCTTCCTCCCCCTTGGCTTCCGCTTTCCGTTTGTTCGAAGGAGCACAGAGGCGGCAGATGCAGCCGTGTCTGCCAGTTTCTCCTGCTTTGAACCGCAGAGGATGCAGCTTGACTGAGGCGAGCCGGGGCCTGAGGTAGGGCACTATTGCTGTTAATTATTAAAAATAAAAAATCAAATGCACTCAATGTTAACCGTTATATTTAATTGGATACCTTTTAACTGCTTGAAAATTGGTTGAGATTTTTATCTTAAAGTCAGAGAACAATCACGTTGCATTATGGATTTTTAGATTTTTTTGAAATAATAAAATGAGTGCATAAATTTAGAAACTTGTGTGACTTCCTGTGTCGGATAAACAAGTATCATCTGAATGGAATTTCGACAAAAGCATTTCTCGACAATTTGTGCAGTGAGTGTAGTCAGTGAAGGTGCGGAAAGTGACAGGAAGCCTGGACACAATTGAGCTGTTTGTGTGTTGAAGTTGCTAAACATTCCTTTCAGTTTCCTCAGTGTGGCAGGATCTTCTCTGTGAGCACTGAGGCCAGCAAAATGTTACAGTTTAAAGCCTGACTATAGATTATGGCATGATGGCTGTTTTGGGGATTTTTAAGATCAAGATCATCTGCACTATTCTGTGCAAAATGGTGGAGCTGAACAGTGTTTTTTGAATGATGATGCATAGATTTTTGACAGTCAGTATGTTCCCAGTTTATCACTCATGTAGACTGAAGTAGCAGTCTTTCAATCAATTTTGTATCTTTGCTCCTGTGCGTGTGTATGTGGGTGTAAACAGCCCTAGTCTCGAGGTTGACAGTGGAGAAGAAGACGTACTGGGACGTTCCTACCCCAGCTCGTCTGTAAAGAAGCAGTCCATCCTGCGATCTAGCTCAGGGGAGGAGAGGGACTCTTTCGACACGTCACCAGACTTTAACCGCACACACTCTGACAGCACGCACACGTCCACCAAGGTACACCCTCATTAAACATGTTGTATTAAATCCAATAACAGTGTTTTACCATGTGTATGGAATCCCATGTTGCCTGAAACAGAACACCTGCAAAACTGTCTTTATTCTAAACAGATTTAACACTGACCTTCTTGCTATATTGCTCTCTAGAATTAAAATTAGTTTGTTAGTTTATCTTACTAATTGCAGCATGATTTATACATTGCAATACATATTTCAAGCAGAATTAACACTAAAAAGTCAAAACTGTAACTGCAAAGTAAAGCACTACATCAGACAGAACCTTCCCTACAATCGTCAGCTGAATAGATAGACTGTTTCAACCGCTCAGTGTCAAAACAGTCAGATATATTTAGTGGATCTGTCAATATTCCAGTTCGCAGAATTGAACCTTTGAACTTCTGCTTACTGTTCTGCCTGATCTGTTCCTTTTGATCCGCTTCCTAACCCAGGACCCAGAGGAAGCTGAGGTTCGTCTCCGCTCCTACTCCTACTCCTCCCCCAAGGCGAAGCCTTCACGGCCATTGCTAAACCGGGACGCAACCATCACTGACCTGACAGAAGGTGAGTGAACTTTGATCCCTTTGCCCTGTGACCTTTCTGTTCCCAGGAGCCAGCTGAATGGACACATGTGCCACATGTCTAACAGGGGGAGAACCAGACAGGTGTCATAAATCAACTAAACCTCTATTAAGTATATGTGTGTTTAGTGTCAGCTCTGCTTTGATACAACACCACTACTCATATGCGAGTGAGCAGCATTAAGGCCACGCTTTGTCCTGTGTAGATGGTGCATTCAGCAGCAGCGGTCGTTCTCTACTTCAAGCTTTATCTCTCTCTAAATCCCTCTCTCGTCTCAACCAAGTTAGTAAGTACAAGAACAGCTTCAAACAGCGACTTAGAAGCTGCTGGTTGTTGGTGTGTCTTTCTGCTTTTTCTTGTGAACCATGGGCAGTGATGATCAAGAGCTGCACAATTAAGAGGCATATCTACTAAATTTAAACTTTTCATGACCTACCTTAATTTAATAGAATATTTATTTAAAAGGGAATTTTTAATGGATGGAGAAGCATTTTTTAACTATGCTGCACATTTTGCTACTGCAGATATTGTAATTTTCCACAATTTTGCAAAACAATGATGTTTCTCATTTTGCCCCAAAATTGTGCAGCCCTTTATCTGTGGTAAGATTGTTGTTGATTGATGGTTTTGGTGGTGAGTGTGGCACTTACATTGTCCAATGCACAAACCACTGTCTCAGAGAAGAACTTATTCATTATTGCTTTTAAATTGCTAAAACATTGAGAGAAGTCTTTCTCCAAAGCTTGATGATGAGACTATTGTTATTCTAATAAAACAATGGCCGTGCAAACTCCACTTATTTGTATGATGATTGACAAAGAGAGATCTGAATCTTTATGACTGTGCATTTTTAAATATCTTGAGGCTTTGGAAAAATACTGTCTATGTAACTCTTATAGATAATCTGAAGAAGGAGTTGTTTCTACCCCAAGGGTTCTGTTCTGCTTTCATTTTGGGTACATATTATGTTTTTCTCTTGATTTTGATTTTCCATCTTCGGTGGTTTTACAAGGCAAAACTCTTGCTGTGTTTGTCTTTCTCTGTAGGGTTTGCTGGATCAAGACTGTTTGGCGGATTATTCTATTTGCTTCTAACTTATTTCTGATTAGGGATGATGGCTTTTAACACCCTCCGCTAAGTCACTTACAATCAGTTATAATGTCTTCAATTGTACTGACATGTATTTCTATTTTGCCTGTCCTTGTTACTCCACAGAGCAGAGAGCATTCAGCCTGACTGAGACTACCAGAGAAAAGAGGTAAAACCAGTGTTTCATTTCATGGGCTCAAGAGCCATCCACCAGAGTTCACCAGTGGTTAGAGATTGGCTTAAATGTGCCTTTGTATGTGTATCTCCAGTACTAAACCTGTGGTTGGGGTCTGAGTGCGCAGGATGTGACATACTTCCTGTTGCAAGGCAGAGGCCAGAATATGCTCTGATTGCAACCTCAAAATACCCCTGAGTAAACAGCAAAACTTTCCTGGACTCCAGACCTCAGAAACATCTCATTTCTAGATTATGAATTTGTAGTATGTAAATATTGTAGTATGTATTTTGGGTGTAGATTTTAACAGGCGTATTGAATTAACATTTGCTTAACAATCCTACCATGTGACACATTTTACTATTTTTTTTCATTTCATAAATCTCATAATCCATATTCATTTTATTGCGTATTTCCTCTCATATCAAGTGCTAATACATTTTGTTTGATAATAACCATGCATTGCTAACAGAGGAAACATTTTGGAAGATCCTATTAGCCAATTAGATTATCATATAACATAATTGGATTATTGTATTAGAAGGGATCATATTAATACTACAATATTCACAACACCAGGCTTATCAGACTCACTAACCATTTACTGTATGTCCTTCATATTTTCAGTATCCATACAATGTTAACAAAATGTGGATATTGTCCAATACATTACATGGTTTACTAAATCAGATTATAGAACAAGTATCCATGTGAATATCCACATGTAGTCCTCTTACTTTTCCATTCAGGCTTTATTGAGCCGAGTAATGGTTTGTCAACTCTAATCTTAGATGCTACACATTTTATTAACATGTTAAGTTTCCCGATGAGCTGAAACAGAACAACCTGGTCTGAGGTTTGTTATATCCATGCAGGATTTTGGGTTTCCGTAAGCGGGCCCAGTCAGCAGAGGAGGAGAGCGGCGCATCGCTCCAACACCTCACCCTCACAGAGTTCCTCAAAGAGTATGTTTTGTTTTCACCAAAACTGCCTCAAAGCCATGCATGTGTGGCTTAACTCATTCTAACCCCGTTGTAAAACCATTCCCCCACTCATCCATTAACCACACAGATTCTTTGCAGCTGTATTTGGATATATATGAATCTTCAGAAGTAGATTATATTAACACTTTTTTGTCAGGTCCCAGTATATGTTTGATGTGACATTGCATGTTTCTCTTCTTGACGTTCTGTCTCATTCTAGAATGTGTAATATAACTAGCATACGTTGTTGTAAATGCTTGACACATTATTAATTGCATCTTGCCAAGGTCATACTATAAATAGTATCCACTAGAGTCCATAGTGACTTCCAAGCATGCCAAGCATGTTGTTAAGAGTAATAGTCTGTAGACCAGGGGTCCTGCAAGACTGTCTGAGCATTCTTTTATTCCAGCATGACACCAATGTACATGATTATTCAAATCTTCTTTGTATATTAAAATGACTAAAATAATGATTAGTTTTAGAAAGCCTGTGCATGTTGGCCTTGAATGATGCAGCCTTCCACAGGTCAATATGATAGTAGGAGCTGTGATGGGTGCTGACTGAAATGTTCACACCCAAACAGGATAGAGGATGAGGAGTGGGATAAATACATAATCCCGTCCAAGGTCGAGTCAGAGAAGTACAAAGTCAGCCGGACATTCAGCTTCCTCAAGAGCAGGATGTCCAGCACTCGCAACAAGACCAAGGTGAGACAACACAGTGGAAAATCTGATTCCTGATGGCTAAGATTTCCCCTAAATGTGTTTAAAACATGATAAAGAAATCCCTATAGCTGAACTTTATCCAAAAAAAAAAAGTCAGAGCTGAAAGACCTCCCAGAGGAAAGCAGTAAAAGGTTTACCTCCTCGCAGACACGCCAGGTCAGAATTCCTGTGCTGGGGAGCCATTGTCTGTGTGCGGTGTCTTTATTTGGCGAGAGAGAAATTCCCTCTCCTCAGGTCTTAGCAACGGGACATGGTGAAAATATCCTCTTACATAATGTGTAGACCCCCACCACACAGCGTGAGGAGCCAAAACACATTCCATAGTATACTCTCAAACTTATAAACAAGTGTGAATGTGTTCAAGAACATGTATTTACAGACACAGGATGCACATGAACAGTCAAAAAACAAACATACACTCTTAGACTTCCTTGTAAAGTTTGATAAGAAAATAAGCATGCACTATAGCACACATGCACAGTGGAATCCCCGTCATGCCCCCATGAGGATAAAGCACCACAACAGCCGCCGTCCCCATGGACCTTAACAAAGTAAACAGAAAAGCTCACTCAGAGGCCACTTTATCTCAACTAACTCCACTTTACAACAGGTGTGTTTCAGCAAGAAGATGACCACTATGCCTCTTTGTGCCTGCTGCTCAGAGTCATGTCATTTCTACTTTGGTGGTTTACATGATATTGTGGCATTAGCTGCAGTAAATGTCAGTGGATTGAGTGTATTTAAAATATTTATGACTTTGCGTTTCAGGTGAAGGGGAAAGATGTGAAGGAGGGAAAGGAGAAGTCAGGAGCAGCTAATGGACACCAGTTTGTTCCTCTGTCTCCATCTGGTCCCGCTCTTTGTGTGGCCTGTGATAAGTCTGTTTCTGGGAAGGAGTTGCTGCAGTGCTCCAGTAAGTAGTATACTGTCAGTACTGTTGTTATTTTATGTCCTGTGGTGGCGGAACTGTTTAGGGTTTGTGTAAATTTCTTTGCACGTGCTGCCTTCATGTATTGTTTAGCAGAAGACATGAAGCCGGTTTTCTTGCTCTCACAAAGTCAACATTGATCGTGAGGAGCAGGGCAGTCTAACAGCCATCTGGACACTGAATCCAGATATATGGCAATTTTGTTCATTACCAGTTAACTGATGAAATTAACCGGGATTTCATTTGTTTTTGTCTGTAGACTGTTTCCTGAATGTCCACAAAAACTGTCGAGAGTCTGCTGCAGCCTGTGGAAAGGTAACCACCAACATCACGCATTTAATCACAAAACCTAGAAGAATAATGAAGTATTTCAAATAATATTTTAAAGGACAAATTCACCCCCTCAAAAATATAACACATACTGTATGTGAAAACAGGTAAGATGAGGTAAAATTTGCGAAAACAACTGTGAGCTTGGCTTGAGCGTGGAGACTAAACATTTGCAACAAAAAGTTGCTATAGATGGCCTCCCGGGAAATATGGGTTCTAGCATTATTGGAGCTTGACCTATACTAAGGACTAAAAGTCAGAATATTTTCTACTGCTTCTTTTTTTAAAAAGTCTCTCGCAAATACTCAAAATCCTTGGAAGTGCCATACTCCATCACAGGAGGCTTTACAGCCTCAATAGACCATTATGCAGTGACCAGAGATGTATTGTATTTGGAATTAAAGGTGTTCTGTATAATGTTTACATTCAGTGTTTCTTACTAACTGACAAATGTGTTGAGTACATTCCCTTACTCCAAAAACATTTACTAAGTCAATCATATACATGTTTACTAGCTTGCAAACTTCTTTTTCACAGCCTTTGTTGACGCATTTGTACATTTCTTGGTGCAATGTCAGCAGAATAGCATCAAACTACCACCTGCATGCAATTGTCTGTCTGGTGTGTGCATGATACAAACAAAATGGGCATCCACTCATAAAAACATTGCTCCATAGCGCTACTAGTGGTCATAAACTCCACAGATTGCCTTAAAGTACAAAATGAACTGAAAATACAGCTATTACTTTTGTTAATCAAACTCTTCACTCAATGTTCTGAATCCAGTAAGTTCACAAATGATCTCTCAGGGTTGTCAAAGGTCATCTTGTAACTGTCAACCAACTATGTCCAGTAGTCTGAGATGTGTACTGTGTGGCAGCAACATCCCCAGTTCAAACCCAGCTTTTTTTGCAGGTTCATTGCATTCCCTCTGACTCTCACTGTGTTTCCTGTCATACTCGGCTGTGGTGTCACATAAAGGCAAAATGCCAAAAAAAGTAATAAATAATGTCCTGAAGTAGAGGCAGACTGAGAGGGAGCGGGACCGACAAGAAGAGTAAATTCCAACACTTGGTGACAAAGGAACTCCTGGAATGTGTTGAGCATCTCAAACCGATGATGTATAACTAGAAAGGCACTCGGAGAACGCAGACCACTGCCAGGGCCATGCCCTATTCTCTGCAATGTTAACGAAAGTGAAAAACTAATTTGTGTATCCACCCTGTGATTCACATCCGTTCCAAAATTGAATGCGTTCTTTCTTGGCCCATGTTACACACATCCTCCAAGTTTCATGGAAATCGGCCGACTAGTTTTCTCTGTCATCCTGCTGACAAACAAACAAACTGAACTGAAAACATAACCTCCTTGGCAGAGTGGGGTTCTCTTTAATGTTTTTGTTTAGACATAAATTGACTCCAGCATGACTGAATTTGTTGTGTTGCAACCACAACAACTTTATATATATTTAAAGCTCAGCACAATGATTTACAGCTGTTGATGTTGATATGATTCTGTGTTTCCTCAGAAGCCGCAGGAGAGGAATGCATTGCTGATGAAAAGCAAGACCTTGTCTCTCCCACACAGTGAGTCAGAAATTACAGCGTGTCCCCCCTACCACAGCTTCCTCCCTTGGTCTTTGATTAAGTTTTTACCTGTCCTCCCTTGTTTCTCCTGTAGTAGATTAAGAAATGCATTGCCCCCACTCTCCCCTCTTCCCTGTTGTTTTTTCCGTGGTAGAAAAAAGTTAAATTTTAATCTGTCTCAGTGGGGGATCTGTCCTGGATTGTGTGTGCATGTGTACAGAGGTTGAGTGTTTCTCTTGCATTGACAGGATCATTTTATTTCGTAATGGAAAGTTCTGTGTCTTCTGAGTGTTTGATGTCTAATAAAGGTGTCAAGGTCAAATACAATCATCTTCAGTTACGACAACATGTTGTCACAACTGTAGGCTGCATGCCCAGTTAAACAATGAAAGACTTCATTATTCGGTTACTGTTACATTCAGTGACTACATAGACACAAACAAAACATGATGCCATTTGAACTGTTTATTTGTGGAATGGGAAAGCTTCCAAGGTGTGACTGATTCCTCTTCCTGCTCCGTGTCCTGGTTTCTCCTCCAGACTCTGTGAAAGACAACTCTCCAGCCTCCATTTTGTCCTCTTCGTCTTCACTTCCCACGACGTCCAGGGAGAAGAGAGAAGTAGTTCCCCCTCTCTCTAAAAGCCTCACCATCTCTATAGACAGCAGGTAGGTTGGCAGTGTTACCACTATACACCAATCATTACATTCATACATCTTAAGGTGGTACTTACCCACCAAAATTGATTAATTTAATCTTGATTTCAGTGAGCTTTTGTATCTATGAATTCTGGGTGAAACCCTGAATACTTAGTGTCACAAAATGTCAGCCAAATGCATCTTCAGTCTCTAATACCAAAGGGATAATACCGTAGCTTGTAATCGTGTGCCCACATACAAACAAACACAAACTTTTTCTTTAGTTCTAACTCATTTTGTTTCTGTTCAGACGGCTGAGTGATGCAGCGGGGGTGGATGGTGAGGGCAGCGTGACAGCGTGCACTAACAGCTCATTGTCTGATGAGGGAACACCAGTCACAGCTACCCCCCCATCAGCCGAGCCGCCAATCACCACACAGGGTGAGAAAGACAAGTTTACGTCATAATTTGTGACACCTACACACATCTGTAATGCTGAGAATCAAGGGTGGATTGGGATTTGGATGAAATATATTGTTGATTATTTCTTTCCCTATAGATGCTGTTGATGCTTCTCTAATGAGCCACCTATCAGCTGACCTGCTGGGTCTTGAGGTGGAGTCATGGAGTCTGGCAGTCAGTCCAGAGTTTTGCAGGCAGCACGACAGGCGCACCGTTAAACGACAGGATGTTATTTATGGTGAGACTGTTCTTCATAATACAGTATTTTTATATGAGCATAATGCACTGTGAAGACTGTATCTGTAATTATAAAGCGGATTAATATACACTGTGCACTCTGCCAAGTTGAGAGCCAAGAAATCTTCAGATTTATTAACACTTGTTTATTGGAGCAATTTGTTGAAATAAGTTACAGAAGAAGTAGTGCAGCCACTTTTACCTGTTAGCTATCCCATAATCCACTCTCATTGCCTCAATATAGAGCTGATGCAGACGGAGCTGCACCACATCCAAACCCTGACAGTCATGTCAGAGGTGTTCAGGAGAGGCATGCTGGAGGAACTTCAGCTTGACTGGGACTGTGTGGCCCGGATCTTCCCCTGCTTGGACCCCCTGCTCCTCTTTCACAAAAACCTCTTTGGAGCACTGCAGGAACGGCGACAGGCTGCGGCCCAACCTGAAAACCCCCGAAATTACCTCATCCATCAGATTGGAGATATTTTGCTTCAGCAGGTTGGTAAAGATAGATTCATGCACATAAACACACACATATACATGTCTACAGTCATCCTCTTATTGTGTAAACACTCTTTCTCAGTTCTCAGATAGTTATGCTGAGAAGATGAAGCAGGTGTATGGAGAGTTCTGCAGCCATCACACCGAGGCCGTCAACGTCTTCAAAGAGCTGCAGCAGCAAAACAAAAAACTACAAAACTTTGTCAAAGTAAGCTCCTGTTTCTAGACCTTTTGTGCTTTTTAGTCAGGGGTTAACGGTAAATTTCTTGATTGAGCAAGTGCTCATTTTGATGTTAACCTCTGCTCACAGCAACAGAGCAATAACACTCTGGTCAGACGGAGAGAGGTGCCAGAATTTATCCTGCTGGTCACTCAGCGCATCACCAAGTACCCAGTTCTACTAGAGAGGATATTACATTACACTCAGGGTACGTCATCTCTACTGTGTCCTAAATAAAACTGTAAACATATGCGCCTTATTGTGTGTTAAAGGCCAGACTGTTGCATGAAAAGTACTTCTATTCAAGTAGAGACTGTATTAACTACAAATAAAGAGGTTATTTCCTTCATCATCAGATTAAACTGACAATAATGTTAAACTGATGACAGTTGACTTTCGTTCCCCCTTCTTCCGCCTTGACTCCGCCTAGCTCCAATCAACCATCTGGGATCGCTCCATTGCAGAGGGATTTCAGGGTCCGCAAAAAATGGTCAGGCTAATCAGGGCACCGGGCGGGGCTTTATAGATGTGACGTAGTTGAGAAGCGACTTTTTGTGATTCTCGCATTGAGGAAGCCGGCGTCAACATGGATGCTGCTATTTCATCCGTGTTGTCCAATCTAGCGAATATTTCTTCTTTAAAAGAACACCAGAGAATGGCTCTGAAGGCTTTTGTTGGTGGAAACGATGTTTTCTCCCGTCACTCTCATCAGCGGCACGGGTTGGTTTCGATGTGAGTGGTTGAAGTAGCATGTCAATAAAGATAATGGACAAGTGGTTTATCCAATCATATGCAAGGATTTTTGATAAGGCCCTGCCTCCTGAAATTGCTTCCCAGTCGAGCGATCCCAGATGGATGAGGGAAGCAAGGCGTAACGAAATTCATCTGGCGAGTCAGGTTAGGATAATGTTGCTGTTTTTAAAAAGCCTGCTTGGGAATGATATTTGCTTTTCATGACTTGAGGGGGGGTCCACTTGATGTCAATTGCCAGTTTATTGATTAAGAGAGCCAATCTATTGAACATATCTGTGTAAGCACTTCGTGTATCTGTGCTTTGTGTGGAATATATAAATATATATATATAATATATAAATCTGAACGTTTTTTTTTAGTTCTGTATCATTGATTGGCTAAAATATTATTTGAATGTGACCTCTGTTACCTCCTTCCCCCGATAGAAGGAAGTCAGGAACACTCTGACCTGTCGAGGGCTCTGGCTCAGATCCGCAATGTAATTGCTGCAGTGGACCTGACTGTGAATAAGCATGAGAGGTGTCAGGAGCTGCAGGAAGTGCTGGCCCGGCTAGAGAACAAGAGCTTTGCCAAGCTTAAGAACGGAAAGGTGTTTCGCAAACAGGATCTGCATAGCAAACATAGGGATCTGCATTATAAAGGGCTAGTCTACTGGAAGACTGCCACAGGACGTCTGAAAGGTGAGTATGCGATCATCTATGCTTAAAGATTTGTTGAGTTCAACAGACATCCAATCTACATGTCTTTCTGTTCTTCTGTTTTCAGATACTTTGGCTCTCCTGCTCACAGATGTTCTGGTTTTCCTACAAGAGAAAGATCAACGTTTTGTGTTTGCTGCCGTGGTAAGCCTCAACCTGAAGAACACTTTGAAAGCGAAGAGATATTGTGACTATCCATTTCTCTCCATCCTTTAACCCATCTTTATTGGTTTTATCTGCTTTTTCAGGACCAGAAGCCTCCTGTAATCCCTCTGCAGAAGCTCATTGTTAGAGAAGTAGCCAATGAGGAGAGAGGGATGTTCCTCATCTCCGCCTCCTCAGTGGGACCAGAGATGTATGAAGTTCACACCACTACTAGAGACGAGAGGAATGCATGGATGAGACACATACGACAAGCTGTAGAGAGGTGTGTGTGCATGTGTGTCAAGTCTACAGTGTTTGTCTGTGCAGGTATGCACATGTCAGGGCTTCTATTTAGAATCTGAATGCCTGTGTGTGTTCCTGGTTTGTATGTGTGTGTGTGTGTGTGTGTGTGTGTGTGTGTGTGTGTGTGTGTGTGTGTGTGTGTGTGTGTGTGTGTGTGTGTGTGTGTGTGTGTGTGTGTGTGTGTGTGTGTGTGTGTGTGTGTGTGAGAATTAGTCATTATCTAACCTACTGGTCTTCCTGGCAGTTGTCCTGAGGAAAAGGAGGAGGAGGAGCAGCGAAGTGCTGAGACAGAGGAGGCCAGGCGAGTGGCAGAAGTGAGGGTTCAGAAGATCGGCAAGTTCCAAGGTGAAAATAACTGATCTGTTGTCAGCCTTTTTTGTGAAACATCACATCGTTCTTTGATAGGACCATAAACAACAACAAATCCTAATCTTAGTGTTTGTTTTGTAAAGAGACACTGTTGGGTCAGGATCAGCGAATCTGCAACAGCCTGGAGGAGAAGTTGCAGCTTTATGCTGAGCTTACAGAGTTAACCCTCCGTTCACCAGAACCTGTTCCACATCGCCATCTGCTGGTACAGCCAGACACTGACAGTGAGACGCCACGTCAGGCCTCCTTACTGCTCACAGCTGCACTCAGAGAAGGTAAGAAAGCTGCTGTGTGGCTACCGGATGGTGAGGGCTGCATGATGCTCCACTCATGCTGCATATATCAGTTGCAGGTAATGGTGATTACGGAAGTGAGCGCACCACTCTGGCAGACTTTTCAGTCAATCATCGTTTTCAATAGCATTTTAACACATGGGACAGCCTAAAATCCATATGTGGGATAGGGCTGCAATGATTATTTCAGTTAATCTGATGATTATTTTCTCAATTAATCGATTAGTTGTTCGGTTTATTAAATGTCAAAAATGGTGAAAAATGTAGATCAGAGTTCCAAGATGTAGAAATGTCTTGTTTTGTCCAAAACTCAAACATATTCACTTTACACTTATATACAAAGCGCTAAAGCCTTGCTGAAAAGGAGGCTCTAAGCAACTTGTTATTGAGAAGGAAACCCCGTTTTTACACTTGCGCATATACCGTATTTCTATTCATCTTAAACAAATTGTATCCATTTCCAAAAGCCCCTGTTGCATAGCCGAAGTACACAAACACTGGTGTTTTTATTTGTTTTGGCTGATAAGACCTCTTTTTATGACTCTGTGACCTATAGACCTTTTTTAACAGCAGAAATTTTGACATGTCATAGCAGATCATTTGAGTCAAGGTTGTTCTTATGGACATTAAGCGTGGATTTTGATTCAGAAGACACTATAACAACTATAATTAAAAACATTAATGGTGGCTGCAACTCATTTAGTTTTGCCATTTTCAAGTCCCTGTTCATGTCAATGAATACTAACTTTGTACAGCTTTCGGAAACACTATATTAGGTAATACTATTAGGGTTCTCCTGTCATAACAAAGTAAAGATGTCTGCTATAAAAAGGTCTATTGGGACTGAACAACTTGCACCATTACCATTCTCCTCTGCATATTGAGTTTGTTGATATTTTTTTATTCCTTGTAGCCTAACCTTAGTTCTAATATGCTAAAATAAGAGAAATTCAATGAGGTGCAGCTTTGAAAAGTACAGCAGTACTGTATTGTAACAGATATATATTTATATATATATGTATATAGATATGTTATATGTTGTAATATATATAGAGATATGAACATTTTGATTAGAATTGTGTATTAGACGTAGGAACCAGATGAATCTGTGAGCTCATGCTTCATTTGCTCCGGCAGATTTGATCTGGTGATGTTGAGCTAAATTAGTATATTACAATCTTCAATAGATTGACCAAAAGTATACTATATCACTATATGGTATACTGTGGGTTTACTGTATGTTCTTGTCATTGATGGTTGGAATTTAAAAAACAGACTTGAGTCATGAGTTTTTCTTCATGTGCAGCGGAGAACCTGATCACCATTCTGCAGGCTCGGGATGGCCTTACTGTAAAAAGTGAGAGTTCACCGGTCCGAGGACCTGAGTGCTGCAGCTACAACAGCCACGGCAGCAGCATTCAGGAATCTCCCTCTGAGCGTGAGTCACAGATATATACACTGTAATTCTGAAAATCACTTTGAGATGTGCATGCAGTGACATTTACTTCTTCTTATCTTGTTGCTACAGCAGATTATCTGAGCACGCTTAGTATGAGCTCCACCTCTCTTGGATCAGACAGCGAGCTGATGGGGCTGGACAGCGTGTTGTGGAGCTCTGCTGTTGAGCTCAGAAGAGGAGACACCAAAGGGACACTGTTAAAGGTTCAACCACCTTAATTCCCAGTGAGCAATGCTCGTTCATTAAATAAACACGCATTGTTGTTTCCCTCTAATAACACAGTTCTCTCTAGGTGGCAGAGAGCGTTCAAAGTCTGACCCAGCTTCTCTATAGTCTACAGGTGAGAAAAGACACAAGTTTCGGTCTCTGTAGCTGCATGCACAAGTGAATATTTGGCTTTGTAAAAGGACAGGATAATAACCGGAGTGTGATCAGATGTCTCCTCCTTGTGTTGACAGGCTGTTGTGACCCTCCAGGACAGCTGTTATGAAGTCCAGAAACTGCTCCTCCAGGAAGGAGACAGGCCTCAGCTCCGAACCCTCACTTCTCTCCAAAACAGTCTGGTATAAGTCACATGATATTCATGTTAAAATAAATGTCTTTACTACCAGTGTTTTTAGGAAGTTAGACTAGAATTCAGTTGCCTCTTTTAAAACCAGTTTCCATTCTTATCCAGGAGCAGGAGAAGGTGAGGAGCATCGATAAGAAGAAAGAGGAAGTAGAAAAGAAGGGCTTAGAGAGGAAGAAAGAAGAGGTGGACGAGGTGCAGAAACTGCATGTGAAGCTGAAACAGGAGCAGCATCGCTGGGACAAAGAGTGTTTGGCCAGAGAGAAACAACAAGTAAGCCTCATCATGCTGATGTTCCAAGTTGCATGTACTCACATCTGTCTCACTTTTTCTCTGTCTCTCCCTGTTGTTCTCACAGCATGGCAGTTTGGCATTACACCAAAACAATGCTGTGGTTAACATTGTGCACACAAAGGCCTCATCTGTACCAGTTTCTAATCACATTACATCTTAAAGACAACCTGTTGATATACGCTACATTCAGCTAAAAAATGAAATTAATCGAAATAGTGAGACACAGATTCTAATTCACTTTCACCAATATAGATAGTGAAGGCTGTCACATATCAACAGAACTGTCATCTATGAATTCACCTCTCCCTGATCAGACATTTTCAGATCATAGCTGATATTGTCAGTACGTGATGTGCAGTGCTGTTTCAATCTTATTTTGTGGTGAGATGTTGTAACTTCTCTTTTATCCACACCCTGTGTATTAGGCATACTGGATTGTCCCTAAGCATTTGCACACACACACACACACACACACACGCACACACACATACACACACACACACACACACACACACACACATTTGTGTGTGTGTATTTGTGTGTATATACACTATATATAGTATATAAATATATATATATATATATAGTGTATATACACTCTGACATCTCTCTATTTAATGCATGTGGGTCCTGTTTCTTCTACCTGTCTTTTTTAATTCTTTCTTCCATTCTTTTTTTTCTTCCTCTCTACAAGTTATTACATACATTTTAACATGTGGCAGCAATGCACCCTTGTCTGTCAGGATTATTAATGGCATATATCTAATGTCAGCATAAAATAGTGTTTAGAAACAGGCTCATTATTCTTTTCTCATACTTAAACACACTAATTGTAGAGGCACAGTGTAATCCTGTCCCAGTGCCATGTACTTCATCCATTGAATCTCCCCCGGCAACATAGCTTGTCCCCATTCTTCTAACTTCGCCAGTGAATACATATTGTGAGGTCCATGCATTGATTGTCAAGAACTAGTCATATGTGCATCACACATAAAACATTTTCTTAACATCCACAAGACCAGCAAAAAAGATGCATTGTCAGTGAGATTGCTGCAACATGTTCTATAATTGAGTCGTTTTATTGTGCTGTCAATACTTATATATATATATTTTATAATAATAAAAATACAAAACAAATCCTAAAGTGAACCCAGGAATAAGGAATAAATCACTAATAGCTGTTGGTGGTATTGTTTATGGTTCTGTAGCAACTCTATTGTAACCGCAGAAAACTAGATAACTGGTGCCTAAACTTTTTGTGTGAATGTTATTTCAGTGTGTGCAGGAGAGTGTGCTGGAGCAGCGAGAGCAGCAGTGCCTCCTGGAGACCGAGCGTCTGCGCTGCGAGCGTGAAGAGCTGGAGGCTCAGCTGCTGGAGTATCAGCAAAATCTGGACCGACTGAGGGAGGGCCAGAGGAGTGTGGAGAGGGAGAAGGAGAAGATCGAAGCCCAGCAGAGGCTACTGCAGAGCTGGAGACACAACCGCCAGAGTAGCCTGCCCGTTATGATATCACTGGATGGATACAAGGTAAGGGTGGCGAGACAGGAAGGTGGAGGTCGTGGAGTTGAGAAGAGAATTGTTCATGTGGATCTTAGCAATCAAAACACAAAGATTAGAAAAACACTGCACACTGCTCAGCAAACCATGTCACCTCTGCTTTTTTTGTGTTGTTTCAATGTCCCAGGTGTCCAGTCACAGCCGCTCAGGCAGCCTAGATGGTAAGTGTTCAGTGTACGAGAATGAAGCGGCTTTACTTGCCTCCCTCCAGCAGAACCACCTCCACCAGCCCGCCAACAACAACCAGAACCAGCGTCAGCTCTCTGCGCTGAGAAAGAACCAAGACGGCCCTCTGCATAGCTCAAGCTACACTGCTAATCTCGGCCTCAGTGCCAGCCTCTACAACAGCCTCAACACCCTGCTGAGCCAAGCACACAGCAAACAGCCTCCGGATGGTCTGACATACCCAAACTACAGCAACCAAGTCTGCCCCCGGCCTCTGAATGACTCCATCCATCCCTTCAGCAGCAGGTTAACTGCACAGCCACAAATGACAAACAACAGTAAGTCAACTAATATTTCTTCCAATGTAAAGTTCTGATGCTGCGTCCATCCTACAACTAAACCACTATTTTCCTCCTCTTTATACTTAATAACACTACCCAAGACCGTGGAAAAGAAAAATATTATTACTATGAGTGTGCTTTATATTCCTCTTCCTCATTTCTATACCCAGTGAAAATATTTTTCTGTAGAGCTTTTTAAACTGTCTGATATTTTGTTTGATTTCTTCCACCAGTCCATTCAATAAAATCAGCAAAGATATTGATATGCACATACTTTTAAGAGTGGTGCAAACACAATGTTGTTTCAAGTTTGATTTACCCCTTTAAATTATAGCCCCCCTCTCTGTCTGAGAACAGTTTTTGTACAGTATATATATATATATATATATATATATATATATATATATATATATATATATATATATATATATATATATATATATATATATAGTTATATTCAATGTTTGTACTGTCTTAAATTCCACCAAATCCCTTTATTTCAATGCATGTGAGCTTACAAACCGATTGTGTTAGTGTTCATGATATCCAACATTATTTACTAAACTTATGGCTCTTTTTGTAACATGCATAGGGTGCTTTTGTAAGTGTTGTCCCAAACCACAGTAACTGAGATATGGTAATACAAGTGAACAATACAGAGTGTACAATGCTTTATGATACAATGCTCTTTGCTCATTTTTCCTGCACATATTTAATTAGGCTTTCAGCAGATTTTGTGTTTTTTTATATGCTTTTTCTATAATAACATTGTTTATCATATCTTATACTTTACAATAACAGCATAAGTTTGGTTTTATTCAAATGTAATTTGTTTGTGTCAAACCACATTTTCGGTTTGACCAACATGATCTCCTTCTTGAGCATTTCTGTTGTCCTTTTAGCAGACTTCAGCCCCCCTTTGGACAGGCGATCCCTAGGTCCCTGGAAGTCAGAGGTCACAGGTCACAGACTTTATGAGGACAGCTACTCCTCGTCTCCCTCTCTTACCCCGCTCCTTCCCCCTCAGGCCTACCTCTCTCTTGAAGGACAGAATGGAGAGGAGGGAGGTGAAGAGAACATTGTTTATCTCTGAGAACCATTCAGAGTGAAAAGAGCAATGCAAGCTGCCTGACATATGACTGGACTGAAATAATGTATCTTATATATGTTTGTGTAGATTCGTGCATTTGTTTCAATTTTGAAAAATCTAAATAATCAAATGAGGGAATAGTTGCAGGGATGAAGTATACACAGATATATGTGCCTTTATCAGTGTATGTGGCGGCCATTAATCATTCTCTTCCTGCGTCATGAAACCATTGTGCCTTCTTGCAAACAAATTCTTTGTAAATCAGCTTTGATACTTGTACTCCGTGGTTTTAATTCTATGATTCTTTCCAGTATCCGTTGCACTTTGTTTGATGGCAGAGGTACATTTGTACCCAGAACACTAGGACCTTAAGTACCAGGATATCAGGACAGAAGTATTTCCCATGAGCACTTAAAAGAAATGGAGACTTTCGCCCAAACAATGTATAGACAGTGATCTTTAATAATATTTATAAGGGATTGTGAGCACCTAAAAGACATACACAAGTATACTGACATTATTGTATAAATATGAAATATATGTATAGTTTTATGGAAAGGCTACCTATGCATACTATGTTTAAAGAACAACTTATATTCCTATTATTATTTTTATCACTTAAGTGCCAAAAATCTTGCTATCTGATACTGTAAGTGATTTCTGTAAAGGATGAATGTCTTCTCTCCTCTTCTGATAATTTATTGTGTAAATGTCTTCATGCATTGTCAACATTATTATTTTTGTTTGATGTGTTCTCTTGTAATCTCTGTAATCAGAATTGCGTTGTGCCGAATTGTTATTGCACTGTCTATAAAACTATCGTGGCAAACATGAGTGTTAGCTGTGTATTTTGCATTTACACACCACATGGTTTCTGAAGTCACATCATTGCGCAATATTTTCACTTGCAGTAATTGCAGCCATGAAACATTGACTCGTGGGACCTCAGTCAGTGTGTGCAGTGAATGGACAGCATGTCACTTTGGTTTTGCTTCGATCATTTCTGTATCAAGAGGATGAAAAGTTTGAGAATATCCTTGATCAACCTGTTTGGGTTGTTTCTAATATTTTCTGAGGATCACAGTGGATGCTGCTTGGATACTGGTGAGTTTGAATTTTAATTTACCTTTCATATTTAAAGCCCCCAAATAACTTTACATGCATTGTGTGTGCAAGTTTGGCGGCCGCCAAGCCCGAGCATCACTCATCTGCAGAATATCAGTGACAAGCAAAGCCTCTTGGTGAGCTGGCTGGTAAACCATCACAGCTTAGTGGGCGACATATATGAGATCCAGATTGGCCGGACTGCAAACCACACCATTATTTACAATGTAAGTGCTGAAAGATTTGCGGTCTAGGTTTCATGATGTTTAAAAGCTTTATATAGTTGCATTCTGCCAATTTTGTGGCATTGTCCTATTTTTAAAAGCACTTTACTGTAGTGATGTTATGGATAATCACAAACTCCTTTAAAATTCATGAGCAATTCTTCCCTTTTTTTATTTTTCTAGAGAAATATCAGTTTATTTTCTGTGGATTCAGTTGAATACACATGGGCGTGGACCTCTGCTCTTCCTCTGGAGTGTGTCGATCACTCAGTCAGGGTACGACACTTCTATAACCAGTCTGTCCCGAGTCCCTGGAGCGACTGGAAAACCAACAATGGTGAGATGGTGCTACTCTGGTTCTTGAATGTCATTGTACACGGGTAAAACTAAACCGAATGTATAGAACTGCATTTTTTCACTGATAAGATCATGACATCAAATAAGAGGATGGTTTCTGTTCTCAGAAGAGTGTGGCCCCACATCCTTTTTCTCTTCCCTTTCACCGATCTTTATATCAGTATTTCTCAACTGTTGCAGTCATTGCAAATGTGTGTTGCAATGCTCATCCCGCTCAAAGCCTTTATATAAAAAACTTGGATGGTATCATTTTTATTGTCATAAACTTCTTTCTGGTGGTACAATGTTATTTTTTATATATACAGGGTGTCCCAGAAAAATGTCTACACGCTTTACATAATTGTTAAGTAGGTGTTTATTAAAATTAATTTAATTTTCAAAATGTAATAGAAATTACAAACATCATCTTATTGTTTTGTCACCGCCTGTTCTCAAACTGTCATCCGTTCTTGTCCAGAAACTGTTGACAATGCAAAGCAATGGAATTGCACACATCACCAAACATTTCCCTTGTTCAGCGACTGTTGAAGGTCTCAAAGCGTAGACTTTGTTTTTTAGGTATCCCCATTAATTATATACATATATATAAAAATGTATTAGCTGCTAAAGTGTGTTTACATTTTTTTGGGGACACCCTGTATATAAACGATGTTAAGAGCACTGTGGTCCAAACATTTCTAGGGATTACAGACCTTTTTGATGGAATTCCAATGGTAGGCAACAGCCTGGGTCCTTGTTAACTTCCTGTCAATTGATATCATTCACATACACTGCAACAGAAAAACAAACTGGGACACGTGTAGAATGTTTACGCCAAGTTTACAACTGTTAAAAAGTCTATATAGATACAGAACAGGTGCTTGTTGTACACACTTGCTGGCCGAATCCTCCTGACCAATCATTTGTGTGCTATAACTCTCCTGACCTGTAGGGACCCGGGCAAAGGTTAAGACCAAGATCTTCCCCTTCCAGCGACTGCTGAGAGAAAACACCAGTGCCATGTTCTGCTGTGTTCCCCCAAGAGGAGTCAATATTACCAGCATGACCTTCAATAATAATGGCAAATACCCGCTAATCAGCATTGGAGCCGGAGTCAAGGCTATCGCTGTAGATAACCTGACCATCCCAACAGCAGTCATCAAACGTCTTTCAATCTTTTGCAAAGATGCAACACGCACGATCGGTCATGCCTGGAACTACATCAGCTGTATGCTTGAATCTTTTCTTTTTTTTTACTTTTAAAAGTGTTTTTCCAAATGACTTTTACAGGAAATACTTAGGGTCTTCTTACAGACCTTTTCCTTTTCCCCCTAAAAAATAATTACGTGTTTTTTTCAGTGTACAGATATTTACAGTAATTTAAAGTTTACCCTTACAATAACAGTTAAATAACCATAATTTAAGATTCCATTAATTAGTTTTAATCCACCTTGAATTACTGTAGAAAGACAATTAATATGAAATATTATTTTACAAAAAGTACTAATATTTAATATATTTTTTTATTAATTTAATCTCTTCATGTGAAGTACTTTGGGATCACGGGAGCTTGTTGTCTTCACTACCAGTACTGGTGCTTTTTTATTTATTTAGTTTTGTGTGTGTGTGTGTGTGTGTGTGTCTGTGTGTGTGTGTGTGTGTGTGTGTGTGTGTGTGTGTGTGTGTGTGTGTGTCTGTGTGTGTGTGTGTGTGTGTGTGTGTGTGTGTGTGTGTGTGTGTGTGTGTGTGTGTGTGTGTGTGTGCTGTAGTTCCTCCCCAGAAGCCCAGAAACCTCAGCTGTGTGACCACAGACATGACAACTATCATTTGCACCTGGGATTCAGGCAGAAAACGAGACCCGTATGATCGCAACAAGCAAACACACACTCTCCACATAGCGTGAGTGCACACATCACCAAATGTTCATTTTCTTTTGCTGCCATGTGTGTTAAATCAAATATTGGGGCTCAGCTTGAGCAACACGTTTCTACGTTACTCTGCTATAAAGTTAAATAGTAAGTAAATCATAACTAGGCCATTGCTCCTAGGGCATGTACTAAATACATATACCACACTCACAAACCGATCCATCCCCAAACAGACAGGTTGTCTCACAAGTCTTTTTCATTCCCTTCTTTGTTGTATAAACAGGAACTCAGACCAGGCTCCCATCAGCTGCAAACAGTCGCTTTGTACTCTCCCCGCTGTCCCAAAGTTGGAAGAATACAACATCAGTGTGGTGGTGAAGGACCAACTGGGAGAGGAGACAGAGAGCTACAGTTTTAATGTCTCTGACAGAGGTCAGAGGTTGCGCAAACATCTAAATGTTATTTGATACAATTAAATACTCAAGCAATATGAAATTATGGCTGGTGTAGTCATTGCAGTGTTTAAATGTTCACTGCACGACCACTTTAAGGTGATTTGTGGATGTGTGTGTGTGTCGTTAGTTTTTCCTGTGGTGGAGGTGAACACAGTGAGCCCTGGGGTGACACACACCGCTGTGTCCTGGATCGTTCAGGGGAACTTGACCCAACTTAACCTCCTCTGTCAGGTCACTGCAGATCCAGAAAGCAGCACCGAGGTGAATTTAATCAAGTTTACCTGAAATATTTATACTGCAGAATCGAAAGTTGGGCATTTATTTATCTTCTGTTTGTTTGTCTGTAACAGCTGAGATGCAATAATGTGAGCGGCCTCTGCAGAGTCAAATTGGAACATCTGTTTCCAAACACCCGCTACTCTACCAGGGTACGCTGCTCCGTCAATGGCAGACTCTGGGGAGAATGGACACAGCCTGTTAACTTTACAACATGTGAGTACAAACAGTGGGAATACCAGGATACGATTATGTATGCTAGGGTGTGTGTCTATTCCATATCCAAGTTCAATGAAGTTTGAGTTAAGACCAAAAATGTCATCCTTTTTTGAATAAATTATTCTCACAATGTTGGATTATGGGGATGTAATTTACAGGTATGCGGCTGCCCCCACACTTAGGCCCTTAGATTCTGTTTACGTCTTACTGATGATAGCTATGATACTCACCACTGTATCCTATGGTCTGTCAGCTGGTCCTCTCTGACTGAAGGATGGAATGATCACTGGTATCTGCATGTATATACTGTATATATATCTATAGATATATATCTATATCTATATAGATGTAAATAATTATTATTTATATATATATATATATATATATATATATATATATATATATATATATATATATATATATGTTACATTTATGTTGCATTTGAAAGCTGGTCCACTTTTAATTTGCTACAGTGTCTGCCTGGTTCTTCAGGTACCTTCTGCCAGGACTGAGTTTGGAAAGTCTGAACTAAAACTGAAAAATGTTTTCAGTTTCTGTTTCTAAAGGCTCTACTGGCATAAAAATAATTGCCAAACATCAAAGTACAGTATTGAGCAGCTATCTTTGTGAGGACAAGTTTCAACATTTTTGGAAAGTGAGAACATATTGGCCAGTCCGCATTTTTTCAAAAGCCTGTTTGGGGGTTAAGACTTGGCTTTAAGGATCTTAAAGGTCTGAATAAGGTTAAGGTCAGGGTTGGGCATTCAGTTGTGATGGTTAAGTTTAGGATAAGGGGCTAGGTATGCATAATGTCAATAAGTCCTCACAAATATAGCTGATCTTTCTTCTGTTGGTAGCCATGTCTTTTTGTGTCTTTCTTTCTCTATGGCTAGACTTTGGTCACTGAGTCTATCTGGTCAGGATCTGTCTCTGCTTTGTGTCTCTGACAGTAAAGAGATATTCTGACAGTTTATATTCAGATAGCAGTTGTGTTTATTTTGAGTTATGGTTAGATTTTTCCGATGATCCATCTTTTGTGAATTTAATAATTTGGTTGACTGATTAGTGGTTGGAGAGCATGTGTTATTTGATCAGAAAGTCTCAGGATCATCTGACAGAGGGGATTCTTTTATAGCTTGGTTGCTTTTTTCGAGTTCGACCTGCGGCCCTTTGCTGCATGTCTGCCCCTCTCTCTCTCTCACCCCATTTCCTGTCTGTCCTATATAATAAAAGTCTTGAAAACTGCCAGATATGTATATATATATATATACACATATATATATATATATATATATATATATATATATATATATATATATACATATATATATATATATATATATATATATATATATATATATATATATGAATCAAGTCAGGCAATAAATCTTGCTTCAACAAATAGTTTATTTTCTTTCTTAATATATACTTTGTTTTAAGCAGGCAAGAAACAGTAGGGTCTAAACTACTGGTAGTACTACAGTCTTAGCACATGCAAGAAGTATTCTGGTAGTGGTATTGAATGATCTTCCATGTCTGTGATGCTTTGAACAAATAATCTTCATGTTATCTCCTCAGATCAGTTGGTGACCTTGGATGTATGGAGGAGAATAATACAGCTGCCCGACCCCAACAGTCGTCAGGTTTCTCTAATGTGGACTCCAGTGAGACTCGCTTGTCTGTTTTATTTTGGCACAAATACTGACATAATAGAACAAATTTGGTTTGATTAAGATTTTTCCAAATTTCATGACCACCTTTGTTCTCAGCATGTTCTTGGCTCAGCAGCCAGAGTGAACATCCAAGGCTACGTAGTTCAGTGGTTGCAGGAAGGCCAAAACTGGACCGAGTGGAAGGACGGTGGACAAACCCATGCAGAGGTCTCCATCAATCTGGGACAGTATGACTTCACTGTCCAGGCTGTTATCCACTCTGGCTCCACCATCCCGGCTCACATCACTGTCCCACAGAGAGACGATGGGGGTGAGCAAAACATCTGGAATCAGCTGAGATTCTCTTATTGATTTCTTTGTTCATATATATTTTTTTAATTTCAGTAATACTTTTCTGGTTGCAACACCACAGCCTGTCACAGCCTAAAACGATGTTTCTGTCCAGATATCCTGCCAGCAGAGAAGCGGTTGAGCAGCAGCACAGCCGCTGATTTTAATCTGTCCTGGGACGAAAAGGACACTGCCACCTGTGGCTATACTGTGGAGTGGTGCATTCTGGGGAATACAGAGCCTTGTACTCTGCAATGGCTGAAGTTGCCAGAGGGAAACAACACATTGTTCCTACCTGCTAGTAAGGTTTAATTTAGTTGTTTTCTTTCACTGTAAATGCCCCTTTAATTGTTCCTGTTTTGGCATTCATTGTCATACACCTTTATCTTACAGAACATTTCAAAGCAGGTTGTAGGTATACATTTAATATCTATGGATGCACCGAAAATGGACACAGACTACTGGAGGTACAGACTGGATACTCACAAGAGCTCAGTGAGTGTAACTATTGATTTCATGTGTGTGTCTTTGTTCTTGTATGTTTGTGCATCTGACAACAGTATTTCTTCAAGAGGTTAATCGGGTGTTTTGCTGTTCCAGTTGAGGGGTTTAAGGTATTTTAGACCGGTTCCGGGTCGCTGCTCGTGTGGTCGACCGGTCAGAGCACAGAGCCACTTTTAGCGTTATTTAGCATTTATTACGTTTTTCTACTTGTTTTATGTATATATTTGTTACTTTTTAGTTTTGATAGGTTAAAATGTTTTTGTATAGTTGCACTGTCATTATTTGCTGCTCTGTGTGCCCTGAATTTTCCCCTGGGGGCAAATAAAGTTTTTTAAATTTGAATTTGAATTTGAATTTGATGCATCAACAGAGAGGAAAGAGAACTGTAGAAGAGATGAGGTCTTGGGTTAGAAATGAAACAATTAATAAGGTGTGACAGCTAAAGTTTTGACACAGGATGTCTTCTTCAGATGTCATCTTTACACAAGACACCATCTTTCCTCTGTCAGATATGCAGACCAGAGGTCGAAAAAGGGACAAGAAGTCATGCAAATTATATTCCTGTTGATTGATGTCTGTGAACAGAGCACCAGCTTTAATTTTATAAAAACAAACACAAAATTGGAAAAAAAATGTAAGCTTCGCATCAGCTGGGGAAGTTGCATTCTTAATTGATTCTATCTGTCCTCCCTCTTCAAAACCACCTTTTCCTCAGACTCAGTACGGACCCCGACTCTGGTGGAACCTGTTCAGAGAACTTCCTCATCTGTGACACTGGAGTGGAGTTACAATGAGGACGATTTGACTCATCCGGCATTCATCACAGGTTACCTGGTGACAGCGCAGGAAGTCAGAATTGGTATGCTGCCAGGTCATGCCGCAAGTAGGTGCAGAGGAAAGCTTCCAGCATATGTCATCCTTGATCTGTGTTCAAAAACAAAATATGCAAAATAGCGTCTACTGTGAAGAATACAACATGAAACAAGGCATTTGTAATCTTGTGTACATTCAGATCTGTTCAACATGTCGGTGGCAGACCCTCGGAGGAAGTCGGTGACCATAGAGGGTCTGCAGCAGAATCAAGAGTATGCTTTCTCTGTGAGCGCTCTCACTAAAGAGGGGCCTGGGCAACCAACCAATATCACTATCAGGACCAGAACCAACTGTGAGCTCCATAACATCCAGATTAATCACAGGGATACAACAATTAACATTGATTTATTTTACTTTTTCCCTTAGAATCTTTACTAGCACACAGACTTGAATGTTACTGGTTGACTGTGTGAACTGCTCACCTTCTGTGTCCTCTGGTAGACTCTGCTCACCTGGCCAAGATACTGACTCCCATCTTGTTACTGCTAGGCTGCACCATTGTCCTGTGGCCTCAGAGAAAAATGTGAGTAACTTCATCCGTGATCTTCCCTCAAACATTAATTTATTTCTGCAGAAGAAGACCTGGATCCTCTGTCTCTCCTTCTTGCTCTCTTCTATCTTCTTTGTTGTTGTGTTTCTTCTCCAGACTGAAGAGTGGGCTCAAAGAAATATTTTCTTATCCTGCTGGTATGAACATCAAAACTCACGAGTTAGACAGCTTCCTGAATGAGGTACGAGCAAACCAAAACAGTCAAATCATGCACAGAGGAAAGTAATATGTGCTCATTACAATTCTTTTAATGACAATGATTTGCTTATGTCACTTCAGTCATACAAGGATATAATGATAGTGCTAATAATAATAATGCATTTTATTTATGCAGCACCTTAAATACATTAAATAAAAAAAACAAAAAAACAATACAATACATAAAAGCATATAGAAGTACACAAAGCATTGACACATGCAAAGTTGTTATAGAAAGTCAAAAAGTAAAGTGCATTAAAGGCAAAACTCAGATTTTGTCAACCTAGATTTAAGACTTTTTCTAATCCCCATTATGTCCGTCATGATGTCATGATAGGAATTTACTCACCACCTCTTTTGTAGAAATGTGTGAACACAGTCTGGCAAGAAAACTTCAGTTAAACAGAAATCATTTCAAAGATCTGTCTTTGACTGAAAGTAAAGCAAATTCCTGTTGTTTCAAACTGCAGAGTAGATCCACTTCTGGGACGATTTACCTGCCATCGTCATGCACACACTATTCTGTGCACTTTATGCCCATAGATATGGACTTGCTTCTATTATCTGAACTTGTGTAATATACTTAAATAATTATTAGAATCCCCTCTGCATGTTTGTACAGACTGGTGAGAGGCTGCATCAGTCTTTAGCGGTGGAGGAGTGCAGCACCTGTGACATTGAGATCCTGAACACCAGACCTCCTCTGGATGAAACAACCGTTCTGAGAGATCCTGAGCCTCTGGACATACTGCCCTCTCCTGGTCCCAAGTCCTCTCCTTCAGCCTTGCCACTCTCCTGTGTGCCACTCCAAACAGACTACTGTCCACAGTCAGTGTTTTGGGACACACTGGTCACAAACAAGACTTACCTGCACACGGTGGAGGAGGATTTGTCTGAGGCGCAAAAAGTCATGTTCGCTAAAATCAAATCCAGCGTTGAACCTGAGAGTCTGCAGGAATCATGTACTGTTATATACGGTTATATCTCTAATGATACTTTGTATGAGTAAGAAAGTCAAAGACCAGGCCCAAAACGTCTGCCTTGTGTTTTAAATGTTGTAAATAGATGCTTTGTTCATTAGACATAATGTGACTCTGCAGCTTTCTACTGTAAATATGTGAAGCTTTTGTATGTATGCCACATTTTAACATACTATACGCATATGATATTGTAAAAATGAAGCTTAACATAACATACTGTGTTGAGCAGAAAACACACAGCGGGTAACCTGGAGAGCATTTTAAAGAACGTATGGCTCCTGCAGCCTAAAAGTGAAAGTGTATACTAATAAAACTCGTAAAGACTGTGGTAAACTGTGAAGCAACTAGAGATGTTATCTACAGGATGTAACTGGTAGTTCGGATAAGGCAGTTGAACTTGCACATCTTTTTTCAACATTAGGTTTTGAATGACAGATATAACAAGCCAAATGATCTTCAAATAACTTAACAAAGGACTTGATGCCAGGAGGAGAGGGAGCCACATGACTGGCCGGGTGGAGAGGGTTAAATAGGGAGTGAGGGCAATAGAAAGAAGAAAGAAAAATAAGGAGAAAGGGAACAAGAGGGAACTCCATCTACCTGTTAAAAAAGGTCACTCAGTGATAGCAGAAATCTGATCATTTGCTCCGCAGTTGACTCCGGTTTCCGGATCATTTAATTTCACAGAATTGAATTTGTCTGGTGTGCTTTTGTGTTCTGAGTTTCCAGGTGCCGCAAGAAATCAGATATTTGAAAGCCATATTATTGCTTCAGTCATTTCAAAGGCATCAGAGGAACTGAGAGTGTGATTGTTCTCACAAGTTCAGTTTCATCAAGTGACAAACTGAACCGGTTCACAGGAGGAAATCTGTTACCTACTGTCAACTGTGTGTTACAGTATTTTTTATTCAAGAATAACACACCAGAGTGCGAGTCTGATCTTGGTTTCACTCCAGGTAAAAAAATCTAGGTTAGAATACAGAATAAATACATTTGGTGGATTCTGAGTTTTCAGCTCCATCTGCTGGACAGGTGACTTTACAGCAAACTGTTTCAGTAGTGACAGTTTGTACTGACAAGCACAAGTTTATAGTACATATACAGTAAGCCACGTTTTATTAAATTGCATGTTTTTTCTCAGTCATTTTAAAAACATCCAGGTTTAGAACGTCATCTTTGAGCACTGAAATGATATATGTTGTACGGTCCCTGGAGCTGATAGATTTTGAAAGTTACATTTAATATTATAGTATACAAAGTAAATTTGAAGTATAAGCTGTACTTAAAGCACATCTCAAGTGATAAAACAGAATTTTGACACTGTTTACAGTATAATCATAATTTGCTCAAAGCAGCTACCGTGCACCTTGTCAGTGTAATCAAAACTATCAACACAATTGCCTTGATGTTTTGAAAAATGTGGATGCACCTGATTAGCTCAAAGTCAAAGATATGACTGGATAGCACAGTTCAAGATAATGGTTTTTAATCAATTACAGGATCTCTGCTCCTATGAATTCAGTAGAATTTCCACCCAGCCGTCTTCCCGGTTCCACCAAATCTCGTTCCCTTCTCATGACTCAGTCAGCTCCACTGTGTGTTTTTTTAGAAGTTGCAGAACTGGTTCCGAAAACTACAGATTGTCCGACCTCTGCTGTGATGTGGCCGTGACTAAGCTTCTCGAAATAACATGTAACAACTAGCATATTAAGAAGGATGTCCATCCCGCTCGGGTGACCACGGGGCGAGTCTTCTCTTCTTGTCGTAACCTTGATGTTCAGTGATTCCTCTCATGAGCTTGTATGACCTGAGGTTATTGATGCCCATGACCCTATCAAAAAACATGGATCACAACTCTGAGAGGAAACGGTTTAACCGTCAGGGTAACCGTTAAGGACTAAGAGATTCCAAGTCTCCTTCATTCTGAGTACTATCCAAGTTTAATAGCAATAGCACTCCTGTTGCATTCCTTGCACATTTGCACTCTTGTACGTCTCCTTGTCTGAATTTCCATTTCCCTGCTCTACCTCTGTTGTTTATTGTGCTGTTGTATCATTGATGTTGTCTTCCTGTATTCTGTTTCTATGTGAACCGTGGGACAATAAAGATCCCCTTGAACTTAAATACTGGCACTTAATCTGTTAATTGTTTCCCTTGAAAGGTGCTTTACTTGAAATACTGAGGAAAATAAAGTAGGCTGGGATCTCTCAAACCAATACGTGAAAAAAGGTTTTTACATGGCTGCATGCACAAACATTCACATGCAGCAGGATCGTCACTGGATCGTTCTGAATGTCAAGTGCAGCCACTTTAGGTTTCTGCAGAAATCTATCCCCAGCATTTTTTCCTCATTCCAAGTTTAAGGGGACCTGCAAATACACCATGAAAAAACAAGTGACTCTGATATGAAGTATCATCAAATTGTGACTCGTTCACAGATCTGTTTATTCACGTTCCACTCAATATAAAAAAAAGACAGTTTATTAAAGAGTCAGAAGTCATACAGTAGCTACATCATCCTGAGTACAGTGTGGATTTCAAAGAAGGCAACAGAGTAGAGATGAAACAAAATCATTTCTGATTTCTCAATACTTGAGCAGAGGGGATTTTCTGATTGTCCTGAACAACCCCACAGCTTTAAGAGTTTCCCCAAAAATGGGTTAATGAAACCTGCTGATACTGTTACTTAGATATACTGCTACTTAATAAAAATATTATAAAGAAATGCTACGCAGAAAGGGGGGGGCATTATTTAAATGAAACTGTCCCTTTGGTGCAGATACAAAACATCTCATATTACATATACCACAATCTCTCTCCCAGACACACCTACACACAGCTTATTGGTCACCGGAGCGAGCTGTGGCCTGAGCCGCCTCGTCCCTCAGTAGTGCAGAGTTCACAGAAAAAAAGAAAAAAAAAAAGCAGCATAGTCTGACCTACCAACATGGAGCCACCAGCAGACAGTAGAGATGAGGGAAACAGGTGACGCATGAACTCAGTTGAGTCTGTTGTTCTGTGGTTTGATCTTTGGATCTTCTTCAGTAACATACTGTCACGCTGGTGCTTTTCTCTGACTGGGAGCAGAGTCTGCGCTCAGATTTGAGATCCAAAATGACCAGATGAACAGACGCAAGATATTCTCAACCTGGAAGCCAGTCTTCACACAGACGTCCTCGCTTGTGCTCTCATCCTCACCTTGCTGTGCTTTCTAAAAGAGAATACAGAAATGAGTGTGTTTGTGGCGACTACAAAAAAAATAACAGTAACCTGACTTCTGTGAACTGGAAAAAGTGCTGATCATGTGAGGTGATTTGTATTGATGGCTGGGATACAAAGGTCAGACATGTGATGCTAAAAAGGCAGGTGAATGAATGGTAGTTTGCAAGATCGCTGTGTCAACAAAATCAAATTCAAGCTCCAGTAAGTTAGGGCTGGTGTCTGTTCTTTACCGTTGTGGTGGTGACACCATGCACTTCCAGAGGACGGTGTAGAGAGCAAGTAAAAAGGCGATGAACACTGTGGCTGCAATTGCACCTAAAAGAAGAAAAACACACACATGTTGAAAACAAAACTACACATTTCCAATATATGAATACAAATGCATGCATGTAGCACAATCCACTGTATGTTGCATCTTCTGCAGGGAGTGCTGCAGGGATAATTTGTTTACCTGCTTTTCATTAAGTTGAGCTGAATGAACCAGTTCTTCCACAGAAAACAAAAATGGTTTTACACTCCTCATTTTTCTATCCCTATTCACTACACTCACATACAACTGCAGTATCTCTTCAGTGCTTGAAATGTGGTGTTTCAGAGCTCTGCAGAGCGTTATCCTGCATTCATAATATCACTGCCCATTGCTGAGACCTGAATTTCACTGCCCTTTCCAAATTTATAATCTGGGTCTGGTAAACTGACACTGTTATGCAAGTTTTATATTTTCAAATGTGTACTGCAAAAACCACAAGTCTTAAAAGTGACTATTTTTGGAAAATCTCAGTGTCGGACGCAGCCAATAAAATCAAAAATTTGATCAAACTGAAAAGACGTCCATTGCTTTTCAGTCATACTCCAAAAAGTATTGTAAGTAAAAAATTTTAAAGATCACTTGGCTGTTGTTGGTGCAACCCAATCCCCCTTTAATAATTCTTCTACTGTGTTTTGGGGACTTTTTTCACGCTACTTGTTCACAACTTGTCACTTACCTGGTATCTTTGTCTTTAACTGTTCTTATATAGTTCATGTTCTATTAGTGGTTACACCTCTGATGTTAGTCATTCTTAGTTTCCTTTTCTTTTTCCATTTATTTGTACTTATGTCTGCTTTTCTGCTGCTGCAGTGTGAATTGTCCCTGGGGATCATTATAGGCTTATCTCATCTTATCTTCGAATAGGTGTTTTTTCCCCCGCAACAGGTCTTACAGGTTCTGCAAAGACATCACGTTTTAGTCAAAGCGGGGCTCACCTGGGATGATTCCACTGGTGCTGATTGAAGAGTCCTCTGTGCGAGAAGGACTAGTGGCAGCTGCAGTTGATCCTTGCAGGAGGGGGAAAAAATAATAATATAAGAGACTGTGTATGTGATACATTTGCCTACATAGCTCATTCAGTAATGGGACTGTATGGTGTTTAAATCATAAATACTATCCACCTTATCATTTTGATCAATAACTGCTAGTATGTTTTATTATATGTATGCTCTGTATCTAAATAATACATAACACTCATTTATTTAGTTACAGTATGTACGTAGTTTTGTCCGTAAGCATTGATCAGCAACTACAGCATTTCATATATATATATATACAGTATATATATATATATATATATATATATATATGACAACTGCATCTCTACTGTAACTAGAGACCACTCAGCCTTTCAATTAAAAATAGCATTGATTGCCAGTCATCTTAAGCGGACATATTACTGGATGGAATGTACCCGAAGTGGATTTTCCCATTTATCAGGCACTGTAATGCGAGTACTGTGGTTGTGAACATACATGTAGTTCAAAAATAGATACCAACCTCCAACCAAAAAGAAAGATAGACCGAGAAAGAGAAGATCAAGATTCAAATCCTACCGTTTATATGTTGCTGAACGGTGTGTAAAATCTGTCGTGTCAGATCTGGGTCAACCATCTGAAAATGCAACAAAACATTCGTGTTTGAACAAAAACAAAGTGGAGCATAGGGCACTGACACGACCAGACACACATCAGCAGCCACTCCAGCTCGGATACTAAATAAAGTATAAATATAAAAAAAAATCAGCCACATACAGTTACAATGGTTTGGGACACAAGGAGAATAGAGAGGAAGCAGTAAAGTGCAGAGTAAATCAGCAACAAGTCATGCTGCTTACAGCACAGATGGGGAAACGTGCTGCAGGAAGTGTCCAACAATGTGGAAAATCAGCGCAGGCAACGGCACAGTACAGACTAGACAGCGTGCAAGAAAAGGACATATACAAAAAAAACAACTCATTTCCAAAACATTTGCGTCGAGACTCTTGTTTCCTGCAGTTTGGAGATGAAACAGCTTCCATAGAGCTTTAGTGAGACACTGCTCAAGTAAACAAGTAAAGCAGCCATGGGGCAGGTTGAACCCGTCGTCAGGTCGGACTGTATCCCGAGAGAGGCTGAGTTCCTGGTGCGTTGCTTCTCGTTCAGCTTCTTACCTTCGAACTGTTCCCGTCGACGAGGACGGTCCTGCTCCTGTTTTCCCCCTCGGTCCACATTTGTGCGTGTGTGCGGTCAGACTTCATCAGTTCATCTTGTTTTCTTCTCACCTCAGCTGTGCGCGCTACTGCAGCAGGCGCGCCTCTCGTGCTGCATTCAAATGCTTCTTTTCAACTCGAACTTTACAAATGACAAATTCAGGAACCCCTGCCCTGTTGTACAGACCTTTTCACAGTTGAAAACATAAACATTTTAAATGTGTCCAAGCAGTGGGCACTGTAGCACACGTTTTGGCTTCTGGAGGGCACTTCACCACGCGTTTTTTTAACAATTGGGCGGGTGGGAGGTGATTCCTGTTGCAGTGAATGTGAATGACATCAGCTAACAGGAAGTTAACAAGGACCAAGGCTGTTGCCCTTTTAAAAAAAACAAAAAAAAAAACATGTTGATACTTTTACTTAAGTAGAAGAACCAGGTGCATCTCCTACCACTCATAAGACTTAGCATTTCCTACAGTACCTTAAGGGTTCATCAGGAGCGACTTACTTCACAGCCCCAGTTTGCTGATTTAAGATACGGACTAGGACTGTTGACTTTCTACACATGACAAGTTTACCTTCACATTGTTCTACAGGATTTCCTGCAACACCTCAATGCCACCTTGGAAAAATAGTTTCCATTTGGTTGCTTGAAGATACCCCCGCCACACCAGAAGCCATTGTTTGTGTTTATCTAAGCAAGATTACATGTTCCGTAAACAGTGTCCCTCCCAAAAAGAAAATGTTAATACAGACAGAAAAGAACATTTTATTATCTGAAGTCTTTGTTCCAATTGTGCAGACCACACATGAAACAATGCAATGCAGACTGTTCCAACACAGACGTTTAAATTTAGCACATGAATTGGAAATGTTGAAAAGAAATCAAACGAATTTCAGAAACAACCGTGGATATACTTCACATGGAAATTAGTCATAAGAATGGCATAATACAAAGGTCAATTAACTGCCCTTAATGAGAAATATTTCCATTTATTCTTTCCACTTTAAAGAGAGACATAGGTCAACAGTCTGCAGAGATATTGCACAAAAATTTACACTGTTAAAGCAGAATTTCAGATCAAACACACAACAGTCCTCACATACAGGCACTCAACATCAACGCAGCCTGCAGATGTTGTACATCAGCAAACCATACACACATACAAGAGAAAGAGCAGAGAAACATCTAAAATACACAACCAAAGGCATCTCTTTATCTTAAGCAGATCAGCGGTTCCTGAAGAAAGACAGTTCCACACACAAAGCAAACAGTACTGACTGTAAAAAGGAGTGTCTTAAAATAAGAGATGTGAAATTACTCAGTTTATGTCGGTCGTACTTTTAGTAATTTTAGGAGAAACTTTACTAGCACAGAAGAAGCCAGCCGTTAAATGAATGATGGTAAAATGTCAGTGATGCCAGGTTTGAGAGGTACAGACGAGCCCCTGGCTGCAGAGGTCTGAGTGGGCTTTTAAACTCTTAAAAACCTGCTTACGTGTTGTGTGTGTTGGCTAGCAGTGAGAAGCATGGCTACAATACATAAAGATACATAAGAGATTTGCTTACAAATCGGTCCCTTTCATTAGGAGACATCATTTATAAACAGGACCGGGGGGGTGTTATACTTTAGCCACACGGCAAAGGGCTGCGTCTATGAAGAAACATCTGTCTACATTTCACATTTTTCTGCCACTTCTCATCAGCTTTAAGATGCATCATCACTCAATAACTCACTCACACAAAGTGGGAATGTTTAACGTTTCATTGAACACTATGAGACAGAGAAAAAAAAAATCATGTAACGTATTCCAGTCTAGCAAAGATGTTTCTAAATCATTTTAAAATTCTGTGATTTTTTAAATCACACGTCCAAACAGCCACATGCTGTCTTGGCTCACATTAGAGTTTTTAGATTGAGCTCAACTTCGAGACTCATTGGAGCAATAAAAGTAAATAAACAGAGCCACCTAGTGGGCAACCAACGGTTGTTCCTGCCAGTTTGGGTTTTGAAGAATTGAACTGAAAATGTGACGTATTTCATGAAATCACGAGATAAGACTGTGAGATTGTCAGAGTTGCCTTGAAGCAGAAGCACAACTGCGGTTAATACTCTTTTAGGAGTTGAAATTAAACTATCAAGACTTGATTCAATCTGAATAATATTAAATGGTTTGAAGACGTTTCAACAACACATCACCGATACACAACGCCACACTATTATGTCCGCAGCTGGTATTGAAACACCACACAGATGTTTACCCTTTGAAAAGGTTAAAAAATAATTCAAACATTACTTCTTCCCCCCCAACCAAACCCCATCACTTCAGCCCCCATCAACCACAATCTGGACAGGTCTCATTTAAGACTGGCCACCACCTTCCTCCACCCTTTCGCACTCTCATCCCGGTGCCCCCTCCCAGATTAGACAGTGTTGGTTCTGTCCTTTGTGTTGAGAGCTGATGGCTGGAGAGTGATGGGAGTTGTAGGGAAAGCAGAAAGGCAGAGAGAGGCGTGTCCATGAGGACGAGGCAGTGGCTTCACATGATTTCACAGCATGAGTTCTGTTTCCGTGCCTGCAGGGATAACATGAACATCCACACACACACACATTAGGCATCTAAACAGTCAATGACCATTAGACCTTCAGTTCAGTTTTAATGAAGAGCATCATCAGCACTTACAGTCTTGTAGAAGGCTTTGGACTGGTTTCCCAGGTGCTCTGACTTTGCCACAAGATCATCCAGTTTCTCTCCTCTCTCCAACAGACTTTCCATGGTATTGTGCTAAAAACAAGATATTCATGAAATATTGTGCAGTTTAAAGATTTGACGTGGACAAGAGGAAAGGACATTTTATGTTTCATGCATGTAGAGCCACAATTTGGTCAATAAAATAATGGACTTGGAGGTCTGATCATTATTTTCCCCACTATGAATTATTGTAACAGTTATAGGACCCAAAACTAGAGGCTGAGAAGAAACTACCTCTTGCCCCTCTCAGTTTATTATTCTAGTAGTGTGTGCTTTCCATATACCTACATGTGTTCTGGAGAATGGAAAACAAGTCTCAGCTTATGGAGATATCTTACCAAAATGATCTTTGTCTCATCCAGCTCTGCCTGCACTTTGGTCATCGCATCTGCTTCCCTGGGGTTCTGGGGAAGAAAAAACAATGACACGCTGTCAGGTACTGTACACTGCTATTTCACAATCATATTACAATGATTATAAAACTTTAATCAAGCACAAACAGATTCATGAATTTCATCTTCATGCCTCTATCTTTAGGTCCACTCCAATGCATGTCTCATTAAGTAAACCGTGTTAAAAAAGTAATTTGGAAACTATGAATGAATGATGAATATTCAACTATTAAGAAATTCTTTCATTGGGCAGGTATTCAATTTTGGTATTTAGATATTTGTTTTTTTAATAACACAATCTTTAAAAATAAAAATAAAAAAGGAGGATAAAAAAGCCTTTGATTAAAACTAAAGACACGTGTTGCACACAGTTTTCTGAGACTTTGTGTCGTCATTAACAGTTGTTTTTCTCCCCTCTCCTCAGACAGCCGCAGGACAGTCACCAACTTGTTGTTCTGCTACCAATATTAGCTGCTCTGTTTCAATAATGTAAGCTTTCAAAATTCACCGCTCTTTTTGGAGCAATTACTTCTTGCTGCCAATTAATGATTCCACTAAAACACTGCAGCGGTGTGCCATCCATTTCAGCCAGGAACACAGAAATGTCTGTCAGAGTCACGTTATGACTGAGCAGTCTGACGTGTGTATAGGTCTGTGTTGTTTTAATGTAGCAGACTGGTGTTGTTTTCAGGTGATTTAATGAAGATCAACACCATTTACGGCTGTGCGTGATTCCATTGTGCATTGACCTAGCTGGTTGGCTCCTTCCCAGTTCATGCTCCCACCCCGGGGACGGCAACAAATATCTGAATATTCACTGTTGATTAGTACCAAAGATCACAAAAAATGGTATTCGGGACAGCCCAAGAAGGCATCCATGGGAGTCTTATATTGTTCTCTGAATACAATCATAGTCAATTCATACTCATAGGCTACCAGGGTTTCCTCTGACATATTTTCTGATAAACAGATTACAAACTGACCTGGTATTTAGAAAGGTGAATATCCAAGGCTTTGTAGTTTATGGTTTCAGGACTACCAGAAGGCCAGTCTATACTGTCCACTTGTCTGGAGAACTCCTCTAATACCTACAAACCACCAGACAGCCATATCAATATTGAAGTTTACAGCAAAGTGCAATCATTATGTTTCTTTATTTATAGGTTTCTGTACTCACCTTGTCTAGCAATGTAAAACAGACTCTTTGTGGGTATTCAGTGTCTGCGATGACCACAGCACTCAGGTTGTCATTTCTTACATAAACATGGCACAGGTACTCTGAAAGAGAGAAACCATGTATGGTTTGATCAAAACAGAAGTCTGACAATGTAAATGTACAAATATACAAAACAGGACCAGATGTGTCCCTTCAAGAGCAGCTAACAGACAGAAGGAGCAAAAGCCTGGCTGATATATTGTTTGGTTGACTTGATTATTGATCTTTTATTTAAACTGTTTACATGTATTTTTGACATGCATCAAAAGGTCACTGGCCAGAATCTAAGCAGGGATGAAGCTTGTTATACGGTACATCTTAACCATTCAGCCACCAGGATGCCCCATTTATTTTAATTACTCACTACATTCATCTGCTTCACAAATAAAGTCGATACTGTTAATGTAGACTCTACACCAAACCTAGTGACAACTGGATAAGTGTTGAGAGACAGAAAAAAAAAAACTAGAAAAAAGTTGAATTCCCAGATTGGGCTGAACCTGCTATTTTTTACCTTGTTCTTTGACAGAGGCACGGCTTCCTTGTGATGTCCGTTCAACAATCAAGGCACTGGTGAAAGTCATGAACTCTTGAACACTAAATAAACCAAAACAATACTGTCACTGGTGGAAAAGCATCCCAGTAGGATCAGGCAACAGCATTTATAGAACACTGTATTGTGGCCTGTAACCAATCATCAAAATTGCTACAAAACCAAACCAACTAACATTATGACAGAGCAGTCAGACCCACCTGGAGCGCTGAAAGAAGCTGAAGGAGGAGAGGTCATAGGCCGATTTGAGCAGGTTGGCTTTGGTGGCTCCTTTATGGTGGATACTGATGCTGTAGAGCTTCATGCTGCTGCCGTATGAGTTCTGGTCAGTCAGTCACGGCAGATACGATCCAACAGCCCTGATGATCTAATTTAGAAGATGGCACAAGCAAAATTATTGCTACTACTCATATCATGTTATCATATTCACCACCATAATTATTATTATTCATATTTCTATCATGCACGTGTTAGGTTAACTGATGACTCTTAAAACTGCCCGTAGGTGTGCATGGTTGTTTTTTCTCTATGTGTCCTGTGATAGACTGGCATCCTGTAAAGGGTTTACCCGCCTCATGCCCGATGTCAGCTGGGATCGGCTCCAGCCCCCTAGACCTACTTTAACAAGTGTCTTGAGACTTTTGTTTGGCACTTTAAATAAAATTGAAATGAATCACGAGACCGTTATCCTTGATCCGGCTCAGCCAGCTAGCTTATCTGCTAACAATAAGGCAGCCAAAGAAACTTGAGTCTAACAGCTGACAAGTGCTAACTAGCTTAGAAGTGAAAGTAGCCGCCTTATTATTAGCCACCAAGCTAAGCAACTATCGTCAGTCATGCTCCGCTAGAGTTAATGTTTTTCTGCGGTTCACGACAAACTGGTGAACTGACAGTAAGTGGTAGAGACTTGCCACAGGTTTGTTTCAGTGTAAATGCGGTTTAAAAGTTGCATAGTTACAAGAACGTACATTTGTTTTTAAATCAAGTCAAGCACACGGCTAACGTTAGCTCCAGACGAGGCCTTAACTTACCAGACAAATGAGCAGCGATCACTTTGATTCCCTTCAAAACAACCCAATTAACTTTTTATTCCACACAAACTAAAACTCGTTAATATATTTAGAAGACGCCCGGCGACCAAATCACAATGTATTCAATGCTAACTAAGTAGTTATCAATATGCAGTTTAGTGACCAATCACCACGTCACGATCCTTGAACGGTCCAAAGGGAGATCTGCTCCGGGGGAAACAAACGCTGGTATGCTTATAGTTCCGTTTGGATACAAGATAACAATAAAGACAACCCCAATAAGTGAGTGTAGGATCTTGCTCTTCTAAATAATATTTAACTTGAGACGGAAAATATTAACTTTTCAATCCAACATATTATTAGCAAAGATAAATCTACCTATGTGTGTAATTAAGAAACATTTAATTTAATTTAACACAACACTAATGAAAATGCTTACTGACCTTTAGGTAAAGTAGCCACTACATGGTTAAGTATTAAGTATCCACTGAGATTGTTGATGGCCTTGAATGTAAAAAGGAACAGCTTGTAGATGATGCGGTAAGGGGAGCCAGAGGAGTTGCTGCAGGACAGAAGTGGTATGACCGGTGGAGGGGGTTCTGGTAATGATACGGCCAGTACAGTATGTCCCTGTAACTTACCCAAGGAAAGAAGAAACTTCCCCATATCATAACATCCTAGTTATTATCTGAAATGTGTGCAAAATAAAACCCTTAACCCCCAAAATACATTTTGCTAGGAAGCAAGAAACATCCCCATAATTACCAAAGTTACTCGGCATGGTCTGAAATACGTGCAAATTAAACACTTGATGGTTGGCCATCATCTGTGCATTTTAGAGAGGTGAAACCTTTTGTGGCAGACCAAAAACTGCAAAAAAAATACAGTCTAAAAAACTGTGTGTTGCTGTAACTTTGGCCAGGAAAGAAGAAACATCTCCATATTTGCTAGGGAAGAAGAAACTTCCCCATTTTACCAATGTAACTAGTTATGATCTAACATATGTGCAAAATTTAATTCTTGATGGTAGGAATCTCTTGCATTAGAAATTTGGGGCAGATTGGACAATGTATGCTCAAGTTACAGCAGCTTCCTGTCTATTGGAGAAAGGTGATATTACATCAACGAGTATCAGTGTTATTTGATCAGAAATGTCTTAAGATGCTACTGACCTATTTGGAAGTTCATCTTGTGAAATCTCAAAATGACCTACTTCCTGTATAGTATAGGATATTGCTATATATGATATAATATTTTCATCTAGAAGAGTTATAGCCTAGATGCCTACTGGCTTTCATAAATTTACGTCAATCTTGGAGTAGGGGCTGTATTCTACGGGGTGCTAGAGAGCCATTTTGCCAGGCCCACTTTTAAAATCAATGAGGTATGTACATATTTTCCACTCCTGAATTATTTGTGAAGATTGGTGAGTTTTTGAATATGATAAAGCTACCCCAAATGCAAATCATTGGAGAGAGGAAGAGGAAGAAACAGATGAAATCCAGGGCCTGGTCAGTGGTGCTCTGACCCTATAAATTGGCTACTAATAATGATCATAATGGGTCTAAAGTTTTAAACAGCTTGTGAGTATACCAAGTTTTTTGTCTACCAAAACATACCCTCAATTGATGCTTTCCCTGGTAACCTTGCTCCATTTAACAATTTCCTCCTGGCTACTTAACTCAGTGGTAAGTGTTTTCCATGGTAGAAGTGTGCCCGTAATTCATTTCCATGGCAACACATCGAAATCGTTTGGGCATGGAAACCTCTGAGCCTTTAGGCGCACCTGCTGACAGGACAGCTGCCTCAGGGGAAGACATTTTTTTTTTCTTTCCTGGAACTATTTGGTTGTGTTAAGAAATTAAGGTAAAATGTAAGTTAGAAGAACAGCCAACTTACTATTTTTCTGCATCCAAGCAATGAAGATTTGGATGGGAATGTTTTAATCAATTTTTCTTGTTTGTTGGAGAAAATGGCACATCCAGTGCACTGATGCGGATGTTAACTGGACCTTTTACTGCAAGAATGAAGACAAATCCAAAGGTTTTTACATAATACATCTGCAGGAAGTAAGATTGCAACATGTTGGGAATATGTCCCATTAAAGGAAAAATTATTTGAACTTCATGTTCAGTTAAAACACCGCAACAGCAGAAATTTTGGGAATCTCCGAAAGTCCTGGAAAGAACGAGGGGATTTCCTCTGATGGTCGGTGGGGCACTTGTGATTTAATCCTCGTTGTGATACGATGGATAAGGTAGGCTAAAGAAACAAGACTTTAGATTTACTTCATGATGTGAGTGAGTTGTATTTGATGATGAGAGGCTATGGCTTATGGTATTTATCTATCTATCTATCTATCTATCTATCTATCTATCTATCTATCTATCTATCTATCTATCTATCTATCTATCTATCTTTCTATCTATCTATCTATCTATCTATCTTTCTTTCTATCTATCTATCTTTCAATCTATCTATCTATATCTATCTATCTATCTATCTATCTATCTATCTATCTATCTATCTATCTATCTATCTATCTATAGAAGCAAGTCCATTGTTGTAATGTTGCATCAGTAGCCAAGAAATTACATCAAAAATATTTTCTCTTAACTTAAAGATACTCAAGGGGTTATTTAAGGAGAAAATGAACTTTAAGTGGTATATTACATGATAGAGGGTATAAATTATGAGCAGTATTGGATTATTTTACATAAATGTGTGTGTATTTAGGTCATTTTGACTAACATCCTACTATCAGGGCACTGGGGGAGAGGGTCACCGTTACCTCACAGCCAGAGGTCCTATTCTGGTCAGGTCAGGTAAACGAGTAGAGCTGATAAGCACTGGAAACCTTAACCTGCAGCAAACTACTGTTAGTTTTAGAGGTCATTCATCCCTCATGGTTGCTAATTATAGATATGTTACTAATTTTACCCTCATTGAGCAATACTGTGACATTGAATGTTGCTCTTCTTAACAAGAAAGAATGAGTTCAGACCCACAGGGTTCAAATGTATTTGATTTGTCATGTTGGTGGGCTGTAGAATCTCAGTCGGTCGTGTGAGCTCTGGGGCAAAGGCCACCACATGAAAGCAAAGAATAATGAGTTTAAAAGGTCATCTGATACACCCAACAGTCATGGGTATTCAGTTCTGCACACTGACAAATCACAGTGATTAGTATGAGACTATGATTTGTGTTTATGTTGTTTATAGAACCTTGTGCTGAAAAGTCTTTTTCAAGAGTTGTCCTGGCTAAGATAGCAGCATTAAACCGAATTATTAACATCATAAGAGTCCTCAAAACTTATAACACAAGATCAAGAATATTTTGTGGTAAATTAAATTATCCACATGAATCCACTATTTTAAGATGCCATTCTGAGTATATAATAATAATAATAATAATAATAATAATAATAATAATAGTAGTAATAATAGTGATAACAATAACAATAATAATATGTATTATGTGTATGTTCAATCATTATTAGCTTCATGAAAACAGCCAAAGATAAAATAGCAATACATATGATTCAGTCAAAATGGCTGCAACTGTCCATAAGACTAAATCCGTACTTTTTAGAAATTAGGTCACGTAGACGTCACGTTTGTTAGTGTTTGTGTGTGTGTGTTTGTGTGTGTGTGTGTGTTTTCTGAAATGGCCAGATGGGGTGAGTTTTGGAAGGGGTTGGCATTTGAATGTGGTGTGACCAGCCCACTTCACCTGAGCATAAAAACAGCTGAAGTGTGCTACTCACACTTCACTGACTCTGCACACACACAGGGTGGACACACACTCACCACACACCTAGAAACACACACATTTACTTAAACCTGTGAAGATGCCGTGTGTCAGCTCTCATTGCGACCAGATGGTGAAGATGCCTTGTAGCTTCAACTCTGTGGTTGATAAAATCCTTCTGGTAAGATTCCCTTTTCTGTCTGATAAGACTTTGTAGATGTTTAGGTATTTTGTACGTTTAGTATTGCTCTGGATTTGTTCTTTTGTTCCATGTGACTGTTAAGTGAATGAACCGTAGTTTTTATACACAAAATGTGCCATGTTGTGTCATAAGAAATACTGGGTGTGGAGCTTGATTGTATTATGTGTTCAGATACTACTTTGCCTTGTACTTTACTGAAAATATGGTTGCACTGTATATGGGAACTTATAGAATCCCTTTCATTTCATTGTTTTGTATTGTAAACTAGTGTTTTTTCTCATTTGTATGGGCTCTGATTCCTTTGTTTTGCTGTTACCACTTCTAATTTTTCCTTCTTGTTTTCAAAATTTCACCGACTTACAAGTATGGTTTTAAATGAATATATGTGTATTTCATTAACTGGACCGTGTGCGGCTCCTGACCTGCTCTTCTTTCCTCTCGTTGCAGGTAGAAAACATCCTGTCAGAGTTCAGGCTGAAGACGGAAGAGCTTAAAGAAGTCATGAAGAGGATGCAGCGGGAGATGGACAGAGGACTGCGTTTAGAGACGCATGAAGAGGCCAGTGTCAAAATGCTTCCAACATACGTCTGCTCCACCCCAGAGGGTTCAGGTAGATACTAAAATCTTCCGCCATGGGATTTCCCCCCGTTTTTATGATGATTATCACCTGTGCAGGTAAAGCCAGTACATACATGTTCAGATGTAGTGTGTGTTTTGACAGAGGTGGGAGATTTCCTGGCTCTGGACCTGGGGGGAACGAACTTTCGTGTGATGCTTGTGAAGGTGGGTGAAGATGAGGAGAGGAGCTGGAAGGTGGAGACCAAGAACCAGATGTACTCCATTCCTGAAGATGCAATGACAGGCACTGCTGAAATGGTTAGAATTGATTTTTTATTCATTTTCAATAAGTGTTGCTTTTTCATCACCAGTTAGTACAGCTGTGCTCTTGTGGAGCTAGCTCTACGTAACTGTTTAGAGTGTCAAAAAAAATCTTGTGTAGAGTTATTTTTAAACTCTTCAGAATTAAACTAGAACTTATTATAGTGCAGTTTTTCCATGTCTCAAATCCTCTCTTTCTCACTCTGCAGCTCTTTGACTACATAGCAGAGTGCATGTCAGACTTTTTGGACAAACATCATATCAAGCACATGAAGCTTCCTCTCGGTTTTACCTTTTCCTTTCCAGTACGGCATGAGGACATTGACAAGGTAGGATGCTATACTATACATTGGACATACTTTTAAACAGTACTAAGATGGGTCAAGACTCTTTTTGATTCACTTCACATGCCAGATATATAAAATGTCTGTATTCATTATAAAGTTTAGACATTTAAGGTTTGTCTCTGTCCTTCCCCAGGGTATCCTTCTCAACTGGACCAAAGGCTTCAAGGCCTCTGGGGCAGAAGGGAACAATGTTGTGGGTTTACTCAGAGATGCTATCAAGAGACGAGGGGTGAGTGACTGCATCTTATAATTATTGTCTTTCTTATTTATAAGACAACACAAGACTGTTTTGTAACACACGTAGACAGCTGGATGACTCTAAATACATTTTAATTTAGGACTTTGAGATGGATGTGGTTGCCATGGTAAATGACACAGTAGCCACCATGATTTCCTGCTATTACGAGGATCGCAGCTGCGAGGTTGGAATGATTGTTGGTAAGTGGTTTCTTAACCCACTCAAGCATGACTGTGCTACTGATATGCACTGGCTGACACATTAATATGCAGGGACATGCAGACTCAAGCACATCTTGATATTTATTTTTTTACCAGGCACTGGTTGTAATGCATGTTACATGGAGGAGATGAGGACTGTGGAGCTGGTAGAAGGGGAGGAGGGTCGGATGTGTGTTAACACAGAGTGGGGGGCGTTCGGAAACAACGGGGAGCTGGAGGAGTTCAGACTGGAGTACGACAGGGTGGTGGACGAGACCTCTATTAACCCCGGGCAGCAACTGTGAGTGCATTCAGTTCAAATATGCTGCCAAATTCACACATAGGAAAGCTCATCACTTGTTTGACCCAACTCCATATGTCTTCCAACTTCCACTGTATGTGCATGCACTTAAGTGTTCTGGTTTTGACTAATATGGCTTTAAAGGTACTGGGAGTGAAAGAGGAATACTGTAGTTGAAAACTTGCCGCACACCTTTTCCCTTCTTTTTTTCTGAATCAACCATCCTTCTGTGGCAATACTCACCTGACTCTCACCTGACATCTCTGTGTTGTTGCTAAGGTACCAGTTGTTTTTCCTGAGAATGCTTATAAATGGCCAGAGCCCTCATACGTCAGTGGTCAGTCAGTGTGTGGGGGTGTCAGATTAATGACCGCTCTCTGCTGCTTGCTATGTTGCCTGTCGCCCTAATGGCTGTTTACCCTTAGCGCTGGCAGCCCTTTCACACAGACAACTGTTGAGCCCAGGCTCATTGAGCCTCTTAAGCACTGACTTTGTCATTCTCATCCGCTCTCCTTCTTTGAAAGAAGAGAAAGTTGTTTGCTCATGTGTTTTGTGGCGTGCATATCCTTCCTGTTTCTTCCACCATTTCAACAATTGAGTTCACGTTCCCACCCTCCGTATCAATATTTGTTTAAAGTTACCTGTCTCTTCTTTTATTCTTGTCTCTTGTAGATATGAGAAGCTGATCAGCGGGAAGTATATGGGTGAGCTGGTCAGGCTTGTTATGATGAAGCTGGTGAATGAAGACCTGCTGTTTAACGGCGAAGCCTCAGAGCTGCTGAAGACACGTGGCAGTTTTGAGACGCGCTATGTCTCACAGATGGAGAGGTGAGCATCTGTGAATCCTAACCTGGTTGCAGTTGACCCCCCACTAAAGACAATTTTTAAAATAGATATGTTGCCTATGAAAATAAAACACAAGATGACTGGTGATGAAGATGATTATAACATTAATAATCTATGTAGACAATCACTGCATATCACACCGTATGTCGATGAAGCTCTTTTTTTAATTTTGCCTTTTGACATTTTTTTCAGTGACACTGGGGACAGAAAACAAATCTACAACATCCTGTCCTCACTGGGTGTTCTGCCGTCAGAACTGGACTGTGACATTGTTCGTCTGGTCTGTGAGAGTGTTTCCACTCGTTCTGCTCATATGTGCGGAGCAGGGCTTGCTGCTGTGATCAACCTTATGCGGGAGCGACGCAGCCAGGAAGCCCTGAAGATCACAGTGGGGGTTGACGGATCTGTCTACAAGCTGCACCCATGGTGAGGAATGCCCCGTGTTTTTGACTTTTGAAAATCTCAGCTTTTTTAATATATTTAAGTAATGGTGAACTATGTGATTTGATTTACCCAAAATGCAGTTTTTCTTTTCTTTACTGAAAAATCCCCCAAATCCACTTTATTGGAAAAAAGAAATTAGTTGGGACAGTTGGAGATTTGACTGATTCTTTAAATTAAACGTGTTGTTTCTCTATCTCAGTTTCCGTGATAGGTTCCACAAAATTGTCAGGGACCTCACACCTCACTGTGAGATCACCTTCATTCAGTCGGAGGAAGGGAGCGGTCGTGGAGCCGCCCTTATCTCAGCAGTGGCCTGTAAGATGGCTGCATGCCTGCTGACACAGTAAAGGGGATTGTGTGCACTGAGCTATGTTCCGGCAGGACAGCGATGAAGGAAGCCTGAACTCTGATCTGAGAACATTGATGACATGTCATCCACAGCAGACAGCTCTGGCCTTTGCCAGACTCTGAGGGATGTGTCAGCAAAGTAGACACTCACAGCTGAAAGATGTACAGACAAGAAAGCAATAAGTATTATGCTGTTTTTGGTAGCATTAGACCAATTTCAGAGTTTCTGAACTCATGACTGCCAGTTTATAGAGTTTGGGAATGAACTGGCCCATTTCAAAAACTGTCTGATGTATTATCAATGACATATTATAATACCTGTGCAAACTTGTTCATATTTAACACAAGGATTATTTTTGTAAATGCTATTGTAAAGTATGAAAAAAATCAAGCTCATTGCCTTGTTATGTAGTAACTTCTGTTTGTGAGCAATGAAATATCTCTTTGGTATTGTATATTCAACTGTTATATTTACAACTTTATGTGTGTTAGAGAGTAGGTTGCAGTTTTTTCACATGTGCCTGGTGAAATGTGCTTTGGGTGTGAATGTAAATAAAAATGAAACTAATATACGTTATGCTATTGTTTTTTTTATTGCCAATTATGACTGAGGTTTAATGCCACGGCTAAAATTTATGCTTTTATAGTTATGTGAACCTGTTAACAAATCTTGAAGTTATGACTTAAATCAAGACAAGTCTCCAGAGTTAGTCCATACTTATATCAGTGGTCCTAGATAATATACCAGCTTAAATCAGGGCATTAAAAAAAACAGTGAGAATATAGTCCATATGCTATTAACTTGATTGTCATGAAATCCTTATATTTTTTTAGGAAATGTGTAGAATTGCACAATGGGAAGTCCTGATAATAGTGCACATAGAAAATACATTAAAGTTAAAGGTAAAGCATGATTTGACCTATGAGGAGTTTGGTGAGTGACTGTCAAATGTCTGAGGTCACTTTGCCCTGTCTCCTCTTCTCCCTCTCTGCTCTTGGTATCTCTATTTTCCAGCCCAGAGGAATCCTGGCTGCTTCATCTCTTATCAGGTCCTTTCAGTGCCACACAGAGAGCAGTCATGGCCATGTAAGGGACTGTAATGCCCACCACAGGCTATTATAGGAGGGTAGAAGATAAGATGGGCTGTACATAAAAACCCACCCCAGCATCACACCTCTGCTGAGGGTCCACATACGATCACTCAGACATGGTAAGTCAGTCAGCGTTCTCAGTCTTTTGATACTTTTCCAACAGTGATGATTCAAAAAGAAAACCTCATTGAGCGATCGTTTTATTGTGTATAATTGTTACTGTTGTATTATTTGTGTTCATCTTCTCAGGCAAGCAAGAAGGCTTCTAATAAGAGACAGAGGGGAGCACAGAAGTCTTGCTCCAATGTCTTCTCCATGTTTGAGCAGTCCCAGATACAGGAGTTCAAGGAGGTACAGTATTCCATCTTGTCCTGACTCTTAACAGCTCCCTATTTATATTATATATATATATTTTATTTTTTTAAATCCATGCAAAGGAAGGGGAAAAGGGATATTCAAGTAATTCACCTTCTTGAGGAATGATTGGAGCAACCATTTAAACAAACTGTATAGTTGAAAAGTATTTCCCATTGCAAATAATTGTATTTAATGCAAGAAAGATTAAAATGCATATGGATTTTGAGGTAATAACTTGATTCTCTGAAGCAGTTATTTATTGTTACACAAGCTACATTTTGTTCATTTGAACCAAAAACTACAAAAATAGGATAAATGTTCACATTTTACGTTAATCGATCAATATTTAGAAAAAAAATTGCATGTGCACAACCTGTAATTGTTACCCTTTCTATTTTTAGAAAACAGCTCTTTGTACCAGAATCCATATAAAAGATCAACGCAACAATCCTTTTATTTTAACAATAACGAATGATGTAGAATTCCCTTGGAGATGTACTAAATAAAATTCTGAAGTACCGATTGTAAAGAGCTAATTTTACAGGAAAATTTGCAATTTAACGTACATTTTTACCATGCAGGGTGAAATAGGTCCTGCCTCCAGTAGTTTAAAAGAAAAAAAGCTTCAAATGTTGGGCTATATCATATTTTATTTTTATGTTTCATCATTATTATAATTTGTGTTTTATTCTACAGGCTTTTGGCTGCATTGACCAGGACAGAGATGGTGTTATCAAAAAACAGGACCTGAGGGAGACCTATGGACAGCTGGGTATTTTCTTTATCTTTAACTCTTTACGTTTTTAATCTATTAATGTTAATATAAAATAAATAAAAGTGACTGTTGGTGCAACCTGCATTTCTTATTGCATTTGATATATTTGTTTAAATGAGTTTCCTATGTGTGTTTCTGTCCCAGGGAAGCTTAATGTGAAGGATGAGGAGCTGGATGAGATGTTGAATGAGGGGAAGGGTCCCATAAATTTCACCGTGTTCCTGACTCTTTTTGGGGAGAAACTCAACGGTGAGAGCTTTTCATTGATGTTCAAATAAATCGTTCCTGTTTTGATGAACTTTTAGAAGATGCTTGACTGCCTTGTTTTTCTCCAGGCACCGATCCTGAAGACACTATACTTGCTGCCTTCAAACTTTTTGACCCCAATGCGACAGGCTTTGTTAATAAGGATGAGTAAGATCTTAATTTTCCATATTAGCTTTAATATTACAATGTTTTAGTTATTTATCATATCCTTTTAAAAATGTTGTATCTTGTTTATCCAGGTTTAGACGATTACTGATGAACCAGGCTGATAAATTCACAGCAGAAGAGGTTTGTGTTTTCTATTTCTAAAGACTCGACAGACCCTCAAACTATTCTTTAAGATTATCATTTTCACCTGGAAAATCTCTTATCTCTCATAAAACTCTAGGCAGATCAGGCCTTCGCTCTTGCTCCCATCGATCCAACTGGCAACATCGACTACAAGTCACTCTGCTACACCATCACGCATGGAGATGAGAAGGAAGAATCCTAACAAGTACTGTAGTCGGGTTATACAGGTCCTCCAAACATGCAGATAGCTGGCTGGTTATCATTCAGAAACGATCATGATTGATGGAAAACCTGATTAATTCAACGTCGACTGTTCAGCAGTTATAACTGCTGCAGTTCTGTTCGTATCAAAAAATTACTCACTTGTTTGTATGCTATTGAGAATAAAGTTTTTTTGTAAAGCTTATTTGTTGATTACAAATGCTCATTCTGTTAACTGTATATGGAACAAGACAAAAAAGCTCATTACAATAGCAGTGATCCCAAAGTAAAATTCTGAACAATTCGATCCGATGAGGCGATGGAGTTAGAAGCCCGAAATGTTGGCAGTGCAGTTGAGTTAAGGCTGTGGATGGACTTCTGGTGTTGAACTACCTTGTTTATGATGGTGACGGTAGTTTGGTTGTCTGGATGGATGGATTTATGAGAATTATCACTCATGCCCCCAAAGAATGGCAGCAACAACAATGAGGCATGGTTTGAAAGCGCCGGAGGAGGAGAGGTAATGACTGACACTGAGAGACAGGGGGCTGCATCAGCGCAGAGCCCAATGTCGCCAGATCGAGGTACGTGGCCATCGTGGGTGAAGGAAGGTGAAGTAGAATAGCCCGTGCGCCGTCGCATGAATTTGAGTTGATTTACAGTGCCGATTCATAACAAAAGTTATCTCACTTTACCTATGGTGTAGGTAAAGACCGCACTCTACAACTCAATTATGGTTTACATAGACCCAACAATTCTCCCATGATCGGCAACCTTGTGCAAACGGTGGCAATGAAAACCTTCCCCTTAACAGACAGGAACGTTTTGGCACAGGAGAAAATGAAGGGCCGGCAGGCGGAGCTCCATAGATGGCAGGGCTACAGAAAGAGATGGCTCTCCTTGAGGACGTGCGCTTCCATAAAGATATTCATTGTTTCATATACAGCAAACATAGAGGTAACGTAGGCACATAAACTTAATGCAGAATTCCGGGGCTAAATCTGCAGAGTGAGTGGTCGGCCTGTGTTGGTTTGTGGAGGGGCCTCATGGTTGGACTCTGCAAGGGGCCCCGGGTAACTGAGCTACGCCACTGGCAAAGGTAATAGATCTGTGTCACTTGTTGCAGTTTCAAGTTAAACCACTTCTCACTCCACCTTATCTTGAAGCTTGCGCGAGACCACTTCTTGGCCATGGCTTGAAAGTTGCGCTTTTAACACAGTCCGATCGCCGATGCTAATGACCGTTCATCATGGGCTTCTTCGTCTGATGCGCTGTGTCCTCGTCGGGCCGTCTCTCCTGCCGTGTATCAGTTCTCACTGTAGCTCTCAGAACAGACACATGTCGTTCAACATCTACTCGCTTTCATTGTTAATGTGAACAAGGCTGTTCGGCTGTAACGAACATTAGTTCCGCCACGGGAAATGTGAAATAGGGACCAGTACACGTGCTGGAGCCGATCAAAGGTGACATCGGGCGTGAGGCGGTTTACACCCTGGGCACATGGAGACAAACAGAGACAGACAACCATTCACCCTCACGGGCAACTTAGAGTCATCAATGAACCTAACACCTGCATGTCTTTGGACTGTGGGAGGAAGTCGACAGCCACCACCAGACCACCACCGTGCCGCCCTTCACCTTCAACTCATTGTTCATTATCATCTTTACATTACATTAAAATATTGCCTTTATTATTAACTATTTATTATAACACGCGCTTTATGTTTTATGCAACAGCACTTACAGTAGTAATTTATGTTACTGTCACTTTTTGTTCTGGTCCTCTGTATATTGAGAGAGTAACAACCAGCGCGTCTGGGACCGATGGATAAACTTAATAATGCATCACTATGACAAAGGCTGTTTTTCGGTAAAAGCTTTTGTGATAAAAGTATTGTCCACAGACTCTATGTATATGCATATAGGACTATATGTAAATATCTTAGAACAAAGTAAAATAAAGTAAAAATGTCAGTGGCTCCATCACATTCACAGAGTTAACACTGCTCTTCCATTCTTTGGGTACACTGTTGCTATGGATACAACAACAAACACCCCCATAAACTCCGCAGCCACATTTTCCTGCTCACACTGAACACAGCGGACCAGGAGGTGTGTGTGTGTGGTGTAATACTGCAAAGGAAGCTCCACTTCTTTCAGCACATTTGCAAAAGCAGGGTTGCATCCAAATGGTTGAGAGTTAACGTTGGATTTCTGAAATCTGTAGTTCTACCGAGTTCTACAGAGATGCCTGTTGCACCTGGAGCTGCAGGCAGGGTGGATGTTGGAGTAGATACTAGCACGGTATGGAAACCAGATGGACAGAGGAAGAAGACCAAACCTGCCAACAGAAACTGTGACTCATATCTGCAACGGTGGGTAGCATGCTGCACATGTAATCTAACAGGTGTACCTTAAGTAACACTGTTGCTGTGACTTTTCAGTGCACACAACAGGTTATTGTCATTCAAAGCACAGAATGGGATTTCAGTAAAGAAAGAAATTCAGTGCATTTTAAGATATGTTAGAACCACATCTATTGACTAACATTTACTGATAGAAAACAAATTGTAGCAGGCCAAATTCACATGCAGATGTTATTTAACAAACAAGCTGTAACCAGTGCATGCGGATGTTATCACCATCCCCCAGCAGCTACTTTAATAATGGCAACACATAAGTGATGAAAACATAACTAATAGCTAGCTAAATCTAAAAGCATAGCCTACAGTAAACACACGAGATATCTGTGATAATAGACTGTTAGAGACAGGGCTGCTCTGACTTTAGAAACCATTGTGAGGTAAATTCACAGATTTGCAACAGAGCAGCTTTATTAGCTTTTATTGCCAAGAGATAAAAGCAGCTTAAACACTACTGGTCTGAATCAACAGCAACCTGTTTGTCATTTGATCTTTGCAGAGGGAGACACAGATGTGAGGCACTAATCAGGCTCATAAATATTCCACTATAACATTTGTTTCTCCTGGCTGACTCACAAAAAAAAAAAATGAGAGAGGAAGTCACCGTTTAAAGACACACTAGTTGTTGTCTGTAACACATTTGTGAATAAATTAGATTCAGCTGAGTTTCTTGGCAATCATATGTAAACTTATTTTCATGGTTGGCATTTGCAGATATCAGGAACTCAAACAGAGAAAGAAAAACAAACGTAACTTGTTGCAGGTGAGTACAAGTAGAGGATTGAAACTAACTGGTTTGGAGGTTGTCAGACACAGTGTGGCACTGGGATGTTTGTTTTTACACAGGACAACACCCATGACAGCACAGATCCAAATGATAATGACAATGACGATGAGAAAGATGGTGAGAACGATGGTGAGAACGACGGTGAGAACGATGGTGAGAACGACGGTGAGAACGACGGTGAGAGCGACAGTGAGAGCGACAGTGAGAACGACAGTGAGAACGATGGTGAGAACAGACTTTGGAAACAAATAATATATATATAAATCTCAAGATTGCATGAACATTCCCACAGCTACACTGAGTGAATTTCTTCCGTCTTTATTTCATTTTTAGGAGCCAAAGAGGAAAACCCACAGAAAACCAACAGCAGTGAGGATCACACTTCAGAAAAACTACCCAGCGGAGAGAGATGTAAAAAGTCTCGGCTTTGTGTTCTCCTTTAAGGAAGACACATCTCATGTGAACATTTAATGAACCATCTTTCACACTCAATATCATCATATATGTGCAAAAAAAACCTTGTCTTTCCATGCTTTACCTTTGTTCTGTTAGAAAAGGGTGAGGGATCAAAGGTTACCAAAAACACAGTGCAGAAACTATCAGTGTATTATGTCAGTGTTAAATTCAATAACAAACAGACAGGCTGTCTTTTAAGTGAAAACTATGTGACACAGGTGCTGTTCAGTGTTAATTATGTTGCAGTACATGGATTAAATAATATTTCACGTTAAGTTATAAAATAGTACAACTACAAAATACCTCCAGGTTCTTTTTGCCATTGCATAATAAAACAATGGGGATAGAAATTGTAAACTAAAATGTATATTTAAAAACAATGAAAGAATACAGTTTTTCTGGCTTGTCTGCAAATCATAAAAGTCATTCAAAGCATAATCTCAGCATTAACATCCAATCACAATAGTACCTACAGTTCAGCAGCAGTGAAAACTTTCCCTTTTCACAGTCACACTCTGCTCCTCATAAAGTTCCATATTGCACTCGTGTTTTCTGTGAATCACGGAGACTCTCCTCCTTTGCTGTACCTGAGGTTTCACAGTGTGTTCCACTTGAAATTATTCCCGGTCAGGTTCAGTGGATGGGAACATACTAGAGGGGAGAGGACTGTTTCCAGTGTATATCCCCTCGGAAACAGGGCAGGGGTTTGTACAGCGTACTGGTTGAGGATGTCAGTCACTGTTGCTGCTGTCGTCTCCCACCACCATGCTGCTGTACTGCTTCTGCTGCTCCTCTTTAAAAGACTCCTTCACCTTTGCTCTCTTTAGGCCTCCATCCCTGCAGAGGCAGGCAGGTGGAGAAAGGACAAACTGAGAGTGGTGCTAGTCTTGTAACCACATCTGTTCAATGTCAATAGATATCACTTTCCGACTATATACAAAAAAAAGCACTTTTTTTTTTATGTTTCTCATGTTTGACATTCACTTAAAAAGGAAAACATGGTCCTCCGTGGATCACATTTTTTTAACATTCCTTTGGAAACCTTTTCAAAAAGCCATTAGGTAAATGTTTAACTTACAGAAAGATTTTTACCCGCCAGTTGTGATGTAATGGTACAATTATGTAAATGTAAATAGTGTAAATCACTATTCTTAGTCACAGGTTAAGCTCTGACCTGGATTCAACTCCATATACTCTTCAAATAAAAGTCAAAAAGAGAAGAAAAATACTTCAGAACAGATAGACAACTATCAACTAAACAGAAGTGAAAAGGTTGAATCTTACCACTGTAGATCGATTAGCCCTCCCTGGTGAGCGATGGCTGACTTCACTCTGTTGGCAAACTGGACAGCATCTTCCCCCTCCTGCCATTTTTGAATGAACAACAAACTCAGTTTGTGTCTGTGTGTGTGTACAAATAAAATATAAAGACAAAAAGAAATAACATGTTTCTTTGTGCTCCCGTGCTTCGGCACTTCATACACACCTGTTGGTGCATGGCTGGCAGGTACCAGACGTTACAGACGAGGGCCCAGCTGGTCATCATCCTCAGCAGGTAACTGACCATACTATACTTGGAACTGTTCCAGAAAGCATCTCCAAACTTTGGGTCATACTGGGAAGAGTTAAAGAAAGCATATAAAATTGCAGTGAGGGACTGTAAATAATGAAAGTATGTGAGAAAACATTTGAGTGAAAGGTGGAGATTGACAGGCAGGACTGATGTACCTTAATGGCTACTGGATATATCGTAGCTCCAATTTCAAAACTCCCTTTTTTAAACATCATGACAGATGTGTTATTGACGCAGGTTCCTGTGAAAACCAGACATCAGGAGATTAAAGGGAACAGAGTTGTGTGAGCTCTGTCCAAACCCACATGAACTAGCAGCTCATTTGTCATAGCTGAGTGGCCAGACTGTCATCAGGCGGCACTAGGCTTAAATAACAACATTTACTGAGTCTTATCTTTGATGATACAAAGACAGACATAAAACTACTGTGGATCAAGTAACTCTATCTCTCTACATGGTCACACTCACCCTCTGGAAATATCAATATGGGCAGCTTTGTCTTGTCATTTACATGATCCTTCAACCTGGAAGCAACACAAAGAGGTAATGGAAACCATTTCCCGACTGTATGTATATACAGTTTATATAGATATAGATATAGATAGATATATAGACAGATAGACAGATAGATAGAGAGAGTTTTCATATTCAGGACAATACTTAAAACATCTGGAAGGAGTCTCTGTGTGAAGAAGTGATATTACTGCATGAGATACTGGAATCCAAACTGCATGAGTCACTGTTCAGTATAATCTTTCCAAAACATATCTGTTCTTGTTTGAACTTTAGAGGATTTAACTGCCAGGACAATGCCAGCCTCTCTTGATGCCAGAGCAGCCACAGAGACAAAATACAGACGAGGAAGACATACAAAGACAGGCCTGCAAAGTCGTGCTGGAGTTAAGGAGTGGAAAACTGACCTTTTGGTCACTAGATGGCGATCTTTCATTTCTGCTCTCTCAAACCAGACATGAGGACAGGACCTCACCATGGCTCTCTGGATGACTCCAATCAAACCTCCGTGTACCTGACCCACCTGGTAAACATTTACGGCAGCATGTAAAGATTGAACATGAATAATTAACAGTTTAGAAATATTAAAATAATACGTATTCGTACCATAGCATAACACCCATCGTTGCAGAGAATCACAATGTCAATAGGACTGGTGTGATTGGCAACACAGATTCCTCCTTTTTGGGGTTTATTTTCCCTGTTGTTGTGAGGTGGAGTCATGGAATCAGTATCAGATGTTATTCCTGATCTGATTGTGAGAAAGTTACAAGATGAGGAGGCTCACTTACCTGTTGTGATAGCGGATGGTGGCAGAGAGTCCTCGAGCACAGATCCTGTAGCACATTACATGGACCCATTCACTGAGCCAGAACTTCATCCTGAAAACACACACACATGCATGAAAGAACAAATGAGGAAGGAAACATCTCCACAGATATGGAATATATATATATATATATATATATATATATATATATATATATATATATATATTATTGGTGTGGTTTGTAATCACCTCCAATTGGGGAGTAATCCAACTGCAGACGTTCCTATGACCAGCCAGGTGAGACCAATGCAGGCCAGAAGTATCCTGCAGAAGGTGGAAAACATTTATTCCTCATTTATCCAGCAGAAAAAATAAACACTCATACACATAATGCATGCTGAACAAAATGAAATAGGTCAAATTAAAATTATACCCTCACAAAATACAATAAAAGCATTGTCTGATGGCACGTTGTTAGAAGTTGGCTGGTTTTAATGTGCCAACAATGTTATTTGTGAAGTTAAGCCAAACACCTACACATCTGGGTGCTGGTTAAGCTTTTAAAAAGGTACAATAAGTTGGATTTTCCTACAAAACAATGTAGACAAAAAATAATTCCTCTCAATCATCACATATTGCCCATTAGAAGTGTGTGGCGGTGTCTGTATCTGCAGATATTCTGCCCTCTGCTTGTATCTTCTTATTCTGTCGTGTTCGGGACTTTTCTGGGTGTCAACCTAGAGAAGCATTTTACGACCAGGTGCCAAACCCTAAGCATGCATCCAAGAGGAAGCTAATAAAATGGCGGAGACACTGGCCAAAAAACACAAATATAATCTTGTCCCAAAACACGTCTGAAACCATTGTTGAGCTGAGAAGGAGGAAAGAACTTTGAATTTTGAGTTTACCAGAAAAAGTGGTTCTAAATCTACTCTTAATGAGGTTTGACTCAACCTTTTTCTGTCTGGAGGGAAACATTGAATTTGTATCACTACATCTTAATTTTGCAGCCAGCAGACTCTTTTCATTATGGGTGTACCTGAGCGGGGCGAGGATGCAGTATCTCACAAAGATGCCAAGGCCGTAGACTAGGGTCAGCTTCAGACTGATGTACTGGAAGTCGTTGTTGTTGCGAGTCAGTAAGTTCCATGACACCAGCTCCTCTGAAGTAAACCGCTGGGTCACCTGCATTTAGAAATGAATAAAATAAAATAAATCAGACTAGCATATAAAGGACACTGAATACCATTGACATAATAAATTGTTTTCTTACTAATGAAATCAAAGTGTACCTCATCCTCTACAATGCTTTCAATTCCTCTTCGGTAGAAGTAGAAACAGTCACTAAGAGTAAAATCCCCGCCCACTGGTGGTTTGGGGCGACTGCGTCTGAGGTCCTCAAACTCTTTCACCATAGAGCCATCTTCCCTCTGGATGAGACCTGACACACACACAAAATGATTATCTCAGCAATCTGGAAGATGAGTCAGGCTGCCTTGCCCTATCTTTTAAGATTGCGCTGATAGCGTCCGAAGACGAGATGGTTTCAGTGAACAGAAGACAATTAATCAAAGTTCATTCAAGAATGTGTTTCTTGGGGAGGGCATCGTCAGGAACAAGAGCCTGTGGGACAAACTCATCTTCCACAGAGGAGACTCTGGTGGGATGAGTGTATTCTGTACATGGCAATAAAGATATAAAAATACAAAACTAAAATGCATAATGATTTGTATTACAGAATATTACAATATTGTATTACAGAATACTGTATGCTTTGATGAATCAAAGCATACAGTATTCTGTAATATTACCATTCTGAGACATGTACTTCAGGAGAGAAAGAGAAATTAAACAGCAAGTCTGCTTCGCATGAAGATGCACAACATGTGTCATTTGGCATAATAACACAGACTAATCTGATTTCAATAAATACGGGAACTGATACAGTAAGAGATATTGCATTAGGTTTCTCATCACAGCATGGACTTCGCAAGAAAAGTCATCCTAACCAACAAAATATGTCAACAATCCACCTAAAATGTACACGTTTTGACCTGAAATACAGAATAAAATGAGGACTGAGCTGTTCAGAGAGCAGTCTTAAGTAATGAAGGTTTCACTGTCTGGTATCTAACAGGTCTCAGAACAGTTAAGGGTTGGTCTCAACTTAGACTCCACATTATCTGATAACTCAGCAGGCAAAGTCCAAAACCTTGAGTAGCAAACTCTCTATTCAATATTCAATACCAACAATCAGAAAAAATGTCTGTCATATCTCTGTTTATGAAGCACTTTCACTTCTTGTATTCCTCGCTCACATTTAAAAAATGTAACGCTGACACACTTTGGACTTTACAGAGGCCACATTTGGCTGAGATTAGTTATGTCTTCAAGTGTTACAGCAAGGGACAACCCCCTCTGACTGATAAAGAATGACTGATAAAGAGTTGATTGCGTCGGGAGATTTCCAGAACAACTTCACCTTGTTGTCAGTCATTAAAGTTCTCAAATTAACAGAGTAAAGGAGACTGAGGCTGCTTGGTGCAGAGGACACAGTCCTATAGTTCAAAATAAAACAAGGTCACAGGACTATCATCACTTAAGAAATGCAACTGTAGACCAAAACACAAAGCATTTTGAATTCAATAGGTAAATGAATTACTCTTTTAAAACAGGGCAATATCATTGCAACATGCATGCCAAGACTTGTAATATAGTTTCTTATGAAATCCAGCTCTGCAGCAGCACACATATATGTCCCTAAACCCCCATCTTTCACAATAAAGGATATAACAGCAACTTTTATTTAGAAGAGTGATTTAGCTTATTTAGAACATATTTCCATATACATAGTATACTACTCACCATTGGATGCAGAGGCTTTGACTGTTCGTTCATCTGCGTATACCTTTTCTATATTCAGAGTGGCCCACTGTAGAAAAGGACAGATAGAGGACAGGAGGCATTCATATCTTACCTACAGTACGTGGACCAGTGGATGTGAATCTGCACATAAAGCATGTACATCTGTGATTAACACAACAATATGAACAGCAGTACCTCTAAGGTTTTCACCAGGAAGGTCATGTAGGTCTCAGAGATGCCTAGTGAGAAGCCAAACATGGCTGGGATCATGATGAGGCAGATTATGAGGTACAACCAAATCTTCAGTGCCCAAAGGGCCAATGCCCAGAAGTCCTCCATCTCCACCTTATTCCCCGAGAGCAGCCCTGTGGCTCAGATGTACTGCAGTCCTGTATGGGGGAGGCACAGGCAAGACAAATCCATCATCAAAAACTCACTTGTGTCAACATATGAAGGTCAACAAAAACAACCACAATGACAAGGCGAGCAAGTTTATTTAAATGAAACGTTGACACGCAGTACGGCCTCAACAGGTCACAGTACACTGCACAGAAACACAGGCGATCACTGTCACATTCCTGCCAGTATAAACAAATCTATGAATAACCAAACTGTGACAGGACACCTTTAGACTACGAGAGACTGTAAATCAAGACTGCAATCGTTCTGTTCCTATTGCTGTATGTCTGTATTTTCACGTTGCACGAGCATTTCTTACCTGAAAAACTTGCATCCATGTCCTTCCCTCTTGAGGAATACAAAGGTCTGAGCACAGAGAGCAAACACGCCCATTTACTACTGGAACAAAGTTCACGGAGCACCGGGCAACAGCGCCCCCTGTGGACAGGAAAGGAAATGCATACACGTGGCTCATTATTCATGTTTGGTGGGGAAATGCTGGTTGTTTTTTTGGGTCCATTTTTCCCCCCGATAAAGGTGGCCGTGCAAGCATCGTACGACAGAAAGTCACTCAAATTGGCAGGTGGGATGCAAATTCCTTCAGGTGCCGCTGTGTCATCATGGGTGCAGAATTTATGAACCCCCCCCCCCCCCCACACACACACACACACACACACACACACAAATACCCAACATTATTCAAAATCAAAACTGAATAAATGTATTTTCAGACCTCACATTCTTCACATTTCAGATTCACATCTAAAAAGAAATGATTGAAATGTTGGAACAAATAATGTTGGACAAATATATTTCTGACTCCACATTTCATCTCCGGTCTCCTCCACTACAACATAAATGAACGGGTAGTTTCTTACACAAACGCTGATGGTCAGCATGCTTTTTTTTTTTTTTAAAAAAGGGCTTCATATTTTTTAATATTCATCCATATCAATTAATCATGCATAAAGTACTCCCATACACTGGGAGACAAGGAAGATGGTGAAAATGGGTGTGAGTACACATTACATGCACCCCAGACCCTTAAAATGATGATTTACTAATATAACAGTTAAGTAAGCAGTGATACGCTGTTGGCTGTTTAGAACAAATAGACAAGAAAGGTAAGCACAGAAAATGATCCCTGTTCAGTACTGTTTGATTGATGGTGAGCCTCTAAGAAGTTGTGATTTACATAAGGTGGCATGGTATGAGTTGCATAAGAGCAAAAAAACAACAACGCTTTTGTCCTGACATCCGATCTGAACCCCTGCTTTGTGTTTTTTACAATTATCTCAAAAGCGGTGGTTAAGAGTCCAATTTCATTTGAATCATTTGAATCGCTCAGTTCACCTTTGCTCAAATGATCTTCTGCTCTAAAAGTGAAAGTCTTTTTCTCAAGTTTTTCAAATGAATGACAAAATTATTATTTAAAAGTTGAATATGTAAAATCTTCATTAAAAGCTATATTTAAAATAAAATAAATAATACACACAGGGGGCGTTTTGAGGGGTACAGAATGAAGGTATTGCTTTTCCATAAAAATATATTTAGTCTGAATTAATATTTAAGCATTTTTGAAAATGACTTTCTATCACGTTCTGTTTACATTGTCAGTAGCATTGGGTATTGCAGGTTGCCCGGGTTGTCTGTTGTTAGATGCCGTTATTGTAGGCTGGCACTGGGTGAAATGGAGTTTGTCCAATCCTGCACCTGCTTATTTGTCCCAGCAGCTGAGTGACCGGAGACTGGTAGAAACCAGAGTCAATATAGGCCAAGCATACACTTGATGGACTGAGCTAAAGGAGTTCAACAGCATTAAAACGCACACCCAAACGGCTAAGTTTCTCCTTGATCGTAAGCTAACTTTCATGTTTACTTAGCTGTAACGGCTAACAGTAACTGTCAGTCTGCAATACTTGTTTTTATGGTGTGATTTGCTGGAGGGGATGGGTTCAAACAGGCTCAAACAGACTCCGGTCTCCTGTAGGCTACTGGGCCGGGTCAGACCAACCTGGCAACCTGAGTGCTGTAATTATATTTTGTTTTTGCGACTATGATCTTGAGACACTAGACGGCGGTGTTCTGCTCATTCTCCATATTCAATCTTTATATTAGTTTTTTCTTGAGTTTCGTGGAAGCAATTTAGTCAGAGAAAACTATTCACTGATGAAGACCACCAAATATGTATGAAAGCTACGTATATACAGTATATTTACACATACATACAGTATATGTCCTACCCTCCTTTCAACACACCTGTTTCATGACTGTATCTTGCACGGTTATCATGCCAGGGGGGTAAATGGGGGGAATCACACCTATTTTTGAACTCGGCCTTCATTTTGATCTCATCTACACACCTTGATCATGACTGTAACTTGCGCAGTTGGGACGCTCACAGTGACAAAATCTGGCCACGGACAGACAGACAGACCGACTAATAAACACCTGGCAAATTACTCAAAACTGCCTCTGTGGTAGTTCCGGCGACAGTAAGCGTCTGCAGGACCACATTTTGCCATGATGAGACACACAGATGCAAAAAGTTGAAAACAATACCAGCATCACTGTCGTGACTGGTGGCTATTTCTGTACTGAAAAATAAAAGAAGAAAAAATATTACACCACTTCGGTCAATGCGGCGATTAGCGCACGTTTGTGTGGGGTGTCACCTAAATGGTCCATGGTGGTAATAGCATTACCTATGCTGCCAGTAGGCTGGGCCCTACGAGTGATCTGTCTGTGTCTGTGTCTGTCCGCATCAACAGATTAAAGAAAAAAGGATGCAAAGGCTTTCATTTCAGTGGGGCTTAAACTGGTGCACAAGGCCAAATTGAGTGACTACAAGTGAAACATAACGTAACATTTAATTTAGTTTTGTCTAATCGCTGGTTGTGTGATTGGCCACCACAGTATGATGTTGGGTTTATTCTCCAAAAGTTTCAACATGTTATTTTTTTGGCAACCCCTGTGGTCCCAACTGTCGGAGCCTTAACACACTACCACAGTCAAGTGAATGGGAGGACCAGCGTTTTTACCACAACACCCGCTTTGGTGTTAATGCAGTCTTATACTGGTGCATCAGCTTCATGTCATTGGAGTTGTTATTTTTTGGACTCGTATGATGATCTTCAGTTTCTCTTCTCATTTGAGAGCACTAACCCCGCTGCTAAAATGCTTCTCTGAAACTGATGCATTTTAGGAAACAATTATACTGAAATGCCCCAAATCTCTCAGACATGTAACAGACCGTAACACAGGGAGAACCTTGATGAAGAATGTGGCTAAAGTCTCTCTCTCACACCTAAGGCTAACAAAAGGTCCTGATTATTTTCCAGGTTCAGACATTTCACAGTCTGTTGCACATTACTGTAACAGGGGACTTCAGGGGGTCAGTTAGGGTAATGTCTGTGGGAATGATAAAAAGATGAATACTTGTATACTTGGCAAAATAAAACTGCCTTTCTTCCACAGTAACATACAGGAAAATAGGTTGTGATGACGCATTTAATATCTAAAATCTATCCATCTATCCTCTCATTAATCACTTTGATTTAGTTAGACAGTGCTAGCTTCATCCATTGTTGATAAATTAGGCAAATTGCCTGTGCCTGCAATTTTAAACCAGGTAGACTTCCCAGATGTGTAGTAAAACACTTAATCAACAACACACTACTTGTCCTTTAATGTTAGGGTGTGTTCACTCCATAGGCAGTGCTTGTTAGTTCTAAAACAGCTGGTTTTTTTTATCTTAAAATCTCAAAACAAACACAACAGCTACAAATCTGTTGCATGCTGGTTTTATTGGGTCCAGTTGGGAGAACACCCCAGTGACCCGTTAGTGTTGTTATTGTTGCTGTTGGGTCGACTGAGATTGACTCAAAGCTCAACTGTCATAATGTGGGCCTGTGTGCAAACAGTGGTTCACTAAGTTATTTTTAAGCAAAGGGCCCGTTCATTATCCCGTTCATTCTCTACTGCAAAGTAGTTTCTGAGAGATTGAGTCATCTAACAAACATTATTCTGTTTTAAAGCCTGTTATCCAGTAGTACGACCTGGAAATGCTTTGTTTCAATACTATAACTATAAATCTCAGACTCCACAGTTAAATGAGTTCACTGCATTGTCTGCCTCTGTGTCTCCTCTGGACCGGGACAACGAAGAAGAGAATGTGTCATATCTGAGTAGCCATTTAGTCACACATGCTGCAGATAAACATTAGAAGTAAACACAGAAGTATTTATTGAGAGGGGTTAGAGCTGTCAGAGGATACGTCTCAGAAAAGCCATCTACCCTGAGCGCCATGGTTCACGGGGGCTTTAAACATTCTCTGGAAATAATAAATAATATCCTACAGAGGGCTATTCCACAGTGCACCACTAACAATGACAAGCTTGTCTACTTTTACAGAAAGACTCAAAGGAGACTAGCCAATATATTTAAATGTGAAGATATTCTTAGTATCCAGTTTCCTTGAATCTACAGTATATCAATCCTGCACACTGAAACCTAATTATTGGTTGATAACAAACAAATATCAACCCTGTTGGCTACAATGATAAATTAGAACAAGTAGGTATAGAAATGATTGTTAAAAAGCTGGAGCAGCAATATGGAAAGAACAAGTATTTGTCCCTGGCTCAAATAAAATTAAGGAATGCACGTGTTTGCACATTTGGTCTATTGTTCAACTTTTAGACAGTTTATTCTCCATTGAATCTGCATATAGGAGAGACACAGACATTTCCATGTTTTCCAAATTTCTAATTCCAAACAAAATACTAATGCAAATATTTGCTCATATTATTCAGACCCATGAGCACTGAAAAGCAAGGAGAGTTCTGATATCAGTTTGTATACAATTACATAACTGTACCTGTACCGAGGTAAAAATAAAAAAATATATATAGTGTGAGTCATTCTTAGGTACTTTATATTGTGCAGATGTTAACATAGCAGTACTTACAGCCTACTTAGGGGAGGCAATAGGCGTGGACCCTTGAGCAAGGCACCAGACCCCTTACTGATGGGGGTGCATGTCCATGCCTGTCTCTTAAAATATATTCTATATATCTATATATATTCAGCTGACACAGCTTCCATTACTGTCATTTGAACCATGCAAAAGAGCTGAGGAAGTTAATTTTCGGACATTTAGAAGTTTTGTGAATTAACAAAAAAGGTCAATTTCAAAACTGTCTGCAAAACATTTTAATTAAAGGAATAGTTTCCCCTGAAAATGATCATTTGTATATCAGTAACTCACCATGTGTTACCTTGAAAAGTTATTTGTTCACCTTGGAGGGATGCTAGAAAAACACATATGTCTTAAAGAGTTCAAGATAAGAGATGACTATGATCATTTAGATGGTTAAGTATTCCTTTAATCAACTCTGATTATAAGAAAACAACTTTTTTTTTGAGAGAGAGGCAGTAAAGAGTCTCGCGTTAATGATGCGCCGCTGGTGCAGGATTTGGTGCAAGTCTCGACACATGACAGAGCTGGCTGCTCCATTCAAATGCTCCTCGGCTCCCCCTCCACCTCGCTCCCACAAAGAAAGTAGACACCGGCCCAAAGAACACCCCTCCCCGCCCCTCCTTCGTCCGCAGAGCCGAAGCTTTCTCCCTCTTTAAACCACGATTAGACTCCCAGTCTTCCTCGGTGCATGTTTGCCTTCGTGAGGGGAGATTTGTGAGCGTGTCCATGTCATGACACAGCGCAGCGCAGCATCGAAGTGGTCGCCTCTAACGCCACTGGAACCCCAATGCCCAGGACTCTTTTGCAGTGGTTTGTGTTTGGTTACATGAAATATGCGATGTTCGCAGGAGTGCACGGTCCTTTTGCTGCTACACTTTGTTTTCATTTTGGCAGCCGGCCACGAAGAGCTCTCCGACTCTGGCAGCCTCTTCTCCCTCTTTGCAGAACAAGGTCAGTATGGTGCATTTCGGCTAGGATAGAAGCTGCATTTCTTTACATGTATGAATTAAATGCATGGCTGGACAAGTTTGTATGGTTAAGTATATGCACTAAAGGTTGGAATCTGTGCAATCAATACATCACAACTGTAAGAACACTTCCATTGTATTTTATTGTGCAGGTCAGTTGTCCCAGTCAGATCTGTCCACTGTGCACCCAGTGAAAACCACTGCTGATGGAGAGTTCATCTCCCACTCTCTGGCTCACCACTTCAAGGGTGGGCGAGTCAGGCGTGACCTGCGACCGTTTGGTTTGGAGGGACAGGTTTACTACAAGGTCAACTACAAGGGTCGCACTTTATTGTTTAATTTGACTGCAAACAATCACCTGGTTTCAAGCGACTACATCCTGGAGAGGAGGAACGGCAGCGCCAACAGGACTGAGCATCATCGCTCTGAGGAGAACTCCTGCCACCTCCTCGGCACAGTAGAAGCGCCTGATGTGCGAGGAACTGCTGCCATCAGCACCTGTAAAGGACTGGTAAGGAATCACACGTCTTCTATGCATAACAGGGCAAAAGGGACCATTTAAACATCTGTATCATTCATGAAGTTGAATCTTCTAATCCACATGAAGCTTCTATGCAGTCTCCCTCCCTAAATCTGAACTGAAGGTCATATCTCTTTGAAGAAACGACTTGCTTTTGGCAGGCTTTTTATAATACACAGAAGAAATGGGGGCATCACTCTGGGGAAGCTGGTATTTGGTTTAGGCAATCATAAGCTGTTGAGCAAACCCTTCCATCTGACAGTGCCCTGTGTGTTAGTTTGCCCTTCAAAGACTTCCTGACACTATTTGCAGAACGACTGTGCTGCAGACCCTCTGACGGCTGCTGCTTCTCGGCCAGCCATGAGACCATTTCTGTCTTCTTTGTCTTTCAGATGTTTTCCTCTGTACTTTCACCCTAATTCATTCACTCATTCACATCAATGTCTGTTCCTGCAGAAACTCTTTGCAGCCCCCCACCCTTGGACGTGCAGTGTGACTTTGTTCTTCTCTGAGAAAGGGCTCCAGTAATAGATTTTGGCACATTTTTTATAGACTGGAACAATAAGGTTTGACAGATGGAGCGACAGGATATAGGGCCATACGTTTGTTCTGAGAAATTGTGCTTTTTTCCCTTCAGTTGAAATGTTTCTAATCAAATAAGTTCAACTTCAAAGGATAGAAGACAGCTGGACCACAGATAGACAAGCAAGTAGCTCAACATGTGAAGAATTTTAATTATCAGAAGTGATATGGGCCATATGAACATTTCTGGAGAAGTGTATGATGTACACTCTTCAGTATTTTTGAAATAATAACCGATTCATTCAATTTACACTAATATTTTTGAAACAACCAAAAAGGAAGAATTTGTGGAAAAGGAGGAACTCCCCAACTCTGAAATGATGGGATGCGTCAGTTTTAGTCATAAAGAATGTTTTGGTGTTCGTGTTTGATTGTGTCGCAGCAGGAATGCCTCTCCTGCAGGGTCTTGCCTTCTGCTTCTTAGTTATGTTTGTGTGGGTCTCACTGCCTCTTCCTGCCAAATCTTGTAAATGCAATTTATTTGAAAATTGTTTTATGTCACTCTAAACTCCAATTATCTACAACCTACCGCATTTAGAGGATTCTTTTTTTGCAATCCCAAATGTTCCAGTGTTCCCTCTCTCCAACCTACCAGGGAAACCACTATGATCTATTACACTGATTTTCTGTTCTGTGGAAGACGGTTTATAGCAGCTAAAACCTCAGAGAGACCACTAAACAGCAAGACTGAGCCATACAGATGTGGGAGGAAAACCCTGCCAGCTGCTGTGGAGGTCATTCACCCTCAGGAGACAGAGAGAGATGGGCTGCTTCAAAATATAGACTCATGATAATCTTTTGTTTATGTAGCACAAGACTTGAGTTAAACACACAACAGGAAACATAAGGAACAAAGCCAAAAAAAAGAAAAGAAAAGACAAAGTAGGGCTGGGTGATATGGCCAAAATCTTCTATCCCGATATAGGTAATTTAAGATCTTGTTAACAATATAAATCAGAATATGGTAAACGGCTAGTTTTGCATACTCGTGTGTGAATTAAACAATCAATAAATGAAAAGTGCTTAGTATCTTTTCATTTTATTAAGAACTTTAGTGCAAAATAAACATAACGTGCAAGAATCAGAACGTAGAGCGCCATCCTAATTACCTATATTGCTGTAAGGCAGTTCAGTTGCTGGTTTTTCAACATCATTCTAGAAACAATATAGGAAATCTTTTATAGTGTTTTAATGATCTATATGGTCATATCGCCCAGCACATGGCAAAGAAGCATTTACCAGTGTTTTACAAAAGTTACAGTAGGAGTGTAGTTTTCAAAATGTGAATCTGATTATCTGATGTCAACAGTTCTGTAGTAATCCACGAGAGCACTCAAATTAGGGCTGCAACTACGATTGCATCATCAATAATTCCAATTATTTTCCTCATTAATTGATTATCGATTTAGGCCACAAGATATAAATAATGAAAGTGGGCCATTGCAATTCTGTAGATACTGTAAGACAGTAAAAAGCAGTCATTCTTCTAATTTGACAAGTTCAGTTTTTTCGCATTTAGCTTGAAAAATAATTATATAAATATAAATATATATAAATAACGATTATTCAATTGCTGGCAAAGACATTTCTGTTGACATACTAATATTGACTAATCCTTTCAGCTAGGACTCAAATTATTCAGTAAGAAGATTGATTTAAATAATGCTAATTACCCAACTCTCGTGTTGATCAAAATGATTTGAGTGTCAGCAGTCTCTCTTTTTTAATTAAATCGCTCTTGCATTTGTTAGTGAAGCAAATCCCAGCAATATGTTTGAACAGAACAGGTTAGGAGCTGCATACCTGCCTTAAACTATTTGTGGGCAGGTTATGATTAGATGTGTAGATGTGTTTGGTGCGTTGAACAAAATATAGGGAAGCCTGGTAGAACAGGTGACTTAAATTCCATAAAAGTCACTACCAGTGCAGTCCCTAGCAGTTCACTCACAGCGTGTTTCTGGTTGAGAAAAAGAAGTGACATTTGCTCAAACAAATAGAGCTGTGCTGCAGTGAACCATATTGACTCTACAGGTGATTATGTTCCTACAAAGTTCAGCTTATCCTTCACCTTTACTATTTACTGTACAAGTGAAACCATGAGGACCAGAGTAATTGGATGGAGGTTGCTATCAGTGTCCTTATTTGTTTCCCTGGGAAAACTTCCAATTCAAGCAAAGCTGAAGCTGAGTCAGTGGAGTCTTTGGTGATCCCTCAGGCTCAACTCAAAGAAAGATCATGTTCAGACCTATTATATTGGTATTTTCCTCACTTAAATGTACGTTTCTTCGCACTATGCAGATGAAGAATGATAATGTGTTTGAACTCTGAGGAAGAAATCAGCTCACAGGCAGAATTATCCTTTGAAGTAAAAAACAAACTAAAGGCAAGTGAGTGCAATGGAACCTGTAATTATCAAGAAACAGAAACAGAATTAATGCAACGTTGGTTTGGCATAAATTTGTTGTGATTAATCAAATTGCAGTAATGAGCACCATCCACCCCCACTTCTCCTTGTGTCCCCGCTAATCACTGCTGAAGCCACAGGCTGTGTAACAGCACATACTTTATTCCAGACCCAGTTGGCCAGCACTACAAAACCCACAGAAGCAGGAAACAGAAGTAAAGCAGTTCCACATGGCCAATGTATTTAGAACACAGACCTGTGTTATGGTAACCTCCCATGGCTCTGGCACCTCACACCCAAACACGCTTCCTCTAGGTCAGAAGAGGGGGATTAATGGAGAGGAGGAGAAGGGCAGGAGGTGGCAGGGGGAGAGGAGGTGGCAAAAGTGAACTTCAGTCCAACACAGTTTGAGCTGGCAGAGTATTCTGGGTTAAGACTAAAGACTGTTGCTTAATAATCCCCTATTTTTACTCAAATGGAAATCATAGACTTTGTTGGTATCCTTTCAAGATGTCTTTGTTGAGCACAGAACTCACACAGGATCTGTACATGGTTATTTAAGGATTACAAGTAACACCATAACTACACTGTACAAGCAAAACCTTTCAGGTTGCGTTGCACAGTAGGACTGCATCCAGTATGCAGATCATACAGATCGTGCAGACCAATGGTCTCAATGTTTGGATGGGCCTCTCTTCAGCATTCCTTCCTGGTTGATCTGCACTCCACCACCTGCTTCTTACTGCTGGGACTCACTTGGAAGTTTAATGCTCAGGAAAACATATAGGAGACGGCAGGGAACTCCAAAGCCCTTATATGTAGCACACATCTTTGTAGGCGGTTTGTCTTGCATTGAGATGATGCAGATGCAAAACAAAATCTTAATATGGTAAAATATTATTTCTGGCACAAGGAGTGATTAGATACAGAGCAACGGTGAAATCAGCAGAATGTTTTCTGCACAGGGCAGCTGGGAAGCTTTCCCAGCTGACCGTATCAGCCTGCATGCTTTGTGGATGAGTCCAGCACAACTCAGGGACCCCTGGCTGAAGGCCACGCTCTGAATCACTGGAAAACCCTTTCTTAACACAGACTTATACAGAGGACTGTTTATTGTTTGCTACATTGTTAGTTGCTACTACGATGTTTCTGTTACAGTTTGCGGACACTCTCTTATGTCACAAGGTTCAGTGTAACAGGTGAAGTACTTGTCTTTCTTAAAGGAGTGCTTCTCTAGATTTGTACGTTCTGAACTCCCTGAATGGAGAAATTAGATACTCAGAGTCAGTGCTCTGCAGACTGCTGAATGAATGTAGCTGAAACACGTGATCCAAAAAACACATATAAAACTTGTCAGGATGACCCAGAAAGCTGAATAGTAAGTAACTACAGTAAACAGCAGGGTAGACCCTTGGGACCACAACTGGCCAAACTGGAAGCACTGTGTGACCTAATTTTCACATCTGGCTTTGGCCCCTCAAACTCTGAGAAGAGATCCAAGAATCACATATTCATGTTGGATGTCTTACATACATCTGAATGTGAAGTGTTTTGTTTTTTCTTTGTTTAATCGTGTGTAACAGTATATCCTGGATACATTTATTAACATGCATGAACATTTTAATATGCAACATTACCGCTAAAGAAAAAAAATTACAAAGTTACAAATTACAAAAATCAGTTTGTAATTCTCCTTAAAGTATTCTCCTTCTCTCACTCTGTCTTTTGCAAGTTGGTTTAATGTGAAAGGGAGGGGTTCATACAGGAACAGTCTGGGCTTGTTCACACACACACACACACACACACACACACACACACACACACACACACACACACACACACACACACACACACACACACACACACACACACACACACACACTGAATGAAATTAACTTGCAAACTGTGAGCTCTAAGTGAAACGTTAAAAATGTGTGTTTACAAGGAAAAGTCACAGATTTGGCTGAAACCTCTTTTGTGTGTTTTCATGTATTTGTGTGTGTGTTCACCAGTAGACCCCGCCGATTAGCAAATGAATAGGCTGCACCAGTAAGAACACGCATGGCATACTCAGGAGAGAGTCTTTGTATTGCTGCTACAGCAGACAGAGAATGTGCCTCAGGGAAGGAGAACGGTTCATATTCAGATCGGTTGACTAATGATAGATTCCACCCACATGGAAATTACTGAGGTACTGCCTTTTTCGGCAGGCTTTTCAAAGAGAAAGTCCAACCTCTCACCTTTTTAATGTGGGAATTATGAAATGCTACAATTTTTGTTATTTGTTGTTGCACTCTTTTCTGTTTTAGTCAGTCTGAGAATGCATTGCATTACATAAAAAGACTTCAGGCTATATTAGGCAAGATTTTGGATAAAATGAATAATCTTTTTAATCTTAATTAACAATTTGGAGCTTTGACCAAGCAGAACAGCATGTCCCTAATAACTGAGACAATAGCCCTGACCTACTTTTCAGATTTGAACACAGGAAGCAATTGATCAAAACCTAAACGTACTCTGCCCAGATTCACTCATTTGTACTCAATGCATCTTCATCTTTGTCATTTTTCTGTTCCTCAGAGAGGCTTCTTCTCCCTGCCTGAGGGACACTACTTTATTGAACCTGTCCAGGAATCTCGTGATGATTCTGCAGGGACTCCAGAGCCCCATATCGTCTATCCAAGGGTTACAGAAAGTCAGAGAAAAAAACGCAGTCTCAAGCCCAAAACGACACCCAGCCCCTGTGGAGTTCAAGGTGTTTATCTGAATTTTTGTGTGCAGATGTTTAAGTATTATTACTTATACACAAGTGAGCATTTTTCTCTGTGTCAAGCGGGGATAAACCACAAGTGTACTGTAATGCCTTCTATTATCCATGATTTAGATGCTCCAAGTGACTCTGTCCAGGTGGAGAGGGAGAGGGAGGAATGGGAGAGGGAGCAGCAGACGGGCGAGGATCCGGCTCTGTCCCGCTCACAGCGCTCAGTCAGCAGCGAGCGATGGGTGGAGACCATGGTAGTTGCTGATTCCAAACTCATAGAATACCACGGCAGCGATAATGTGGAGTCCTATATCTTCACCATCATGAACATGGTGAGGAGTTAGAAGTAGATTTTACGTCTGCTCTCAATCTGTCTCACCCAAGTTTCTGCATAGATGTTAGACGTTAATACCGTTAGTGGTGAATGATTTCTATTGTTGACAGGTGGCAGGGATCTTTCATGATGCCAGTATTGGGAATGCCATCCACGTCATCTTGGTTCGCCTCATTCTACTCCAGGGAGAAGAGGTGACACACTCCTGAGAGAATTTGATCAAGAAACTTTAATGTGATTTCTTTCTTTGGCATTGCATATCTTGTAGTTGGACCATCTTTGAAGCATTCCTCAGTGAGGTAGTTAGAGGTGAAGGAAACTGGGAGACTCCTTCACTTGGCTGTCATTCAAGCTCCTTGCACACCAGCTGAAGATTCAAGCCTAATAACTGAACGTTATGCATAATAAACATTATGTACTGCACTGATCAGATTTTTCATGGTGGCTATAAGTGTGAAAACCTGGAAAACAACTACAAACAAAACGCAACAAGACCATTGAAAACAATGAAAATCTTGTTTGTCCCAATCAAATGTCACACATCAAACCTTATTTGAAGATTTCTCTTGGTTTCCAATGAAATAGTTATTACTGTCATAATTTACACTTGTGTAGAAAAGGAAGTGAACGTGAGCTGTTATCCATTATGGCCATTATCTTATGGTGAAAGAATTAAAAAAAAAAAACATTTATCTTCAGGGTCAAATATAATCTAAAGATGTTCTCAAAAGACAGGATGCAAAAAAATCAAAATGATGCCAAGAAATGTGCGGAATGTTATTTCTAATTCTGCTGTTTGTTGCAGAAAGGGTTGAAGATTGTTCACCATGCAGACACAACTTTGGCCAGTTTCTGTGCTTGGCAGAAAAACCTCAATCCCCAGAGTGACACACACCCGGCTCATCATGACGTGGCTGTGTTGGTCACTAGGCAAGTGATAACATACTAATATGTATTTGTTGCTCAGCTTTATCTATAGATAACTTCAATCAAATGGACAGATTATAATGCTCTGATGCTAGGCCCTCTTATGCTGGAGATATGACATAATGTGTCTGTGTTTCCACCCCAGGAAAGACATCTGTGCTGGAATGAACCAGCCCTGTGAGACTCTTGGTCTGTCTCACCTGTCTGGGATGTGTCAACCACACCGCAGCTGCAACATTAATGAGGATTCAGGACTACCTGTCGCCTTCACTGTCGCTCATGAAATGGGCCACAGGTCTGTATATGTGTGTGTGTGTTTGTGTGTATTTCTAATTGCTGTGAACCCCTGCATAATGGAATAGCATAACAATGGGCCATATGACAAAGAAGCATTTCGTTCCCATGATCAGTTACTAAAGCGGAATATACAGTTGCATGATTAAATCTCCTTGCATTATACAAATAATGGTTAGTATCTGGTTACCAGACATGAAAAAACATTGATACCTCAGACTGATGTGATGTGGGTGTAGATTTAGTAACAGTGAAAGTGAATGGACAGAACATTTTGATTCATTTTCATCTTTAGATTACTGTGACACAGAAAACCATGTTTTTTTAAATTTCATTAATTTTCACTAAGCAGAGCATTGTTAGTGCCAACTTTTTAATTAGTTAAGTAAAGTATACTATGCTGGTTTTACCTAAAGACAATGTATAGACAAAAGTAATCTCTCTAAATTATTACTTAGGACCAACCAAGTGTGTGGTGGTGCCTCTATTTGCGGAGACCCTGCCCTCTGCCTGGATTTCTCTTTTCATTTTTAGCGTTCACTGTCCCTGCTGTATCTGATGCTGCAGGTGGTACCGGAGCTGAAGGCCATCTATTATGGTAAAACATTTCTTAGTGTAAAGATTACATCCTAATTGATCATGTTCGTTGTGTTTGAACGCAGCTTTGGAATTCATCATGACGGCCAGGGGAATGACTGTGAGCTGGAAGGAAGACACCCGTTCATCATGTCCAGACAGCTGATGTACGACAGCTCGCCTCTCACTTGGTCCTCCTGCTCCAAAGAATACATCACACGTTTCCTTGAGTAAGGCTGGATTCATGCTTTGTTCTGAAGCCATGAATCATAAAATTATCTTGAAAAAATGGGAGTAATTCTACACAAGCGGTGACTCTTCCTGGATAAAGATTAAGTAGAAATGCTGATGTGAATTTGAATGGAGGTAGTCCACAAATGCAATGGGTGGGGTGTGTTTTGGAACTAAAACAAAGACATCCATGTGCAGAAAAGCATGACGAACTAAGTTTATAAAAGAGCAACAAAGATCACAAGAGCAAATATGCTGAACAGGCACAATTCATTTGAAGCCAGAAAATCCAGCAAAGACAGAAATTCATGCCTGAAGGAACACTGAAGGAACATTAGAGGGCACTCACACACTTGCACTAATATCTGCAAAGGTTGGCTTTGAAACGGGGTCAATTGTGAATTCAAGAATTCCTTTCTGACAACATAAATTTCACCTGGAGGAAAGCCAGAGTGTCAGAGTTCATGTTTGTTGAACTCTGACCTGTCAATCAGCATGTTACTACTAGAATAGTTGCCTTTTAGCAAGTTAATCTCTCTGATTCTGGTGTTTCCCCATCACCCTACTTAATGTATTACTGGGCTAGGAGAATACACAGTGCAGTATAAAAGCATGTTGACACGCATCTTGACATGGCACAAGTTTTGATACATATTTTCATGTTGCTTTATGATTAAATCATGCTAGTAGCCACAGGCAAGGATTTATCAAAGAAAGTCCTCCTCTTCAGGTTTTCTCCATTCATTTCTCCGTCTCAACCACCATGCTTTGTGTCCCTTTCTTTCAAAAGAAATATCAATACAATGCAATGCAATATCACATCTTTGTCTCTTTTAGTCGTGGTTGGGGTTTCTGTCTGGATGACCGTCCTTCCAAGAGGGACCTAACCACCCCGCTGGCTCGCCTCGGTGTCCGCTACACCACACACCACCAGTGCCAGCTCCAGTATGGCCCCAATGCTACCTTCTGCCATGAGGTTGATGTGAGTATCGTGCATCTAAGCAGCCACTGAAAATGTCCAAAATCTTATAGGAAAATAGTCAGTTTCTTATTGTTTGTGGAATACGTCTTTCTTTCAGAACATTTGCCAGATTCTTTGGTGTTCGGTAAACGGCACCTGCCGCTCCAAACTGGACTCACCTATAGATGGCACTCGCTGTGGACCGGAGAAGGTGGGTGGTGCCAATTGCTTTGTCTTGTTAGGGTGTGGATTTCATTTGCCTGGGGATGGAGATGGTGAGCACCACAGATATGAGGGTGGTACTGATGCAGAGCCTTGAGTATTACATTTGTCATATTACTAGTGTTATTTGTTTAATTTTCTGCTACAGTGGTGCATCTCAGGAGAGTGTGTGATTGTGGGTAAACTCCCAGAGACGGTGAATGGAGGCTGGGGAAAGTGGAGTACCTGGTCTCACTGCTCCAGGACATGTGGAACTGGAGTTCAGTCAGCAGAGAGGGAATGTAACAACCCTAAGTAAGAATTGACTCTAGAACCTTTTTGCAGTCCACTGGTTTTTCCACAACAGGTGAAACCCTGAAACTGATCACGTGGTTGAGTCAAAGTGTGCCACTGTGTTGTTTTTTTACAGACCAGAGTTCGGGGGCAAGTACTGCACTGGAGAAAGGAAACGTTATCGTACCTGTAACACAAAGCCCTGTCAGCAGATTAAACCAACGTTTCGAGAGATGCTGTGCAGTGAGTTTGACACTGTGCCCTACCACAATGAGCTCTACCAGTGGATTCCTGTGTCTAACCCATGTGAGTGATCAAAGCCTCAAATATAAAATGATATACTACAGATAGACACACACAAGCCCTTCTTGGTACTTCAACTTTCACGAAACATCTGTAACTGTGATTGCATATTTCACCCAACAGAGGGCAGCAGTGACACTAGAAAGCCCTCAGTGATGCAGCTACTCCATCTACTGTATCGTAGCAGTGGCATACAGTGTTTCAGTATTTACAGTGTAGTAATTGTCCTTGCCAAAGTCTCCTTCATGCTCTTTGTGCTTTGTGTCACCTCACAAATTCAAAATCACTGTTTCTACATAATAAATGCAAAGTTATTATGCTCATGATGTTTTTTTTGTTTGTCACAAAAGATCAGAAATATCTTGAAAAGTATGCTTTATCTCACATTCCTCAGAGTTTGGCTTGACATTAGTAGACTAGCATCAGCCAGCATTTCATTGTAATAAAACTAAATTAAACTCCTCTTTTCCACAACCTCCAACCGTCTTCAGTAAACCCCTGTGAGCTGCACTGCCGACCAGTGGTTGAGTATTTTTCCGAGAAGATGCTCGACACTGTGACAGACGGGACGCCGTGCTTCACGAACAACACGTCAAGAAACATCTGCGTCAACGGAGTGTGCAAGGTAGTGTGGCTGGGTAAGAGTCTAAAAGATATGGGGGGTTATAGTGGAGCAGGATATTAGACAAGCTACAGTGTAATGATAGTATAATGGAGGGAGGAGTTTTTCTGTGCAAACTTCCAACTTATGTGACTCTGCATTGTGTTTGGTTGTGTGTTTGTGTTTGTGCGTGTGTGTGTGTGTGTGTGTGTGTGTGTGCGTGTGTGTGTGTGCGTGTGTGTGTGTGTGGTTGTTTTGTTTAGATGGTAGGCTGTGACTATGGCATTGACTCAAATGCTGTGGAAGATCGTTGCGGAGTCTGTTTGGGCGATGGCACAAGCTGTGAGACGGTCTATAAGTCGTATGATGAAGAAGAAGGCTTTGGTGAGTTTAACGTGAAGGATATTTGAGCAGCAGGAAACAAATTATAATAAGTAGACAGTTAAGGAACACAACACGGAAAACCTATTAATGAGAATAAGCTCTGATGCACTAGAAGAGTATGAAAAAGCAATTCAAATCTATGTCTACAGGCAGAAAGTCATTTCAGGACAGTTCACTAGCATTACGCCATTGTGTTGTTCTTTTGTTGTCATGGCAGCCTTGTTATCCTCACTGTGCAGCTGTTTGTCCTGCTGTACTTGGCTGTGTGTGTGCGCGCTTGTAGGCCCGTGTTTGCATTTGTCAAAAGATGGACATGTCTTCGGCTGATTTTACTATGTTTGGAAAATTAGAACTCATATTGTAGAATCGACACAAGGCAAATATTAATAGAGAATAAAGCTCTAAAGAAATAAAAACATCCCTCCTTCTTTCCCTCTCTCTGTCTGTGTGCGTTTGCCCTGCACAGCATCCTCTCCAGATAACCAGCCCAGATGTGTAAGACTTCAAAAGGCTTAGACCAAGAGCAAACCTCCCCCTCCTTTGCACAAACACAGAAACACACACACCTTCCCACAAACATCATTAAACTCCAGAGACCTACTCATAGCTCTTTTCGTCTCCCCCCCATCCACACACAATAAAAAACAGAGACAGGGCAGTGCCCCCCACGCCGAATACGCACACGTACACTCACACACACACATGCCAACCACCCCCACAGACTGAGCCCACCCTCTATTAAAGATCAGAGAGAAACTGTCTGGTAGTCTGGATGTGAGTGTGGCAGCAGCCATGGTGGGCCATCCATTACCTCGCTGTGACTCTGACTCCCTCTCGACTCTCCCAGGGTACGTAGACGTGGGTGTGATACCTGAGGGGGCACGGGACATCCTGGTAAAGGAAGTGGAGGAGGCAGGTAACTTCCTGGCTCTGAGGAGCGAGGCATCGAAGGAGTACTTTCTCAACGGAAATTTTATCATCCAGTGGAATGGGGAATACCAGGCCGGCGGGACGACATTCTACTATGAACGCAGCGGGAACATGGAAAACCTCACCGCTCCTGGACCCACAAAACAGCCAGTCATGCTGACGGTAGGCCAGTTGTCTGAAAGGAGTGGTGGTATTCATTCAAGTTTTTAAATGTTTTAGTTTTCTGAGATTTATAGAAGTAAACAATAATTGCCATTTTTATCCAGGGTCTGTGTAGGGCAATTTCAACCAATCAGTTATAGAGAAAAGCGACTTCAAGGATATTAGCCAACCAACCAGAGCATGCAATGGTTGCATGGTTTCCAAATCAGCCTATACATTCCTGGGTGAAGAATAATAATAAAAACAATAACAATAATACATTATTATTATTACTATTATTATTATTATTATTATTATTATTATTATTATCAAATGTCTCTAAGCAATTCATTTCTGATATGTTTCAAAGACTGCAGATACTAGAATCCAATTGAGAAATTGAAAAATATTTTTTACACATGTCAAATATTTTATTTAGAATTTATACTCACACTATGCATAATAATTAATGTGGTTGTCCAGTTGCTGTTTCAGGAGAAGAACCTAGGTATAAAGTACGAATACACCATCAAGAAAACCAAAGGGACAGGAAACGAGGTCATCGAACCCATTTACAGGTGGAGGCACGGGGCGTGGACACACTGCAGCACCACCTGTGGCTTAGGTTGGTATTGCATTGGACAAGAAAATATCTTATTCTATAAATTTGTGGTAGTTTGAGTGTATCAGTGATATTTTTGTTACGGCCTGGCCATCTTCTTTCTGATTCCTCCACGGTTTTAGGTGAGCAGCACCAGCCTGTGCGGTGTTTTGAGATGGACGTCGGTGTCGTGGACGAGTCTCTGTGTGACCCAGCCAGCCGACCAGACGACAGACACCGGAAATGCAAGAATATGGATTGCCCTGCAAGGTCCTTACTTTCAAATGCTTTTAACCGTCTTTGATCCTATCGGTGTCATGAAAAAAACAATTCATTATTTTGGAGAGTTAAAAGACTATCTAATAAGCTACTGTAGATGGTTTTAAAGTTAAAGGCAGTCATAACCTAATCTAGATTTTTCAGTTAGTTGCAAGGGTGATACTGTGTTCTCTTCCCTTGCTCTGTGGGTTTCATTGTAATGCCAAACAGCAAAAATTCAACCATTTCAATCTCTAATATTTCCAAACTTAGGGCTGGTTATGGAACCTCAATACTTTTTTGGTAACGACTAAAATATGTTTGTAGAACATATTAAAAACTGTTGAGTTGCGAAGGTTGGCGTCAATGGCCTAGTCAGATTTATAGTGTAGTTTACTTAATCTTTGATGACATAGTTCCTGATTTAAATCAATATTTGCCAGTTTTATTTAGGCTAAGTTTTTTGAAGAGCTGCTGAGAACATATAGCATTTTAAAACATATTTTTATAAATGAAAAAAAGGGTTTGGTAGAGAAACATGTTTTTTCTTCATAGAAAGGTATTCAATGACAAACTGTTTTGCATGCAGTAGCCTTTATCAAAGGAAACACAACCCTGTCCATTTTTAGATCATGAAAAAAGTTGTCCACTCACCATAGGCTCCCCACTTATTTTTTTCAATGCCATACAATCCCTTCATTCTCTTTCTTCATCGTCCTATCCATCCCTTCTTCCTCAGGTGGTGGGTGGGTGGCTGGCAGCAGTGTACAACCACCTGTGGATCACAAGGGGTACGGAAGCGAACAGTGCTGTGTGTTCGGACAGTCACGGGGGAGGAAAGGGTGCTCCACCCTGTCGAGTGCAAGCATCTGCTTAAACCCAAACCTGTGGTGCCATGCAACAAAGATATTCCCTGTGGACAGGACTGGGCTGTTGGCAACTGGGAAGAGGTACATGTCTTTCTATTTTACTCTTTTGTTCTGTTTTCTTGCTTCTCTGCAGCTTTTATCACTCTGACTTTGGTTGTATCAATCACTGCCTTTATGAGTCAATGTATCATTTGCTTTCTTCCTCCTTTGCAGTGCCCAGTCACATGTGGAGGAGGTGTTCGCTCACGTACAGTCACGTGTGCTCTAACGCCCAAGAAGAACTGTGACCTCTCAACCCAACCTCGCTCCAGATCACTATGTGCCCTACAGAGCTGCCCTAACTCAGGTCTCCGTAGACGACCAGGGCCTCCTCCTAAATACCGCCGTATCTACCCACCAAAGAGCCACCCCAACAAGCATCCTACACCCACACCTACCTTGGCTCCAAAGAGCACCACAGCCTCTTCTGTACCCACAGCTGCTATCACTGTGCAGAAAAAAAACACCACCAAACAAACTACAACTGCTTTCATCCCAGCTACCAAAGAAACTACAACTGCTTTCATCCCGGCCACCCCATCCATTTCAACCCTTAAAACCATGATCCCTGAAATCATAGATGCAGATGATTATGAGTTCAATGTTAGGAAAAATGAGAATCAGGGAGGGAAAGTTTTCCCCTCTAAAGTCAACACTGCTGAAAAGGACAGAAAAGTAACTGGGGTGAAAAAGGAAAGGGTAGAGGATAAGGAGGAGGTAGAGGAAGGAAGTACGCCAAATGTGGCGATGTATACTCCAGGATACGATTATGTCGTTGCGGAGAGGACAACAGAAGAGGAGGGGATTATTGACCTAGATGTTACCACACCTACATCCCTCAAAATTCCTCTTAAATCAACCTCACCAACACCACATATACACATCACACCCACTTTACAAACAAGTCTTTCTACCATACACACAACCAAAGCATTAACCACCACCTACTCCACCCCACACACCAGTACTAAAACATGGGCAGAGACCACTCAGCACTATTCCTTCTCCAACTCCCACACAACCCCTCGTATCAATCCATACAGACCATGGACACACAGGGTTCCCCTCACCACCCCTGTGTACCACTCAGTCCCATCGAAAGCTGGCTTCCACACAACACAAGCTCCCTCCACAACTGCAAGAAAACCATTCACCACTGCAGCGTCACCCCAGTCCACAGTGAAGGTCATTAAACTGAAGAAGCCTGTGGTGACACCCAGGAAAAACAGTTCTGCCTCTCGTGCTAAAAAGCCCTCTTCCAGTCGCTCCAAGAATCAAAACCAGCGACCAGAAAGTCCCATGAGCAGCTCTGTCGGTGACCAAAGCAACCTGATGGCCAGAGAGCCAGTCAACATGGATATATTCTGGGTTGTAGGAAACTGGAGCGAGGTGGGTGCAGATAGTTTATGGTCTTATTATCATCATAAGTTATTATCATAACTTTTAAAGACACCCCTTCCCCCCAAACATGCTATCACTGCCAAGAAATTGAAAGCTGCAGGGACTTCAAATGTACGCAATCTCTCACAGTGACCATTTCGTTGCCTTATTTTTATAACCATTATTTTTAAAGGGATATTTTGGAGATTTTGAGGTGGGGATGTAATAGGTACCATAATCAGTGTATTATCTACAGTAGATAGTCAACACACCCCCAATTTGGAGAAGCATACAGGAGGGCAGGGGCAGCAGCTTAACATATTTTAGCCACCTAAATTTAACCCTATATTTTAGAATATTTTCACAGCTTTAACCTGCAGAAAAACAGCCCTGTTTCAGTTTACGAGGGGGAACTGAACCAGTTATCTACGCTCTCTTCAAGACCACCTGACTTCCCTGACTGAAACAGTATTTTTACCTTGCAGAAAATGGGAGTTGCTGGTCTACTGCTGCCCTTGTAGTTAGTTTGTTAATTAGTTTTGCTAGTTCCTAACACTTTTAAAACACCAAAGTCACACAATAACACAGAGAAATATAACCAATTGAGGTTGCTGTAGACCACCAACTCCCATGTTCTACAAGGTAAAATTACTGTTTTTGTCAATGAAGTCTTGTGGCCTTGACAGCTTCAGTTCCCCTCATGTAAAATTAAAGTTGTCTGACGGCAAGGTAAAGCAGTGAAAATATGCTGAATATAGCATACAGTTATAAACTGATATCTAGTTTTGTTGGGTGTGTTTTTGAGATTCCTAAACATCTACTTTACAATTTTATTTTATGTCCCTTCAATCAGTTTTTCCAAAAACCCAAAGCGAGTTTTAATCAGAAAATACCCCTTCCTCCCCAGTGTTCAACAACATGTGGAATTGGAGCGATATGGAGGACAGTAGAGTGCAGCTCCCGGAACGACGAGGACTGTGCCAACATGAAGAGACCTGAGCCTGCACGCACATGTCACCTGCAGCCCTGTGCCACGTGGCACAGCAGCAGCTGGAGTAAGGTGAGAAACGTTAGATTTCCTCCTGCCACTGAATCCGATAATTACACTTAATACTTAATTATAATTCCATTATTATGTCACGCTCTCACTTGCTATGTATTTCTGAGACATTTACTGCACTGTGATGTTCTCCGCAGTGTCCAGATTACTGTGCGTTGGTAGGAAGAAGGCACCGTGAGGTTCAGTGTGTTGATTCTCAGAATAAACGTCCCCTCAGACCTTTCCACTGTCAAGCTCTGTCCAGCAGACCCATCAGCACTTTGACATGCCCCCACAAGCCCTGTATGACCTGGAGTACATCACCCTGGGGACCGGTAGGAGCATTGTACATGTCAAATCTATATATATTTTGTTTTTAGCATAATGTTTTTTATAGATTTAAAGAGATCTTTATGTTTATTTACTGTACATGTACTTTTTCCATATTACCTCAAGCTGTATCTGACCATGATGATACTTTTGCTCTTATTTGCCAAGATTTTTAAGGTATCCAGCCCTAAGATATCTGCCACCAATATTTTTGTAATTTGGGGAAACAGTGTGAAATGTTACGTTAATGAACTATATAATTTTTTAATCTTTTAACAACTAATCTGCTGTATAGATTTCATCCCATTTTCTATTAACCATTTCCACAAAGGACAGTTACTGCTGTTCTATCTAAAGATGTAACCTCTACCATTTTACATTTTGGATTTACCTGTATAGTCACACCCATTTTCACATTCATGTCCCATATTATACAGATGCAAGTGTAGAGAGATTGTATTTCTCGTCCCTTAAATCTTTTCGTTTCCTCAGTGCTCTGGCAACTGTGGCGAAGGCGTCAGAGAGCGACTGGTATACTGCCCCGAGGCTCACCGCTGTAGCGCAACACTGAGGCCAAACGGCACAGAGCTGTGCAGTCTAAAGCCTTGCGCTCACTGGAAGGCTGAGGACTGGGAGAAGGTCAGTCACACATGACCGAGATTTCCTCAGGGCATTGAGGGCATTTCTAAATGTTGTTTGCAATAGAAAAAAAAAATATTGTTTTGTGTGTGACTTTGCAGTGCTCTGTGAGTTGTGGTGGGGGTCAGCAGCCGCGTGCAGTCAACTGTGTGACTGAGCAGGATTTGGCCGTAATGCCAGACAGCCTCTGTGAGAAGATTTCCAAACCAGAAACACTCAGGAAATGCAATATACAAGAATGCAAGACCTACACAGGTTTGTGTGTATGTCTTGGCTAACAGGCTTACTATCAACACATAAATTGTTATGCCATTTTTTTGTGACAAACCTCTTGGTTAAACTCACTTTATATCAATTAAATATGAACATACTGGAGTGTTTAATGGCATTTGACCTTTGGGTCGTGTTCCTTTTTATTTAGGTCCAGTTTGCAGGAAGAACACCATGTCCTCTCGCTTCTGTGACAAGCTGAAGCTGTTGGGTCGCTGCTCTCTCAGGTCGGTCCAAAGACAGTGTTGTGTCACCTGTGGGTCATAGCCAGGTTTACACACCCACATGTGCTACAATGGACACAGCCCAACTAAAGTAATACTTACTGTATCCTCAATGCAATAATACTGACATCAAGCCATACCATCCACAGACTGAAACGTCCAAACCAAAGTGCTAATGACCACAATAAGCTCATCTTAATTAGCACAAACAAACCTGGGTAGATCTATACATTTTGCTTAAAACCATTAAAAAAAAAAGTGAGAACAGCCCTGATAATGATGAACACGTTGACTGCTACAAATGTTAGAGCTTAATGTTCATCGAGCCATGTTGAGGTAAGCAGAAATGCTTATCAGAATGAAAATATTTGTGTTATTAAAAAACAAGTCTTAAGAATTTATTAACAGGCAAGTGAAAGGATTTTAAAAAGACAGCATGCAAAATCTGCCATCAAATGAATGTGATTTAACTGGTGCAAAGTTACAATAATTCAGTAGAAACATACTGAAAAAAAAAGTCAAATTACTGATTCAAAAATTATTAAGAAGCACAAGCTCAATTCACGTTATTTTTTCCTTTAAAAAAATCCTCCTGCTCATATCTTTCTGGTCCAAAGGTGCTTTGATAATTGTGGTGCTGATGCTCAAATGTCAAATTACCAGTTATATTTTTTATATCAAAGTGAGCTGGTAAAAACAGAATGTAGATAAAGATTTTTCTCTATAAAATTGTTAATAATAGTGATGATCTGTGTTTTTTACTCATATGTTTTACTTATTTCTGCTTTAATTGTGGTTTTGTCCTCAGAGCTGGCACTGTGTGTTTACATTTTCCTGTGTACAAGTTCCTGCTTTAGTCATTTTTGTTGCAATTCAATGTCAATAATAATTAAAAATCGGCTGCAGAACCTGCACAGAACTGTAGTCGAACCTGTGGTGCACCTCCTCTGGTGTGAGATTGACCAATGAGAAAGAGGTGTTGCAGGTCATCCCTCTCAGGTGCCTCTAAAGATGGCTGCTGTGTTTATTTGATATTGTACAGGCATTACAATTGTCCGTGCATATGGTCCATCACCTTGGCTGATTTGTACTGCACATGTCTCCATCAATAAATGTGACGACGATAAAAGATGTTTGCGACAAAACTGCTTTGTAACTGAGAAAAGAAAAATAAACAGTTTGAATATCTTTAATGTGTGACGCATGAAGGCTAGTCTGGGAGATTCCATCCATTCCAACATTTTTTTAATTTTAATCCATCCTGACTGGATGTGAAGCCAGTAACGCCTGGTGTAATACGCACACAATACCAGAGTATTAGCACTTCATGTTAGCTAGCATACCAGGACCTTTTTTTTGCATCATGGCCTTCTGCTTTATGACCTTTCATTCCAACAAGGTCATTCTTGCCTGAGAGTGCCAGATGCTGCTGAATGTGTAACACCAGAATCAGCTGCACCAGGCTCCGTTTCAGGGATCGGGTTCAGCTGGCCCAGATTTCCCAGGCTCCTCTTTGCCAGATAACTTGACACGGACGGACACTGCCCTGCTCCATGCACCCTTCTGCTATCATTCAAGCCAGAGACCAAGAGTTAGTCAGCAGTAATGGAAGGAGTAACATAATACTGGGTCAATGTGGAGCAAGATGTCCTTAAAACCAGCTGTGTGTGTGTGTGTGTGTGTGTGTGTGTGTGTGTGTGTGTGTGTGTGTGTGTGTGTGTGTGTGTGTGTGTGTGTGTGTGTGTGTGTGTGTGTGTGTGTGTGTGTGTGTGTGTGTGTGTGTGTGTGTGTGTGTGTGTGTGTGTGTGTGTGTGTGTGTGTGTGTGTGTGTGTGTGTGTGTGTGTGTGTGTGTGTGTGTGTGTGTGTGTGTGTGTGTGTGTGTGTGTTCATGACGAAGCAAACACCATCCAGTTGTATTACCTAACCACTGCTCTCATTCTGTTACATCATCAGCTTGTTGCATTGGTGAGTTGCACAATGGAAAAAAGCTAGTGAGCTCAAATTCAGAAAAAGGCCTGAAAATATCAGATTGTGACTTTACGGTGGCTTGAGCCTTCTCAGCGAATTTCTTTTAGAGCTTATTTATGATTTTAAATGTGTTCACCAGTGTTCTCAACATCTTTAGACATTTCCTAACTGAATCCTCAATGATTAACAGTCAATAGCAGGTTAAGAAAAAAAAGTCAATGAGCAAGTCATGTGGATGAAAAACTAAAAAGGATAGTTCATTCAGATTTTGAAATTTTGCAATTTTTACTCATCTAAATTGCAGATTCAGTGTAACAAACAGTGACTTTTACCTAGCACAGCTCAATTTCAGAGGTAAACAACAACAATGAAAGTGGTTGATGACTGATGTTTTCTTAAAGTGCAAAAATGGCCATAAAATTACTATAACAGCTTGTGCAACACAATGTAAGTGTTCTAAAGCCAAACAGTTGTGGGTTTGGATTCAATAGTCGAGTGCATACTACGTTGTAGATTTTCCAGACTTTCTCTGTACTATGCCAACAGTAGCAAACAGATGTTGTCTCCAAAGGTTTATGGCATATTATAATAATGATTAGAGCATGCCCAACAGGCAGGTGAGTGCTAAATACAAAATGCAAATGCTTAATGTTTTATGTTGTTGCAGCACAGAGTAGCTCCACTTCGATTTCAAAACAAGTATTATAAAAAATAAATATTAATTTAAGATGAACTCAGGTTAAGTGGAAAACTGCCCTGTGGTCTGAAACTATTACTGTCTCTTGGTTATATTGGGCTGCTCCATCATCTCTTTGGCTCTTCCCTCTGCCTTACAACAGGCCCTCATGTTTGGTACGGCCATTGCAAAATGGTTTATTTTAAGAGAATGGAAATCCACCTCTTCTCTCTGAGCCAAAAAGTGGCTGAATGACATGGTTTCGTGTCTGCACCTAGAATAAATCCGTTTTTCTCTGACTAACTTTTTTTTTTACTCTCTATGGGATTATTTTTGGTGTATGTGAAAAATAAATAATAAATGAAAATTTACAAAACATAAAATAAAAAATAAATTATTTTTGGAACTCATGGACGTTGCGTCCTCCAGTGTAAAGAGGAGAGAGAACGTTTGGCATCCATGATGGTATGGGTACACATTAGTACATATGGCATGGGCAACCTGCACATTTGTAGAAAGGAGTCTCCGAACTGTTTAGCAGCTAAAATCCTATATTGAGAAAGAATGGGAAAACATTTCACTTTCAAAATTACAGCAATTGGTCTGCTCAGTTCCCAAACGCTTGCAGAGTGTTTTTAAAAGAAGAGGTGATGCTACAGGAAGGTAAACATGACCCTGTCACTTTATTTAAACATGTTGAAACATATCTGTTGCATATGGGGTTTCAGTGATTTGCAAATAATCACATTCTGTTTTTATTTTTTATTATTTTTATTTCACAGAGTTGTATGTGATAATAAGTAATCATAATAAATACATTATTTAATTCATTTAAGGTTCATCATCAGGGCTGGGCGATATGGATACAATCCTCTATCACACTATATGTTTTTGTATATCATGATATAATATTTTCTGCAAGACCAGACAGGAATGGCTGCTTTGGGCGATTACAGCTAATTAAATACCTGACAATACAAGCTACTTTATCACATTGATGCCAAAATATCCACTATTTCAATAAAGCAGTCCTGTTAACTTATTTGCTACTTTGCCTGATACAACGCTTGATACACGCAGAGTAACTAAAGGGAAAGCTTTCACGGTATAAAGAGTATGGCAAAATCCCTGACAAACGTGTATCGTCATATCTAATAGCATATATTGTCACATTATATTATAGTAAAAAGTTTGGGTGTCAAAGGTCACCTCATATTGCCCTGGGAACGACAGAGGACAGTTCAGTGCGCATCAGTTGATCCAGTGTCTGACCTGTAAGTAAATTCCTCTGCCCTGCTGAAACTGACACTCAGCAGAGGATGATGATGTAAGTGCCTGTTCAGGATGGGGAAGATAACATGACAAACATCTATTGATCACCTTAAAGCAGGAAACAGCAACCTCATCGTGTAGGTTACCAGACACCCCCCAACCCCACCCCTCCAACTCAACAGCCAGGAACATATTAAATATTTACATTTGATGACCGACAGAAAAAACAAGGCCTCCGGTTTGAGCTGTTTGCATGTTATGTCTAGGGAACACAAGGTAACACATTTTCCTGTTATCTATGAAAAGCTTTAAAGTACCATTAAAGGAGAATGTTACTTTAATCTGGTGGTTTACCCCTCAAATCCCAAGATAAACCCAGAGAGAGGCTTGAGGAAATAGGCAGAGTATTGTAATCCGTGCACTAACTGGCTGTTGGTTTGGAGGAAGAAGTTCGGTCTGGTGGCTCTCATCTGGACCCCATCAGGTTGCATGTCCCCAGGCAGTCAGACTGGCATCCCTGTACCAGGCCTGTTCCTTTATTAAAGCCTCGGCCTCCTCTGACCCAGCAACCACAGAGCGGGCCCCAGGGAACGCAGACAGACACACACATGGTTCCCATAGGTCAGTTTGGTTGTTTTTTAGTTGTGCGTTTGACTTCCTCATAGGCCACATATGGATTTGAGTTTAAGTAACTCAGAGTGAGGTGCTTTTCTTCATGAAACATCTGCTTAATGATAGTGTATCAAAAAGGAGGGGCCAATACTAACAATGAGGCCAAGCAAAATCAGAGACACATGACATGAATAAGGTGAATTTCCACAGTTCAACTTGCTAATGGGACACAGTATGTTGAGAAGACAGAACAACAGATTGCATGGTACTTGATCCACCTGCTGCCGATCGAGAATAAGCACATTTAGGAGCACAAGCCAACTGCAGAAACAAACCAGAACTAAGTTGTGTATGAATCAAGCTGTATGGGGTCAAGCTGGTCAGTATCAAGAAAATAAAATCATGACACACAGGAAGTGATGCTTTTTTATGATTGCGGGCAGCAGCAGATTAAAAATAACCAAGAGCGCAGTTTGCATGAGCAAGAATGCCATCATGGCTTTACAGGAAGAGCAGGTAATGCCAGCCAAAGAAACTCAAACTCTGCAGATAAAAATCCCATTTGGTAGATTCTGTGATAACTCACTCTATAATCTATGATTTCAAAATAAAAACCAAGGGGGAACTCACCAGTTATCACCACTAATTTGACTAAAAACTGAAATTTTCTTTCTGTGACGTTGTTAAACAACCTTGACCATAAGTCAGTAAATGTTATTTTAACAACAGGAGCACATAAAATACAATTCCATACAACACAGCTGTCCTAAAATACTTTTACATTCAATATCAAATACACACACTTCACCAACAAGTTACAGTTTGCCCGTTTGTTTCACCTTAATTGTTCCTAACTGGTCTCTGTGTTTGGATGTCAAATGTCAAACAACAATGTAAATGTCATCACATAAATACTGAGTTAAGGTCAGCTTTGTAAAAGCCTACTAATCTGAATACAACAAAAATGGATGGTTCCATTGCTTTGTCGAAGACAAGTATGGGAAAACAAGAGTTTGCTTTTGTGAAACTAAAAGGAATAAAGGGAATCTTTCCATGTGTTTCGCCTTGATTCATTTTTCATTTTGGCAATTGGTGCTGTGTGAAATCAAATCTCCGCTGACGCATATAAATTTCCGGTATTTGACTTTTCATTGCCTATTGCCTATTGTGATTATGTTTTTGAGAATAGCGTAAGAACCCAGCTAGAGCCACAGCCTGTGGGGAGGGATCAGAAGCACATTTGTCTGTTTTATTGCCTATTGTTTTGCTTTGAAATGCAATTCAGGGAGATAGATCTATAAAGATAAACCAAATGCTAAAGCTAGAACAGGGAGGGAGATGAGACTATCTCCAAACCCTGCAAATCTCCCTTATATTGCATTTAGGATGAAAGACAGAGGCAGGTAATGTTTACAAAGAATTTCCTCCTTGGCATTGAAATAAATTCTGCAAAGTCTGTCAGCATCATTGCAGGACTACATCCCTCTGAGGCAGCTACAGAGGACATTACTGTCTTAATGGAGAGAAGACCCGGGGCTGCGGAATATCTGTATAGTTTTAGACTCGGCCATATTACAGTATTTTAGCTCTTATGGAGTATAGAGTTTACAGGTTGACCAGTGAGCAAAGAATAAACAGAAAGAATGTAGACAAGACTCAGGACATGCTATCTTGATCTAAGGGAGGGGTAAGAAGATGAAAAAGTATAATTGCAAAAAAGTCTGACATTTTGTATATAATATTTGAAACAGTAGATATCACCATGTAACTTCCACAGTTGATTACTTACATTAAGAGAAATAAGATGAAATGTTATGTTCAAATATGCAAATAAGGCATTGTCTTGTGAAATATGAGCTAATTTGCATTTCCAGAATAAAGACAGGTTCAAAATTGTTGATATGTTAGAGTCAAATGTTTCAATGTTTTGTTTAGTATTTTTAGCACCGCAAAAATCTGAAAATATTGGCAACAGCCTTTTTAGATTCAGAATATAGAACGTTTGGTTCAGTGCTACTGAAGTGGAGATTGAAGGAAAAAGTTATTCTGAGAAAACAGCATTTAAACATATGTATTGTAAAATCCCATACATTTTGTGACATTACAGGTGAATATAAGGTAAAAAAAAAAAAAAGTTAACTCGATATCAAATAGATATCACCATGAAACATCCCCAGCTGATTACTCACATTAAGATATTTTTTTGCATTACAAGTTTTCTAAATAATTAAATGAGGCATTATCTAATGTTTTGGTAAATGTAGGAGAACTTTGCTGATACAGTTAGATAAGTGTAGTCAAATAAACACCTAAATGTGTATTTTGAGAAAAAGTCATGAAAAAAACATTGTTTTTTTTGCCTGTAGTGTCTCCCCTTAAGAGGAGAAATACAAAATTAATCCAATAGAGTAAATTAATTGAAGAGGACATTTGTATGTAAAACAGTATAAGTACAGAGGTTGAATATAGTTAAAGAAATTTAGATTAAATAATTTACAGTGGACATATCCAATACCATTTAAGTTCAGTGGAGGTCATTTGAAGTACTATAATAAATCTAGAAAATCTTACTCCACAATTATATCTGCAACAATAATCAATATGAATGATATCTGCTCATCCCAGCTCTGTTTCCTCTGCACTGATTCAGGTTATCACAGTGGGAAGGCACAACACAAAGGAAGCAATGATAAGATAGCTTTGTTTGTATCCTAAGATAAAGTCATGCCAAGACCAGAGTTAAGACCAGACTGCAGCTCTGGCCAGTAGATCGTTGACAGACATTAAAGCAAGCACCTAAAATAAGAACTTAGGGGAAGGAAAGCAAGGAACAGGACAGACCCCGACATTAAAGGCACAAGGATCAGGGAGAATAGATAAGACTGCCAGCACGAGTTCTGTTTATCACAATAGATTGTTAAAGATGTCACTATACGGCTTACTGGGGTTTGTCTTGCAGCCTTCTTTGCACGATCCATATGAGACGATATGTGAAACGTTTCTTCTCACTCTGTTTTATTTGTGCAATTAGTGTTGATTTGATAAGGAAAATCAATAAAACCAAAAAAACATTAAGTTCTGTCTGGCTTTGCCTCGTCAGTGTACTTTGTGAGAATAGTGACCATCCCTAATGCATTGCACATTCACTGCACATACTGTGCATTGCTGTCTAGTCCACTATGACATTGTCCATCCTGTGCCTGCCTTGCCTTGAGGAGCAAATGGTGCATGCTTCGTAAAAGACAGTCTCATTGGCCGAGGGCCACTCAGACACCTGAGTCACAGAGGAAGGCGGAGGTCTGGTGAGTGAAACTGGAGAGCTTCATTGCATTACAGGAGAGATAACACACTACGATAAAGTGGCTTGAGGGAAAGAGAGAGGAGAGAAGATGGCCATGATAAGCCAGCTTCCAGACTGGAACCGGCAATAGTAACTTAATATGATTTTTATCTGACGAGATAAAGGAGGAGGGCCACTTGTCGGGATTATCACATCTTAATGAGTAATAAGTGATTCCATTTCAATTTGTCGTACGAATCCCCTTCACGCTCAACCGTACAGGCAAAAATAACATGACTAGACACATATTTTGCAACCATACAGGAAAAAAAACTTTGATTATTCAATACAATAATAATCAGTAAAATCTGTTGCTGTAGGGGCTGATCCGATACTACCAGACAGCTTCTTCCTGTCCTACTGCATCTACTCAGATAAACCCTGTTATCACCTCTCACCCACTCTCATAAGATAAATGTGCTTGCATGTACTGTAGGCCAGGCCGCGCGCGTGCACACACACACACACACACACACACACACACACACACACACACACACACACACACACACACACACACACACACACACACACACACACACACACACACACACACACACACACACACACATGCAGACTAATACTTGCTCCCATATGTGAGAGGAGAAGTTGAGTAAAGGAGGGAGGGACCAAATATCTAACAGAGAGCTACACACAACACAGTCATTTTCTGCGATCACCCTCCAGGTGAGGAGATCACACCAGGAATCATAACAAGGACCTAATGAACAGGAGGCAACTGTGACTCAACCCTGAGACCTCCTCAGACCGTTACCTCGATGCTGCCCGAAGGTGGAGTTATTCGGGGGTAGAGAGAGAGAGAGAGAGAGAGAGAAAGAGAGAGAGAGAGAGAGGGAAAGGGAGGGAGAGAGATGAGGAGAGGCGAGAGCAAGAGTAGCGGGGCAGCAGAAGAAGACAGATGGATTATCTGACATGCGCCCGGATTGACCGGCGTTCCTCTTTAAAGTCTTGATTCCTGTTTTTCCTCTTCAGAGTGAAATCTGAACGTGCTTTCCTGCACATGTGGAGTTTAGCAGGTAGATAGTGTGTGGTGCACCTTTTTTTATTCCACTGGAACTAAGGAATTGTATACACATGGTAAACTTTCCACCTGGATATCAGTGAACTATATTTTTGTTTTTTTCTTTTTTCTTTTTTTTTTTTAATTGAGAAACTGCCTGGAAATATAAGGGTCACACTGGAGCAGCAAAAACAATAGTCAAAATATCAAACAATTTAGAAGAAAAACAAAAGGAGAGTGGAAATACAGGTTTGTTACTGGACCACACACAAAAAGAAGAAGAAGTGTGTTTTTGACTTAATCTTTGTTCATTCATATTTTTCCAAAACAGACTTTGAGAACTCTGTGGAATATCAGTTTGAAACACAGTAACTTGCTATTACACGATCAAAAATAAGTCAGAGGGAAATCTAAGAATTTCATCCAGGTGTCAAATAAATTGGACTCTGCAGGGGGACCATCTTGCCCAGTCTGGACTGTGGAGGGCTCCCTCCCTGCCCTTCCAGCCTATCCTCGCCCCCAGCAGCATGTCCCAGGCTCTGAGGCTGCCTCTAGTCCTCCACACAGCACACTACCATGATCAGATGGGCTGCTGGAGGGAGTAAGGCTGCCTCTGCCTCGTCCTGCTCCAGGGCTGGGTTAGGGGCTCGTTCTGGTTGTGGAAAAAGCTCCAGAGCACCAAGGTCACCATCAACACTGCTTTCCTCCCTGTCTTTGCCTCTCCTGGTTGCCCTGGTGGTTTTTTCTTTCTCCCTACCCGGGGCGGCCTGCCATCAGCTCCGCAGACATAGACTGAGGCTTGCCAACCCTCAAACTCTCAGGGCTCCACTGAACATTTCTGAGACTGAGCTTGTCTCTTGGCCCAGGGCCACTGGGGGCCCCCTGGGTCGGACTGGGGGGCCACAGGGTAGGCATGTGCGCAGCTACAATCATCTCCAAGGGGACATGCGGAGGAGGAAGCTGTTCTCTTTCCAGAAGTTTTTCCTGAGGATCGATAAGAACGGAAAGGTCAATGGAACCAAGAGCAAGGATGATCCCCTCAGTAAGTAACTCACTGTATAGATTAAAGTACAAAAAAGAAGGAATCAGACCCCAAAGACCATCTGAATCTCCGCGGTGGCTGCAAAAGTTAAATGTAAACTTTCCAAGGCTCATTTGAGTTAAAACATCAGTTTCAACTGCCAGTGTCAAAATCAACGCTTTTAACCTCTGCAACCCAAACTTCTGTTCTTATCTGGAATTCAAGACATTAGTATTTCACGCATATAAAGAAACACCTGTTATTGCTTTAAGTCAGGGCCAAATTTTTGGCACCAAGAAACCCTCTTAAATGTCTCAATATTTCTAATTTGAAAAATCAGGTGTTCTTTGAAAATAAAGCCTACCAAAAAAAAAAAACCTATGCAAATGTATAAACTTGATATATAACTTGGTGTAAACATTAAACTGCAATTTAAAAACAAATTCTTCATTCATTCACGTAGACTGCCCGCCCATTGTTCGCAAGTTTGGATGAAGCAATCCCCGTTTAGAGTCGTCTTTTTGTTTTAAACCAGACATCCCACTGATATCTCCCCTGTCCAAACACTCAGCACAATGGTGGTAGCTCTCAGATGGCTTAAAAAGGAGCAGGGGCAGATAATCCGACCATTATCAGGCAGTCTTCACGGCCCTGGGTAAACAGCACTGATAACAACCACAGAAGGGCAGGGCTTTGAGAGGGGGGTATATGGATGTCAGTTACATTGATGCTTTTAGACTCTTTCTGTCTCTCTCTGTCTGTGTCTCTTTCACTCTCCCACTCAGATTGCCCGCCCGCCTGCCAACCAGCATCAAGCAAATTACAAACCCTCAGTGACAGATCAGACATTTGTTTAAAGCAGTTTGATGTGCTCACTCGGAGAAACAAGTCTTTAAAGTGATTACATGTTGTATGTTTCGGGATATCAGTCAGTATTCTCATTAGTCTCCCAGCTTTCCCACCGAGCTACGTGTGTGTGCCTATCAGCCAGCGGGCACTCACATGCTCCAGTGGGTGTGTGATCATATAGCAGCCGGCGACGACACATGTGCTTGCTTATTACAGACACACACACACACACACACACACACACACACACACACACACACACACACACACACACACACACACACACACACACACACAAACAAACACACACAGGCATATACATCGCTCACATGCTCTTTTTCTTCCTCTGTCTCTCTCTGTCCCCCAAACCCATAGTGAGTCAGTGTATATGGAACCTTTTAATGTTCCTCTTGGGAGAGCTAAACTGCACATTCAATCAAAGTGACAAAGTGAGAATTGGCATGGGGAGGCAGAATGTCCGGGGAGATGTTTGTTTTGACAAGGTCACGACAGAGACAACTTTATTTACTGACCGTATTACATCGTGATGCTTTTACGGCTGTCTCTGTTTGTCGTAGTAGGAGTTTCTTTTAAGTTGTAAAACTGAAGTGGCGTAAGGAAGTCTGACTCAGTTTATCATAACAGTGGTGTGTGAATCCACCCTAAACTTTATATATGTTTGGATGATGATTTACCCCCCTGTCTCATTTTTTAGGAGTGTGTTGCCATTTTTTCAACAGTGTGTTTGAGTTTGCACAGATTGAGTATTGGAGAGGGAGGTGAAAGGGAGCACAGGGGACTCTCTAGAGAGGTACAAGTTCATGAATGACATGCCTGAACATCTTTGTGGCCACATCAAAGCCACACATCTTCAGTATCAATGGTGGTGCCATCAAAAAGCTGTGTCCTAAGGGGGTCTGAGGACACTGTGTGTGGATTATGTGCCCTCATATCAGGTTCTCACGGTAAAGGATACTACACAACAGCAGCTTCAGTCTTTGCTCTGGCCCCTGGGGCTAGACATGATCCCAGGGCTGACGTCCTTTGTAGACCCTCGATGGTCCCTTGAAGTGACTAAATATCAAGTTTTTTTGCGATGAGTGGAGGACAGCTTGCCTTTTCCTGAGCTAGAAGCTAGAAGATGCACTACATTCAAAGATAAATGTATGTATGTACCATGCGTTGTCAAAGAGGTGTATGGGATGTGGAGGCTTTGGTTTTGGGTGCTGCCTGTGGCCCTGCGAGGACCCAGCTCACTGTCTGTTAAAGAGCCACAATCCAGCCTCCCACAGATTTATGGGGATGCCAGCGCAAAACTGTCCCACATGGCTTTCCAACCCCCTGAGAGGCTTTGCTGTTAGTTACAGAGAGGCAGAGAGAAAGGAAGAGAGATCATGTTGAAGTCAGCTAAGTAGCTATCTGCATGGTCTTAGTAAGTCATTAAATCTATGATTCACAGCTGAGTTCTCTTGAATTTATAGACAAATTGTAGCTTTGAATTAAACATTATTGAATTAAACTTAAGGCAAAAGTTTGGCAGTAAAAGGGTGTGGGTAATTATCCACGGCTGTGACGGTGTGAGTGCGAGCCTGTCAAGATTGTGTGTATAAATGTGTGTTTGCATCAGGCCACCAGTTGTGTTTCTGGGCTGTAGGGGCCAGGCCATGTGTGCAAGATGCGTCTGGACATGGCTCAAGAAGTGTGTGTAAATAGCATTTGTAAATGTGTGTGTGTAGGTGTGTGTGCACATTCATCTCCTTTAATCAAAGCAGTGGCCTTTTGCGAGGGTGAAAAAAAAACAACAGATGGTGCTCTTTTGGTTTGAGGAGAGAGATGTATAGCTTTTCTCTAAGGTGGGGAAGAGGATGGATAACCCTTTTGTGAAAATACACTCAGTGTGGTCCTTATCAAGTGTAATTACTTTAAATCCTGATTTACGCCTCGCTCCACTACATTATTCTGCATGGGAATGGCACCAATCAAAATTTACATTCTAATTTATCTGTTTAAAGGTTATTATGTGCAGTCCCTGAACAATCTTTTTTTTTTTTAAAAAGGAGCAAAGTAAAAGTGAGAAAGAATAACAATACAAGCTGCAAAGCACATGGTTTTTGGCATTCCGCTGTGGAAAAACCACCTTTAATTCTCACTGGCATTGCGTACCTCCATTCCACAACCAACGCACCATTTACTATTGTAACTACACACAGAGGGTATCAAATAAGCCACACAAAAACGCAACCAGCATGCAGAGGAAAAACTGCTGCCTCCCCATATTAACGGCTGAACCTGGCTGGCTGACTTAAGGCTACATTATTCATATGTGGTCTGTAAAACGTACCCAATACAAAGCATACTTATCGCATTTAAGGCTTATGGCATTTTCCCAACCTCCCAACCATTAGCTCATTACTCTCCACTTTTGGGTCAAGCTGCATTCAGCAGAGAACAGTGAATGGAGATTTTGCAGTTTCACAGCCAGGTTGAGTTTGCAAGTTGTGCGCAAGTGCACATTCACCTGCTACAATATCAGCTCTATGCGTATGTGAGTGAGTGTGAGTGTGTGTGTGTGTGTGTGTGTGTGTGTGTGTGTGTGTGTGTCTGTGTGTGTGTGTGTGTGTGTGTGTGTGTGTGTGTGTGTGTGTGTGCGTGCGTGCGTGCGTGCGTGCTTGTGTGTATATACAACCTGTCTCGCCCCTGCCTCCGGTGGCTGACTTTGATCAGTGATCATTACAGCCTTACTAATCCTCACTCCACCCCCAGTCTCACTGTCATGGCTCCTCTGTCCTCCTCTGTTCTCCTTCCTTTCATCCCTCCCATGTTTATAGAGTAGCCAGAGACTGCCATAGATAGTCTTACATCCTCACTCCATACCCGACACCCGATCCCATACAGAAACCAGCTCCTCTCAGATCTTCAATGGCCGTTGTGTCACAGTCCCCACCACCGCCTTGCCGCTTCAGACCTCACTGCCCCAAGGTGCCACTGTTTGAACTAGAAACTGATACAGTCAAGACCTCACGGACGAGGAGAGAAGCTGCTGTATCTTTTAAGAGGGGGATTGTTCTTAGGGGGCACACCTGCATCCTCCACTGTCCACTCATGTACCAGGCTGGCAGCTTCAGAGGCCCCCAGCCACCGGAGAGTGGGTCTGACAGTAGAGCAGGCTGCCACACAAACAGTCATCAGACATAGGAGGGGCTGCTGATCTGATCAAAGGATGTCGTCGACTCTCTGGAGTTCACACCCCACGCTGAAGTGTGTGTCTGAATGTGTGTGTGCGTGCACACATGTGTGTAGTTATGGAGATAAAATAACGACAGCTCACAGGAAGTGGGGAAAGGAAGTCAGGGAGGGAGGCATGAAATCAAACATGCCATGGGAACAGGGGAGGTTAACTAAGGCACACACACACACACATCGGCATAAGACGAGACAAGTGGGTTTTGTGGTCATAGGACACATTGGGAAGTTGTATCTCTCTGACCTCTGATACTGAGACCACACAAATAACCGCAGCTGTCTGCGGCAAAAGCACGGCCTTGTTAAGTGGGGTATAAATTAGCCCCTCTAATAGCCTATGAGAAAGCTGAATTGCTTGCATAGGGACTTGGTAACCTAAATACCGCACAGAACATAAACAACGTGAGAATTTCTGTGGTATCCACTTATTCATTTACAAACTAAATAGCCTGCGCAGCTGGAATCTGTTAGACAGGTATAGGTTGTAAAGTAACTTTATAATATCACTGAAATGATAAATGAGGAATAATTGTGGCCTTACACAGAATTCCACACTGTGTTCCCACATGTTAATGTACTGAAATGAGCATTAAATATGTTGTTATCCATTAGTTACTCTCAACAATGTCTGTAAAACTTTATGAGTGTAGGTTAAATTATTCTATACATCTATCTACAGCACCTCAGTCAGGAAAACATTTTATCCTCTTTACTTCCTCTGTCCTTCTATTGTTTCCTATCGGCAGTTTTCCCTTCAAAACATATGCTTGAAAAATAATTATATTTGTACATATGACATAGAAGCACTAATGCTCACTGTGAATGTTGACACATATTGACATGACCGTCTTTTTGCTGAATCCTAGGTATTCTGGAAATCACATCAGTGGACGTGGGAGTGGTGGCCATCAAAGGGCTGAACAGCAACTACTATCTGGCTATCAGCAGGAAGGGAGAGCTGTACGGAGCGGTTAGTATCCGGGTCAGGGGTCAATGTGGATGCTCCAGAGAGAGATAGTGTTAGATTCTTCTGTACTTATCAAAGGAGGCATTATCTCTACTTCTCTAACTGCTTGGTTAACTTTAAATCACAACCAGAACATTGTGCATGTGTCAACCTCTAACTGTGCAATTACCAAAGTGAACACTAGTTTCTACACATGCACTCAAAGCAAAACATGCGATATACATTAAGGAGTAGTAAATAAACAAGGTACCATCAGAAACCACAAGGGATTTGCACAAGAAAATTGTCTGTGTTTTGCCTTAACCTTGCATGCGTGGGTTATAACACTGAAACATGATACCTACTATTTTTGCAGAGAGAGTTCGGTGTCGACTGCACCCTGAAGGAACGCATTGAAGAGAACGGCTACAACACGTATGCATCAGCTGAGTGGAGGAACAAGAAACGGCAGATGTTTGTGGGTCTGAATGTCCACGGGAAGCCGCTGAGAGGGAAGAAAACACGCAGGAAGAACACGGCCACCCACTTCCTTCCAATTATGGCGTGAGCTGGAAGACTCAACTGGAGAAGGAGGATATGCAGCACTGGACAGAGATATTTTCAATACTGAAAAAAGCTGTAAAATAAAGACATTCACTGAGAAATCTCTTATTTGGAAACAAGGCACTAACACTGTTACAGAAAAATATGGTCTTGGCTCCTGACTTTGACTGAGATCATGTACTTTATTTGGTGGGAGTAGATGATATCTGTGTTTTCTGTGGCATGGGATGCAATATTTATCCTTTTTTCTGTGCCAAACAGTTTGCAAGTGGAGTATGTGTGTAATGGGGACAACCCAGAAGATACTGTCCCAGCTAATGTAATGCGGTAGATGCAGAAGATGTTATTTATAATCCATATTATCCTGTGAGACACCAGATAATCTGCAACATAAAGAAGAGAGATGAAAAAATGGATAAGATGAGGGAAATGATCAGTTGGTTTATCACACCAGCAGTAAATAATAGGGGATACAACACATTTAAAGCAAATGTTTGATACTTAACCACTGTGTTTTGACTGTATTGTAATGATTTATTTATTTTGTGAAATATTTAACTGGAGGGGACACTTACAAGGCAAGCATTCCTTTGCATTCTTTACTTTTTATAGGAACTCTATTATGTGAAAATAAAATACCATTTTTTCCTCTGCAATGCAGTCGTCTTACTTCCTTAATACATCAACAACTGACTTTATTGGTGGGAAACCCTAGTGAATGTTCAGGTCACAGTAAGTCTATTCTTATCTGCCTTTCTGAGGTAGGAAGGGACAAAAGGCAAATACCTAGCCAGATATTCCATGTGGCAACCATTGCACTAATGATTAGTTCCCAAACAAACGGGAAACATACATACCGACCACAACAAAATGGGAGGGAGGTAACTTCCGTGGTATGGCCTGTAGATGCTGACATCATTTCCTAATATCAACCCATTACTGTGGACCTGCAGCATTCAGATTGCAGGTGAGGCTGGATTGTAAAGATGCTGATAAAACTAGCATAAATATAAAAACAGCTTTGACATATTGTTGTTCATCACTACTGCCGAAAGGCTTCTGCGTGGAGAGCCTTCGAAGGGGAGGAGGCAGAAATGTTGAGTGAGTGAGAAAGAGAGATATGACCTGTGTCTGACCACCCACTTCCCTCAGTAATCATCTACAAACACACTAACCAATGACAGCTGCCTTGATGCCAGATCAAAAGACCACGGGAAGAACATTAACACCACAGCCTTCCGGGCCTCATGTTCTCTTATCCCGCCTCTCTGAACATCCATCTCAGCAAAGGCATGAAAAATCGGGAGCGTAAAGACCAAGACATGAAGGTGAGAGACGGACGGTCAGAGAGGGTCTTCATTCCCAAATTCATCCCAGTAGGCCCCTGACTGTTACTCCAGGTTGGAAACAACAAAAGCAGCCTGAACTATATGAATCCAGGGAAAGCCTTTGCTTTAGGCTACATTGTCCTTTAATAGTTGTTCAAGGAATCACCGTGACAAATGATTTATACCGAGGAATGCAGTAGTGCATTCAACCATGACAGTCAGGGCCAATGGCAACATATGGAATACTATTTCAAAACCATCTCTGCACTATACACATCACTGTCCATTATTTCTCTGCTGTGTCAAGCGATTGTGCAATAGTGTGGCTGCTGCACATGAGGCCAGATTCCCGACAGTGTCCTGAGGATAAAGCTTTTGATGTAACCTTAAAAATTAAGATTAGGGAGTTCAACTCAGAGCTACTTTGTGCCGTTTTGGAATGAATTAGAATAAAATAATTTAGAAGTACTTCTTTAGACTAAAAAGACTTCAAGTGTTTTGACTTTCCTCTACTTATACTGTACATCTTCTGAACTAAAGTTACAAGAGGGAACAAATACTACAAAGGTCAATTGGATCTCTGGTATGAAACTAAACCACATATGGTAGCACGGTATTTTCCTAAATTTGTCTGTAATTGCTATGTATGTAAGCTAATGTAAGCTAATGAGCTAATGAACTCAATAAATCATCAGGGATATAACAGTCACTGATGAAAAACATGAAACTACACATAGTTTTGCATTTAAAACCTGTTGTGGTGATATGTATGCACATGGTCCTCCCGCTCAACACCAGCACTATAGTCATTTGTCACCTTTTGCATTCCGGAGATTTGAGGATGTTTGAACTCACCCCAATACACTAGAAGGGGGGGAGGGAACAGCAATAACAGCAAATAGGGGCAGTAATCAGTTTATCAAAGTGGGTCTCTGCAATTTTAGCACGGGAATTCTCTGTGGCATAATGTGATCCAGCTTTGGGAAACAAGTGGAAAATGACTGGAGGCAACTAATGAATACTTACACTGAGAGGTCTGGTGCAACACATGTTTGTAGTGGGCAGCTACTGAGAGAGCTCGGGAGAGAGGCACTTCTGAGGGGTTGCACAGGTCCAGAATCTCCTCTGTGATGCATGAATGTGAGTTTGATATATCAGTTAAATGTAATGATCCAACGCTTGGCACTTTGGAAAATATTTTAGATCAATATTGGGTTATTTATTCAACCAGATACCCTTTTACAGCGAAATCAGGGACTCACGTTGGGCAGACAACCACTGGCTAAACTCACAATCTAACACTGCAGACAAAAAGTCATGTCCTCAATATGGTTTTCTGAAAGTGCACAACCTAAGGAGTTTACATAAGATCTAAAATGACACACAAGTGTAATAAATGTGACAGTGACTAAAGCAAAAATGAAATGAAATCAAGGGGTTTAGTATTTCTCCACCTGAATCATGGCAGTGTATAGATTACAGCACTTGATTCTAGATGTTGTAGAAGATAGCATGTATAAATGCAACTGAACATTTGAACTAATAAATATAATGTAAATCCATTTAATTTAAAGATTTCTGTAGGAGGCTGGGGCTCAGCTGGAGGAATTTGGACTCAAGACTCCGGTATTTCTAAAATCCCGCTTACTGCAGCTTGTACTGAATGATAGTCAGGGACCAGATATTTACAAAAAAAAAACTAAACAAAAAACGTACTATATTTAATGGTACTTCATACTTCTATTTTTAAAATAGTTTTAAATAATCCAATATTTAATAACATTTTCTTTTGCATGGCGAGTGATACTTTATACACATTTCCCTACTTGAAAATAAACCGATGCTGCTGTTGATATTGTGTAGGCCACTGTATAGGCTACTGATATGTATACATGCATATACTGTGGATATATCATACGGTATTGTTTACAATACAGACACAGTATAATTGAAACATTGTTTGTTATATATCTTCTTTCGCTGTCTTTTATGTACATAAAAGCTGTGTTTATGTTTATGTTTTAAATGTTTATGTTTACTTTTGTGCAGCTTTCTTGTCATTGTTTTGTAGCTAGCTATTGTTTATGTGTTTGTTTGTATATTGAAAGAAACAAAAATCCAGTTTTAGATCAAATCCTTGTACACATACTCGGTCAATAAAGCTGATTCTGATCTTGAATCTTAAATTTAAGTTTCATATACAATAATAATAATAATAATAATAATAAACAAGACTTTACTGAATGTTATTATTTTTATTGGACCCTCTTTCTATTACTTTTTTTGAAAAATGAATCAAGACGGAGAACATTTCAAATATCCTTACCAACATAAAGAAAAAACACACAACCCACCCCTTACCTAAAAGAATGAAAATGAGACTTATAAAAGTAGATGCAGATTTCTACATTTACTTGAGTTAATCAGAGTCGTTTCTACCATCACCAATGACACCGGGATGTATTTTGAGCATAGACTGTATGTTTTTGAGTCCGCTCTGCACCAGGCCACATTTAAGGCTGAGCTTCTACTCCGCGCCGCTAGAGGACGTTTTATTTTGAATCACACAATGTCACGGATAATCAGCGACGGCGAGTTTGTTGTCAAAGGAAGTGGCCAAAGTAAGTTGTGTATATACTGTGATACTAGCCGATAGAGAAAAAAGCCACCATGAAAGAGAGATAGGGTGTGTTTTGCGATTAAAAAAACACACAAGCTGCTACGCAAAACAAAAACAAAAAGCAGTGAATAGCTTTTCTTCATATTTTAATGCTGCTCTGAGAGTCAAACGAGAGCAGTCATCATGAACGAGAGTTTTGACCGAGCCCCCGGAGCAGGGAGAGCCAGAAATCTTGCTACGGATCCTGGACTCCCCCCGGTTACCGTCGGGGATGCTGACACCAAAAAGAACACGCTTTTCAACCAAAGAGAACCGTTGAGACAGCCACGGACGTCCCCTCCTTTTGCCGACAACAACATTAGCGCGGCCAACGCCATCGGTGGAGTTGGAGGTAGGGAGCCGTTAACTAGCTAACTGAGCTAATTTAGCTACTTTCAGATTCGATTTCATGTAAATGTAACTCACTGACAAAACTGTGCTTATCTGAATTTAATAGTGACGTTGGCCACACAAAAGAACATCCGGTATACATTTCCTCTGAGAAGCGTTGGTGGGGTTAAGCTACTTCTGGTGCTGTAATTAGTTAGCTAACGTTAGCCGCTAATTAACGTTAGCGCGCTTTAGCTTTTTGGCGATGCTGCATGCACCTGTTGGATTGTTATTTCATGTGAGGTAACGGCAGCGTCTAAATAAAGCTCCCACACCATAATAGTAGTTTAGCTACGTGACACATTTAAAGCTGTCATACCCAGCTGACATGCATAACATTATGTTGAGTTTGCATCGCAAAGGGGAAGAATCAGTTCCCATTTATGATACAGGAAACTGCGCAAAAAGATGACATTCAGATAAAAATACTTACAAAATTAAACACACGCAAATATTATAATAAAACTTAAAATACCAAGGGAATAGAAGTTACGGTGCAGTATAAGCAATTACTAGATTGTATTGTTTTCTGAATGGCAGCGGTCTTCAGCCTTGCTTTAAAGGAGCTGAGAATTGCAGCAGACCTGCAGTTTTCTGGAAATTTCTTCCAGATATGTGGTGCATAAAGCTAGATCTGATCATAAATACTAAATCAGATCAAGTGTCTGGTGTTAAGCGTTAGGGAAGTAAAGCACCAGTCAGATAGTTCACAGTTTAAGATTTATAGATATAAACAGTATTCTTTGTGTTTTAGCTTTAAAACTCTATATTAGAATAGGTCCTGTTGAAAGCCCTATTGTGATTGCTTTCTAAAGGACAGTGTGGGGTAGTGGTCAAAACCAAGTGATGACATAGGCAGGTCTAAAAAAAGCACCACCTGTGTTAAACTGCATGTATGTTAAAGGTCTAACAGAAGCACATTACTATCACCTTTTATGGTTGGAAAGTGCATTTGTATTTCCTTCTGAAAAACATTTCACCTCACCACTACAGTTTACAGCCAGCATCATCCAGTACTATTTCTGGGATGACAGCCAACCAACTGCAGATATTGCTCCATTAGGTGATGTGGACAGTACTCTAGCTGCCCCTACAGAATGATGTATGAAGTATGAATTAAATGATTATTCTGGGAGCTGGTACTGACCAGCACACGTGCATGAGTTGAAGAACTGTGGGCAAGGTGCACACGCACACAAACACAACAGCACCACGATACATAGTAGTGTGTATTATTTTGTGTATTGCATCTTTGCACTCAACAGAAGTTTCTCCTATCATTTTTTGTACTTTATAGGCACAGCAGGCAAGTGCTGTGAAGTAGTGCGTTCTGTTTACTGTGGGTGGACTTTGTATTTTTATTTCCAGTTGATTGTTGTTGTTTGTTTGTTTTATTGTGTATGTTAGATGTTGTTCCCACACCGCAAATCAATTTCTGTCAATATCATTGTATATTTATATAATATTTTTTATCACTAAATCCACTGGAAAGACTGAAACCATCTACCATCAATTGATGCTTAACATTTTTTGAATGAATAGATTACAACAACAAAAATAGAGTATCGCCTGCCTTATCTATAAATAAACGAGAGAAATGCCCATATGGGATGAGTAGTGTCACATATAAAAGCCTTATAACGTCTTTCTTCTTCCTCTTTCAGATTACAAAAGACAGAGCAAACCCCAACAAAGTGCAAATGCCAACAGTACGTCTGTCTCCAGAGGTTTTAACGAAGTGGATTCCTTGGTTCAATCATCAAAGCTTTCAGCCAGTGCCCCAGAGTTTGTCCCATCTGGAATGAACCCCTATGAAGTAAGAGGAATGTTTTCAACAATCACTGCATTTTAGTTTGATACAATTACGGATATTATTAATATATGTTTTTTTAACATGGTAATGGTTCTCTTCATCTGATGTTAGCTTCCAAAGGAGTCAGGAATTGTAGTGCATCCATCGTTACTTGTATAAAAAGTATATTATTAACTTGGATTTTGATTATGTTTGGCTTCTCAATTATTTACGCATTAGTATCACAAAGTGCTCTGCTTTTTATATTTAGTTTTTCCTGTGCGTATTTTTATATAGGACCCCTCTTTTTATGATGACAACGAAAGCTATTACAGTGAACCAACCTTGGCTGATACGGTCGCAGACTTCCTTGACCATCTGAGCTCCTCACCAGGGTCCTTTGAGTCGGATGTTGAACACATAACTGGCATGCTTAATTCCTGGGTTACTACTGAAGAGTTGTTGAAGGAGCTGGTGGAACTGATCTACACACAGGTACACATTCGGGTATCATTTTGCTTTTTGTCAAGATAACAAATAATATAATTTTAAAACAACCCTGACTTAACACAGCATACACAATAAATATAAATATAAATGCATGTTTCTGACAAAACACACAATTGTATACGGTACCTTATACGTAATAAGTATTCTTCTCATTTCAGTCTACTGCCATTCCAAACTTCGCTTACACTGGTGCCAGGCTCTGTAACTACCTGTCCCATCATCTCACTGTCAGTCCACCAAGTGGCAACTTTCGTCAGCTGCTTCTGCAAAGGTTTTTTATTTCAGTTTTTACTCAGCCTTTTCATTAAATACAATTTCTTGGTAATGAGATTGGTGAAAAGGGTGATTTTTTTGGGGGGGTAAATGATGTTGAAGCAGTAGAAAAGGTTCAATATGCAAAGCAATGTGAACTGTCATTGTTCAGTCAAATTTACATTGTAACTGTTGTCTTCTGTAGATGTCGAAAAGAGTATGAACAGAGGGATGCAGCTGCTCGAGGAGACCCCGAGACTCAGAAGAAATTCCACTCCTTTGTGCTCTTTCTGGGAGAGCTCTACCTTAACCTTGAGGTAAGAGGTTCTCTTTGAGACCCAATTTTATTATCATTCCTAAAGTTCGGTATATGTTTTAATTTAAGCAATTTGTTAAAATGTACACAACACTGACTTCCTTTTTAAATCACATATAATTATGGCTTTATTTGGTACCATACCTTGATCTGCATTTAGCCTTGCAGGCAGTGCTTACTACACGTTTGCTTGACTTGCTAAGTGTGCTTGCTTTTGTTGGACAGCTGTCGAAACATAAAAAATCTAACTAAACTATACTTTTTTATTTATGATTATATGTATCACATTGTAACTCATGCTTGTTGTGGTACATCCTGCTTAAATTGCTGCCAGACATTAAGGATGCCCAGTGCTGCTGCTGCATTCTGTTTTAGATCTCAGGCAAGGGGCCAATTATGCAAGTTGGGTTCATAAAGCCACCAACACCAGGATTTTACTCAGCATGCCTTCAATCCTTCATTATCTCAATCATGTCAGTCATTTTTCTGCAATTCTGCTTTTGTTTGTTTAGATAAAGAGGGGAAAATTACCTCCAAATCGAGCAGATATCCTCCTCACTGCTCTGAAAGACCTGATGAACAGTCTGTTCTCCAAGCCGGTGGATGCAAATCTCATCTGCGCTGTCAAACTGCTTAAGGTTTCATATCTCAGATACCTTTACAGATCTGAATGGACAGCTTTCCAGGATGTTCTAATTTTGAGGGAGGTAATGAGAATGTGTTTTTAATTTACAGCTGACGGGCTCTGTCCTGGATGATGCGTGGAAAGACAGTGGAAAACCACACATGGAAGAACTGATCCAAAGAATAGAAACTATTCTGCTAGATGCCACCTGCAGCAGGTGTGTATATCAGTGTGGTCCTTCGTGTGCAGTTGTTACTCAAGGCTTATGCCGAACTAGATTTAATATATTCAACATATGCTTAGGCATCTGAGATGCTGCCAACTTGCAGAGACAATGTGGTTGCACCTAATGATTATTTAAGTCCTAGGTGGGCAGTGTGAAGACAATCGACCATCATCAAAAAGCTTTCCAACGATAAAAATTCTGTCACAAAAAATGAAGTCATCAAATTCCTATTATTATTATCATTATTATTAATTACTGTATACTATTATGTTTCTGACTTTTATAAACAACTAAGATAAAACTAGTTTGTAGGTGCATAATGTAGCTTTTTAACTCACGGCACTATATATAATATGTACCATCATTCAAAAGCCAAACCATAAACTGGCAAAAGTCTGAAGTGTCAAAAAGCAGAGGGGTAAACCATTTAAAAGCGACTGGACTTAGTTATTTGTCTAGGAAGACGTTTTCACCTCTCATCCAAGAGGCTTCATCAGTTCATGTACACAACTGCCCAGGCTGGGACTGGACCAACTAACTGGTGTGGAGATCCAGATATTTAACCTTTCACAAGGCCGATGATGTCACTGTAACCCTTTGGGCTCCAAGTGTCAACGACAGTCGTTACAGTGGCAGTCGTTGGTGGGAAGTAGGTTTTGACTTCGTTAGTGCTCTATTGAGTCTTAACGACAGTCGTTGGAGTCACAGGAGGCCATGTGTGAACAGTTGTTCTCTGAGGTTAGATTGTTGAATCTCTTTGGAAGGGATGAAAGGGCAGCATTGTAAATTTGAGATAAGTGGTGTCTCAGACCTCCTTTGTTTAGCCATGGTTTCTCTACTTTTACATAGATGGCTTCTTTTACTCCTCTTTCAAACCATCTGTCCTCTCTGTCCAGGATTTGGACATTGTTCTCATCACAGAAGTGGGCTTTCTCCTTGAGATGTAAATGGACAGCAGAGTCCAGGCCTGAGGAGTTAGCTCTCCTGTGTTGGGTCATGCGTTTATGTAGTGGTTGTTTTGTTTCTCCAATGTAGAGATCTTTGCATTCCTTGTTGCATTGGACAGCATAAACCAGATTGCTTTTGTGGGTGTGTGGGGTTCTGTCATTGGGATGTAGTAGTCTCTGTCTGAGTGTGTTACTGGGTTTAAAATACACAGGGATGCAGTGTGTGCAGAACTGATGAAGCCTCTTGGATGAGAGGTGAAACGTCTTCCTAGACAAATAACCAAGTCCAGTTGCTTTTGACTGAAATTGCTTTGGGGATAACGATGACTTGAACAAATGAGAACATTCACAGGGTTATACCAGTTAAATCATAGACGCCCTGGTTAAAATTCATCTGAGCATGTTTGTCCACAGGGATGTCAGACAGATGCTTTTGAAACTAGTGGAGTTGAGATCTAGTGATTGGGGAAGAGTCCGTGCTGCCGCAGCAGCCAGCAACGCCACGCCAGACAATGACCCTAACTACTTCATGGTGAATGTCTATTCAACTGTACTCCCCATTTCTCTTTATTTTAAATTCTTCATTGTTTCTATGCATTACTGTGTTTCATGGATGTGTTTTCTCCTCTCAGAATGAACCTACATTCTACACAGAAGATGGTACTCCTTTTACAGCAGCTGACCCAGGTAAGGCTACATGCTCGTCATAAATCAGGAGCAGGTAATGTGGTCTTGCTTTAGAGCTGCCCCCAACCAAGGATTTCCTTGGTCGACCAGTGGTCGTCATTTAGAGCGATTCAACGCGTGTATATATATATAATAGATAACAATAACCATTATTTTACAAGTGCGCACAGCCGCGCTATAAGTCCGCCACCTGTTAATGACACCCGCAAATTATTTCAGATTCTAATTCTGAATGTGAATCTGAAAAAATCAGCAAGTAGACTGTCGGACCCATGGTCTGAACATGGGTAAGTAGAGAGGCTAACGTTACTTACATGTTTAAGTGGGAGGTCATGTTTGTCGTGGACGAGTGATAGGCGAAGGTTTTCTTGAAAAGTTTGCATGTGACCTTCTTGGGGTCATCCTTGTTCTTTTCAAAGTTATCCCATATTTTAGACATAATTTGCTATTAATTATTAACTGTCTAGCCGCAATGCCGAGAGGACCCGAGCACCTGCCGTCTTTAAAAAAAAACAAAAAAACACTGACCATGAGTGAGTGTCATGAATTCCTGTATCTGGACCTACAAATTAAAAGCCCTCCAGCCTTTTAGGCCAGCTGCCAGTCACATAGATTTTCAATTAATTTTGACAAGACATGGCTCCAGATGTTGTCGTTTTTCCTGTGACCAATGGACTAATGAAATTTTGGTCGACCAGTGCTTGGTTGACTATTTGAGGGCAGCCCTAGTTTGCTCTCTACCAGGTTATCAGCTGTGTTTGGTCAATCTCCAGGCACTGTGGACATGCACGATCATTCTTGGGTGTCGGTAATAGATAATAAACTACTGTCAAAGATCCATTTATCACTAGAAAATTCTGTTTTTCATTGCTCCATAAGTGACAAAGTGATGTTTTGGATGCTCTATTTTCCATTGACTGCAGCTGCGGCTTAGATGAGGACACAGTTCAAACATTTTTTATATTTTCACTTTTCGAAATAAACTTTTAACATCAGAGATTTTCAAGAGTTTGCAGTATATGTTTACACTACTGGCTCTTTTTTTGATAAATCGAAAATCTGTTCTGCGAGTTTGGTTTCAATTTAACAAAACGTGGGAGGATGTTTAAGAAGTTATGGATTTAAAAAAAAAAAAAAACAGATCAAAGCAGGAAAAGGTTTCTGCCCTATTGGGGCTACAGTTTGACGTAAGTTGCAAAGTTGTAACATGTATGGTTAATTTGAATGTCAGCTGTAGCCCCACCATCAGGACTATTAGCATACAAAGCCGACTGGTGAAGCTGTGCACAGGACTGATCTTATGTGCAAAGTTTGGTGTTTGTTCATGCATGGAAACGTGGATTTCTTAGAGACAAGGATTATAATAATACTGGCAAGAACAAGAGGGTTCCTGCAGTTTCGCTGCTCTGCCCCTGATAATTAAAAAAGATTTTAGTTACAGAATAATGTGAAGTGGTTTCTATATAGTTTATGCACAAACATAAAAACTTTAGAAGACTTAAAAAAAATGTGAGGAGTTGTTTATTCGTCACTTTTTATATATTTTTCGATAGCTTATAATATCTAATTGTGTTATCACAAGAAACTATATAAAACAGTGGCCTTGTAAGTGAAATAATTAAATCAGTTCTAGAAATTAAATTGTAGGCTGTGTGCACCTTTTATGTTTTTTGACCGAATGTTAATCCTTTATTATAAACATTAGAACAAAGTATGCTGGTAAAGATATAGGGGAGAATGCTGTCACATTAACACACTACATCCTTACTTCAGATACAAATAATTGTTCTACTCATCCTGGTTACTTTCCTTAGCCCAGTCATTGGATGTGTTCTTTTAAACGGTAGAAAAAAATTGGTCCTCTCCTACTTTCAATGGATTTTTTAATTTTTTTAAATTGTTTTGCTGCTTATTTTGTGCTTTAATGTCGGCCTCTGCTTTTACAGACTACGCCGAGAAATACCAAGAGATTCTGGACAGGCAGGAATATTTCGATGATGTTGATGGAGAAAATGGAAATGACCTGTAAGTACATGTCAAAGGGATGAAATAATATGGACGGGTCATGCATGCCTCTCTTTTAGGTCACAACCACCTACTTTACTGCGGGCCTGTTGATGCTCGTTGCTGTGGATACCATTAAAGATAGAGCCATCATAAACTAAATTTAGAACACCTCTAATTAATGCAAGTCACATAATAACATGAGTTGAGATTAGCCAATTCAGTGTCTCCATGTGCTTCTAATATTCAGTGGAGCCTCAGGTGATACATGGACCTGCATGACCATCAGAATAATTCCACACTGAACAAACAAGCAACTGACGTGATTTAATTACTTTTCTCTTGTTTATTTCAAACTTTTTGAAACTATTTATTGGCAAACAAGAGTACTACAGTATGAATGAGGTTTTATTTAGACACAAATCTGTAAAAGTTCAACAGTTGCATCTTCGGTCTTCTCACAGGTAATATGACCTTGATTGACCTGTGGGCCCCTGTGCTTGGTGAATGTGTTTGACTGGCCCACAATGCAACAGGGTCAGCCACAGCCTCAGATTCAGTTTACTCAGCAGTTGGGTATCAAAGAGGGCTTAGCTCGCTCCTGTCCTCTCTCCCAGAACTGTATGTGTGTGTCTGTGAGGCTGTGTTTTTTTGTGTCGTGCGTAAATTACTCACACATATTCTAGGTAATCTTATTATTAGTTTCACACACACCATCTATGCTGTACATTCAGGAACACATCCGTCTTAAAAATGTATTTAAAAAAAAGGTAAATCACTTGTTTGTTGTGTTTACAGATACGACGATGATGATGACGACGATGAGATGGAGCCTGAGATAGAAGCAGCTTTTGAGACTTTTTGTTTAGAAGCAGAGAGGAAACGACAACAATGACGTGAGAATCTGTGAGACTCAACAGGCACATACTTTTCTCATTCATCTTGCTGGAATGTTGAAAAGCAAAGGAAACTAGCATCCGATAGGTTCAAACCTTTTACTGCAAACAAGCATTTTAACAAAACGCTGTTCATAGTTGCACTTCTGACACTTTTTCCAGTCAGTGTTGATTAGAAAATGGGGACAATCAACAGGGTTAAATGTCCGAAATATTTTTTGGGGGGAATGAAAGTTTTCTCTTTATTGTTTTTAAATAATTTCAAAAACGTATTTCCTTTACGCCTAAACTAAATGCCAAGATGGAAATAGTGTGCTGTGAATTTTTTGGATTTCTTTTCTGAAAGGCAGATGAGTTTCATCAAAGGTGTGCATAATTTGTGAAATACTAATTAATGCCCCTAGCATAAAGTACCGAACAAAAAGTTTAGACAGTAGGTTATAGCGCTACTTGAGAAAATAAAAAAAATCATAAACTGGGAAGTGAATACAGACATAACTCTTGTTTTATATTTTTCTGGAGCTCAAGTCAACATTTTAAGAAGTAAAATATTCAAACAAGGATTCATAATTATCCTAAGACTGAAAGACTGTTCTTCAGCAATCCATGGAGCCCATAAAAGGAATGTTCTATAGTTTGTAAATATTATTTATGGTATTGTTTGCCTGCAATAAATTCTTTATAATGTGAGATTGTATTTGGTTGATTTGTCTTTTAGCCATTTTGAGGTTGAAGGAGATCGTCCACATTAATGTTTGGCTCCAGAGTTTTGATGGTGAAGTGACTTAATGGCTGTGATCACAGGCACAGTTACACTGAGTTGCCCATTCTTTTGACACCGTCAGTGGAGTGTCAGTAAAAACTGACTACGGTATATAGTTGAATCAGAAATGTTTATTCAATTTAATTTTCTGTTTGCGCCATGAACCTCTGTATAAATGTTGCCTATAAATTGTCCCTCTAGTAGAACTTAAAAACATAATGTGATAGATACTACACTGGAGATCAAAATTAGAGAACAAATTATTAATCCCTGATTTATTCGGAAATACTGTTATTTTTTTATCATTCAGAATTTGATAGAATATCTGCTTTGGCTATACCACTGCTGTACTAGCATGTTTTTTTAAATAACCAAGGCTTTTCAACAAAAACCTTTATTATGTGAAAAAAAAAAAGTGATCATAATTGGAGATCAGTAACCTTTGTGCCAGAAGAGAAGATTTAAACAATATTTTCTTAGGGCTATAGGATTAAAAAATAAGTAGGAAGAGTAGAGGCCCTTGTCTAGTTTGATCTTGGTCCGTTCTTCTTCCATCTCTTCAACAGTTCAGTAACTGTAGTGGGTTTCTTAGACATTACTTTGTTAACAAGGATTTTCCAGAGATTTTTTATGAGGTTTAAATCTGGACTCTAGGCTGGCACTTTCATTGTTTCAATATTCTTAGCTTCAAGGAACTGCTTAACCTGTTTTGCAGTGTGACATGGGGCATTATCTTGCATGAAAATTGCAGCTGAGTGGGAGACAATTGCTGTGAAGGTATTGCATGTTGCTGAAGGAGGTTTACAAAAACATTTGCATTCACCCTGCCATGTAGCTGAACAAGAGGCCCAACTCCTGCTGCAGAAAACATCCCCCAAACCATAACACTTCCATCCTCCAAATGTGACTGACCACTTGACACACTTTGGGTTCAGTCTTTACCCAGTCATACACCGAACATGTTTCCAATCAGACACAGATACATTTCATTCAGAATAAATCAAGTATTTATTACTTCTTCTCTAATTTTGATCTCCAGTGTATACTTATCTGTCTTCTTTCTCCTTTCAAGAAAGGATTAATGAAAATGTCTATTCTAAATAATCTGATACAAGCTGCAAGAGGGTAATCGGTGAATTTCATTTTTATTTTGAAAGAAATGTCCTACTCTACTTTTCACTGCTGCAGTGAATACAGAAATGTTTCCCAACTAGACACAAGTCATTCATTCATTCATCTTCAACCGCTTATCCCTGTCGGGGTCGCGTGGGGGGCTGGAGCCGATCCCAGCTGACATTGGACGTGAGGCGGGGTACACCCTGGACAGGACGCCAGTCTATCGGAGGGCACATAGAGACGAATAGAGACAGACAACCATTCACACCTATACGGGCAATTTTAGAGTCAGCAATTAACCTAACACGTGCATGTCTTTGGATAGTGGGAGTCAGTTTGAACCAATTCTGCCATCTGGTGACTTTGAGTTTCTCCAGATCAGACAAACATTTGTAGATTGTTAAAATCACTGCTATCAGGACATCAAAGCACAAACCTTTCACAATGTACCCAACTTTTTTTTTTCATTCCATTAAGTTATTTCAGTCCACAATATCAAGCCATATTTGAAAATAAAGCAATCACAATCAATTAAGCTACAACAATGTTGGACATTTGTTTTGGAACATTTGGAAATGTATGCAAGAGTAGCCAGGATGAACATCATGCAGTCGCAGTATGTTTTGGTTAGATAACAACATTTACAGTTCTGCGAAAGATTTGTGCAGAGATACTCTGACATACTAATTTATAATTAACTGGTATGTGGAAAGAGAAGGCTGATTAAATTCACATTTAGCCATTCATTTGTGTATTATGCAATGTTAAGGTATCTGTTTCACCAGAAACAATAACAACTGGTATATTGATTGTAACTGATGATAATATGACATGAAACAATTTAGTTGCTTTACATTTGAGAGTGAATTAGTCATAGCTCACCACTTGTTTTGTAATCCTGTACAGTATGAGCCAAGACAATCGGGATAGAGACACAAAAACACCATTACAGTTTAATAATCAAATCTGCATTAAATACTTTTAACAAGACGTTTTTAATTGAGACTGAGAAATAATCATTTGTTATATATTTGTTTGTTAATTGCACATACTCTTTTGGTTTAACACTTGGCTTTACCAGTTTGCAATCAGCATGCAGTGGGTGAACACAGTGTTTAAGTGACATTTTAATGCTTAGATTTGAAGGGCTTAAGATTTGCAGAGTCTTTTTTTTTTATCAAATAAAGGGTTAAAGAAGTTCAAGATGCAGAATATGATGACATTAGTAACTGGTAATGTAATACAAACTCCTCCAAATTAAGGAAGGTCATGTTATATTAATGTGTGCATGTCATATTTAAGACTTTGCTGCCATCTGTTGACCAAGTTGAGCAACAAATCAGCACTTGTTAACATTTTAACTGGTAAAATTCTGAATAAATCACTTTAAATTGAGCATTTATCCATTAAGATATTGCTTATTGAGTAAAGAATCAATTAGGAATTTGTTTCAGTGTAAATAAGGTATTACAACTATAAGTCATATCATGTACTGTACGTCAGTTTCAGCAAGAAACCACCAACCATTCAAGATGACAGCCTCTTAGTCTCAAGCCTGTATTTTAAAGAAAGAATAGGGAGCATAAGTTGTCCTGTCAGAAATTTGTCATGTCTGTTCAGAATGGCCTTGGAAATTCATAGTGGTTGCCTGAGCTAAGAGGAAAATGACTAACAGACATGGCCCTACCCTCAAAACACACCGCAGCTATTTTCCTACAATGAAATTGCTCTTGTGCTTTGTAATCCCCAGTAACAAGCATACATGTATGTTGAAATTGTAATTGACAGAGTTTGGATTACTTCTAGGAATATTGCGTTCTTCTCTATGATAGTCAGTATTTCTTTAATTTCTGTCATGGGTACAGTACACTGAGGCACCCAGCAATCTTAGATCATGCCATGTAACTACAACAATTCTGGTTCCAGTGTCTCTTGGGACCTTTGGAGCATGTCAGCCCTTCTTACACAGAGTGTCAAAAGCAAAAATCAGCCATGGACTCCACTTGAAGCTAGCATACTTAAATGTGGGTTGTCCCATCTTATTTTTAAATGTACGATATCAGGTTTTTAGTATCCTGATTCACTGTACTTCCAATGCCTCACAATGAGTTTATATCATTTGTAAGCATCTGCCAGTTGTTACTACTGTAGCTAATGTTTTTCTCAGAAAATGGAAACACTCTCCCACAAGTCTGACTCCAATTTATGGCCAACAATTCATTGTGGCACTTTTCTAGACATGGGACTGATCATTATGGGCTGTTTTACCGTAATTGCTTTACATTTTTAAATATTTTACATTTTTAAATGTTTTTGTTATCTGGGAAAACGGAAATAATGTTCATTTGCATCTGAGTGAATTTTGAATGTGTGTTAGTGTGTGTCATCCATAAGGCTGTTGAGGGAGCACATTGCACACTGCTGATATCTTAAACTGCAAGCCACCAATTGAAAACTCATGACTTGCATAAAATAATCATCTTGCTCAGATTTCCTGCATGCATCACTTGTTGTGCTTCTTTTGAGAAGTGTTGGAAATGCACCTGTACAAACAGAAAAACATTTTTTTTTGACAGAACAGTAGCTTCACCCACACACCATGTCTGTGTGCAGTCATTGACTCGTGAGCCCCTCTGAGCCTGCTGGATCTGACAGTCTGGCTCACAATGCACCAGGGAACACCGGGGCCTTAGATTCCCATTGGTCAGCAAATGGGTGTGAAAGAGGGATTTGCTCTATGTGCAGTCCACTAACTCAGACCTGTGTGTGTGTTTCTGTATCTGTTCTCATGTCCATACATATGTTGCATAGAGTGGTTTTAAAACATGGGAATTAGTGACAAAAGCACTCAAACTGCAATGTATCTCTTCCTGGGAACGTGTTCATCTGAAAGGTCTAGGGGAAAAATCTGTAACTCACTGAATCAATATTTTTATAATGTTCATGAATAAGGGCAAGGATTTTATTTCAAATGGGGGGAAGGTTTATCACTTAATTTCTTGCATGAAGGTGGATTTTTATGCACGAATATATAGTGGAAGTGTTTCCATTTATGTTAAAGAAAACACCAGGTGACAATTTAAAATATAATAATGTGATCTATTCTGACTATTTTCAAAATCTCAGTTGATATATTTTTTCACAGTGGCCAGCTTATAATTCAGTCTTTTAGTTATTATTTTCACTCTAAATGGCTGCTGTATTTGTAGCTTTTGCCACGTTTATTTTCATCTCTCAAAGAGTAACATCCCTTTTTCTTCTTTCTGTTTTATGGCAGATTACAATCATTGCTTTTAGGTTGCATACTGCCACCGATACCAGAGGCCTTGCTGTGTCTATGAGTCATGTTCTAGCGGTTCTTCAACATAAAACTCCTCTGCTACTTTCATGTTTTCATTTGGGGGGGACAATTGCACATGCTCTAAATATTAAGTGTGTTATGTGTCGCCTGTGTCCTCCCCGGGATCTGCCCCTATATGTTCATGAATTTTTCTATGTTGCTGAGATGGAGTCTAAGACTGAAGAGTTTTAGAATGATGCCCCTACAGGAGAGAGGATATAAATATGATCTGAATATCTGTAAAATGTAATGCAATAGCCCTGTAATGATAACACCTTGGTTAACTACATGTTTTGACTGCCAGAGAGGTGTTGATTCAACTCAGAAACAAGTCTACACAAAATGCCTTACGCAACACTGCAGACGACCGCATTAAAGACTTCTGAACAGTTTTTATGGAGTCTAATACTCTGGTAGAAAGAAGTTCCAGTGTAACAAAGTAACAGATATACTCCATGTAAAAAGTGATGTTGCAGTTTAATCACTTAAATGTGATTTATCTATTGTTTTAGAGTGGGGAAAGAAATACAGTGAAACCAAAACTACTTATATGGCAAGATGCCTACAGAAGCAAGTCTGACAATACTTTATTTATAATGTAGTTCAATAAAAAAAATAAAGACAAAGGCTTGTCCTGTGAATAAAAATAGTCTCCAGACATCCAGGCCAACTTCAAATGATTCATGGTCCTCCTCAGTGGGGATTTTTAATGACATGCCCACACTGCTCCATTATGTTAGTGCCTGACAGGAAAATAAACCACCAGCGTTACTGTTTCAAGGTCCTTCCTTAGATTGTTTGACATACTTTAACAGTGAGCTGACTAAACCTCTCTACACTGTTGAAGAAATGCAGTGTCCTGTTAAAGGGAGATTCACAACTTATAACCTTTTTCCATTTCTCAAAGTAAATCTTGTCAACACAAATATAAAAAAAAAAAAAGAGACTTTTTCAGGAACCAACTTTAATGTGTGAACTGGCTCATTTTGAATTCTCGAGGCGCTCCGGCTCACTAGATGACTTACGCACGAATCATGGCTGCACAAACAGAGGAGTGGGTGTAGAGATTCAGCCATTGAATAAGGTTGTACATTGTTTCTTCAAGGCAAGCCGAACCCGTTGAATGGACTATCGCTTAATCATAGCTGAAGGGCATGGGTCTCTGGCCAACTTGCCCCCCTAAAAAGTTCTATCTGGACCCTGAAGTCTGACATGTTGCATCAGGAATGCTAGAAAACAGTATTTTTAACTTCCAATTTAATTTACCTCGCATCCCCCTGCCTTGCTTGTGTGAAATAGTTTGCAGGCTGTTTTTGAAGAGTGAGTGCCTTCAATGAATGTCTGTGGTCAATGATATGAAAGCCTAAAGTTTGACGACTTATAGGGTACACATATAACTGTGATTTAAGATTTGACCTACTTGGAAGGGAGATAGGAGATAGCTAATGATATTCAACTCATTTTACCTCCGTCAGAGCCTCAGTCACCCACCTGGACTAAATCACATCTGTAAATTCTTGCACATCCTCTGTCCACATATTCATAGTATAGTATTTTTTAGTATCAGTTTGTATATAATACCCATACTACATATCCAATACATATATATTATAGCATATATTGCATGTACATATACATATACATTAGTATTTTATTTTACCATCATCCTGCCACTGCACCTTATTATTGATTTATTCATTTATCTTGCTTTATCTCATGCTTATGTCTAAGTGCCCATGATCTTTTCTGTGTAAAATAATATCCCTTCTGGGATGAATAAAGTAATTATCTATCTATTCCTCTATCTATCTATCTATCCATCTATCCATCTATCCATCTATCCATCCATCCATCCATCCATCCATCCATCCATCCATCCATCCATCCATCCATCCATCCATCCATCCAGACTAATTTGTCTACTCTTCAGTCAAATGTCCAGATTTTGCACCACAACCTGCTGCTGTTTATTTACTCTGACGTCATCACTTTTCCAACAGACAGTCCCTGTAGGGGAGGTAATTAGGCTGTGATTAGTTGAGTGTCAGCCTGTTAGGACAAGAGCAGCCTTTCAAAGGAATACCACACTGTGTTCAATAACTAGATGGCTAATTATAACCATCAGTGTTATCCGGTGAAATGAGTGCTATAGCATGATGTTGGAAGTGGTTAAAGAGGTGCTTTAAAGAGGCCCAACTTCTCTAGTAGAGCGGATCACTGGCCAACAGATCAGACTGTGGTTGAACTTGTGATCAAACGCAGCTTAACTCTCCGTGAACTACATTTAAGTTCTGTTTTAGAAACTAGTCAAAATCGAAGCAGCTGAAGCCGAGATATCACTCACTTTCACTAAACAATGAGATTAGATGGCGTGATAATCTGTCTGGGCAACAAACACCAGCTTACATTCTTACCATTAAATGTCCTTCAACTCTATGGCTTTGGTCCTTCTTCTAAATCACATAAAATACTTCTCAGAGGTTATTCATATTCTAATGGTCTTATTATTCTTGTCCCACCCATTGCTCTCTTCTTCATAATGACTTGTAAATACAGAAATTACAGGTTTCAGCAGGTTGAGAGATGAGACGAGTCTAAAATTGTTAACTATTAATTGATGCTGTGTCTTTTTTTATTTGATATCTGTTAATTTAAGTGTTGTTTGTCCACTGGAATGATGGTTAAAAGGGGTTTCAATTAAATCTGATGGGCGTGCATTTGTTTTGAACACTGTTTTGTTTTTTTCTCCCATTAGATTATTATAAGAATGCACATTTAGGAGTAAATTACTTTAATCTAAACTTGACATCTGCCTGGGGCTCTTTTTCAGGTCTTCTTCTTCAAAACTGAAGTTCAAGCTACAGGAAGTGTCCCAACTGCCTTTAACCAGCTAGACTTCATTACAGACTTCACTTACACCCTTTGACAATACTTGGGTCAAAGTTTGGATCGGCAGGTAAGAGGCAGAGCCCTTATTTGGAGAGTGTGTCCGGTGCGTCACCGCTGACTCTGCGCTGCGCAGCCACAACTTTGACAAGTGCGGCGGCTTCATTTATTCACCTCTTACAAATGGAATAAAGGCGACGATGGAGTTCATCTGGGGCAATTTCTTCTTCACTATAGTAGTCATTAGTAAGTACTGAACTTGTTCTTTTGGATTTTGAACGTGTACCATTTCTCACCCAAACAGGAAAAAGATAGAACTACTTTCGCCACGAAGTTGTATTTGGTTTTCATAAGATTGGAGTCGGTAAGGTTTATATGATTATAGATGTTTTCGTACACTTTAAACATACCTGAAGAGCGGCAGCCGAGTGTACGCTCGTTATGCAGCCTTTTACTTATTTAATTAATCTGCTTGAAGTGCTTTTGTTTTGAAAAACATTTCCCATCAGCCCGCAGCATTTCTTCCTCTGATAAAAAAAAAAGTATGATCCAAAGTCACCCCTCATGGATTAAATCAAACCAGATCGGTTGTTTTACTTTGCACCGCATGGCTCATAGCGTCTTGTGTTGCCCGGTGTCTGCTTTTTGTGGAGGCTTTCAAACAGCAGCCATACAAAGATTGTGCATATCAGTTATTATTCTGTATGCACATTTCCCCCGTTTCAGCAATGAAAGGAAACATTTATGTGTTTTGGGGTTTGCAGAGCCTCAAGAGGAGGCAAAGTGTTACTTTGTGCTGCAGGTAAACAGGCGTGGCAGGAGTGTGTGCAAGTGAAGGTCTCTTGAGTCCAGAACCCATCCACATTCCTCTGCCTGCTTATTGAGGGGGAGACAGGCTGATAGCAGAGCTCTGCCTGTATGAGCTTGTAAGTCTGATTCTGCAGGAAGACTCACTCGTAGCCAAACAAATTCCATGTCCTGAGGGAGTTCAGAGGACTGTGTTTGAAGGTGGATTGTGTCTATGGAGAAACAGTCAATGTCTATTCTCACAATCTTCTACAATTCATGAAGTGTGACCTAAATGTGTTTTAAGGCCTTTACAGTGGGTTGCTTTGCGTTCATGAGTCCAGCTGATGGGGTATTTAAAATGTGCATGATTCAGCCACAAAACCACCAATTTGACTCAGGAGGAAGTCAGGGTGGTGGAAATTGTTACTAGAGATAAAGCATCAGACATCTAAACAACCAGAGACAATCATAACAACAAATTTTGTTTGGAATTTTAAATACAAAAATGCAGGTCATGGTGATGCAGTTTGAGGTGTTTTTATATTTTATACTGCTTTGACAGGTTCATTATTATCAGTAAAGAAGATTGTGTGATGTTGATCAGTGTCACTGTCATGCAGCCCTATCTTTCTCCTCCACCAGCTGACAGAATCTGGCACTCACAGTCCTTCAACGTCGGCACTGCAGGTGCCAAAATTTTCAGCGGACCAGCTGCGGAAGAGTTTGGCTACGCAGTCCAACAAGCGACAAACCACGAAGGCAAATGGTATTGATTTAAATGTTTTTTGTTGTCCTAGTCCTACACTTCATTACTTTTATCCATGTCCCAATCAAAAACTGTGTCCTGTTCAGGTGCTGTGGCTTTCGAGTGTTGTCTAGTTAATTACTAATTTAGTTATATGTCTTTGCAGCCTTTTTAAAAAAGCAACAAAGGTGAGGAAGATAATGACATTCTCCCCAACAAGGCGCAGATACACACTCAGTAGGCCACTTTTGTAGATGCACCTCCTGAAGGAACTTCTGAATCTTTGCACTGAGAAAGTGGATTTGTATCTCATCAGGGAGAGTTTTCCTGGTACAAGTCAAGTATCCATTTTGCAAATGGAAGCTTGTTGCAGTGAAGGGATGCACCTGGTTATCAGTAGTGTCTAGGTTTTCTGTGACCTGTAAACAATCGTCAACACTGTTATGCTTCCTGTCGGTAAACATGGAGCTAACGAATCATTCTCTTGATTCCAAATTGTGACCTCGTGATCAGATTGTTGCAACAGACACCACGATTAAAGAAAATGTCTCTCTTCATTTGTGGAAAATGGTGGTCGTTCAGCTGTAGTTTTTTGTTTTTAACTGAAGGGAAGGAAAATTTAAGTGCTCGATGCACTGCGAGGCTCAAGAGGTTGTGTGTTGTTAAATGCTCCTCTGCTCAACACAGTTTTTAGCCCAGTGGCAATGTCGGTCTGTCACTCAGCTGCTCGGTCAACACTGGTCCAGACTGAATTATATCTAATACTGCTATACGGATTGCCATTGTACAGATATGTTTTATATTTAAATATAAATGTCAACATACCAATGCTAACATTCACTGTACATGAAAGCACCAGTGCGCCTGAGTACAGCCACACACAGCTAGCATGACTGCAGACTCTTAGTCTTGTTCTTAAACCCTTCTCATTTACAAGACTGCAGGAAATTCTATTTAAGACAGTTGATATAGCAAAGCACAACCGATAATAGATAAAAGATACAGATGTTTGAAAAAAAAAGTTATTGGCCTAGCTCAAGTGTCATACAAAAAATCCTGCCATGTTTGTAGCCATTTGTAACATTTAGTTAAACAGTGACAGAGCTTCTCTGTTGTGTACTCTGAGTCACAGTCTCATAGAGTAACTCACTGTCTGGAGGAGTGTCCCGTTGTCGTAACTGGGGAAGGGAAGTGTACAGTATCTGACGGTGACTGCATATTCCAAGTATCTTTGAGAAAGACACAGTGACACATCCTGTGCCCTTTGCTCCAACTAATAAGGAAGAATGGGCTTCCCACATAGTATGCCTTGTTTGACACTGGGAAAAATACTGTCTTGAAGTCTTGAGTAAGACCTTCATGCATCTGAATCAGCATCTGGATGTTGTGATTATTGGGGATAAAGAGTTTGATGTTGATATTTTCTGTGTGACTCTTATTTTCTGTATTTAAAGATTACAAACATGACATGACTGACTTGTTGGAACTTGCTTGGGACAAGACCCCACAAACTGTCTGCTTCAATGTTACAGACTGATGTTTACAGGTATTTGGCGACTCATATCTGATACAAGGCACTTGTACTTGCCTACTGTGCTGCGAACGGCTGACTCCGTTCATACATCCAGGACATGGTCAAACCTTCCTTTCCAGCCCATGTATTTGTATTATAATTGTCTCAGAGGTTCCTGCAGTGAAGTTGGATTCCCATATTATTTCAACATCTCATCATCTCAAAAAACTTATTTGGCTTATGTGATTACAAGTTAACATTAGGTGGAAATTCTGTAATCATTTTATATAATTTGGATCAGTATCATGCAACTACTATATACTATATAAGTCCACTACAGCTGGCCATGCACTGTATACATAACATTCAAAGATGACTCTTCTTGAATGTTTATGGGATTTAGGAAGAGATTAATATTGTTGTTTTTTCTGTAGGCTCCTGGTTAGTGCCCCATGGAGTGGTTTCAGTCGAAACAGGAAGGGGGATGTTTACAAGTGTCCAGTCTCAGGGTCCAGAAACAGCTGTGACAAGCTTAATCTTCAAGGTAAGGCTTGGCGTTTTATTGTTAAACCTTTGACCTCTCTATCATACATTAGCCATGTCCTTAAAATGTGTAAATAGAACTAAAAAGATGCTTCATATATCCTGTGAATGTTCTCATTTGTCCAGGTCATCGTTATCCCCAAAGCAATTTCAGTCAAAAGCAACTGGACTTGATTATTTATCTAGGAAAACAACAAGACAAATAACCAAGTCCAGTTGCTTTTGACTGAAATTGCTTTGGGGATGCTTCATATAAAAACACCAGGGAGTTCTCTAGACATTTGGCTTTTTCTGTTTTTAAAAATTAAAAAGCAGATAGATACAAATAATAGTAGTGTATTACAGCAAAGCATGTATTTTATAAATACATTAACACTAACAATCTGAACTTTAAGCGCTAATTTGTTGTCATTGCCACTTTATCTACAGATTCTGTCAGTATTCCAGATGTTAAGAACGTCAACGACAACATGTGTCTGGGTATGACTCTCACCCGGATGCCTGCAGTCAATGGTTTGATGGTATGTGTGTGTGTGTGTGTGTGTGTGTGTGTGTGTGTGTGTGTGTGTGTGTGTGTGTGTGTGTGTGTGTGTGTGTGTGTGTGTGTTTGTGTGTGTGTGTGCACGTTTTCACACAAATGCTAAAAATGCAATCATCAATCAATCACTCAATCAATCCAGTACTGTACTTAATTACAATTTTGAGGTACTTTACTTGAGTATATCCATTTTCTGCTATTTTATTCTTTACTTCTCTTCATTTATCTCATAACTTTAGTTACCTTGCAGATTCAGATTATTTATAAACATATATCAACTGATGAATTATGATGTATTATTAAAGATTAAGCTACCAAGCACTATATGAGGTCATTTAAATGAGCCCACCTTCACCAGCTGCAACAAGTAAAATATCGAGTACTTCTTCCACATTTGTTATTTATCACCAAAAACACTTAAATATAAGTCAAATTTACAACTAACAACAATATTATTCTCTATTAAACTCAAATAAGAGCTTACTAAGAGCTTTTAAAGGCAGTGACACAAACTTTTCTTTAAGTCTCCTCTTATCTGATACAGATGTGCGGCCCTCTTTGGGGACAGAAATGTGGCGATCAGAACTTCTACCCAGGAATATGTGCAAAAATGAGCCCCCTCTTTCAACCTCAACCTGCCTTCTCTCCTGCCGTCCAGAGTAAGAGCTGTCTTTTTTTTTCCCGCTGTGTATAGTAAGATATCTTTCATTATATTACCTACAGTATCTCAGGCAAGTTTCAAGAGAGAAAGGTCCAAAGAAAGGTTAAAAATATATTTCTATGCTGCATGGAAGGAAGAAAATAAACTGGTCAGCAATAATGTGAAGGGTATGACCTCAATTCTGTTTATACTCCTGCTTGTATTATTATATTTCTCCTCTCATTACATTTCTAGCATGTGGAGGACCTATGGACATCGTGATTGTTTTGGATGGCTCCAACAGCATTTATCCCTGGGAACCAATTAACGTGTTCCTCCAGAAGTTAATACCTGCACTTGACATTGGGCCCAAAAATACACAGGTGGCATCATGTTTTTTTCCACCATAACAGGATATTTAAGATGAGATGGAGTAAGGGATAACCCCATTACTGACGGCGTTCTGTGCTTTATCACCACTTTTTTATTATTCAGGTCAGCATCATTCAATACGGCGTTGATTCCAGGTTTGAACTCAAACTGAACCAGTATAAAACCAAAGATGAAGTGATCGCTGCGGTGTCCAGAATCAGACAAAAGTATGGTCAATCTACCAATACCTTCCAAGCGATCCAGTATGCCAGGTTGGTATTTAAGTAATAGTGCTGCCTTTCTCTTTATTTATTTATTGTTTGATTGATTGGTTTCTGGTTTTGCCTCTAATTTGTATGTTATTCTGTCTGTCTTGTCGGTTTTTGTGTTTTATTATCACCTAATAAAGAGTGATAATTATTTTGATGTTGGTCTGTCAATTTGAAAAACAATGACAATTTTAAATCACTTGTGAGCATTTGTATGATAAAACCACAAATAGTAACTTAAACGCGTTCACTGTGTCTGCTCTCCTCAGTCAGTGGGGTTTCCATTACAGTAATGGCGGTCGACCAGGTGCTGCCAAGGTGATGGTGGTCGTCACTGATGGGGAGTCTCACGATGAGAGTTTCAGAGATTCAGTCATTGAAGACTGTGAGAAACAAGGCATCACTCGCTTTGGTATCGCTGTAAGTAATGATCTACCAATCACTACAAAGTACTTCACGCTATTTCCAATACCAGAATTTATAGTTATATTTTATAGTTATTGTAGATGTGAATTCTGCCTGCTGATTGCATAGCTTTGTTAAACTCCTATGGCCAATGCTCACATTTGCATACATTTCTGATTGACTTTATGTTTTGATGTGCCAGAGTTATTACCTCTTTATTCTCTTTACAATCCTGAATTTGTGGTGTTTCCTCTTTCTTGCCTAGATCCTGGGTTATTACACCAGAAACAACATCAACACAGACAACCTGATAAAAGAAATCAAATCCATTGCCAGTGTACCCACAGAGAAGTACTTCTTCAATGTGTCGGAGGAGGCGGCCCTCTCCACCATCGCTGGAGCATTGGGGAACCGCATCTTCAACATAGAAGGTGCATATTATTACTTTTTCCTTGTTGTTGTTGCAAGAGCTGTCTGTGTAATTTACTTGACAACACATGTTCATTTAAATACTCTTTTCCAAAGACACTCATCCGAGCATGTCACAGCATGTCTGTCATAGCTGAATATCCTGAGAGAGATCAAAAGAAGATTAGTTTTTCTTATTCACATCTTGCAGTTTGATTTTTGATCTGCTTCTGTTTTTGATTCCAGTTTTAACACAATGCTCTGTTTCCACAAGGTACTGGAAAAGGGGGTGACAACTTCAAGATGGAGATGTCTCAGGTCGGATTCAGCGCTCACTACTCCAGCAAACAGGTACACAATGCTGCCTTGTACACATTTGAAACTTTCCCAACAATTGTGACGAAGAAAGTTCACTTCACTTCACTTTTTTTTACAATCAAACTTGCAAAAGCACTGCAGCTGAAAATGTGAAATGTGAAAAATGGCAGTCCAGTTTGAAGTCTTTTTACAGATGTCAAGGGACTGCTTTGAGAGAGAATTTTCCAAATCTGGAAATTCATCACTGCAGCAATCATCTCCTCCGTAGTGTCAATATCAAGGGAAAGATTAAATTAGCACGTAAAAGCTACATGCTGAATGGTATTCAACAGTACCTGCTTTGTGTGCTTGTGTGCATGTATTGCAAGTTAAGCACATACATTTTTGCCAGACTTCATTGATGAAAATAAAGCTATGAAAATATGTGATAATTCAATGCAGTAAAGTAACCATATTCACAACAGCTAACAAAATACCATATACGACTATGGTGTGAAGTGACAATAAAGTAGGTCAAACAACCTGACACATAATGCACAGTAAGCCGCAACCCCTTCACAACAGCCCTCCTGCTGTACCAACAAGGAAAGAGGAAGCTGCCTTTTTTTACAGCAGTCTGACCACGAACTTAAGCGGTTGCCTTTTTGACATTAAGCATATGTTCTGTTCTCACACTCTATGCCATTTAGCCTTTTGTTTTTACTGGGAAGCTCAAAGTAGTGGTGGTGGATTCAAGCTGTTCAGTTCCAATAAATAAAGTCTGTGATCTGCAGTTGTATTTGTATGGTTATCTGTTGACTGGTCTTTGACCTGTGCTGTCTAAGGATGTGATGATGCTGGGAGCAGTGGGAGCCTACGCATGGAGCGGGACTGTCGTCCATCAAACAAGGTCAAAAGCAGACGTCCTCCCTTTCTCAGCCTTTGAGGGAATACTTCAAGACAGAAACCACAGCTCATTGCTGGGTAGGCACTGACAGCTGTACTCTGCATTTATTTGACCAAGTTTTGTTTCTTTTATTTTAAATCTTTGCATGAAACATTACAGGAATGGGGGGGTGGCCAATATGTTTTGAGCTGGAAATATTAGTGTAAGAACTGTAGTTGCCATGCTTTGGCTATCTTGGGTAATAGGAGCATCACCACAGCTAAATATCTGTGGTGATGTGGAGTGGGAACTGATTTGTGAAATCGTCACCTTCTTAGCCAATTAACTTTTGCATGTGTCAACGAACCACCTATTTCATCTTGACAACAACTCTGAGAAGCAGCATAAAAAAAGTTTGAGTCCTCTATACTCAGTATTTTATAGGAACATTCATTTATTAAGCAGTAGATGCTACAGGGTTGAAGCTGGTCTATGTTTCCTGTGCCCAGAGCTCCGACCAGTCTATGCCTGACTAGAGGTCTAATCAGCCATGATAATGTGTGCTTGAGTGTGGTGCTCGACACACACTGTGTTGATTTGCAGAGCATTAAATAATGGTAATTAATGGTACTTTTTACTCCAAATGTAGTGGAGTAAAAAGTATTTTCTTTCTCTCTGTAATGTAGCACAGTAAAAGTTGCATAAAAATGGAAATATTAGAGTGTCACCACTGTCTAAGTTCAGATGTCAACTAGTAAAATGTATTATTTGTGGTCATTTCCAGGTTATTCTGTCACCACACTGAGCGATGTCTCTACAGAATACTTTGTGGCCGGTGCACCTCGCTCTAATCACTCTGGACAAGTTATCATCTACACCCTCAACGCCCAGAAGCAATCTGCTATTATAGACTCAGAAAGAGGGAAGCAGGTACTAACAAATAGAGGATGTGGTATTCACATTTTCCCCACTGTACACATGTAGAAACAAATTTAACTTTGCGTCAGTAAACAGCTGGCAATTATTGTCCTAGATTGGGTCATACTTTGGAAGTGTCCTGTGCCCCCTGGATGTGGACAAAGACGGGGTGACAGACCTCCTGCTGGTTGGTGCGCCCATGTTCATGAGCGATATGAAGAGAGAGGAAGGCAGGGTCTACCTCTTCTCAGTCACCAAGGTAAAAATGAGCAACGTGTCACTTGGTGGGTGTACTGTAAGAACACACAAGAAGAAATGGATACTCTCATTTATAGTTTTGTTGAATTTATAGGAGCCATGCCACGATGTTGAGCTTCACCTGCTATATATGTTTTCTGTCTTGTGGTCTGAAGGGTATACTGAACGAGCAGGGATTCCTCAGTGGTCCGCCCCAAAGTGAGAATGCACGTTTTGGGATGGCTATCTCTGCCATTCCTGACCTGGACCTTGATGGTTACAATGATGTTGTAGTTGGAGCTCCACTAGAAGACAAAGGAAAAGGTGTCATCTACATCTACAATGGGGAGAAGAAGGCATTAAACAAACAGTTCTCACAGGTACAGAGAGAAACAGACTCCTAGATTAGATCATTAAACGTAAATCATTGAAGAAAGTGGTGATCATTGTTGATAATCTGTTTCAGAGAATCCTTGGCTCCAAACTGGATCCTCAATTGCGGTATTTTGGAAGGTCACTAGATAGCTACAAAGATCTGAATGGTGATACGCTCCCTGACATCTCCATCGGTGCATATGGCAAAGTGGTGCAGCTCTGGTAAGTTAGGCAAAGTTTAATAAACTGTGTATGGATAAAATTGAGTCAATTCTGTAAAGATTTACTTCATTTTAGTACTAAGTAAAAGAACCCTTTATTTATAGAAAAAAAAATAGAAAGGCTGGTAATAATTTAAAAAATGTACTTGGTTTTCAGGTCCAGAGGTGTGGCCTCTGTTTCAGCTAAAGCTTCTTTCAACCCCAAGAAAATCAACATGTTCAACAAACCCTGTGACGTTAATGGACGCAAGCTTTCATGTTTCAACACCAACCTCTGTTTCAGTGCTGCATTCAGGCCTACAAACCCTGTTGGACCCATTGGTAAATCTGATTACCTTTCAGGCTTCTCGAGAACAAGTATCCTGTTATTTAAAGTAATAAGATCAGGAAACACACAATGCTGTGTTTGCTTTATTACCAAGAATTGATATAACTGGGCCACCCCTGAGATCTGATTGGTCATCCCAGTCAGAGACCAGTAGGGCCAGCTTTAAGAGGCTGTAACAGGGTCTAGCCTATGTGCATGAATTGGTATCATAAGAAACTAAATGATCAAAGTAATTCATCGGTTCCAACCACCTCATGCTGGCTTGTCTGCAAGGGGGCTAAATAACGCTTCAAAGTATGCCTAAATGTTTGCAAAGAAAACACGTCATGTCCAAAAAGTAACTCTGACCTCAGCATATCTGAATGAAGATGGATTCTATGGGTACCCAAGGGCCTCCCCTTTACAGACATGCCCATTTTATGATAATCCAGACAGTTTGGGGCAAAAACATGCCGTTTTTCTCATGCATAACAAATCTGTTTTTTTGCCTATTCTAAAATTGTGTCTGCGCACTGGGGTCCATAAACAGTCTTGAGTTGCATTAACTAGGTCTGACTGTAAAGCTGACTCTTGTGGATTCAGTGTTTTCAGTCTTTATGCTAAGCTAACTGGCTGCTGACTTGGTATCAATCTTCAACTCTCGATAAGAAAGCCAATAAGCATATTTTCCAAAATATTATACTATTCCTGAAAGATGTTCAAGCCCCACACTAATCATTTTCAAGAAAATAAAATGTTTCTCTTCTTTCAGATATATCCTACACTTTGACTCTGGACGCTGACTTGCATGGTTCACGAGTGACATCAAGAGGACTGTTCACTAAAAACAACGAACGCTTTCTCACAGAAAAGGCAAAAATCTCACTTGCGCCCCTGTGTCAAGACTTCAAGGTTTACGTTCAGGTAATGGATGAAAATCAGTTTTGCAGTCATCAAAGAGCATCGATCACGATTTTTATGTGAGCACCTTGATGAGATAAGGATTATTACTTCATGTTTGTTTTTTCCAAAGTAGGAATGAAATGTTTTGAAAATGCTCTCCTGATTTGTTTGAATATGGTTTCTTCAACAGGAGGCACCAGATTTCGTCAATTCCATCAGTCTGAAAGTAGAAATCGAGCAGCAGAACACAGATGCGAACCCCGTCCTCGATATGTCTTCCTCGAGTGCCTGGGAGTTCTTTGTAAGTGACTGATTTTATTTTTAAGCCTTTGGGGCTTTAAAGGTGTGCAGGAAACAGATCGGGAGACAAAGACGTTAAACATAGTTATTATTTTACAAAGGCGTTTGTACAGTCATTTAAAATGACATGGTGTATGATGATTACTGGCTCTTTAATTTACTAAGTCACGCAAGCTGTCAGATTTACTCCCTTTGTGTTTTTCACAACAACAAGATTATAGTAATGCCGTTAAAATATTATAAATTTCCTTTATGTTTTACTTTGGTCTTTGAAGAATGAAGCAACATCCTGCGCTGAGTTTGCTGTTTGATCCCATTGTTTCAGATCCCCTTCACAAAAGACTGCGGCTCTGATGAAGTGTGTGTCAGTGATCTGATGCTGAGTGTGAAGACAGACACAAAGGCGTCCAGGTGACAATCACTGACCTGTTTCTGTATAGTGCAAGATGTAACAAGCCATACCTGCCGTCCATTAAATGCACATTACCATAAATAGTCTAGATGCAATATCAGATGTACAATCTATAGTTTGAATGTACAATATACACTTTAGATGTCCAGTATACAGTTAAGTAAAGACAAGATATGCTCTGTTTCATGATTTCATTTGATGTGTGATGGTATTCTTAGGCTAAAAAGTAATGTCGTTGTTCATTTAGAGTTGAAGTCAATAGTAAAAGTAATGAAGTAACTGAAGATTTTTGTGGTAAACTGTTAATAGATAAAAACCTTTTTTTAAATCAATTACACTGCTTTTATGACATATGTTGCTGATGGTACATCATGATTCATATTCAAAGTTCACATTTGTAAACATGATTATGTGAAAGCCCCTGGAGCCTGTACTGAGCTGAACTACTGACCAGCTGATATTGAAGTACAACCGTTATTGCTCTGTATTTGGCATTTGAAGAGAGAACTGTGTGAAAACCAGATTTGGCAACATTTATCTATTTAATGTTATGATCTGGTAACTCCTAACAACCATGACACCATTTTCTAATTTCTTTGTTTTATGACTCCGTCTTAATTGCCAATAGCTGCGCAAGTTAGAGTTTTCCAGTTTACAGAGCAACTTCATAGCCCATAAAATGGTTGGGTCAGACTTGTGAGCTTGGAAAAAAACGTACAAATTTGGGTTATATGTGCCCAGTGAATGTTCAAAAAGAGAGAACTTTCCCTTCTTATTCCTATCCCTCTCTGGACAATGCTCATAATGAGAGTGAGTATGCGCCTTTAATCTGTGACACACAAATTCAGTCATGTCTTGAACATCCTGTCATTTGTGTTATATGTCTTGTTTATGTGTTGTTGTTTTTTTGTATGGACTCCAGAAAGATTAGCTGCTAATGGGGATCCAAATTAAGAATAAAGGCTCACGTGAATGCAGAGTACAATAACCTGAGCTCTGTGTCGCAGCTCAGCTCCCGTCCTGGTCAGCGCTAATAACCGAGAGCTGTCATTTCAAGTCGTTGTGAAGAACAACAAGGAAAATGCGTACAACACTCAGGTCTTAGCAGCGTTCTCTGGCAACCTCTACTACTCCTCCGTCTTCCCTCCTGTGAGTGAACAAAAGCCTCACTAACAACTGTTTATGTTACCAATAATAATACAGTTTTTAGGCAGAATTTTTCAATGAATGAAACATTTTTTTTCAACACATACGGAAACAGTTCATCTGAAAAATGGTTTGAATAGTTACTGTACTTCTCTGTCTGTGCTGTTCAAGTTATTTGAATAAGATTAGATGATGATGTTTGACCTCATGACAATGTTTTGTTACATAGCAGTTATGTACTATTCTGATTCATTAATTTACAGACGGATGGAGTTAAATGCACCTCATCACAGACACAAACTGTCGCCTGCCAAGTGGGATACCCAGCATTGAAAAAAGACCAAGAGGTAAGTGCAAGAAAAAAAAGATTGAGCCAAACAAGACCGATTCACTTCTATACAAATGTGTTTGTTTGTCTGTTTTGTCATTACAGGTGAAATTTCAGATGAATTTTGAATACAATCTTGACCACTTGCAAAAACAAGCCGAGGTGAAGTTTGAGGCCAAGAGGTACACTGAATTAATTAGAAGTTCATGACAAATTCTAACTAAAACGATCAACACATAATAATATTCTGTACCTACTCTTCTTGCAGTGATGGTAAAGAGGAAAGACCTGCAGACAACAAGGTGGACGTATCCATTCCTGTTCAATATGATGCAGGGGTCGTTTTATCCAGGTGACTTCGCTTTTTGTTACCTTTACATTATTTTTTTAATTTTATTTCAATCGCAATGTAAATTTGACAGCTGACAATGGCAAATTGTTAATTTTTATGTTGTCTTCGTCCTAGGCAGTCAAATATCAATTTCTACGTGGCAGATGCTGCTGTTCCCGTGGTAACGACGGTCAAAAGTCTAGATGACATCGGCCCAGAGTTTAACTTCACAGTGAAGGTACAATAAATGAATCTGTCTCTTAAAATATAATCATTTCTCATTATATTTATTTTAAAAAGTTAATAAATTAAAACAAATTCTTTAAAGGTTTCAACGAGTAACTTCCCTGTCAGCCTCTTGTATCTGACCATTGCTCTGCCAGTGGCCACTAACGGTGGAAATCCGCTCCTCTATGTTACCAGTGTGGACACAAAAACTGTGAGTACTCAGTTACCCAATACCAGCAACTTTTTAAATTTTTTAAAATCTTTTTAACGCCATGGATGTCCTAACAAACAATCCGCAATGTATAGTAGCCCCCCCCCCCCCCCCCCCCCCCCCCCCCAGTTGCTAACAAGCATCGGTCAGCACTGAGGCTATTTTTCCAAACTCTCATAAACAGTCAGCATTACCAACATGCACCTTGGCCAAACAGTTAGTATCACGTCCAAAACTCACTCAAACCACCAAAACACTTCATACATGACTGAAAATGAGCTTGGACCAGAACGCTGCATCCACTGTCGCTCATAACACACTGATATAAAATTACTGACAACTGGAAGTGTTACATACATTATTCACTTTTGTCACTGAAGTCAGTATCACATGGTAGAATAACAGATTTTCATTGTATTGACTGTACTAAAGTATGTCACAAGAATGTATCAGAAATGCAGCAACCAGTAACCCTTATTTGATCTTTTCTTTGATTAGTAACTCACTTGTTAAATTCCAGGGCTGAAATAAAAAAAACATGTAGTCCTCCCTCTCTGTAGTGTTTTGCAAGAGTTTTGGCAAGTTGTCATCAACCTCACATCTTGTGTCATCTTTTGTTTGGAACAGTTTTAAATATATATATAAATATAAATATTCTGCTAAGATTGTTGATATATATCAATATGGTTACTGCAGAAAGCAAATATTTTTCCTGTTTTGAATGTGTCTTTAAAAGTTTGGAAAACAGTTTATTAACATCTGAAAAAATGTTAGATATGTTATATAATGTTGAATATATAGTGTTTTTGCAGATGGTGGGGTATGAAAAAAAGGGATTTGGGGAAATGTGGTCACTATATGCGTTTCTTGTGAAAGTTTAAAAAAATATATTCACAGTTTGTTCCACATAGATTTCTGTTTCACTGAAGAGTTTTGACAATGTGTATTCAGTTATGACCAATGCCTGTTAGCAATTGACAAAGAAAACCTTTAATACATCAGAGACTTTCAAACAATTCTACACATATAAATGGCGTCCAAATAGAGCTATTCTAAATCTGATGGCAATAGTTAACCAAGTACACAATTTGGTTGATTACCAAACTGCTCCATTAATTAGTATTCCCTAAATCAGGGTTTTGTAAAGTTTCTTTGACTTTTATTGTGTGCTTTGGAGTGTTTTTAATAAATGAGCTGTCTCCGACTGTAGGGAGGTGCTGTCACCTGTGATTCCAGCAGCCTGGTGGATCCTCTGAAGATCGGAGTGAAGAGCCACGAAGCGTCCTTTGCTGAGGAGAGTCTCAGAGGCGTAGAGAAACTGGTCAGTCACTTATGCTTATTGCATATATTTCTCTTTGTATGCATCAACTTTCAGCTTCTTGTGTAGTGTTTACACTTGTATTAGAGAAGATAGTGAGGCACAAATCTAAATCTGCAAAATGGCCACATGATGTTCATGTATATTTTTTAGCACTTAATATAAAAACATAATCAAATATTTTACACACAATTTGATCATATTCTCGTGTTTATGTGATTTGATGCATTATTCATGTAGCTTTATATATTTTTAAAGCATTATGATTTATACAGCTGCAAACTGCATGTACAGATATGATTTATTTATGTTTTATAATATTTGTTTTACTTGTATTATTGTATTATTATGATATATTGTACTGTTCTTTGTTCTCGAGTTATACTTGAGCTGATTTAGAGGTACAGTACAATATACCATGTATCGGTAGCATATCGGTAGCATAATATACATCGTTGTTTTTTTAAATAACCCAGATTCAGAAGAAATTTTAAGAAATTAGATATGTGTACTGATTCATTTTGTAAATGTTGTTTTGTGTTTTTCTTTTTACTGACAGGACTGCAAGACTGCAAAATGCAAGAATATAAAATGCATCCTCAAGGACACTGAAAAGAAAAAAGACTACTTTGTGAAAGTTAAAACAAGAATCTGGAGTGGCACATTTATTTCAGTAAACATCTTCAATAATTAAATCTATTATACTTGTTGTTCTGTCTGCTCGTATTACCGATAATTATCTTATGTGGCTGAGGCTTTCAGTGCTCTCATTGTATGAATGTCATGATAGGCCACCTATCAGACCATCGAGCTGACCTCCAGTGTCGATGTTGAGACCTCCAACCCCGACCTGCTCATTATTGGCCTCAAACAGCTGCCGGTAAGATTTTTGCTTTGGTTCCTCACATAAAGAACCTGACGAAGGAAGAGCTTTATGTTGTTTTTATTTTTTCTGTGGTCTGACGTTTGAAGTGCCTGTATATGTTTTGTTAATCATGCAATATCTGAGTGAGACACACCATGTAATGGTCTCTGCTGCCCTGCTGCTGTCCAGGTGGTGCTGACGATCAGTAAACCTGGAGAGAAAGGTGATGTTCCAGTGGGAGTGATAGTCGGCAGCGTCATTGGCGGACTGCTGCTGTTGGCTCTTGCCGTCGGACTGCTGTGGAAGGTAACTGTCCGTTTATGTTTGGTGAAAATTTTTTCAACATACAGAGAGGAACAGGTGCTTTGTATTTGACAATATACTACATACTACAAGCGTTAGAACTGCTTCTGAACTGAATCTGTTTTTACGTTCTAGTTCGGGTTTTTCAAAAGAAAGTACAAGCAGCTTCAGATGGAGGCTGATGAAGACGGGCAGAGTCACCCACATGTCGACGAAGTGCTGTGAACTGAAGAGTAAACCTGCGACCTTCTCTATAGATACTAGTACTCGTCACTGGTTCTTGAAAAGTGCAAATGGACTACAGCTAAATCACTGGATGTTGGACATTTGAATGAAATGGAAGCTGTTATTGTATGACAGGGATTTGATCCTCTGTCCATTTCTACAGAGGATCATCATTATTGAATTGAATTAATGTAAAAACTTTTTCCCCCCAATATGACAGAATATACAATACTTTTTTGAGCCTTAGATTTACACTGTAAAGGCATCTAATTTATCCATTGCATTTACTAACTATTAATTATAAACACAATTGGCAAATAACAGTTTCTATTAGAAACATCTTACCTTGAGTATAACTAATTCGTCTGTAGCCAGCCAGTCTGTAGCATTAACTGTCTCGGGGTCCGGCATCACCTCTGGTACTCAGGGCTTTTCTTGCATTAAAAGTATTGATATCAGTAGTTTTAATGCAAACAGCAAACAATAACTATCCTGGCAAGAGTGAAAACTGTCATTCCTCTGTTTCAATTTGTTTGTACTGTATATACTGTAAGATAAAATTTTGATCTTTCATATGGAGTTTTATATATGAAAAGATTAGAAACACTATGGGTACGTGGAGTAGCTACTTGTGTTCTTGTTATTGTTTATATTTGTGATTTTTTTTTTCTGGCAAAACTTGTCAGAAGTGAATATTATAGTAGCTTATTGTGTTTTCAGAATCTGCTAATTATTTTCTCAATTCATCATTTAATGTTTATATCTATTACATCTCAGAAAATATTGGATGTTTTCAAATTGGTTAATGTGTCCAGTTTTCAAATTAGAGTCCAGTCCACATTTCTGTCACATAAGACAAAGACATCAAACCATTTATTTGATTATCAACAGAGTTACAGATACATTTTCTCTTAATCTACAAATGTATGATTTAGTTGTTTAAACCCAATATTGTTTATCCTCATGCAAACTCTTACTCTGACCAACCAACCAGGTTATTTTACCAAATCTGTACCTTTGTTTCTTTCCTGCTGTATCTAAATGTGTACAGGCACAGCTTTGCCACAAGATGGCAGCATGATATAGATGAAACATTGGCACTGTTCAGTATTTTCTTACTGATCTGTCAATGACTTGAACATTCATACCCCTTGTCACTTAATACAACATATTTATGACCCATTTTGGATTGTATTTCTCCTCTCCTCCCCTCCTTTCTCACTTGAATACTTTTAAAAAAACCTGACCCTGTGAGGAACCTAACTTGAAAAAACAGTACAATTTAAGTTTTCCCTCAAACACGATTCATTTACTCGCACATTTTTGACTGTTGTGTCCTCCAATAGTCAGGTTAGTCTGTCCCTTGACTGTGTTGGAATGTGTTTCTGAATGTTTTACCTTTGAACGAGCCAACTCCTGCACCCAACAGAGCATTTAGCAGTAATTTATCTGAATCTGGCGATGTGGGATATGCCATTTGTCTCTAATAAGTAGTATGTTTTTCAGGGATCCCTGGGCTGGATCGTTCCTTTGCTGGAGGGGATATATAGAATTTGATAGATGATTGAACTGCTCTTATTCGCATTTACTCATGCACTACGGTGTTGTGAAATCACCTTTGGATTATATCAATATGTGTACAGGGAGCTATTTGGAAATATTTTATGATATGTGATACACTGGAAGTATCTAAACACCTTTCTAGATTCATCCCTCTTGGGTTTCCTGCAGATGATTGGCAGTTACAGCCAAACTACTGACCCATGCTACGATGGGATGATGGCTCACAAATTGCTGCACTGTTGTTGTAAATATAAAATGATGTTAAAGAAAATTATTTAATAACTGTTTGCCTTCTTGTTGCACTTTGTAAGACCTTTAGAGTTATGTAATGGTTTCATTGGAACTACCTTTAAGACTTTTTAAGCGACTTGCCCTTTACGTAAAAGAGGAATGTCATCGGCTTGACAGGTCCTGAATATTTTAACTATTTCACTTGATAATACGAACATTTTGTCACGCATGTTCACATCCGATTGGAGTAGCTACAGCATGAGGTTTTGACTTTTTAATGCAAAACTTCTGTGACAAAGTAAAGCAAAATAAATGTATTCCCTGATGGCATCAGGGGTGTGTGCAACCAATCAGTGATTATATAATCTGTGGTACAGTGTTTTACTTTATAGACGCAAACAGTTCCAATCAGTGCTAATGATTCACTGCATGAGTCAGTTTGAATGAAATTCAGCTCAGAGCCTGAGACAGACAGGGAGCACTGGTTGTCACTTTGCTGATGCCATTAATGGCTTCAGGAGAACAGCCAGCACTTTAAAGTTGATACAGCAGGGCAGAGATGTACCCACATGTCAGGAAGCGTTGCGGGAGCTTCAAAGACTCTGATCTCACAAATCACACACACCAGATGCTGAATGAACACAACTCAGCATCAAGAAAACATTTTATAATAACTTTACGTTTTTGCAACAGTTTTAATTTTGTGACCATTCCTTAACAACAAGTGGTATGAAAGGTACTACCTACAGTTTATATACAGCTTTCGGTTGGCTCATAAATTGGGCCAGGGGCCTGAAAGTTGCTTCTGCCACCCTTGCTCGGATCACAACCATTCAACCTTTGTTTGATCTCAGGCCAGAGGCGTAAAGTGGGGGTCCCAGGCCCCTACCCTACTTCCATCCTTGCTCGTTTCACACCCATCTTCGACATCGACCTTCATTTCGATCTCAGCTACACACCTGTAAAGTTTCCTGTATGTATATTTCACGGTGGGGATGTTACAGTGGTGAAAAAATCTGTCCACAGACAGTCATATAAACATTTGGCAAAATATTCAAAACTGCCCCTGTGTTAGTTGCTGCTACAGTAGTAGTATTACATGAAAACACTTGGTGAGATAACTGAAGATATGTGCAGAGCACATGCTTCTCCCCTGGGTGCCAGTCAGTGCAGGGTAAACCACATACAATCCAAGTACCAGCACACGCCGGGATAGAAAGATTGACAATATTGGGACAGAGCAAATCTGATGACGCAATATGCAAAACGCTCCTTTTTGTTTTCAATGTAATCTGTTAAGGAAAAAGTGTCAATCTTATTAAAGCGTGCACTGTGACTAGGGTTTTTTTTGTGAATTTCTGAATCCAGAAAAATGAAATTCCAGGAAATTCATGAGGTCTGATTGACTTATAATAATAATAATACTCAAAAGCTAGAAATAATGTTGATCAGTGTTCTGCCGTAGAAAGATCATTGCACAGATACTACAGTGTATACAGTATATGGTAACTGCATACCAAAGGATATAAAATATTTGCCACTAGAGAATCTTAAAAAGCTGAGAAGTACTGGTGAGAACATGTGTTTAGGGTTTCATAGTATTCTAAATATTTCGGACCATTTAAAAACAGCATTGCAGCCTTCATTTAGAGCCAACTGGCTGCTGTTTCAGGTTATACTTGATCTGTTAGCTGTCCTGTGAGTTGAGGATTAACACATCCTCTCTCTCCTCTTCTGTATCTTCTTGAGCACAGATGTCTGTATGTAGCATGGGCTGAATCACTGGATCACAAGGAAAGGCCATAAATAATACTGCAAGAACTTGTTTTTTTATCGGCCATAAAATGAGTCTATCACTACAAATCAAACACTCTCCCTTTGGCGTTAGATGACAGAAGATGTGTGGTCCCAATGAATAATATTTAACAGGGGGGAAATGATTGCAACATGTGATGATCATTTTCTTTGTAAATGATGTGTGTTATCGTAGAAATGGCATTTTTGTTGTCAAACTTGTTTCCTGTTTCTTTTATGGCTTCGGATCAGCTGATTTAATGAGCCTTTATAATCAAATCAATAGGTGTAATAAAACTAGCTCTTGCCCAGTACGGTTTGTAATGAAAATGCACTATAATCAAAGTTAGATGGATACAACATGTGAAAATAAAATATGACCTGTACATTTTATTATCATATTGGTTGTTGTGGGACATAAATTGATATGTTTATTATTACACCCACTTAGCCATACAGCTCTGGGGATATGAGAATATAGAATTTTGATTGCATGTGCTCTCATATTTTGTAGATTAACTAAGTGTTCACTGCAATTACAAAAAAAGGTGGATTACAGTGTCTTCTTCCTGACCATGATGAACTCCCTGGTGTCTGATTCACAGCAGACACTTTGCTCTTTGCTCTGGAGGGCTGTAACCAGAGTTCCGCTGAAGAGGTCGCGCAAGGACTTCTGACGGAGTTCAGCCTGTGCGTCAGTGACTGGAGAGCAGTGTGTGTGTGTGTGTGTGTGTGTGTGTGTGTGTGTGTGTGTGTGTGCGTGCGTGTGTGTGTGTGCGTGTGTGCGTGCGTGCGTGTGTGCGTGTGTGTGTGTGTGTGTGTGTGTGTGTGTGTGTGTGTGTGTGTGTGTTTCATTCAATGAAATGCAACACCCCGCTCCCCTGTCTGAAGCCTCTTCGGAAACAGGTTTGATTATATTTAAAAGCTTGACCCGGGAGAGAAACCCAAACAACTGCCTGTTCTAATATTAGCAGTGCGGCTGCGAACTACTATGAATTCTATTATTGTCTGGGCCAGGATATATTCCAAAAGGCAACTCTCATCAAAAGATTTACACTTTTGTCTGCAGTTGGTGGAAAAAATATCAGTTGCCAACAAGTAGTACCCTTAATTTGAAGGACTGATGGTATGTCCGGATATGTTGGCTGTGGGCCTGTTTGATACAGTAATAAAGGCCTTGATATATGAGTAGCAATGACCTTCATTGTTGTTGTTGTTGTTGTTATTGTTCATATTCGTATTATTATTATTATTGTTATTACTGACATCATATATATTATACCTTCAAAGACGCATACCTAATAAAAAACGAGCTGTCTGCCTCACACTGATATGAGATTTAAAAAAAACGATAGAAATTAAGCATTAATAATTGTATCAATCCACTAAAACACAAATTCGTATCAGCTGACACATCTTGTGTGATCTGCTTTGTTTTTCTTTTGTTTGACGCATTTTTCCTAAAAGTGGTGTTTTATCCCAAATTCAGACATATCTTCATATTATTTGATTATTGTGGAAAGAGAAAGTTGCTTGTATGTCACCTGATTGGGATTGAAAGAACTTTGGTAAGAAAAAAAAAATCTCCCCACCCCCACAGAAGAGGAGACCGCCCACCAGAGACAGTCGACCCGAGACCCCTTATAGATTTAAAAAGAGGCTGCATTCTCAGACTGACACTTATTCAACACTGCCACCTTAAGCAGATTACTTTTGCGCTGCCTGTGTCAAATACGTAGCTCACTTTGACTATCCATCATGTTTAGGATGCTGAAACACCATCTTCACCCGGGCTTTTTTCTCTTGTTCATATGGCTTTGTCACCTCATGGAACATCAAAAAGTTCAAGGTAAGCTCTCTTCATCAATTTCCTTTTATTCTTTCCATTTTTGAAAAACTTCGACATGCTGTCAGCCACAAAACGCACCCGAGTGTCGGATACTTGCTGCAACCGAGAAACTTTTCAAAGTGAGTTTCCATTTTTTCTCCCGCTGATAAAACACTCTCTGCATCAGACAGTGCGTGCGTAACGTGTCCATAAAACAGGTGCCATATGGAACACTTCAAAGTGAGACTATATGGCAAGTTTTGCAGCCGTCGCCAGGCGCACACACTTAGAGCTGCCACGCCGTGTTGGTGGCATCGCCAGCTTTCCATAATACCTGAGCATATTCTGATACCTTTGTATGATCGTTTGGTGTCTCGCGATGTTGTCGTCATACCTGTAACAAACTTCAGAATATCCACTGTGAGTTTATGGGCGTATTATTTATATATTTTACGCACACATCAACTCAGCATTGTGTGCAAAAATGTCCCAAAAAATGTTGTAACTTTACATCTTTAGTTATGACAGCAATAATAAATCTGGAGACATACACCTATAATTTCGTTCGATAGCTTATAGTTCAAATACATAGAATATAAATCTGTCTTCAATTTAGGAAACACACCAGTCCATGAACACTTCATGGCATGTGTCTGTGTCGGTTTGAACATCCTGCTGCTGTCTGGATCAAATTATATTTTTTTTTGTAGCACAGGGAAACTATTCGACGCTCATATTTTTATGTTTTAAATCAACTTTATGCTGGTTTGTTAATAAACAAGGCTTATCTTTGTCTGGAGGATACATGTCTGGGATATTGTTCTGAGGCTTTGGAGACGGTGGTGTGTTAAGCTAAAGACCGTGGTTTTCTGAAGGAGATTGGCTGCTATTTAACGCTGTCTAGACGCTCCACTTTCTGTCCAGTGATAACAAGGAGGCTCGAAGAATAAAAGACAACCCCCCCTCCAAAGATTCTTCTTACTTTTGGGGTTTGTGGCTGCATTGTAAGGGCTGTCAGTCACTGATGGGATAGGCAAGTGTTAACAGTCTCGCAAAAAAAAAAAAAAAATCAGACAAAATACTGCCGGGAGGGCGAAAGGGAGGGAGGGAGCGTCTCGGATAATACGGTCTGCGTGTGTGTCTAGTGCGTCTGGGTCAGCGGTTTGAAACGCTCAACATGCGGCATTCGAGATTTTGTTGTTTTTCTGTTTACAGCCGGGAACTGCTGGTTGCAGCAGGGAAAGAACGGGAGATGCCAGGTGCTCTACATGCCCGGGATGAGCAGGGAGGAGTGCTGTCGAAGTGGAAGACTGGGGACGTCCTGGACCGAGGAGGACGTACCCAACAGCACGCTCTTTAGGTGGATGATCTTCAATGGCGGAGCTCCCAATTGCATACCTTGCAAAGGTGGAGGTGCACTCATTTCCCTTCGTTTTCTCATAATACACATCCTCAGTCATTTCGTTTAAGAAATCCTCGTGATGATTTAATTTACGCAAAGTGCGTAAACTCTACCTTTAATGTGTGTGTTAATATGCGCCAATGCCATTTTACGCACAAGGTCAAAATCCTCCTAAGCATCACCTAACATATACTTTTCACTTTAGAAACGTGTGATAATGTTGACTGTGGGCCTGGAAAGAGGTGCAAGATGAACAGAAGAAGCAAACCGCGCTGCGTGTGCGCACCAGACTGCTCCAACATCACCTGGAAAGGACCAGTCTGCGGCTCAGATGGAAAAACCTACAAAGATGAATGCGCACTGCTGAAGGCTAAATGTAAAGGCCACCCCGACCTGGACGTGCAGTACCAGGGAAAGTGCAAGAGTAAGTAAAGATTATTTTTTAGATTCTGCCCACTTGTGAAATTCCACATTTCTTAAAGCTGCATGTGCCAAGAATCCAGCGGTGTGTTCTTATTTTTCTTGCATCACATGTCGTGTCTCACGAAATCTTCCAATATCTTTGTCTCCGCAGAAACGTGCCGTGACGTCTTGTGCCCTGGCAGCTCCACATGCGTCGTGGACCAGACTAATAACGCATATTGTGTGACGTGTAATCGGATTTGCCCCGAGGTAACGTCTCCTGAGCAGTACCTGTGTGGAAACGACGGGATCGTCTACGCCAGCGCGTGTCACCTGAGAAGAGCTACCTGTCTCCTCGGCAGATCTATTGGAGTGGCATATGAGGGAAAATGCATCAGTAAGTCTGCAACTAGAGACGTGAGAGTTCTAGACTTAACTCCCTGAGAGCGCCTCCAGACACTGACTTTAAATATTCTTTGAGTGCTTTTCTTCCCGGCAAAGCTCTGCAGTTATTCACTGTTCGTTTTTGCCAACATTCCACTGAAGAGGGGGTCTTAGAGAGAGTGTGTGTGTTTGGTAGTTGCTTGTGTTTGCTCAAGAATTGATAGACATCTTATTATTTCCTGATGTTGGCAGCACTATCCCATATGGGAGAGGGGGAAGTAAAGGGGAGGAAGAATGAGAGCAAAACAGGGGAGTGCTGGGGGCCATGAAGACATGCTTCAAGTTAATATTTGAGTCAGATGGATTCTTATCCAGAAAGCACTCTATCTAATTCCTGAAAGTAAAGTAAAACATGACTTTATGTTCCCCGCCACAAGACCATAACCCTATAAAGTAGGATTTAGCTTTTATTCCTAGCTTAGTTCTCTAATAACACAGCAGTCACCTGATCCTGCTTGAAAGGCATTCATGATAATCCATCTAATCAAAGATTTCCCCTGTGCTCACTTCCTTCTCTCTCCTTCTAGAGGCAAAGTCGTGTGAGGACATCCAGTGCAGCGTGGGGAAAAAGTGTCTGTGGGATGCTCGGATGAGCCGGGGACGCTGTTCACTGTGTGATGAGACCTGTCCGGAGAGCAGGACGGATGAGGCGGTGTGTGCCAGCGACAACACCACATACCCCAGTGAATGTGCGATGAAGCAAGCTGCTTGTTCTATGGGGGTGCTGCTGGAAGTCAAGCACTCGGGATCTTGCAACTGTAAGTAAATAACAAGCAACATGTGAAAGAAATGAAACAAAACACCCTCCTCCCTCTCCAAGCAAAGACAATATTCCATGCTGTTTCCCCACAAAGACCTCCCCTGAAAGTGCCCCCCATTCCAACTTACCCCAAACTCCCACCCCAGCCACACCACCAAGCTCAGCTTAAGCAAGCAGAAAGGACTTGGGAATAGAAGAACTTGCATGACGTTGTCTTTGTCGCTGGCTTTTGTTCTTGTGTTCTTGTTGGGTTTTTTTTAAATTTACTTCTTTTTTTTTTAATTCTTCTGCAAAGCAAAATAACAGAGGTGAAAGAAAAAACATTAAACTTCATTAAACTAACGCAAATAATAAAGGAGACTAATTTTGTTTGCAGTGAAACAATCCTGATATTTAAAACGTTTATGTTCATGCTAGTGACCTGCAGGAGCAGGTTGACTGAAATCTCATGCAATTTCTTTTTAAATCAGTGATGGTTTATTTTTATGATAGTGGTCATATCTTTACAGCTTGTAACTTCCATGGTCACATTGCTAATTTCATGGTAATGGTGTATTGTGTTTTTGTATTATTTTTTCTTTTTTATAGCTTTTGGCTGTAATCAATCAATTCAAAATGCACTGCCTCTTGTGACATACACCACACTGCCAACATGTCAATAAGGACAGAATACTTTTGAATATACTCATATGATGTGCATAAGGTGATTGTAACATTGGTGCCAAGTTAGTGATAACGGATGGGCTGATATTTATGTAGACTACTTACCTGTAGACCAGAGTGAGCCATTCATGCACTCGCAAATCTGGGGATAAACCATCAAATTGAACAGCAGCCTCAAAGGAGTATCACATTTACATTCCAAGTTGCTATGTAGAAGCGTGTCTCCTTGTTAGTTTCTCTCTCCTGACTGAGTACCTTAACGTGATGTGCCTAAGGTACGCGATTGAATCCAAGGGACCAACTTTATGATCACCTAATGAGTTTATATAAATGTGATAATTAACAGTGTGCAGGATAAGCATCAGAAGCTTGTAGAACCACCACACTCTCTTATTTCTCATCTCATCATTAGAAAGAAAGTTAATATTTACCAGCTAACTTTGATTGTTTGTACTGTTTCCAGTGAATGTGTTGTCTACCAAAATATGTATCAGAAATGACAAATCCATTTTGGAATGATGAGGGACTGCCTTTCTTCTTCTTTTTTTTTTGTTGTATTGTCACTCTTGCTCTCGCTTGTGCACATTTTTTTTTTTACATGTCCAATGTAAATTTCTTCTGTAAAAAGGAAAGAAAATACCTCAGAACTGTGTTGATGATCTCTGACCTGCTTGCTAAGGCCAGGCTGTGACACAGTCCTCCCTCCCTGTATGTTTGAGCCAGAAAATAATAATCAGAGCAAAGAAATTGAGAACACAAGAGCACTTTTCTGTGTTATGTGTGTCTGCTTTCAGGAGTCTGCCTACTGGAACCATCAGCCCCAGTGCCCCCCGTATCCTCACCCAGCCCCCCTGACACACCTTTGCGACCTCCTTCAACCTCCCATGCATCCCTCTTTTCCATCATCCCACTTTTTTCTCTTGTTGCAGCCCTGACTTGCTAGATTATGTAAATGCATATTTGAGGATCCCACAGTAATTGTTGATGCCAGGTCACACAGACCCTTCCTCACATACACAGATGCATACACGTAAACACACACAAAAAGAAAAGGGAGGCTGAGTGCCTGTGGCTTTGCTGTAGGCTTTTTTTCACTGATATTCTGCGCTGTTGTGGTCCATATTCATACAACAGCTACCATATATTCTCCCATATAGCCATTACAGAAGACCAGGAGGAGGATGAGGAAGATGAGGACTCAGACTACATGGCCTATGTCCATATATCTTCTATACTGGATGGATAGGCCCCCATCACTAGGGGAACAGTCCTAGGGCAAGGAATCATGTCCATACTGTACATTATGTGTATGCTTATTTATTTTTTAAAGAAAAAGGAAGTATACATATAGTTCAGTCTGCTAGATGTTTATTTATACTTTTTTTGTGTTTTATAATTTATACAATGTCAGGCTTACTATCTACCATGATATATTGTGTTACCACTCATTTCCCCCTTTTTGTTGTTGTCCCTTTTACTTTCTTTTTTTTATCATGAAGAAATATATTTGTCCAAAGAGAAGCAGTGTTATTTATTTGTCATGTTACCGTGTAAGTATAAGTCCTCTACAAGCTGTAAATTGCATTCCCTGAGCTGTAAAAATCTGCTTGTTTCTGTCAAATCTCTATCACAGATGTTTATGTCACACATACGTAAATGCATGTTTAGGCTGTGTGTTTATTTATTGGGAATATATCAATCATTTTATGTACAGAAGTGTTTCTGGTTTGTTTACAACTCATAATAACTGACCAAAGGGATTATCTCAATGGTTTTGCAAAAGAGCATTGTAAAAGTCGCAACACATCAGCGATGAAATGGAAGAGAAAAAAAAGAGCCATTTGTTTTTCTTTTCTTATTTTTTGGTTACTCTTCAGTTTTAGACCTTTAGATTTGTTTCCACATGGAGACGACAACTTTAGACATTATTCAATAGCATTTGTTTTGTCTCACCACATTAGAGCAGAGGTAAGTTTTGGACGATACTTGATTATTTTGGAAACAATGTGCCATTAACATTTGTGTGCTGTCTTCTTGCCAGTGTGCTCCATATTGCTCTCGCAGAGCTAAAATAGGACTAACATACTGCAGTACTCGACACTATATCAGACTTCATTACTTTGTTAATTTTTCTTTTGTTTTCCTCAGAAAGCAGTTTTATTTTCAAACATCACAAGAGAAATACAAAATTCTGTTATGAATATATAGTTTTGTATTTTTTATGTAAATGTCATATGTACATACAAAGTTTGATGGTATTTGTACAGATATGAGTGAAACAATAAAAGTTTTTTCCTTATACTTTTTCTGACTCTGCTGCATTATTGATTTGTGAACAACATTTAGTTAACATGTCCAAAAAATTTGATTCAAAGGAGAAGTAGGACCTAAATCACCTTTTTAGATCTGCATATACTCTATTGGGTTGAGCAATGTGATTATATACCGTTTACTGTGAGATTAGATACATTTATCTACCACAGGAGATTTACAGATCTTTTTTATACTGTGGAATCAATCGTTTTATACCTGTAAGGACATGGATTAATATATGATTAGTATGTGATAAAGTATACAATTCATTTGGATGGGCCAAAAACAAAGATGGCTCTCAATTTGGTGATTTGAGAACTGATAAGCCAAAAACTTTACTAGCTTATATCATGAGCCATATGCACTGATTTTATCCATATTGGCCCCTCTAACAAAGTATATCCCAATAAAACACAGATTAAATACACAAATCACTTTATATGTTGTACTGTAGAATGTTTCATTGACCTACATTAAATAATAGACCTACAATCACTCAATAAACTGTGAATATGCATTTAAAACTAGATACAACATCAGATGGAAGAACCCTTTAATTCAATTGAACTAATCAAAACCAATAAACCAGGCATAACAACATGGGAAATGCAATATTCTTTTAAAATAATCAACCACGTTTAATAAACCTTTGGGTCATATTTGAACCACAGTTCGGCTGATGATCTTCAATCAATCAAAAACAGAACAAAAGAATAAAAAGGAGGAAATAGGCTAAGCTTCCAGGAGTATAAACAAAGGCTATTTCCTCAGGATGTGCTGAGTTTCTTTCCATCAACACCATCCTCATCGGTATTTTTCAAACATTACACGTGTGGCGTAAATAGACGGTAGATATGTCTGGACATGTCTCGCTGTATGTAACGCATCCTCGTAATATAATTTCAGCTGCTGGCAGAGTCCTCCATCTCCTGGCCAGCTGTCTCGCCGTCACCCGCTTCGCACTATTTGTTCCTTCGCGGTCTCCGTACGCCACTGTTGACAACAAACATGGCGTCCTCAATGTCACTCCTCGGTTTGGGACGTTTATCTGTGCTCAATGCAGCTTATAAACTGGCCCTGAATCCTATCAGGTAATTCCACATCCATTAATTAACTAACTAACTAAGTTCTTGCTCGCATATGTAGTCTTTAAAGTGACTGGGTTGTTTGCTCTGGTCAATGATATCCCGTGTGTCCTTACAGCACTCAAGCTAGCCAGCTACTTAGCTAATGCTAAGTCTAACTAGAACTCAGTTTAAGAGCTAACTAAAGCAATTAAACCCACATGTGCGGCATACCATGACTAATATTCGGCGAGACAGGACCTTTATTTAATAAGAGACCTCACAGGCAAAGGTCAAAATCACTGTCTGACTCACTACAGCTAACTTCAACTCAGGAGCTAACCTCAGTCAACTGTAGGGCGACTGCAGCTCACTGGTGGTGGCAACGAAGCCACAATCAACACTTGTTTTGGATACGATATTGATTCATTTAAAGATACACGAAATCCTTGTTTATTATTATATTATGTCCGAAAGGAGTGGGAAGTGCATGGGAAAGAAGTATACACTTATTTAATCCCAACCCTTCTCAGTGATTCATTGTTAGTCAACAGCATCCTCTGTCATACATTTATTTTTTATTTTTTTAAATGTCTTTATCTTGATTATTTATATCATTATCTCCAAACTCAACCACGTTTATTTTAACTTTACTTAACAAGTGTCTTACAAAATACAATTTATTTTTGATATATTCCCATCGAATATATATTATAATTTCTTGCATATTTATTTAATTTAATGAATAAATAATTAAGTATATACGTATTGATATATTAGTATCCAAAATATAAATAAGTAATAATAATAATAAATGATACATAACTAAAAATGACAAATAATAAGTAAATAAAATAGAATGAAAAAAAGTTAATACAAAATAAATAACAATCTAAATAAATAAACAATAAACAAAGAATGATAATCCAATCCCTTCATCCCTGTACATTACTGGACATGTTCTATTCTTTTATGTTATATCATTGTGAGTATACAATATGAACTTTATATTTTGTGAACTGCACATGACATAAATAATTATACTCCACAAAGATGCATTTAACAGTTATATTACTGTTCATATTAATATTAGCTTTATGCACTTTTTTTGTACAAATGTATCATGTGGTGCTTGAAAACACTTTTCCACAGGAATATTTTCTAATTTGATAAACTTTGGTGGCAGGCAAACACACCACAGAAGAGAAAATATTTAATCAATAGTTTGGTCGACCGCCCAGAAATCAGCTGCAGTAAAGGGAGTTGGAGTTGACATATAGCTGGGAGATGCACCCTAATTTCATACCATTTGCCACCATCTGTTTTGGGGAAATACTTTGATACAGCAATGGTATGTTAACCTGGCAGCTTTTTTTTTACTCTCGATCAGTGATTGTCTGCTTCCTTGGCTATCATATCAACATTGGTTTTATTTACAGTCTACATAATCCGTCTTTAATCTATATTATACTGAGGTACAGACTCAGGAATATTACAAAATTTTATTTTGTCAGTATCACTCCACTCTAATTAAGCACATGGCAGACTATTTATTCATTTATTTACATTTCAAGCCCGAAGTGACCCTTGGTCAGTTACAGAGGTTCCCCACATACTGAGCAATAAGGCAGGGCAGGTTTTCAAACTCAGTTTATTGTGATCCAGTGCATGTTGCAGAAAGGCATGTATCAAGACAGTTTTTGTTTACTTGTAGGTTTGTTTTGCCTCACATAATGAAACTGTGAGTATTTATCTTTGCATAATGAAAGTGATGGACTCCTCAGCTTTATAATTAAACCGACATTGACCTCATCTTGAAAAATAGATTGCAGGTTTAATTACATTACTTAAAGAAAAAAGATACACGAGGCTGTCCAGGTGAAAATTCAATTGTCAAATTAGAAATTGATTTCTTGGCCTAAATGTGAGTTCATAAAGTTACTGATGATAAGAAATGGGTGCCCTTTATTTGATAAGACTATATGTTGGCTAAGAAAGTTGGATTTTGAAACAAAATGTCTTTAATCAATCACTTCTTTGAACATGCACTTCATCTGATCAACAGTCAAAAACTCCAAGTGTTTAATTTAGAAAACCATGAAACCACTCCCATTTATGAAGCTGAAACCAACAAATTGGCTACTTATAATCAGTTATCAATAGAATCTAGTTATAATCATCCAATTTTTAATCTATTATTGAACCAATCGTGCACAGAAATGTATTGTACATTTTCTTCATCAGATGCAGTTGTATCTAGTGGATGCAGTCTTTAGGGCTTAATTCAAGCGATGACTTGGAGAACAGAATATATTTTCTGATTACATCTATGTAGAACATTATCACCAGAAAACATTGTTGTGTTGGTCATAATGGGGTTCTTGATATTTCTTCATGTTGTAATTGAAGTATGAGACAATGTCGGGGAAATTGTTAATATAAAATTCATTTTGGAAATGAATGGGAAATTGCGACTATCGGGGCATTATCTGCAATAACCTTTCCCTGGCTGAGACGTGACTACACATTGCCATTTTGTGACAGGACACGGCTGCACATTCACAAAGAGCTACACAGTCCTTGCCTGACAGTTGACCACAGCCAACATTAAGCACGTCCTGTCATTAGGATGAGAGCGAGAGTCTGCCAGCAATTCACTAGACAGAACTAATAGGTGGCGGGGATGGATTCCCTCCTTGTCTCTTCCTTTTTACTGTATCCTCGCCCACCGCTTCCTCCAAGATAGTCAGTCATTGCAGAATGGTTGAGTAATTTACTTCTTTGTTTCTTGTCTACCTTTTGCGGTTTGTGCCATTCGTGTAATGTCTGTCTAATGGTTTTCAGGTCTACAAGCACATCAACATCCAGGCTGGCAGAGAAAGCAGGACAAGACACGCAGCTTATTACTGTTGATGAGAAATTGGTGAGGAGCCCCTCCATGGTCAACGTGACAGATTGATGTTTGTTTGATCTTCTGTTTTCCAATTACCTTCCTGGAAAAATTGTAAAAAAACAAACTCTCCTACTTTGCTGCCAAAATGATCTTGTACTAGACAGTAGGCTTTTGTAACGATGTGGTGGTAATGCAGGGTCCAACGATAAGGATTGCATAATGGCACAGAGTCAGTAAAAAGTTATGTCAGGCTAGTAAATGCAATCAGACAGTTGCCAGACATTTGCTCCCACAGTGACTTTACTACATCCGCTCTACTTGCTGAGACTTTGCTCTGCTCTGCCTTTGTCTGTCTCCAACTTCAGCTGCAGCTGGTTTGAACACGGAGATTCACGTAACGGCTAATTTGACCTCACTCTTTTGCTCAGTTAGCCAAGCTAGGTCAAACCCTGTCCTCCTGGGCAGAGGCAGCACCAGATTCTGCACCAAGATAGCTGTCACTCCCATCTTTGTGTTCATTTGGGGTTGTTGGGAACAAAAATCCTGACAATGACTAAATGCCAACTAAGGACAATTCAGACTATATACTAAAACCTATGAATTAGCTACATTAGTAAATATTTGAGGTGCTGTTAAACACAGTGCTTTATAATAAATGACAATGAATGATATATCTGAGTTGAGGACATTTCTGACCAAATACAGACTCAATAAATATTTCAGCTGTATCAATTTGGAGAATTGTCAAAATTGAGCCCCATATAATAAAGTCACACGTGTATCTCAAAATAGCCATCCATTTTTTCACATATGTGGTGGTACTACCCAAGACCTGTAACAGACTTTTATGTGATCTGTGTATTGATGCTAAATTATTGTAATCTTTTCCACCCTTATCAAAAAGAGTTACGTACCATTTGTTATACCCATATTGTGAGTATAAGTACATGCACACAAGAGAACAGGTTACACAGGAAATTGGTAAATCTGTTTACGTGCCCTGTAGTAACCTGGTTACTGTAATTCTGCATACAGATATTGACAAATTGACAAACTTCAGAAGGCTATTTGACCTACTTTGATCCGTCCCTCTGCTGAATGAATTAGCCATTATTTGTGATTTTTTTTCCCGCTTTACATGAAACCATTTATTCATAATATAAATGCAGATTTATCAATAACAAAAATGAACGTACATTGAAACTACTAGTTAAACGTATACATAATAGTAATAATGATGATAATAATAATAATAATAATAATAATAATAATAATAATAATAATAATAATAATAGAAATCATTTCTCTCATGAAAAATCTTGCTGGGAAAACTTTTTTAAGCAAGTAACTGGAGAAAGCTGACAGTTACTTAAGTGCATGTAAATTTAGTGAATGATCAAACCCCTATGAAGCTCAAATGCTTTACTTTTGTCCAACAGTTGGAGAACATCTGTGACTTTGTTTTACGACTTTCTTTTAGCAGTCTTACACTTGTCAGCTGGTGTGGCTTGGGCACACAGCATAGCTCCAAAAGCACTTGAAGAGCAGGTTTCGGTTTAAATTGTGTACACTTGCACTCGGGTGACTATGCAGTCAGAATTTATTTTTTTTCCATATAAATTATCTGGTACAGCTGTATTTAGTTTTACATTTCATCAGACAGGGTCATTAATGCCTATAGCACAGCCTAAACAGCAATAAGAATGCATTTGAAGTGGCCAAGGTTAGCAGTGTACCAACTGTACAAAACAAAGAAGGATCTTTGAAGTGAGTGCTTTGTCGTTAGAAGACGAAGGAGATAGGAGATAACAGAGAAAGAGGGAGAATGTGGGAGTCTGTTGTGGACTTGTTTGGGGGGGGTTGCTGTGTGTGGGCAGCGTCAGTTCGCTTTTGTTCCAGACCAAAGCTGACCATACTGGCAGACAAACCTTTGGCTGGGCGGAGTGTCTGTCTCTGTCCTCTCAGTAGGGGCCACTGAGAGGAACAGCAGAGGAGAGGAAAAAAAGGGCCTCTAAAAAATGGGGAGGGGGGTGAAAGAAAAGAAGCTTGCATGGAAAAAGTTTGTGAGACACCCTGAGACTCACGAAAAAGACAGTGGCCACTTCAGTGTTGTGGGCCACAGAGGTTCCTTTGTGGCATGCTGTTGCTGGCGACTGCGGGAAGTACTCTAATGCTCACCCAGACAGGCCAAAAAGAGAGGCCCTCAGCTGTTTACAGTACAGTGGTCTCCGTCTCACATGGAAGAGGGCAGTGAGAGCACTCTCCCTTTTGGGCATTCAGCGTATGTCAGCACGCTAGTCATTCATCAGGCTGTCAATAAGTGCGAATTGCTTTCTGGTTAGACCAATCAAACAAAGGTCTCGATCGACTGAGAGGTTACGCTGGGTTCGCACGCTGTCTCTCTCAAGCAGCCCGAGGAGAATGTGGTGTGCCGCTTGTTGTATAGTGAACATTTCTGAATAACCACATTGAGATGCGGTTGCATTTTGGCCTGGGTAAATGATATTTTGAATTCACTCCAAATACTCTGTCTGAATGTTTATGTGACACTCATTATCTTGTCCTTAGTTCTCGTCTGTCCCAGAAAATGCAAACCTTGCAGGAAGTTGCATCTCTACGGTTTGTCTTGCCTTCTCGTTTACAGGCAAATTTAGGCTATGAAGGGCAAAACTCTCCTGTGGGTCAAAACTGTAACGAGGAATTTTAATGGCATTAACAATTTTACAAGGTACAGACAGACAAAATAATGGGCAATTGTTTTAAAATGTATTCAAATGTTTTCTAGTAACAATGGATGATGACAGTGCTTTGTAGTGATGTACCCACAGAGAAATATCACCAGACTCTGCATTTCAGAGCTTTAAGAGTTTTCACATTGTTTGGATTTTCTAGCAGGCAGCTGTTTTGAGCAAGAAAGCTCTACAAATGGCAGAGAGAGAAAGTTAGCGACTAGGGGGTGAGCATAGTTGAGTATTTAGCAGCATAAGAGTCAGATATTTCCTCCGGGAGATAGTGGAGACAAAAAACAGAGGTAAAAGGAGAGTAAATATTAGACTTGGATCCATCAAGTAGACAGAAAAACTTCTCCAAATGAGTGATGATGTTACGCTGTATCTTTGCATACAAGTTTGCTTTAAAAGGTAATCATTTGATAGTGTTGTGTTTACAGTAGGCGTGTGCCATATTATATCGATCATGATAATACTGGTAAAATTTTTAAATACATTTCTAATCTGACTTTAAAATGAAAGTTCACCACCTTAGAGTGTCATTGAGAAACGTCCTGTTCCCACAGACCAGTTGCACTTCATAATGTTAGCTGACCACTCAGACAATATCATGTCTTTCTAATGTGGAATTTCAAAATTAAAGCTCTCTAAAATATTATTCAAAAACATGAAAATATTGAGAACTGTATTGTTGCACCTAAAAATATCAAGATTATTTATAAGCCATATCGCAAGGCCCCGTTCACAGCTTTTTTCCACAGTCTCCCAAATGGCCCAAAAAAGCAGTTAGTACTCATTCGCATTCCCCAGTTCCTGCTTATAAAGTGTGAGGATTTGCTGCTTATGTCTTATGTAATAGCATAAGACAAAGAAACAAAAACACTCTTTTGAACATGATGATGCCATCTATTACTATTTTCTCAAAGCTTGACAGAACAATTTATCAATTATAAAGACCATGAATGGCAGATTAAATAATGAGAGCAATTGTTTATTGAAACCCCTCTGCAGATCTTGACTGTTTTAATTTCTTGAAAAGCTCACAGAAATGAAAACACCTGCCTAAAGTTTGAGATTTGTATGAGCAAAACTTTGAAGGCATTGTCTGAATTTCAGAAGTAATGGCAAATGAAAAGACCTGCGTGATGGAGCTCCAGAGCCCAAAGCTGTTCCCTACAGGGCCCATGCCGACCTGCTTTTGTTCGTAATTACTGTTTGATTAAGCATGCTGGGCAGCTCCCAGGGTCCGGCTGGCTGGCCACTGATACACGGCTTTACACGGAATGTCTGCGACCTCCTTCAATTAGAGCCCGGCCTTCGCTTCACTCTCTGGCCTTTTGCAGAAACAACTGCGGTTATAACTTAGCAGCTGCTTTAATATGCGATAATACAATATCTCCCACTTATGCCTGAGTGTCTGAGCATGTACTCGTGCTTCAGCCATGGCCAAGTGCACTCTCTCTCTCTCTCCACATAAAGACAACACCATAATCTTAAAGCGCTTGTGAAGCCTGGTTATAGAGTTCTCTAAAGGCACTAGGGTTTTACGAGACAGAGGGGGACGGTTATTAGAGTGCAGGGAATCGAGGGGGCAGGAGGGAGGTAGATGGAGAGAGGAAGAGAGTATTAAATTGGTAGGATCATTTGATGCTTGGCATGTTGTGTTTGCTAATCTGAAATCTTTGGTTTCTTATGAATTTAGAGCGCAGTGCTCGCTTGGCAAGTAACATCACATCTGGACAAAAGATGTGGGGTTTGATTGTGGCAAAGGTGTTGAGTCTAAATGCAGGTTGTTAGAATAGAAATCAGAATGAAAAAGTCAGAGTCAGTCAGGATTTATCATGCAAAGATATCCCCTTGATACAGAAGTCACTCAAAAGGAACCTGGTTAGCACAAGATCATCTCAGTTAGAGCTATTCAATTGGGCACGCCAGTTTGCTTAGTGACACTTGAGAACTCAATATCCTGCAGAATTAAATAGGCTTTGAGAGTGCCATTGGGTAAAGCACCCTCTACCACTCCGACCCCAGACAGGTATTTACTTTCACGTTTGGCAATTGTAAGAAAATAAGTGTGTAGGACGAAGACAGAACCACAATAAAAATCCAGCTATCCCAACTATGAAGATATATTTAGCACAAGCAATTTAAGGCTGCAGTACAGGGGTGTATATTCTTTAAGCCTGTCTAGCCTCAGACACAGAGTGACCTACAGTGGAGCAGACCACATTCAACCCCCCCCCCCCCCCTCCCCATTCCTATTCCTCTCATCCTCTTCTCCCACCCTTCCTCCCTCCCTCCCTCCTTTGCACATAGACAACTTAAGTGTCTGTTTTGTCTGGTTGCCCTCTCATATGGCGCGCTTATGCAAAAAATCTCTCAGCTCAAGTTTGGAGTAGTGGGTCAGAGGATGTTGGTCTTTGAAGAGTGCCAGACAAGAGGCTTTATTATGTATCATCCACTAAATAGTATTTCATTCATTAACACTCTCTTCCATAGAGACTAAGCCTCTTAAGAAGACTCCTCAGCCCTGTCAGCGCAGGGTAGTTTTAGGAAGTGTCTAGCTGCTAAGTGTTGTGTTTGCAGAGCGGATAAAAAAGGCTTGCTACTTCTGTTTGCCTACACTTGCTTTTATTCACTAGTTGTATGTAGGACTGGGCGATATAGCCAAAATGTTCTATCCCGATATAGGTCTTTTCACATCCTTATCAAAATATATATGTTAATATAGCGTGTTTTATTTTCTGTATACTCCTGTGTGAATTAAATGCTTGACAAATCAAAAGTGAATATATTCTTATTTTATTAAGAGCTTTAGTGCAAAATGAACATGGATCAGAACATAAAGCACCTCAAAATTACCAGAATATTGCCATACAGCAATTTGGCTGCTGGTTTTTAAACATTGAGTTAGAAACAATAGACATTTTTACATCCTTTTAACGATTTATATCCACCTTTTTGTATTGCTATTAGAAGCCTTAGCCCTACTGGGTGATACGGAAAAAGGAATTTATCTCAATATAATACGATATCTGCTCACGTATGTGAAATCATGGCTTATGTAATCCAGTAGATGTTAATCACGTTGAACTGTGTGGTAATGTAAAGTTTAATTATAAAACCAAAACGCCCCGGCCTAGTTGTAAGCCAGCATCTTTTTCTGATTTTACAAACTAGTTTTGGCATCTTACACTATTCAAAGTCTGATTTCAAATGTTTCTAATGAAAAAAAAAGACATTCAACATGTTTGAGATGCTGTAGAACACACACAAATGTATCTGCATATATATATTCATAAATGACCCGCTCCTCTGTCCTCTCTTTCCGATCCCCACTGGTATGTGTAATGTGAGATTCGAGATGACCCTCATGCCAGCTGCTTCTCATTCTCCCGTGTTGAACCACTCCCACACATGAGGAAGCAACATAATATTTGTTTCTATTAGAGACGCCCCCTATGTCCAATCAGTAATTGGCACGCTTTCTCCACTTCAAAGACGTCTGAAGGTGGGAACCGGCTGAGGCTGACGAGTGAGGCTCTTGGTCTGGGTGTGGGCCGGACAGTGGGGGGTTAAGGGTGATGTGTTTGGGCTTTCACCACATGCTGATTCAACATGATTCAGCTTGGCTGACCTTATGACCCCTCCTGGCTGCAGCGCTGCAGTTTTGGCATATGGGTGTTCGTGCTAAGATAGGCTGGACTGTACTTGTAGTGTCCGGCTGTCACAGTGTCTACCATTACCCATAACAATGTGGTAGTGATGCCAGAAATGTTTGGTCTGAACCAGTCATGCACAGACATTCTTTATTTGTTTGTCTGTTTGGTAACTGTACTAACAGGAAATACACCCGTACCATAGTTTAAATTTGTGAATCCTAACAAAGTCTTACAAATAGGACCACCAGTACAGATGTGTTCAGACAAATTCACAGTGTCTGGCCTAATCTGCTTGGATTTGAAGGCGCATGTCTGCAACTAATGGTTATTTTTGTTATCAATTCATTATCTTTATTTTTTTTAAATTCATCCATTATTTGGTTTGTAGATAAAATGTCAGAAAATTGTGTAAACATCACCTAACCCTTGGTGATGTTTTTTTTTTAAATAATTGTGTTCTACAGGACTAACAATCCACAACCCAAAGGTATTCAGTTTCCAGTAATATAAAAGCAGCAAATCCCTACATTTTAGATGCTGGAACCAAAGAATGTTAACTGACTTGGCAGTTAACGGGTTAATGTAAGTCTCACTTCTCAGGTTTATTGGAGAGTTAATCATAATTGAACAGTCCTGGATCATTGCAAGAACAGATGTGAATTTCCTTTTTATAGTTTATTTTGGGATAGAAATGATCCTCTTTGTCTAAATATCCTCAAAGGGAGTATCAGGTGATTGAGTGAAAAAGACAGGGCTATTCAATTCACTAAGTGAATTAACAGTAATGTGTTCAGAAGACAAGGTCCTTATACTTGCATCTTTTCAAGACGTCTACATTTGGTTAAACCCCAGGACGCTGAAAATATCCCAGTATGAACTGCTATTCAAACCTCCCCACGCAGTCGATCTTTTCATCAAAATTGTCTGGTAAAAAAATAAATAATGTGATTTGTGTTGCTTTACTTAAACCATTTTCTCAAAGATGCATCCAAAAGCAATGTCTGGTTTTCATTATTTCGAGATATCTTCTTACTGGCAAACCATTTTTTAACTGCAGGAAATTTGGACATTCACCTGCAAATCATCTGCAACTGACAAGATGTATTACAGATATGGGGACAGTAGTGGCTGGAAGACAGTTTAGTGAAGTCCAGTGAAGAAGACATACAGTTACACAGGAGGATGCTTTCTCTTCGCCTAGTTTCTGTCCATTTTGGTGAGGTGTTGTGCTCACTGACAGCTGTTTCCCTGGTTTGAAGAACAAGAGCAAATCAGTGGTTTCTAAGTGGGGTTAAGAATAGAGACGTCACGCTCCTGTGTGCCTCTTGAAAAATGGCTACGATATTGTTGTCGAACATGGATGAAATTGACGCAGCCATACTGATTGTTTGTTGACTTAGAGGAACAACGGCTGGTTGCTTGGCAACCTCACCGTGACAACAAGACTCTGGGAAGTCACAGCTCCCGCCCGAGAAATAGAAATGCAATAAATTTATTTCACAAAATGTTAGGCAATTCCTTTAAATCAGCATATTTCTTTGACTGATGTGATGGGAAATATTCTGCCTTTACTGCTTATTAATAAAGGTGAAATAACAGAAACAGAGAACGCTAACATTAATAGGACGTTAGACGGAATAACCAAGTGAAATAAAGTGGCAGTTTGGTCTAATAATCGCGTTATAGCATTCTCTTTTTGTTATCTCAACATTTTAAAGTGGAATAAGATGCACATCACACGTCAACTTTAAAAAATACAGTCTGATTTTCATGATCTATCCCAAAGCTTATTTATAAATAAAAAATGACACCTTTGTAAATGTAGAAATTGATATCAAGATGGAAAATAGCTTTTTGTTCACATTAATCTGAATTTATTCCACAAACGTTGTGATTTAGAGAGAGCTCTGCCCCAAGAAAACTATTCTTTGCACTATTGTTTTTACTTTTCTCGCTTTTTAATAGTTTTCACCCCTTGAGCATATCAAGATCTTTGAATCTTGTTTATACAGAAATCTTCATTCTTAGGTCTCAGTTGGAGCATTAGGGGTACCAGCTTTCAGCATTCTGGTGGGCCCAGCGGCCCCACAGCGACAAGCCCCTATGCTCTTTATTTGGCACGTAGCCTGGAGATGTCAGAAATATCGACACGCTTTCACGTGACGGAGATTTTGCCAGCCTTTTTCCCCCCTTTCTTAAGCCCGGCATTCTGCCTGCCCAGCCAGGTATTGTAGGGCCCCGTGAAGGCCCTGTGAATAGTGTCAAACTTGATAGTTCTCATTTTGCTTCCTGTACATGGCAGAAGAAAAAGTGCCCACCGTGTGGGTTTTCCTTTTGTAATGGCCCTCTCTAGTCTTCCTGGGAACACACCACATTCCAGCCACAATCATTCCCTTTGTGAATCTGGGTATTGTGGGTGAGTCTGTTATGCCGATAACCCTCCTAGCTTCAGTGTAATGCATGCAAGTATCATAGAAGTCTAGACTCGTATTTTTGCAAACAATGCCAGATAATGAGCAGTGTTTTCAGTGATTTGGCAGAGTTTTTGTTTTGACACATCCTTCCTCATTCATGAAGGACCTTTTGTGCTCATCCATGCCTAAGATGTGATTTAAGGTCTGCTACATCTGGACAAATTATTGCGCCAGTTTACCATACATGGGCCTCATGTGTCAGTTATGGTTTATGTAACGTACATACGCGTAACCATAGTCTGGCCTTCTAATCCCAAGGGTATAATTTCTAATGCGTCTCTGAAAGGGATTTTCATGCATCTATCCCCTAGAACACACCAGACCACAGAGCTGCTAAATGTTTCTGACTGCAAATTTGATTTACCTCAACTCAAACGGTACTTTTTGTACATGATTTTTTTCCTTCTCCAACACATGTTATGGGTTCAGTGTTTACAAATTATTATAATGGTTCATATCTTTTCTCCAAAAGTTTTTCTTACCTTTGATCTTTTGAACACTATCCATTAAAAATAAAAATGTATATCCTGCAGAAAGCCATGTTTTTTAAAAAAACACTTTTTGATCACCTGCTGCAGGGCTCCAAGATGAAAAAAAACCTTGGCATTTCATTTTGTTGCTCTCTCACGCTGTTCTGCGTGTTATTGTGTCATGAACCGTCCACCATTACCCCCTTTGGGTGAAGAGAACATGTTTTCCTCCTCTCTGTGACAAGAAGGAATTGTTAAGGTTAAGTAGATAGGGCAGCCGGAAATAATTACCAAGCACTTGTGAAGTTTTTTTCCCCCCTTTGTTCGTCTTTTCCCTTTCATTTGAACAATCTTTTCAATGTGCAGATCTTGTTTATGATTAAATTCAGTCTGGTCTTGCCTCTGAGCATGGCAAAAGATGTTTCACTGAAACAAGCAGGAGTTTAGCAGTTGGACCTGTAATTTACTAGGCTTAAATACCATTGGAAGCTCCTTTGCCAAAGGAAAGGCGGGCTTTTGTGTGGAGTTCATGCAAAACGACCCCCTTTCTACAAATCAACTGGCAGATGACAGACAATGTTGAAAATTTGATTCTTTGAAGTTGTAATGGCCATTGAAATGTGTAAAATTCTTGTATTGAAAGGAGAGCGCCCTGGAAAGCCCTCAGTCTTGGGTGGCTGGTGCCTGCGTGCTGGGAGGTTCGTCTGTGTTTTGTCGCCGACTTCCCATTGCTTGTTTGTTAATTCCCTGAAGAATTGGACCAGATCCTTGATAGGAGCTTGAAGGGGCTCCAGTTGCTCAGGAATATGCATTTAGTACGCCCGAAGGCCCCTCCTCCTCTTGTCGCAATGGCCTACTTTCTGACGGTCTGGAGTAAATCACCTCAAGTATGAGGCATTAATTTTATCCACCTCGATGCAAAACAGTATGAATAACAGCATAGAGATGGCTATTATATTATATATGTCCTTTGTTCTTGTTTTTATAATGCTGTAATGCTGAAAATGTACACCCATTCAAGGTCTAAAGAACAAAAAAGGGAATTACTGAACAAACTTCTGAGAGGAGTACTGAGCCAATGAACGCTGTGGGACAAGTGGAGAGGAACATATCACATTTAAAAAAAGAATGACAGGAGAATACTGACAGGTTAAAGCATAGGAAAGATTTATTTTTAGTTGCAACAGTTGTTCTGGCAGAGACGAAACTGAACATCAGATCAAAGGAACAATAAAAAAAAAATAAAATCCATTTTTCACGTTTTATTGTTTTTTTGACACTGAAGATGTATTCGAGCTATTTTTGACCCTGATAATAAATAGTGGATATAAAACTCTACAGATTGATGTGAAGTACAAAAATGCAAAATACTTTTTATAGCCACTGAACGTTTTCCTTACTCCCTTTTTCTGACACTAAGAACACATTGTCAGAGCAACACCTGCAAGCTTACTGTCAGATGACCTTTCTCAACAACACATGCATCTTTGCATGATCTTTTATAGGGAAATAAAAAGACATCAGTCTCAAAGTCAAATGAAAGTCACCCCAAAACACACCAATTTATCTCCATATGAGAAGCTTTGACTTTTTGTTTTTCTTTTGACTGCTCAGTTGAATTTCCATCGAACCATTCATACACTGACAGCACAGCTTTCGGGAGCATTTTGGGGTTCAATATCTTGCCTAAGGACATTTGGACAAGTGGACTGGAGGAGTCGAGGATTGAACTTCTGATCTTCCGATTGTTCTGCTTTTTACATAGCAAATGACTAAAACAAAGAGCTAGATGACGTTAATTTTGATGATTGATGGACGCGGTGCTCCAGATCAGAAATGAGTCCATAGCAACGGTTTGTTATACAGAAATAACAGTCCATAGAATGCCATGATTGACCAATCAGAATAGAGTATTCAACAAAGCCATTTATTAAAAAGCCATGGTATTTCTCCAATCTGAAATTCACATTTGCCTTGTTTCTGTCTTTCCCTCAGGACATAACTAGCTTCACAGGAGTCCCAGAGGAGCACATCAAAACACGCAAGGTTCACATCTTTGTTCCTGCCAAAACGTCCATGCAGTCGGGAGTCAACAGCACCAAAAAGTGGAAGCTGGACTTTGATACCAGAGAGCGCTGGGAGAACCCGCTGATGGGCTGGTCCTCAACGTAAGAACATCCTACCCGAACCTGCCAATTTCTACAGCACCACACTGAGATCATTTTTCTTTTCTGCAAATGATTTTTGGCGTGAACTAAGTTCAGTTGTACAGCCCAAAATCTCAAACCTCAGTGTTTTACAATCTGCAAAATATGACACCCTGTGTATGAGTTTTTTTTATTTAGAATCATAAAACATTTCTTATGATATTTGCCTCCAACTATGTGACTTATGTGTGGTTAACAGCTCTTTCTGCCTTTCAGGGCCGATCCCCTTTCCAACATGGTGCTCTCCTTCTCCTCCAAGGAGGATGCCATCGCTTTTGCTGAGAAAAATGGTAAAACATTTAAGATTGCTCAATGACTTTAGATAAAACCTCAACCATAACATTTAAAACAAGACCTTTGAATCAAAAAACAATGAATGCATTGATTCCATTAATCTTGGCCATTCTGTTAAATTCTAAAAATCAAACATCTCTGGAGTTTTACCTACATTTTATCAGTGGAAACTGTTAGACAATAAGTAAACATTTAAATGAACACAATTTAATGCTATCTTTAAGATGTTTAATTATTATTAGCTGTCAGGGGAGTAGTTGTAGCACATTACCATTGTTAGTAGGAGAATTGTAATGCCAAAAGGGTCACTTACAGCATCTCACATAATGCAAAGCGTTACTGGAACACTTTACCATCCTGAATAGTAAAACAAAAAAAAAAACAGTATAGGTTGCATCATTTTTCAATCTATAGTGTTGAATCAAAAAATGATATGCCAAAAAAGTCGTGAAAGAATGGGAAGTAAAGTATGTAAAAAAAAATCATGGTTATTATAGTGTGTTGAAAAAATTTGGACAGGTATTGCTCAAAAAATAACAATGTAGTAGTACGGTAATTAAATTCAAAAACTAAATTTTTCATAGATTCTTTTTCACTTCATTACATATGAAGTGAAATATTTAAAGGCTTTTTTTGCTTTAATTTTGCTGATTAATGCGTATAGGTCATGAAAGTCAAATATCGAGTATCTCAAAATATTGAGATTCATAGTATGGTATGTCAGAAAAAGTTATAGTATAATATGTCGAAAGATAGTCATAGTATGTCAATATGTCATCAAAAAATGTATGTTAAAAGAAACTGTGAAAAAAGTCTAGTATAGTATGTCGAAAAAAGTGAAAAAAAATCATAGTAAAGTATTCCGAAAAAAGGTCAAGGTACACTATGTAGAAACAAATCATGGAAGTTGACAAATTATGGGCAGTTATCTTTTGTTTTTCTGGAAAATGTTAATTGTAGTTTAGCCCCTCACTGGCCCCGCTAACCTGTAACATGTGGGCCTCCTAACAAATGAAATATTAAAACATTAAGTCGATACTTCGGATGGACAGGATCACAAGACCATTCCCAACAGTCCTCTTGTGTTAATTAAAGTCAAACACAGTTGATGTAGTTTTCTGCGTAGCAACGCTCAACAGAAAGTTCACTTTGACTCGGAGAACTGAAGCATCTGGGAAGGTTTGTTGAAACTAAGCAAAGGAAACTGGCCTTTTCTGTTTATTGCACCATGATAGTGATTAGTGCAGTTCTGACTACACACAGCCTGTTGACGTCTACAAAACACCTCATTGTGTTTGGAACTCATCCAAAGGGAATATACGTGATGTTCTCGCCCCCATCACTTACTCTGATGTTTTTTTCCTTCAGGTTGGAGCTACAATGTAACAGAGAAGAGGAGCTCAAAGCCCCGGGTAAAATCCTACGGAGCAAATTTCTCCTGGGACAAGAGGACCAGGAGGTCTGCTAAGTAAACTGAAGACACCCATCTGTTAGTTGGCTTGACCTCAGTTTGTCCCGCAGAAGATCTGTATCATTCTGTCAATAAATGCATAATTATATACCTGTGAACCAAACATTTGGGTCATTATCGCTTTATTCTTCAAACAGTCACCTCATTACTGACTACCTAACGTAGTCTACACGATTTATGAAGTGTTTGTTCTCTGAGTCGAGTTGTGTAACAGCAAAAAAAGGGAACATATTATTACAATTAGAATCTGTTTAAACACAGGGATAAATATACCCGGAGGCCAAAACCAGTGACATTTTTTTCATGCGTGAGTGTTAGTTTCCATCCTGTTACCTGAATAGTTTTTTTGGAAAGAAAAACATACTTTTTTTTACTACCACATCTGTGAATTGAGGTTAGCTTATCTTATATCAGCATTAATTCAGAATGTTAACCATCAGTATTACTTTTTAATGAGCCATTTTTTTAAATTATTTTATTTTTAGTTTTCTATTCAAGACGTGAACAAACAGAACAAAACAAAAAATAGAAAGAAAAGAAAGACAACATGATGTGCCGCCAGACATAACGTTATTGGTGCAATCTACTGTACATGGTGTTAAATAGTCAGGCAAGAGCATGAGTAAAGAGTACAGGATTATATCGCTGCGACAATAACAGTTAGTGTACTTTGAGATGCATACTGAAACATTAACATGTGATTTTGAACACTTAAGCTGCGACTCAAGATTACCTTCACTATAGACTTTTTTTTCTTCAATCTCTTTATATAATATATAGTGTTTATGTCAGAAAATTGAAAAAAAAAAAATGCCTGTCACAAATAGAAAAAATGTGACATCTTCAATTTTGTTAGTTTTGTCCGACCAAGAGACGGAATCCCCAAAATATTCAGTTTTTCACTTGGAAAAGAAATAAAAGCAGCAACTCTTCCCAAGTGAGAAGCTAAAACTAAGGAATGTTTGGCATTAAGCTTGTGAAATAACTCACTGATAATTAAACTTCTGGAGCTCTACATTATACTGTTGACTGTTAATTCAAGCTAAAGATAACATATTTCATGTTTATAGCCCTATTCCAAATAATACTTGTAATGCAGGATAATCTGTCTGTTCTATATAAACACATACTTATTTCATTGTTGGTTTGAAAAGACAACACTCTTAAAACGTATTTGCCTAAAAACTGAATTTGTCAATAAGCGAATAACATAGTTAACTATGTTTCTCTCCCTGTTGAAAAAAAGTTGAGCTCTTTGAAAAAGCCATCAATTCTTTGAAATGCTCAGCTATTCACACTTGACAGTGTACTTGCTGCCAGTGCTTGTTTACGGTCTTTGTGTTCAGTAAACAGTGGTGTTACTCTGCGCCGAGTCCCGAGCTGCGTGACTGCACTGATATTCACACACCAATCATGGGCGCCTAATTGGTATAGCCCTCCGTCAATTAACGCACTGCATTGCAAATCTTTCACAGGCTTGCGCTCGCTTTTTATTTTGTTCTGTCACTCGGCACATCAAAAGCGCTGATCTGATATGTGTGAGTGTAATGGTCCATCTGAATGGCAGGACATGAATGACAGCATGTGTTGCTTTTCCCTTTGAAAGCCCCTCGGAGAGAAGCAGCGGGGGAAAACGCACTTGGCACAACTTTGTGTCATAAAAGTTGAAAGCATTCCGCGCGTCTTGGCCTATAAGCACAATAATGTATGTGAAATGAGAATGGCGGCGCAGCGGCATTGTTCAAAATCATCCTTACAACGCAAACATCAGCGATACAACTGCTCCAATCAATCAGGACATGAACACTGGCTTTAAGTGTTTAGCACTTCACACAGTCCTAACCATAGAAACAATGTTATCGAAGTGTTGGCAGGGGACTGGACAACACTTCGTCTAATTCATCTGTAACCAGTAAATACGTAAAGGATCAGTTCACATGAATTGCAAAGAAATTGTAGTGTCATGCCACACGGATTTAAAGTTTTCTTTGTTGTAGCAGTTTTGCCTTTATGAGTGTGGGTATGACATGCAACAAAGGTCCCAAAGCTGGAATCAGTTGGGACGTTGTGGTAATGTGTCATGCAGTGTAACCACTGGGCGACGAAGGCACTCCGATGCCATGCAGATTTAATATGATTTTTATTGGCCCAGACTTTTAAATATCTGTCTCTGACATTTCTGCTGCCACCCAAATATAATGGACAGGGTTCCAACACAATTTCCATTTCAAATTTCCAGACTCCTCTAAGGATTTTTCGGTCAATATTAAACATCTGAATATCAGTTATTAGATGCTTATTATGTCAATAAATGGTTTTAAAATCCAACTTTTTAAACTTGTTTGTTAAATTCTGACTGAGTGCCATTATGTTGCCAAGTACTTAAACAACATTTTTATACACATATTGTAGCTCATATAAGTGAATGAACTCCAAACCCAGACATGTTCAACACACAGCATTTTAATAAAGCTAGATGCTAAAAGAGTGCAAATAATAAGTGTGAACCTGTGACACTACAGACAGGAACAGTAGAGATGGACAATTAACCAGGAACTACAAAAGGAAATAGAAGTCTGTGCTTCATTGGCTTTAGATGGAGTAAACATAGTTGAATGGAGATGGATGTCGTTATGTTTGTGGTGCTCAAAGCACTGAGAATCTTCTTCTTTCCAGAATCACTGTCAGTGTCACTTTGGATAATCCACAGTTCTGCTGGTAGCTGTTTTCAGTTGTCTACCACAAAAGAAAGGCCTGATGGAAACTGTTGACAGCCTGTTCTTTGGATCATGCACAGTAACAGTGGTCTCAGACCACATGTGCGAGAGCTAATAGTTTGTGGAGGTAGAGAGCAACATGAAGAGCATCACATAATCCTACACAACAAGCTAGCGGGATGCTACGAACTACATCAGGAATTTAGAGTCATGTACAGTTAAACTGTCGTCTCCATAACTACTGGCTGCTGTCAATTATAGGACCCTGTTGGAAGTGTGATGAGGAGGTCAGCCTACTCTGGTTCAATGTTCAATTGAGTTGAACTTTTTGCTGTACAACCTGGTGGAAAATCAACTTCCACAGCTGCTCTTCACATAGGGAATAATGATCTTGCTCTGCGCAGTGTCAAATTTACACTTGAGCTGTGGAAGTCCTGTAATGGACAGTGAGCCTGAGTCTGCCAGCTTAACAGGATTAAAGCAGAGCTTAATTCATGTGAAATTAATCCATGCTGTTTACAGTACAAATTTAGACATGGAACATGGGTTGCATATGTGCAGCCTTCACTGTAGCATACACTGTAGTGACACCTGCTCGTTATAACTTTTTACAGTGTTTTCAGTCCCTAACAGTGTCATAATGCTTTTATTGTTTTATGGGTTAAGTAATAATTGGCCTCAGCAGCTGGAAGATGCAATAAAACACTCAGCGGTGGGTGATGCCGTAGCAAACCACAGTCTGTTACACTTCATTCAATCATGCATTCAAATTTTATAGTGCTGGCAGGGAAATGTGTCTCACAGTCGCTAAATGTTTCTGCGAAAATTCTCTTCTCAAACCAGATTGTAAGCGAAGGAATTCCTTTAGGACTTCTGTATCTACAACGTTTTCTATTGAGGGAGAAATTGCAATCAGTCACGTTTTTATTTTCTGTCCTAAAGAGAGTTCAGCCTCCTGTCATTAAAAAAGTGGTCTGTTGGAAAGCATGTAGGCCGTTATCGAGCCGTGCGTCCTGCTTTGACTCAGCAGCTGGACAGAAGACCTGATGTGAAAGTTTTGGCTTGAACGCGTGCCAAGATGTCATTTGTTAATGGAGCTTCTCTAAATAAAACACACACACACACACACACACACACACACACACACACACACACACACACACACACACACACACACACACACACACACACACACACACACACACACACACACACACACACACACACACACACACACACACACACACACACACACACACACACACACACACACACACACACACACACACACACACACACACACACACACACACACACACACACACACACACACACACACACACACACACACACACACACACACACAGCGCTCTCTGGCCCACGATGACCTAATGATCACTACTGTCACCCCTGTGAACTCCCCAACCCAGGCAATGAGGCACGCAACCCTGTTCGTCTGCAGCCGAAGACCTGCTTCCCTGTGTGTGTGTGTGTGCGTGTGCGTGTGCGTGTGTGTGAAAGTTTTCAGCACACTGTGTGGACCGGAGCTTGTTTTGAAGGGCACAGATCGCAGATTGATGATGACTTTTAGTTATCCAAACAAAAGCTCATAGCAAGTAACACCGAAAAGAATTTGTTTACCTAAAGTGTTGGGTTTATTATTCTTGCATCATTTATTATACCGTTTACAGTGAGACAACAGAAACAGCAAAGCCATATTATCTTTTCAGATTTTTCTGTAAGGGTTTTGTTTATTTTTTTTCATTTTCGGACTGAAGTTTCTCCAAAATTAATTCGTTTGTTAAAGGGTCAGTGAAGGTCAATGTGATGATTTATAATACGCTTTTCACCACCAGAGACCAGACTGTTTATATCGTGGTACCTCTAACTTTAATATCTCTGGTATTATTATCACAGGTCTCCCACACCCAATCAAAGTGTGGGACCGATTAAGGGCTTTTTGGATGATTGTCGCACCAATGTGATAATGTTTCTAACTTACGAGGTACTTCATTCATTAAGATTAACATTTAGACCATCCTATCCATACACACTTTCTAAACAGATTTTCCAGAAACGTTATTGGACATATTGATTGATGTTGGTTATGCCTAAGTGATATCCATCCTTCCATCTCATAAAAATAGAATTGTAAAAAGAAACGTATTTACATTTCTTCAATTTTTCAATTATTCACTTTCAATGGAAGTGAATGGAGTTTCATTTGTGGTGCTCAAAACATGTAAACAACAACTTACACTGGACGACGTGAGCAGCTTTATAAGAACCGCTTCTTCGGTAGACACCGGTCCAGATCAGCTCACAGCAAGGTCTGTGGACTATCCTGAAAAATGGAGACCTTCTTTATCAAAGAGATTAAAACTATATATTTTTTGGCGATGGTGTAGACACAACAAACAACCGCCAGTTTGTTGGAGTGACAGTAGAAAAGACAGATATCTCAAATTCTAGCAGATAAAAAAAAAAAACAATCCGACAGAAAGTCAGGAAATAATATAGTTGATATTTGTAGTCAAGAAAACCATGAAAAGATGAAAATCAACAATGTGTTAGTCCGTCTCTTAATGCTTCTGACTTCCCTGTTCTGTCGTTTACTCATCCCTGCTGTAGTCATACAACTTTAAAAAAGGGGTAACTGAGATAAACTTGAAAAAAAAGGAAGAATAATTGAATAAAACTCTTGAATTTACCAAACAGAAGTAAATAGTGCATTTGTTGGGGACCATTTTTAGCTGCGGATTAATGCACGTTTGGTGCTCTGGTGATGTACGGCAGCAGTGCGGTGTTTGTGGGATCGAATGAAATAAACTACAATGCCCATGTTCGTCGTAATGAAGGAACACGCAGCAGTGTGGCTCACTGATGTGTTTTTGATAGCTTTTGGAAAACAATGTCCACAGCACTTGAGACATATGAGGCTCATCAGACATGGTCTTTTCACAGACTTTGTTGACAATAAGAAAAATATAAAAAATCCCCAGACTTATCCCTTAAAGTAGATATATTCCAATGGATTAGGTTTCCAGCCATGTGCTAAGAGTCTGACTGAAAACTAGGAGAAAGTATTTGAGGCATGCTGCTTGATTTCAGCGTTTGCTCTCTTCAAAGGAACGCTGTTAGATGGCGCGACGTCCCCCTTTGCTTCTCAGGTCTCAGGCAGAAGAAAGGCTGGGGTTAGGAAGGCTCTCTCCTGGGACTAAAGGCATCCAGAGCATAACACACCCATGTTCCGCTATTTATCAATTGCTGTATTCATCTTTTTTGTTTTCCCATTCACACCGCTATCAGGTTGGATGGGACACCCCCCCCACCACCCCCCTAGGAGGTCAGGATAACCCCCACCACACACAAACACACCATAGAGTTGTCCTCCTGAAAGAGATCAAAGATGCTATTGGTCAGCAGAGAAGACAAAAGGGTTAGCTGAGGTGGTTAAAGTAGCTCAGTTAGCGCGCTGATCCCTCCATGTCCATTTTAGCAGCTTTCTGACGTTTAAGATAAATTCCATTGCTGGATGTTAACATCTTGTTAATGGGTGGAACAGACGAGAGAAATGTCTCTTCAGCCCTCGACAGACAAGTTAATTGTAGTTTTCTCAGGCATAAATCACTTTAAAATGAATGTGATTTCTGCCTCACATGTCTTAGCGGAGGCCTTTGGGTCGATTAGGAATTGAACTTATGTCCACACTAATCTTCTTGTTGCCAAATTAAAGGTAACTTTTAAAAAATGTCTGGAATAGTAATTCATTTTGCCAGTGTTTGAAGTTGTCTGGCACATGGCAGGTGACGATGAATTGTCCCCCAAAGAGTTAATTGATGGAGAGGAGAAAACCTTCAGGGAGGGAAAAGTTCAGTTTTCTACCTCCCTGTCCTGTTTGAAGGAGATGTGAGTTGGCAGTGCAGGAGAGGCTTGAAGATTAATGTTGCAAAAGGGGGCTCTGACAGCCTCTCCGCTGGTTGCGGTTCTCTTGGGTGGCCCGATTGGTCTTGGATGTCACTTTTGCTACTTAATCTTGTGTATGTGAACCAGTGAGATTCAGAGGGGCTGGGGTGGTGGGTTTGGGGGAGGGGGGGGGGGGGGGGGGGGTGTCCTCTGGGCAGCAACACCAGAGGCAGACTAAGGGGAATGCGAGAATATCATTCCTTCAACTTTCAGCAGCTCATTTGTTTTATTTTGTCGAGGAGGGGGAAAAAAGCCTTTAAAACACTACAGCTCATTTGGATCTTTGTTGTGCAACTTGTTGAACATGTATAACTTAAGTTACAGTTGTAGTTTTCAGTTTTGTTGCTGACAGGTTGTTAATGACTGGTGAAAATATGTAGTAATGATCCAAGTTATATAAATAACCAAATGTACTTAATTGGTGTTGTATTAACTCAAATACTGGATACCATATATAGCAGGCATTCTCTAACTGTTACAGCTTGAGACCCAAAAGAGAAATTTGTTTTCTCGCTGGGACACAAACTTGCATAAATAAAAAATACATCATGACTTCATGCGATCGAGAGAGAGGGAAGAAGTCACACTCAACGTTACCTCAGCCAGAGACCGTGAACAGGTTTTTCAGGTCAAAGTTCATGAGAAGACAGAAAGCAGATGAGCAGCGTCTGAGCAGAACAGACCAGAGCAGCAAAATAGAACGCTCTTCTTATATTTGAATTAGGAAAATCAATGCACATATCATAGCATTGTTATGCATTTCCACCCGAAAGTCTCAACCCTTACTTTGGGAAAGACTGGTAATACAGTAGTATCCATCTTACTGGTTTGCTCATCAGTGGTGGAGGAGATATTCAGATCCTTTGCATAAGTGAATGTAGTAATACCACACTGAAAATACTCTATTACAAGCAAAACTAAAAGATTACAAAAGTAAATGTTTGTAAGCATTCAAAGCTTACAAACTGTTTTACAGTATTATTATGTATTCTATCATTGGATTATTATTGCCTTTACCAAGAAGTTTGTTTTGTTTGGTTAGTTTGTCATCAGGACTAACTACCACCCTGATTTCATGACACTTGGTGGAAAGGTGAAGCATGGGCCAAGGAAGAACTCGTTACATTTTGAAGCGGATCTGAATCACGGGGCAGATACAGAAATCATTCTTCACTTTTGTCAAAAAATTGCAAGATATGGCAGGGAGCGGAGCACCCTTCTAGTTTCTGATGTATTCACGTGAAAGCAACATTTGACTGTTGTAGTTGTTTGAGGTGGAGCTAATTTACAGTTCACAGAATATTATTTAAATACACTCACACATATACATATACATATATATACATATATATATATATGTATATATATAAATATATATATATATATATATATATAAAGTCTGAGTGTTTTAATCAGTGTTAATAGTGTATGAGGAAGACATGTAATGATTAAATGAAGAGCAGAAAACAGAATACATGTGATAGAGTCACTTAAAGGGGAAATTAAAGGCCTTGAAAACTTTTTTTCTCACTCAGCGTCTTACTGTGAGTAATGTGGTTTTACATGAACACACAATTTCAATTTCATCTCTTCTTCTCAGACGGAAGACGGTGATATCACTAATGTCGGTGTAGCGATGTAAGATTGAGTAATATTTACAAGCAAATCTGATGATAGGTATTTGATCACTATCTAATCAAATCTGATCAAACCTGACACAGAGCCCTGATGATGCAGATGAGCTGAGTTCGAAGCTGTTAAACTCAATAATAAGGGTTTAAACTACAGACGTACCGCTGACTGGTTTCCGCTAATGACTCTGCTGACTGCACTCTTATCTGATGTAGACCTGATACAACTATGTAATCAGGTCATTAAGTCTAACCTTTAACATGCAGCTACAATGCTTCTGTATTACCAGTGGAGTCCAAACTTAGAGGCATTTGTTAGCATCACAGAAAAGCTATGCATTTAAAAAATATATTTTGAAATAAAATGAAATCAAAATGAATGAAGTTGAATTTTGAATAAGCTGAAAATCTATGTACAAACAGATAATTCAGTCAGAATGAAGACATTTAACAGATTAACACATTACTATTAGTAATTACAGTATCCATTAAAAGCCTGTTATTATCGTATTGTAAAATACGTTCACTGAATTAGACTGAATTTTCTTCTCCTGGGTTTCTCCTATTGGCTGATCCCATTAGAGGATGTTTAGGCTCAATCCTCAGAAGAACAGTAAACAGACAGGAAGCGGTGCCATGTGATCCCAAAACACCGGACTGGAGAAATTTCATAATTCTTAAATTGGCCGTAAAATATTTAAGAAGCGATGTCATGTGGAGACTGTTATATAGTAATAAATAAATATAAATATATAAATAAATATAGTAATAACTATATGTTTGCTTCTAAGCCTGTGGTTTATTTGTCCTGAATCATCAGTTTTGTAAGTGTTAAAGTTACTGAACTTCTGATAACTAATATGTCAAAACAAATCAATGGACTTTTTTATTTTTCAAAATAAATGTTTCAGATTAATGAATTTTCTCTACATTTTAACTTATTTATTATTATTTTTTTTTTAAAGCAGCACAGATTTATTTGGGATGGGCTCCATTTAAAAAAAGGAGGTTGAGATCAGGTTGATTCACATCATATGGTAAACACACTGCATACCATAGTTACTGTGAAAGTATAGAAAGACTCTGAACTCTAGCTGCCGGTTGACCAATTTTTTCAGCGAGCTCCTTCCAGCTAACCTCTCTAAGCCAATCTAAACTGGTCTCTTACTTGACCTTTCTGACATTTAACCCTAATCCTCAACACCTTAAACACTATTTCTGGCTTCAGCGCTAAGCTTATTCCCACTATAACCCGTGTTTGTGTCTGCAGCCCGCAGAGCTGAATCATCTCAGCCCTACGCTGTGCACCTTCTCCTGTTTCTGTTGTTCACACACATCTTATTTGTGACCGACTCTGCAGTTTCCTGCCTGAGTCAGGGTGCGTTTTGTCATCGCTGTAAGGGCGACATTAAATTCTCACTCGACCAAATATGGCTCCCGGCAGTGATGAAACTGCTTCGTGCCAAAACTTTGGTAAAACACAGGTGTTCTCTCTCTGCGCAGCGACCGTGTTTACTAGATTGTTCCTGTGAAAGACTCACTTTTTCTCCTTTTTGCGCTTTCACACGGAACGTTTGTATTTTGAGAGCTGCAAGCTGCCCACATAGTGTCGTCACTGGAGCTGCTTTCCCCATAAACTGTTTGGATTCAATGAGCTAATCCACCTACAGTGTTTGGCCTGGTGCCACGCAGCACACCAAACAGCCCATAATGTATAAAAGCTCAAATTTAAAGGCAACAATTAAATATTTACTACTTATCATCGACTGATTAATCACCTGTGGCTTCTGGTGGGCTGTTCACTGTGTTGGCCCATTCTCAGAGGCCAAGGCTCATAAAAACTACGTTTGGAGACAGTGAATAGAGTAAATGCCACTTGTGTTGTGTTAGTCCAAAAATAATGTCACTTGGGGCAAAATTCTAATTTAATGTCAGCTCGTCTCATTGAAAACATTCCCTTCAACCACTTTTCATCCAGATCCGTCCTTCCACATGCTTATAGTACTTCATGTTGATATTAATTTAAAGCTGGTGTCTGCTCTGCATGAAAGCTTCACCACCTTCTCAGAGTGCAGCCAAACCACAGCTGTACTCTGCACATGTTCATCTGACTCCTGCAGAGCGAGGCAGTGCACGTCAGAGCCCTTTGTTTTTCTTTGTTTTTCTGAGCCGGGACAATAAATTCTCAAGTCCACAAAAAGGATGGTCAAAGCGTCATGCCTGTCCATCTTCAAAGAGTTATGACAAGGGAGAATCACTAATAAAAAGTGAAAAGTCTGATAGCTATTAGAGGAACGGGGACTCTAGTAAACGGAGCGGTGAGTCTAGACCACTCGAGACGGGCGTGTTAAGGTCACGCTCATAAAAGTCCCCTCGACACGGTGCTCCTTATACTGTAGGCCTATAGTGGACGAGCAGGAGCAGGAATCACCTGCACAGATGGGTCAGAAGCTGCTCCTCGGCGGGCTGCTACTGGGACCCCATCACATGACCTGAGAGAGCAATAGGTTTCATATGCGGCACGTCATGAATCAGGCTCAGTGTTCAATAACTCACAGTAGACTAAACTGGGCTGTGTGTGGTAGGTATGCAGGCAGCACGGGGCAGTTATCTTCAAAACATGGACTGCAACGTGACAGAGATGTCATCGTATGGGGGGATTTAAACAGAAGAATAATTACCAGGGGAGGACGTAAATAAACCTGTAACTTGATTGGACGAGCTTGAAAAGCAGATTTTTAAATAGTCTTCTTAAAAATGCAAAAGATCCTTCAGTGGCCACCACTAATTGACCTCTTGAAAGAATGCAACGCCTTCTCCTTGACTGACATTTGCTTTTAGCAGCTCCTGTGGGATGGGGCGGTGGGCTGGTGGAAGGCGATAGCGGGGGAGATCCTCTGGAGATAAACCGCCATGCCCCCTGTCCCTCAGACAACAAAGAAAGTGAGTGATGTTTGTCTGAAAACCAAGAGCTGCGATCCCTCTTGTTTTGATGTGTGGGCCACCTGGGATGCGGGTCTCCATCAGCACTCGGGCCAAGGAGAGAGGAAGAGAAACAGGACTCACACAGATCTCGTCCCCAGGACAAACAATCTGAGTGACAAGCCTCCTGGAATCCCACGGAAGTCACCCAACAGGCGATGCATTCAAACAGACAGAAAAAACAAGAGGCGTTTAGGTGGCTACAAAGGGCCGGAGTAGAATTGCACAGCGTGGTTTCCTCGCGTGGTTTCCTTTTTCGAGGACAAAAATGAAATCCTGTAATAAACAACATATGTAGAAAACTTACAAGGATCTCTTCTCAAACTCACAGAACGTTAAAGAAGTCAAAGTGCCGCAACTGACCGAAAGGACTATCCTGAGTTGAAAATTCAAAACTTCACTTAGGATATACGTACTCTGTATCGATTTCACGCCACGCCAGTTCAGAGGCAGATATCGTACTTACTAGTCCAGTACATTTATTTGAGAGCTTTTAGTTACTACTTACTACGTTTGATTGTCACCTCATAAAATCGCATGCATTGCTATAGATCAACGTATTCTCAATTCAATTCAATTTTATTTACAGTGTCAATTCATAACAAAAGCTATCTCTGGACACTTTAAATATGGAGTAGGTAAAGACCACTCTATGACTTATTAATGCTCATAGAGTCCTAAAGTCCTGTGTTTTGGACCCATCAACCAGCCCAGCCCTTCTACCTATGTGGATTTTAGCGCTCATATATGCCACCTGATATCCTTCTTTGCTCCAGATATGATTTCTACAGTGTTAAATAGGTGGATTACTATTGTGGGTATAACAGAACAGTGAATGAGATCAGCATGTATAGATTAAACTACCCAACAGAATATTAAGTAGTTATAATTAACTACTTAAACCAGCTACAACCTAAAATACAAAGTAATTAACTTCATCAGGGATCAATAAAGTAAATCTGTCTGATATTTAATGCCAGACTTTTACTTGTAGTGGAGTAATTGCTACTTGTACTTCAGTACAAACTGAATTCTTACTCCACCACTATTTAAAGGTAGACATCTCTGGTCAGTTTATAAAGTATTTGTTGAGGGATAAACAAGTCAATCAAGGACTTTTTTAGAATTGAGAATTTAGCCCCTTGAGATGTATCATTTGTTTTCGATGGGGTCCAAAGGACCAAACATCAAGTTTTACACCGCATAAAAGACAAAAAGACTACAACTCAGGTCACTGACATCTGTGAAACTTCACATCCACTAAGATTTAACTGTTGTGGATCTTTTGCAGAGGGAGTTTTTCAGACTTGAATCTGCAAAGATCCTGTTTCATAAATCTGAGGCCGTGAAGGGAGGGCCAAGCTCATACTTTTCAGCAGGCCAAATCTGTTCCAGAAATAGACACATTTGTTAGGGATTGTGATGTATTTTTACATTAATCTAATCGAATAAGTGATGATGAGATAAAGTCTGAGCTATAAGTCATTATAGACTAGTGTGAATAAGGCCATCCTTGTCCAAAAAGGGTTGATTGGAAAGACATTACTGTGGCAGCTGACCAATAGCTGACTCAATTTCCACTTGTGATTAAATTACTTTAATATATTCAGACTAATTTAATAGCCTTGTGATTGCTACATCAGATATAATGAAACTGAAAAAGTGCAGGCACATGTACACAAAACATCGATGACTCATAATGCACCATGAAGGAAAAATCCAGTCAAATATTAATTAGTGCTAATAATGATTATGGCATGTTGGTGCACAGTGAACTCTCTCACTGCATGGCAGGGGTGTACGTCGTTAAGCTTCTATCATGTTTGAGCCGTTCATTAGTTTTACAGCTCGACCACAAACCTGCAGGATCACATGCACGACCGGAGGGATTCCTCCGCCTCAACATTCAGCGTCAGGGACGTCAGCTCAGAGGAATCTCCTGCTGCACATCTGAAAATACAAAGAGAGTACAAAGAACAAACACCTGTGAGTTACTGGCAAATCCCTGAATATTTTCAATAAGAACACTTAATGTTTGCATCAGTAGAACAAAAAGTGCAGCCGTTTGAATTGCTTTGGTTGATCTGAAAAAAATCCATTACATGCAAGTCTTTTTTTTTTCGAAAATATTTTACTAGATCTTTTTGCTTTGTTTCTTAAAGCAATATATGAGCTTCTGTGGGTGTTTCTATAATGACTTTAGATGCTACAAAAAAAGATTAGTATCCACGTGGTGATCCACTTTGCTCCATTACTGTGGCCACAGAAAAAACAACCATTTATTCACAGACACTTTTTCACGTTTATCAATCCATTAAAATGAAATTGACATTCGAGGTCGACACCAACTGTGCAACTTCAGAATAAACAAAACTGCTGGTGAGTTTAAAGAAATTACAACTGTGTTGTGACACTAGTCAGAACGTCAAAGTTCTGCACATTCTGTGACTCTTTGGAAACATCATCTCATATATCTGGAAATGATTATTCAGTCCAGGGAACATTTCCGCACTAGCTTACATCATGCCGATGCATTTCCGTCATTTGTGTTTGTTTTCAAAGGGGTGTGTGTGTGTCATGAAGGCAGGAGAGTGTTGAAACAAAGAGGAAACACCTCTAATGAACCCAGAGGTCTTGCGTGATAACTGACATACACACATGTACCATGAATGAAAGCGTCAAAGCTGATCTCTGTGCTGTGTCACTGCTGAAGGATCTTAAGGAGGGGAGCCTTTTTTTTTTTTTGCAGGAGCAGCCCCCTCGCTGTGAAGGGCCGGGAATGTGGGGTGTCCTTCGTGGAGCATCGGCTGTGGGAGGCAGAGCAGGGGTACGAGGCCCAGATGGATGTCAGGGGAACATCTGTTCCACCTCCTGGCAGGGTCTTATCAGCAGAAATGCTGCCACACACACTGGACAGGAGAAGACAGAAGACAGAGAGAAAAGGGCATTCTTTGCAAAGTTTAAGATAACATGCATTTTGTTTGTCTTGTAAACGAACGTTAGGTTCCCCGTCGGGTCGTGCATTTGCATTTCACAAAAGCTCACAGGGTTCATTTTGTTGTGTGTGACCGCATTTGTTTATACTTCTAGTAGGTTGTTACTGTAATAATGTACTAACCAGTACATCAAAATATTCAAAATCCAATGAATCGGCGTTACATGAATGCTTCCCAGAAGCAACTTTAGTGACGAACTTTAAAGTTCGTCACTAAAATTCCTAGACTTTTGCTTTGCTCACTTGTCAGTTAATAAAAAGCAAACCCATTTAAATTCCTTTAAATCTGTCAATACGTTATTAACTTGTTTTTGTTCATATAGTACTTCTGTGTAACATCTGTTCATCTTGGCAAACATTTGATGCTGTTCTTCTCTTTGATTTTTCTTTACTTGGGTCCATTATCATACCATACAGACAGCAGATAACACATGATATATATATATATATTTTTTTTTTCTTAAGCAATGGATGAGAAGCAATGAAAACAGGCAGCTAATTTACTTAAGGAGTCGTGCTGATGTTCTGCTGAAAAAGATAACATGTGGCAAAAGTGTGAGGATATTATTTTCTAAAACCCACGTGACCTCACTCATTCTGTGGTCAGTCTACTTCCACCACTGCAAGACCATGAGTGTTGATTTTCAGCCATGTTTAAATCCAATCCCCACTTGAGATTCCCTGTGATCTCACGGACTGTAATATGTGTGTACTGTACTCACTGTAACCAAGTTGTTAACGCAAAGAACACTAGTAATAGCATGAATGCAGCAATTTTTATGTCAGAAAATCAAAACTAAAAAGAAGAATGATATTCTGCTGGAGGCGGTGGCTTTGCATATTGAAGAATTGTTGGTGGTAAGTTCAGTTTGCTTTTGTGTGGATTTTTTTCTCATTCATTCTTTACATGTAGGATCTTAAAAGGACCCCTCTGGCATTTCTGCATGTATTGCCATTTTGTTACAAATCCCAGCTTCACTTTATAAGACTGCCAACAATTGGGCTTGCCATGGTTGTTATATATCTTGAAGTGTTTTTCCTCCGTCCCAGGCAGCCATTAATTACCATTCCTTTTGGTGATTTATAAAAATCAACTTGCAGAGACATGAAGGTTTCTTGAGATACTGTATCCATCACAGTAAACATCACATCTTCGTTATTGTTGCTTGGTAATACACAGACTGATTTAAAGATAAAGAAAAGTCTGGACTGTATTACCACACAACAACACTAACTTTGCAGCTTCTTTTCTGTAAGCCACACTGACGGTCTGCTGCCAACAAGGATGAGGAAAAAAATTCTCTTGAACAGAACAGCCAGACAGCAGTAATTTAACAGGTAGAGCAGGTAAAGGTTCAGTGTAGGAGGAGAGGATCGGCTGCATCTTTTTCAGGGGAATAAAATCAATTTACAGACAGAAAGAGAGAGTGAAGAGGAGTGGAAGAGAGAGGTGCCCTGCCTTTCTCTTTTTTTCTCCCAGGAGGGCTGCTTCGCTGAGGTCCTGGCCTCTTCCCTTCCCCTGGGCATCCTGCATGCCCATGCTGAGGGAGGGCTGCTTTGGCGTGACCAAAGGCAAGCAGAGCGAGTAAGAGAGAGAGATAGAGAGATGGCGAGATGGAGAGAACCTGAAAAAAAACAGTAAGGGAGAGAGATAGAGAGGACTAAAAAAAACAGAGCGAAAGTGAGAGCGACAGGAAGAAAAGGGGGGAGTGAGACAAGCACAGCAGCCCATGGTTTGTCTCAGGGCTGCAGCAGCTTCCAGAGCTGGTGTGCAGCAGACTGAAGAGAAGCACGTCTGCCCCAGAGGCAGAGACTGGAAAACAGGATCAAAGAGTCGCCAGGGCAACCTGCATGACACACATTGTATTAAAGCCACACGGTTAATTTGAAAGAGAGGGAAGAAGGGCAAAAGGAGAAGAAAAGGGGAGGCAGAGGTAGCACAGAGTGGAGTATATTTATTAGGAACTCCTGTCTCACTCGGTTAACTCTCCACTCAAAACTTTCTTCAGCTGCTCCACTTTGACTTCTTTTTTTTCACTTTTACTTTGGCTCGACATCAACTGGCTCATCTGCGTTTTCCCAATTATCTTCCAGTGTCTCAGATTTCCCTAGGTCACCTTAAATCACAAATCAGAGACATTGTGAAGAAAACGTTTCCAGAAATGCATGCAAACATTCATCTCATCACACGTTTCTTACTGATACCTGAAGTACAAATGTTACAATTGACCTCAGATTCCGGTGTTTATAATCAAGTAAAATGTTACAAACATAAGCTACACTGTTCAGTAATTATTTTAGAAAATATTCATACTGTTTCACAAACCAATAAATTGTCATCCATACTCCCAATATAAGGTTACACATTAAAAATAAAGAGACATAATAGCATTCAACGTGACACAAATATTTATAATTCAGCATTTTGTCAAGCAAAAACAATCAAAATGGAAATAACTACTACAATATTTACATTTTTAAAACTTTAATTGCCATTTCAGACAAAACACATGATTGAAAAAAAACAACACAAAAACAGACTGAAGTGAATATTTTAAAACCTACGTGTGAGTAGATGATATACAAGGTCCAATGACAGATTTATTTCACGTTCAAGCGATTGAATGCACCGATCCATCCAGATAGTGAAAAACTACCTGGCCGATCTTAAGTCAGATATAAAAAGTGATTAGATCTCTAAAAACCTGACAAAATACTGAACAAAACAACAGCAACAGAAATACAAAGCACGCACAGAGGAGGCGTGAACATTAATGAAGCACATGTTGGGGACAAGCACACACCTGTGGAACAATGAATATGACTCATGTAAGAGGTGTGGAGTCCGCATGAGGGCAACCGGGCTGAACACTGGCATCTGGGATAAAAACCCAGCAGTAATGGGGACAGGGAGTGGAGCTTTAGTGGATGTGTAGTGTTGGTTGGGACGGGTTGGGATGAGGTGGGGCGGGGGTCCACGATAAACAGCAGACAGGGAGGGGTCTCCACAGACAGTTGGAAGGCATTAGGGTGTCGGACAGGGACTTGTCAGATGCAGCTGTTGCTCTGGCTGATTGATAGAGTTTGTATTCCACCCTGATGGGAGACTGGAGTCGCTTGTGTTGAGAGGGATTATGTCAAATTCAAAAGGGGAGAAAAAAATACAGTAAAAATGTAGAAAAACAAACGTGACATTTGCTCAACACTTAAATTAAACTATCACATTTCTCTACCTTGTGGCTACATCCAGCCCGGTCAAACATTATGGTGTTTTTTTTCTTTTCTTTTTTGGTCTTTGATTTGAAAGAATTCATAAGTGTGGTGTGATACATAAAAAATCTGAACGCAGCTCTACAAGGTTAACATACAGAGCTATAAAATATATCCTAAGTTGCACATTTATAAAAGCATTCAGACTTGTTCCAGCTTTCTCCAAATGGCCACCATAAAGTCATCTAGCACTCAGTCACATGATTAGCAGTACTTGTGTATGGCTGCACAGGAGGCTCCACACAAATATGCCCGTTTGCATGTACATAATACTCCATGAGATAAGCAGACTACACTATTCAGATTAGATTTTTAGACACTGTGTGACACACCGATATGTACCTACCGTACATAACACAAGGCTTTGGACTCCAGTCACACAACGACATTCGTTGTTACCGAGTCAAACAGAGAAACACACTTGACAGCAATACAGTCCTTCTCAGTGGAAAGAACATCAACCAAGCCCACCCAAACATCCTGTAAAGTAATTACTAGAGATGTTAAACATATCTACAGACAACCTGGGCTCCACTTTGTGTGTGACAGTGTGTGTGTGTGTGTGTGTGTGTGTGTGTGTGTGTGTGTGTGTGTGTGTGTGTGTGTGTGTGTGTGTGTGTGTGTGTGTGTGTGTTGCAGTGAACAGTGAAAATGTTTGTGTTTGTGTCCGATGATGACTGAAGGAATGCCATATGTCCCACATGCCACTGGTTTAATCACAATGGCACAGACATTAGTAAACAAGATTTCCACTTCTGGCAAAGTTCAATGATGGGTTTAATGGCAGCTCTCCTCTGTCGGGTTGTAGTGGCTGACTTGTGCACAGACTGTTCCAATTTGAAAAATGAGAGCGCAGTGAGTGGAGGATAACTTACAATACACTTCTCAAAGAGAGCGGCCAACATCTGCTGTATTTTCTTGTGTGTGCATGTTTGTGTCTGTGCGTGAATCTGTGAACATGGGCGCCAGCAAGATGTTGCGTTTCTTTGCCGTTAGCCGCTAATGTCTCTTAGCATTAGCAGTATTAGCATCATATCCTTGCGGGCTCTGTGTCTTTGTCCTCCAACAGGCTAATGAACTGACCAAAGCTCTCCTTCACGGCGTCCACGTTGTCGGTGGTGCTGCCCTCCAGGATCCAGCACTTCCCTCTGGCCAGCGGCTCCAGCTCAAAGTACTTCTTGACCTGCCGACAGAAACAGAGAATGTGGTCAGTCAAAACATTCAGTAGTAACTAATTAGTATACCAGGGTTTCCACCCTTCTTAAGAAAACATTTTCCAAGACTTTCCATGACATTTCCAGGAGTTTTTCTTGAAAATACAGGACAAAGTTTGCTCATGATCAGTCATACAATTTACCAGTACCTAGTATTGGCACATTTAACCCTGGGCTTCTATGAGAAGCTGATTGCAGCAACGGAAAATAAAGACACAAAAATGATCGCTGCAAGTCCGTTCCACTCGGCAGATTCTAGTTTCAAACTGAATACGCATCTAGGTTTACTGTACGTAGGCGAGTGAGTGGCTAAAATACAATTAAAAAACATACAAATTTACAGCATATCAGTTAATTTTATCAATTTGAGTCTTTAGATTTTCAGGACACATGGGAACTCTGAATGGTCATATTTACAAATTACTGTAAATATCAGCAATTCTTAAGTCATTTTTAAATAAATTGCCATTATTTTATAAATGTTTAAACCAACAACTATATCACTAGCCTCAAACTATACATCATTAAAGGCACAGCACAAAAACACAAGGGCATTTGATAACTACAACACCTCCAAACACGTTGGGGGACGAAGCCAACATCATCTTGTGCTTTAGTAAGAAGTGGGACTGAAATTCTGACTGCATATTTTTCACCCTCCATGTTAAAGCTTTGGGATGTCTTAAACCAGTGTATGGTCGGTTCATAATTCAACTTTGTGTAATTTCATTTTGAACACACTGTAAGAAAAACCCTGGTTTTACTGTTGCATTAGTTATCAGAGCCGCACTCTTGTCCTCTGAGAACATTAAAAACCAAACAAAACAAGAGCACTATTCACACATCGTTGGTTTTCCATGCAGAGTGTGTTTTCTTCACATAATCACTCACAATTACACAAAGACAGCAATGACAGCTTTGCGTCCAGAATGCAACCAAACAAATAGAGTAAAAATAAAATAAAACTAAATTAAATAAAATGATTTCCTTTCTTGGAAATATGTGGCTTGTTGACTTGGCACTGCTTTTTGTAACAGTTGATTATAAAGTTCATATGTTGGCTTTTGGCTGCTCAGGACAGCGGGGGATGCGGTGAGGTTGCGGGGGAGAACTAGAACCAGCTGTTACGTAAAAACAAATCTCAGCAGAGGGAAACAATGTCTTAGACCTCCACTCAAGGTACTGCAGGTTGTTAGGGTTTCTGACATTTCCAAGCTGAGAGTAATGGAAGCAATTTTGTTTGCCCGATGAGAACGAAGTTCAGCCATCTCCTCCCGTTTGTCTGACAGCCAGTGAAGAGTGTATAAAGATAAATGTGTACCATCAGCAGCTCTGAGACTTTATTTTAAATGATACTTATGTCACTGATGCAATAAAACTACATTTTCCCACCATGTATGCTTATTTAGTCAGGTTCATGTTCAGTTTGACAGTTCAGTTTTATGTTTGGCTGGAAAAGGGGCATTCATCAATCATTGCAGAAATACAGTTCACAGGCTGTGAAGCCATGTAGAACATTACATGTCCAGCCATAAATCACAATCTGTTCAGTGGTCAGATAGTATTTCTACATATCTCTGCAAATACAAAACAAAGATTGATGATTGAACACAATTTGAAAATCAAAGTAACAGATAACCTCAATATTGTGAATGTTCCAATAAAAGAAGACAAATACATTTGAGCACCCTACAAACTGCACCAAATCCACATAGGTGCCCGTCACACAGTCAAATGACTTTTCAACTTCAAGTGAAATTGCTTTTGTCTAGACCGTGCTGGGCTGTCTAGATGTGCCATGGTGTGTGGCAAGAAGAAGATAGGGAGGAGGAGGAGGAGGAGGGAGGGGGGGTGTATTCTTTGTGTCTGCTCAAATCCAGCCAGCCATGCCAGTGAGTGGGAGAGTGAGCACTGTCTCTGCCCCTGAGCCGAGTCTCTGTCCGGGTGTAATGTGAGTTTAATGACAGATTAAGTCACCTCAGCCGCGTTTGGCTGAGGCTCTGGCTAGAAAGCCGAGCGGACCCAAACAGTGTTAACAAATCTGTCTGGGTAACTTGAGCTGCCCTAGTCCAGGCTCTAGCCACAGACCTAGACTGCAGACGATGCGGCTGGCTGCTTGTCTGGCTGGCTGGCTCACTTCTCTGCCTGTAGCCAAGGCCCTCTTCTGGAAGACTTTGGCCCCTGCACTGGCACACAGTCAAAAGGCCAGCAGTGACCTCTGTGCAAGTGCAGACAAGCCCGAGCTTCTCTCACTTCCCCTCCTTGCCTTGTAGGCCAACTGAACACGCCCAAGGGCATCTCGCTGGACAGTAAATGCCTTCTATCCTTGGTATGATCAGAGAACTGATCTTACCAACGACACCGGATGGCTTATAAGTTTTCAGTGCAGCTTTACAGTTGTGCTCTTATGAAAACACGAGTAGTCTGAGATACCAAAAAATCCCCATTTACTTAGTTGGTATGAACACCTTTTTACGGGCCACATTTAATTGAAAGGGCACATCCAATGCAGAGATTTAAAACACACAACAGGCGGACAGCCTTCGTCGCCAAAAACGCTGTCTCAGTGTTACATTACTGAAGGAACCCCATGACCTGACAGCCGGGTGCACCCATACTGGCAGTCAACAGTGTGGCCCAAACCAGTTTCTCTGAGATTAAGTCCTCCTAAGCACACTTATGCTTGCTTAAGGAATTGCGTGAGGCAGTGGGAAGGGTAAGCCACACAAGACGTGGGTTGCCAGATGGCTCCTAGGATGACCACTGGGTCATCCAGTCTAGCTTCTTCTAGGTCATACAGACCGGGGGCCTCGCCTTGTGCATTGGAGAAAGCGGCTTATACATGCATAAGGGTGTCAAAAAATCTTTAATCACCTGTGTCTACTGTATTCTGCTGCTGGCATCCAGCCATGTTCGCCACAAGGGTATTCTGTTTAAAATTCAGGAACGCAGGACTCTTTGGCAACCGGCCTGAATAGCTACAGTGACTTCTGACTAGTTGTGCAGCGTTGACAGTGCAACAACTGAGAACTTGCATAGGTTGGATTTTATATCTCATTCTTATGAAAACATTTATTCGAGACAATTAGATTTAGCATTACTGTATTATTCCATTTTAAGAATAAATGATTAACATGGAATTCGTAACCAATTTTTGGAAGGTGGTTAGAGTAATGAATTTCTACTTCTAGCCTACTGTATCATATGTTTATAGGCTTAAAAAAGCCAAAGTATGGTAATTTTCTGCTACCTTATCAAATGGTCAAATTATGCTAATAATAAAATATGAAAAACAGGCTGGCTGCACCAACATCTGACAGTCTTGCACAAAGAAGGTAAAGGTTTAGTAGAAAACATTTATAAATAATGGCTTGCAGTTGTTTTTCACAATTACTTGCATTCAGATGTATGCAAGTTAGATTTTATGATAAACTGATTGATGATGGAAAACATAAATTAATGTTTAAGTATTCAACTTCTTTAATACTGAATGCGGGTGAGATGAGGGACAAGTTGGTTAATATGGGAAACTACACATAAGGTATTTCTTGAATCACTATTGGAAATCAGTATCTACGGTATTTGTGGGACAGGAACCAAAATAAACTTGTCCAACAAGACTAAGCTTCCTCTAGACAGAATAAATGTCTTCCAACTTTGGCTTGAATTGCTCATGTTGATTAAAAGAGACAATTCACCTATTACTTTTTGGAAAATAAGTTTGGCAGAAATGTCACTTCATTAAAATATATATAATTAGGTTTGACAATTTGTGACCCAGTGTCTGCAGGGAGTGGCTGCAGAGCTAGTCCGCTAAGCTTCAGCTCCAACCATTGCAAGCCTTCTTCAGGCCAGATTACTATATGTAATGGTCACTGTTGGCATCATGTCATGTCAAGAGGATATCCTGGCAGAATAAAGAGCTTTGGCGGCTGTCTACTGCCAGAAGAGCTCTACTTTGGCCTCATGACCAACTAAACACACAAGGGAGGCAGAGGAGAAAAGAAAAAACACTGACTGGATGAGAGAGAAGAGAAAGATGCCTGAGGCCAAGTTCTAGTCGTAGAGGTGCATAATACTGGCTGCTGAGACTATAAGTGAAAACCCCCCTGACACATCCTTCACAAATGTGTATCCTCTATTATATTTTTAAACAGAACATCACTGCAGAACAGAGGATTCAAACTAGAAAGCAGGTTTATTGTGCTCAAAAGCCTATATTTTTTAATTAAAGGCTGTACTGAAAAACAAATCAGGACAATAACAAACAAGCTGAAGTTAAAAATTATTCCGATTTTTTTTTTCTCCTACTGTTTATTTCCCTTCACTCATAATTAGAGCTGCAGCCACCCCGGCGTGCACTGTGCAACAGGTTTCATAGTGTCCACAAAGAGACAGCACACAGATGAAATTAAACAAGCTCATACTCACATTCACACCTATAGAATAAGCAGTTTAATCCGGACTGATTCTGGACTGATTCTGTGCTTTATGAAGATGCAGAGCAGTCCAGCTGTTACAGTGAAGGAATTTATTGATAGAAACTGATTAATCAGCATCATCGGGAAAAACCATGGGAAAACATGATAAAATAAAAATAGAAAGAAAAACTGACTCTGTGACCACAGCAATGCCACACACACTTACAGAACACAGTCAGCTCACAAATACAAGAAAGAGGTCCACCTTTATCATGTTTACAACAACAATTTATTTTCCATGGAGCATTCTAATTATTATTATCTCTGTACCCTGTATGTTTCCTTTACTCATTTCTGCAGTTGCATTTGTGCCGAGTAATTCAGGTTAAGTGCCTTTCTCAAGGGTGCCATGGCAGAGGTCCAAGGCAACAGCATGCACTCAGTTTACATGCCATGTTCAGGATCTTTCTGATAAAAAAGACTTGCTGTGGTTCAATGGTCTCGCACTATGTACGTGTTTTTGGAAAAAGTCAGTTCTAACATTCTTGCAGAGGTTAACAGCAAAGCCAGATGTAACAGCCGCAAGTTTGTTGGATACATTCCTACAGCAGATCAGTATCGTGAAAGAAAGTTAAATGACCTGCACTGTCAACCCTCAGTTTCTCATCTAGAGTCTGGCTCTTGCAATTGCCTCAGGATCCAAAAATCAGAGAAAAATATTGAAACTAAATTCAATAATATCAAATAATACTAATAATCTCTTCCTGTTTAAGTAATACGATCATAAAAGGAAGAACAGGAAACGTTCAATTGAGAAGATTTTGCCTTTCAGCCATGTTTTAAAAAAAGCCAAAACAGAAAGAGAAGCTGATAAAAAGACTTACTCAAACAGATAAGTTATCCTTCAAAAACAGCTTTCCTGCAGGCAACTATCAAAACTCCTCTGTGGAGCAAGGAGAGCTTTACTTAATATACTCATTGGAGAATCAATGGATTTAGCCTTGAGGTTTTCATTTGGATAAACTTCAGCAGGGGCCCTTTTTCAACAAAAATAACATCCTTTGTTCAAAGGCTACTCAAGAGCATGTGTTCATAAAGTGACCTATGGGAAAGGCAGCAGAAGGCAGCCAACACATCTTACGTATTTAGGCATGATGTATTTTAGAAGGGTATTTTTGATGTAGTATTAGCTTTAAAATAAAATAACTGTGCCTCATAAAATAGAATATATGGCCTCCAATGCCCTTGTTCTCATATCTACCATGACCGCATGTCTATCCTGCTTCACTGTCATGTGTCACAACCTCGCCACATGAGTAAGCCATATAACTGGAGAAGGAAGCATTAGGGGGTCTCTGAACTAGGGAAAGTGGCATACTCAAATATCCAAGACAATCAATTACACCATCCCTTGACATGTTGGCCCCTGTGAAAATATCAGTCACTTGGAAAGTGGCCCATGCTGGCGACTGCATTGAAATGGGAGGGTAATGTGAGATCCACTTACCATATAATAGATATGCCTTTGTTTGCTTTTCCGGCTTACCTAAAGAGCCTTAAAGACATGCGAAAGCCCGGAGGTCCCCAAGAGAGGAACACTTGGGAAGCTTGTGAAAAAACAAACATTGCACCACAAACTGCGGGGAGGTGTCAAATTAAACAGCCCACTGGTCAGCAAGTAAAACCTAAAGCCTATTTATGCAAGGTTATAACACCGTGGGCAATGGATCCAAGGTTTCTCATCCGAAGGGATTACTTTCCCTGAGCCTTACCCAGGTAGATAATGACCTGTTCATCTGTTAAGTGAAAGTATTACTTGTAGGTAGGGCACATGACACTGCCACCTTTGTTTCCAGATTACATGAAGTGAGGACTTCAGGACCTCCCTCTGAATTTGGGTGGGACAGCTAGCAGGTGCAGCACAGAGAGAGGAGTATAATAGGACCCTCTCCCCATGGTGAGCCCTGCTACATCTCATGTCAACAACAATTCATGTACATTCTCACACTCATCCTTGCAGGAGTTGTCATTGTTCTTTGACACTGCAGTGGGTGTTGTCTATAGCAAGCACATGGAGAGGTTGCAGCTGAAGTCAGAAAAAAGCTTTCCTACTTGCTTCCTTACTCTTGTCTTCAAATATACATCAGCTTTTTTGAAGTCAGCATATTTTTGGAGGAGGAAGAAGAGGAATTAATTGGCTCGGATCAACAATCATCAATAAGGAGTGGTGCAGTTGAAGACCTCCAGGATTCAAATTTCGTTATTGTGGTTTGCGAGCGCCCATGCAGAACCATGCAGCAGAGCTTTTTTAAAAGAAGTTTAAAAGAACCCATGGATATTTAAAAAATATGATACAATGGCAATAAACCTAAAGTCTACGCATGGAGGCGGGGTGTGGGAGAAAGAAAGAAAGAAAGATATGGACTTTCACTTTAGTCCTTTCATTTGCTGTGGAAACAATCCAGGTCTAGCCAGCACGAAAAAGCATTGAGGCCACCCTGGAACCAGGCCACAGTTGTAGAACTGTTGGACCAGGGGATTGGACAGGCAACAAATTAAGACTTAAGTCCCCATGTCAAAGTGCAAAAACTGAGCGGCCTTTAGATTTACTGTCCTGTTCCTCTCAGTTGGGACCATGGGTCTCCCTCAGGCTCAGCTCAGTGCAGGTTCAAAGTGATTCACTTGCTGTGCACTTCTCTTCAAAGCCAACTGACCACTGCCAGATCAGAGCCATCCTCAGAGGCGCTGTAAATCTAAGAAAGACTGCACAGGGCATTTTTTTACTATTCTTGCAGCGGATCAGATGACTTCCACAAACACTGGCTGCTGTTACCTGGGTAAATGACCCATGCCTCAAGTCTGGAAGTGGTAACAACAGATGCAGTGTGTGTTTGGAGAATACACGTTCAAACATACTTAAACACTAGGGATTAGGGCTGGGGTGATGATTCAGTACTGTTTATCCACTTACAGCAGAATCATACTGTGATGATATCATCATATTAACCTTCTACGCAATTCTGTTTTCCAAATCAACGGTTCTGAGTAAGCCGTTATCAAATACAAAGAAAGCTTTTTTTTTACACGTGTAGTGGTCTTGTGTAATGCACAACAGCAAAACTGTTTATTACTTTAACATTCGTTTGATTATTTTATTTGATATATATTGTTGATTTCAAAAGTATCACTCAGCTCTACTGGGAACCAGAACAGCTATTGAAACAGTCTGGGAACAGGCAAGCAACTCAGAGGTTTTTACATATAACAGGCAGACCTGTCATATTTACCCAAACTTCTGTTACCATAACATTCCAAAACACATTTTTCCTTGGGTTAGGTCCCTGAAAGAGATCAAGGACTGAAGGACAGAGACCTGGTGATGTTACAGTCTAGGAGCATGAGTGACATTTTCTATAGTTGGAGTGCGGGTTGGGGGCAAAGGGGAAGGAAAACATCCGTTCTCCTGTGTAGGTTGGAAAATAATTGGCAGGTTCAGTAGCTGGGACACGGCCCCTTCACCAGTGGTTGACCTGTGGGACACTAAAAAAAAAAAGTCTGTGGGATCAGAATATCTGGGATGTGTGTGTTGGGGGGAGGTGGGGTGCCAATGTTTGCCTTGCCTTATTACAGATTTACAGTAACTCAATTTATAAAAGGCCAAGAGCTCCCTGACAGGAACATCTGGTATGTGGGACTTGAACGGGTGAGCTGGCGTCCTGCCCATGCTCCCTGCTGCAGGGGCCAATGGACCAGCGCCTTCCCTTGAGCCTGCCCTCTCTCTCTTTTTCTTGTGAAGAGGGCCGCCTTGCTGTAGCAGCCCACACAGAGGGCCCTCAAAGCCCAGGAGGTCCGTTACAAGCCACCCCTCCTCCTCCAGGACCCCCCTAGTGGGACTCTCTCCCCCTTTCACTCTGGGGCCCCCCTTTCACGCTCCAGTCCTGACAGTTGACCAACTTTAAAGCTGCAGCAGGCCCCCGCTTTAGCACACAGCACGCGGCATTACAATCAAAGTGCTCCCCTTATGCAAAAGATTTAAACCATGCGTCAAGTTGGAGTCTGCACACACACTCACACACGTTGACCCACTCTCACATAGACAAACACAGACATACACAATTATATGCCATGGACCCATCATATTTGAAATTCAAGGTCCCTGGGTTTTCTCTTCATTTCTGCCTTGCATACCTTCTCCTATTTCTCATTATGACCACTTATTTACGTTGTTTCTGTATGTATCTGTACATATGAACATGATTGTGTGTGTTTTGTAAATTAATCAGAGGTTCAGTAGATGGCAGAAAATAGGACTAACCATAAACAATGAAACTGATCACATAACAAAAGAATATAATCAAACCAAGCTTGTTTGTTCAAAACACACAACACACATTCCACAGCAACTTTTCCAGCTGTCTCTAATATATTTTAGTAATCATGTTGGACATCACTCTACTAAACTGAAATTTGTCCACACGTCAGTGGTGTCTCTTTGTATACGCAGAGTTGCCGTGCCCCTGTGCTCAGCATCAAAAGTTCGATGCACTTTAGGAAATGTGTTAATTCCTTCTGTTAAAGAACTGCTTCTGGCTGGTTTTAACCACTACCAGGAAATGAGGGGAGTACAGCCAATGATGTGGCCCAGCACAAGCAAAAGCAGCCTCAGCCACAGCATTCACAAACATTTTCATACCACATCAGTTTAGGATGAAAGCTCCTTCTTTTCCGATGAATTGTGCTTATTATTGCTTAAACTCAGTAACGACCATCAGGAGTGAGGGATTTAAGAAGTGAGGCCTGAATGAAGCTTTTCCAGTTTCCAGAGCCCCGCATTTGTAAAACATCGCAATGCCATCAAGGAAACTTTTAGAAAAAAATCATTAGTCATTTCAAATTTTGTCAAAAGGTTTAGTTTCAATGGATGAAAAACTCTATGGAAGAGGACCCCCAGAGATTCCCAGCTTTTGATCCCTGTGAGTCAGCAGTGGAACCTGGGGGTCAAATCACATGCTGAATAGGCTTTTCGGAAGTCTTGTCCTGGCCAGTGGCGGCCAGTCGTCCGACCCTGCTTGACCAGCAGACAAAAGAAAGGCACTGACCACAAATGGGACGGGGGTAGGGGGTGGGATTCTTTTCTCCTCCAATGGAAAGTCCGGTCCTGAATAGGGTCTAGCTGGCTGAATTGTGTTCCACACCGATTTTGAGAGCGTGGACCCTCTGGGGTCAGGGTTCATCAGCATTTGACGTGGGCTGTGGGAAAAGGCAACCACGGTGCCCGCACAACCTGCCGACTGCCCTCTCACCCACGGTGCCCCTTAACCTCCCAAAGGGACAGACCACCAGCCCAGGGATGACAAGATGAGAAAGGCTGTATGGGTGGGAAAAGGAAAGAAAGCGGAGGTGAAGGTGGGCGGGAGGGTTGCACTAGCGGGATAGACAAAGATGTAAGAGAGATAAACCATCAAAGCAATGAGTTTCTAAGTAGCTTCACATATTGCGTTCCGAAGGGCCAGCACACATTCTCTCGAGGGTAATCAATATGTGCTGCTTGACTGGTTTTCCAACCCTTGCCTCCCAAGGTGGGATGGATGAAGCATTGGGTACACGTCTGTGAGATCTCTCCTGACACTAAGAGTCTGAAGTCTCTCACACACACACACACACACACACACACACACACACACACACACACACACACACACACACACACACACACACACACACACACACACACACACACACACACACACACACACACACACACACACACACACACACACACACACACACACACACACACACACACACACACACACACACACACACACACACACACACACACACACACACAAACACACACTTGTCCGTATGCTACAGTGCCTCTCAACATTTACAAAAGAGCGATATATTTACTAGCTTAAACATCTGGCCTCTCTTCTTAGTAAAGCAGTCTGAGATGAGGCCACCGAGCAGGATTGCATGGAAATATGAGGTGCAGAATTTCTCTGCCAAATGTGTTGCCCCACACTCTGTCCTGTTTTTAAATGTAAAAATTGGTGACTGACAGTTGCAAACACTTTAGAGTCATCATCAGTAGAAGTGACAACCTTTCTGCTACTTTATTTCCTTTCACGAACTGGAAGCAGATATAATAGCCAGAAAGGATTCAGGCAAAATGCAGAGGTGTTGCTCACTATCTGCTGTCCTGCTTGTTAAGAAACAGAAAGCGTTTCACACGGATCATAGACTCTGGGGGATGGGAGACCGATTATGTGATTATGTTTATCAACTTGACACCGGCAAGAAATTCTGTACTGATTACACCAGTGACATCACACGCATTACCCTGAGGTTCGAGAAATGATCAAGAACTTCAAACCTGACACGATTTGTTGGGACAGAACAGCTTTCAAACATCTTCGCATTAAGTTACATTATTAAATGATTAAAACACACATTGAAGAGCAATGACAAGGTCAAGTGTAACACAAGATTGAATGGCAAACTCTTGAATTTAAAGACATCTTAATTGTAACAGCTTAATGATCTGTTGGAAAATCAAGCTGTCAATGCTCCGTTTTACCAGGGAGAATAGAGTCATCTGCTGCACGTGCGGGGCCACTGGCCGGCTGGAGACACCTCTTAAAAAAGTATCACGCGCCACTTTACATGGAATGTCACACTTTGGGGTGCCATACAGTACACCTCATCAACTGACAGGAGCGATTAGAAAACACACTCATGAACTACAATGCATCTTCTGCAGTTTGTGTAAATTGTTCATTATTATCACCTTCGTGAAAATCCTTTGTGCTTTGTAGTAGATTTTTTTTATCAGTTATTTTTTACGGTTACAGTTTAGAAAATAATATACTGGCAAGAATAATATGGATTTTTAATCAGTGCTAATATAACATTTCATATTTCTGTCAGCTGATTCATGCTGTAGGTTTCCCAACCAAATGATTTGTTTGTACACTGTGAAATTACAGGAACCTCAATTATGACAAGCATGCCTTAAGTAAATCAGTTAGTTGCTAATGGCGTCCAAAACAGGAAGTTAAAAATTACTCATAAAACCAAACATCAAAAGAGTAACAGGCAGTAGAGTTCACTGTAGCACTGGCATTAGTATTTTATCTGGAGAGGGTTTAAAAGACTAACACCTTGTAAAATAAAAAGGCGGCACTGGGCTGATTTATCTTGGTTATAAGCAAACAACATTTTATATTCATGGGCTAAAGTTGTTCATCATCATTCAGAAGAGGAGAAATTGTATTGCTCATCAGTGATGAACACTCAATGGGGGAACACCTCTTTCATACTGCCGACATGTCAAGGGCCAACTTGCCTTTTAGTACGTTGTTATCAATATTGTTTATATAATGTGGCCAAAGAGTCATTTTGCACTCCAGAAATGAGGGACAAAGCTTAGCAAGGTCACCTGCTCCTCATCCGTTTTTCCACTGTTGCCAGCAACTCGCAAGTCGGGGGCTGGGAGGGGAGTTGGGGGTGGGGAAGGTTGGTTGCTGACCGGCCTTAGTCTAGACGGCTCAATACGCAGTTGACTTTTTAAACCCGCTTGTCTGGAAAAAGAGCAGACGTGAGGTAAGAGGGGGGTGAGCTGCAGCAGAGAGGTGGTTGGTGCATATTGGCTGCTACAGCCAGCTAAGAGCAAGCAGAGAGACAGTGTATGAGAGAAAAAGGGAAAGAGAGATGGTGGATGAGTGAAAAAGGGAAAGAGAGATAGTGGATGAGAGAAAAAGGGAAAGAGAGACAGTGTATGAGAGAAAAAGGGAAAGAGAGATGGTGGATGAGAGAAAAAGGGAAAGAGAGATAGTGGATGAGAGAAAAAGGGAAAGAGAGACAGTGAGAGAGAGAAACAGACAGCGAGGCAGAGAGAGAGATACGCTATCACAGAGAGCTATCCGAGTCGCTGGCTGTGGCTCCATTGTCAAGGTCAGTGAGCCGCGGAGTAAAAAGTCACGCCACCTGACCCCCCTTTCCCTCTCTGCCTGTCTGCTTTCCTGCTGTTCATTCTGTCCTCCCCCTCAGTACCTCCATCAGTCTCGTCTGCTCACTCAGCATACACGGGGAGAGAATCTGATCTCAGTGATTGCACAAATATTCTATAATATTTTACTTCTCTCTTTATGTTGCTTGATAGGGAGATTACAGCATAAGCTCAAATAGGTCAAAGAACCAAACAGCTGCATGTGATGTGAAACATTTTTAATTCCCCAAATCTATGAAAAACACTACAGTGGTCCCTCTGCTGATGCTGTGTCTGAACTCTGCACCAGAAATATTTATGCAGCAGCTGGACTTTTAAAGTTTAGAGCACATTCATCTTCATTTGGCATCCAGAAAAAAAAGGTTTTAATGGTAAATTAGCAGAATTCAAAAAGAATGTCTGTTTGAAATGCTGACTGCACTCAATTTGCAGTTTTCATTAGTCCCAATCCTTGGCTGTCTAGCTGATAAAAAAATATTTGACATTGCACAATGATCTCATCTTTACAAGACTGGCAATGAGCCCTTTTGGAAGTTCTCTTAATTATTATTCTGCAGAGGGAAGAAGAAAGATTATATTGGCTCACTTCTACTTTTTCAACATTACTTAACTCTCTTAAGGCAAAAGCAACCCACTGAAGGAAACAGACATCTGCTGAATCATTTGACAGGGCTGCAGCAAACTGTTACGGATTGTCTGGTGGGTCTGAATGCTTACTACGGATGATTAAATGTAGATGAAAAGACTAAGAGAGGTTATAGCTCAAAGACTGCCCTTATGATGATTAAGCACTGACCAGAGCTTTTCTGGCGATGGGGTATGTGAAAAACAAACGCAAAGGGCAAGCCAACGCAACATTGACCTGCTGTGCAGCGTTAAGCATAGCATCACTTTCATCGTGAGCATCCTTTCCTATAAAAAGAAACCAGCCTGCGACAATTAAAAACAAGCAGAGGGAGGGCTGAACACACCCATCACGACTTGTTGTGATAAAGATGGTCAATCAACGGACATCTGACATGACATCATACACAATAGCACCACACACTCATGAATGGATCAAAATCCTCTGTGTGGATGTCATATCATAGGTAGCTGACATTAATCTTTTTATGAGATGAGATTATGAGTTGCTTTGCTTATTTTTCACAAGTGATTTTGTTTCATTATTTTACTTTGTGTGGCTCCTCTTAGAAATGAACTGCAAAGGACCTAAACAAATTATGAATCTCCACTTCCAACAGAGAACAATTATATTCATATTCTCCTGTAATTACAATGACTGATCTAATATCTTACTGTAAATTTAGCAGTTTTCTCTCTTTTTTCTTCTGCTGTATTCCCTCTCTTTTCAAAAGAGATCTTGATCTAAATGAGAGTACCTAGTTAAATAAAGTTATAATAAAAATCTCCTAATTCAGACAATTTTTCTGATATTATGAACTAAATCTTAAGAAATTTTAAAGGTGAAACTGTCAATATTTGTATGCTATTGTTAAACAATCAACAAAAGGGACCGTTTCCAAAATACTTAAAAACTCCAAAACTTCATATCAGTAAATATTCTTATTTATGACGACTTTCATCCTGTTGATTATTCTGAGCTGGCAATAATTAGACATTTCCACTCAGTACTGACGCAAGTGCAAGGTATTGTAAGGGTGATCTTAACAAGTTAGTTAGAGACATTTGGTAACGGAGTTGCTCACACTTTGTTGTTTCCTTCTTACGGTTCATTGATTGGCCCTTACCTGTGCCTCATCTTTTACACAACCAATCAGCAGCCACTGGGGAATTTAGAGCCACTAGCGTCACAGGCCACAATGACACACACACACACACACACCATGTGCCAGACGTTTGACGAAAGTTTCAGACACTGGGCACCACATGAGTCATTGAGCACAGCCACCACCCAATGTGTGCCAAGACCTGCAAGTTCACCATGTGCAAAATGTGACAGAGGGCAGTGGTTGACTAGCCACTTCCGCCTTGGACTATTACCAACACAGTTTGATCAAAAGTTATCTTTGCACTTTCTGCAATGTCAAGTGACTGCAATGGACATGGAAATTAGAATAACTGCCTACATGAAGAATCCAAAACCTATGGCATTTCTTTGGGCTAGAAGGGGTCATAAACAGCTGAACACAGTAATATCAGCACAATGTTATTTTGAGCATGAGAAACAAAGTTTACTGGATTTTAAAATGGCCCTCCCTTCTTCTAATTTTTTACAGTCCCCTTCCCTTCAAATATGTGCCTTTCCTCTTCTTTGTTCTTATGTTTATGTCCCCTAAAAAGACTTCAACTCAACACCGGCAAAGAAGCGTGAAACCTCCAGCTCAGAGCGGACTGTCAGTACAGAGTGAAAACATACTGCTATCAATCCAACTACATCTGCTAGCAACCGATTCCAGTGCACAACTCCTCATCTGAGTCTGGGTCTGACTGACGGCGGATTCAGGACTAATATAATTAAGATGCAGATTGCGTGTGGATGGCGGGCAGCCCGGGCTCCTTGTCCGGCCATCCATCCGCAGGGCTCCGTGAGTTGGTCATCTGCACACAAGATTTAGCGAGACAGGCATCCACCCAAGGGGCTCCGCTGCCCTGCCACCTCCTGTCTGGAGCCAGCTCAAACATGCAGACCTATGGCCAATTTTGCCAATGTTTAGCCTTTCTGATTCGCGCTGCTATTTCACTGGTCAAACTCAGGGAGAAGTTAGAATGTAGTCAACGAAGAGTCTCAACCAAGCACAAGACTGCATATATATATATATATATATATATATATATATATATATATATATATATATATATGCAGCCTGTCATTGTGCAAGACTCACGATAAATCGTCTTGAAGGCTTCAATTTTAACAAATTACCTGTTTTGTTCATAACTGCTAGACTGCGTGCCAACAATTACTAGGATCAAAGATTTGGATCACATTAATGCACTTTATATTAGAGGTTCAAACATGACAGGCAAGATTCAGCATGTGCTGAGCTCCATAGGTTGAGCAGGGTAGGACACGCAGCATTACTTACTCTGCAGTGTAACTACGTGCTACATGCTGAGAGAACTTATGAACTAATTTATGGCTATGAAGAGCAAGTGGGCTATTGGATGTAACATTCAAGTAGCCATCTGGATGTCTACCACCTGTTGAGGGTGAGTAAGAACATTGTGTGGCTAGGGAACATATGCGTCATATTTCAAACAAAAAGTCACAGTTGATTTTACTAACTTTGTCAATTGCTACAACAGTTGAAGACCATAGAAGTATCTACTGAATCCTTCACAGCGAGTGCATTTATTGCTGTATAGTGTGGCTTTTATTTAAAGAAAATAACTGATCAATATGTTGAAGACAGAGCACAGAGAACAGTGCGCAAATAATATCTGTTACAGTGATCAAACTCTGTCAGCCGGCAGACAAGCACGTAGAGCCTAGTCTGTGTTTTCTTTGAGCAAGGGGCAAAGGTGACATGTGTGTGTCACACTCGGAGACGGGCAGAGAGAGGCGGACAGAGACAGACAGAGATAATTTTGAACAAAACATGGGACCATCAAGATGAAAACAGGAACAGCAGCGATTATAATTAAAAGTAAAAATAACACAGCACAAAATAACAACAAAATGAAAACAACACAGAAGCGTAATACAAGCTGTTGGTACTGGTGTACCCAGTGTGTTAATTCAGATCACTGAATCCTCAATAACCTACAGTATACTGTAGGTATGAATCTGTTTTTCTCAATTTCTAAGAAGCTGTGGGGTTTCCTGGAGCTAAAACACACATCTAAAACATAAATTAAACTGAATAAATGAATAAAACATAATATAATCAAGAAATTTTTGACTTCACAATATATAAATCTACGGCTAGAATTTTATCAAGGAGTGCTATAACAACACCTGATTGTAAGACCTTTTATTAACATGCTTAGTTTAGTTTGGGTTCAGGTCTCTTACAGAAACGGCAACATATGTGGCAAAGCCTGCAGAGCTGAGAATCTGTCCAGGATAAGTTCAAATAACTTTTTTTTATTCTCTAGTTTGCATGGGTGGCAAACTTTGCATCCCTACTTGCATGCAGAAACCACTATGGTAACCCCAGAGTATAGAGGGTGGACAGGTACAGTAGCTGGAGAGGTGCCAGTTTCCTTCCTGAGCATGGGCTAGCCCCCTGCTCTAACATCTCTCCATTTAATGCATGTTTGGGTCTTGTTTGCATGCGTGCGTATTTCAGGCCTGTGTGCGTAATGTGTATAATAACAGAGTGAAAAAAAATTGAATTTCCCCTCAGGGATTACTTAAGTATGGCTTCCTCTAAAACAAACAAAATCTTTGGAAACCTGGGGCCTCTCTAGAATTCCTGTATGATGGTGTCACTCATTTTTAAATAGTATTCTTTTAAAATTCATGCTGCAATTGCATGATAAAATGCATGTTTTTCTAGTGTTAGAACAATATTAACAAAGTTATAAGAACAATGGTACAGCACCACAAAGGAAAGCCAAGATGATGCTTGGAAAGGAGAGCAAACCACTACATGATGACAGAGAGAAATGTCTGTTTCTATCCTTCATCTATTAATGAACAAGGCAGTCAAACAAATGTCTAAACTAAAAGAGATCATTATACTATCACTTCATTGAGATTTCCGTTAGAAACACAAACTGTCACTGACTCAAAATCATTATCGCCAATCCAAAGGATCTTAGAACCTTGTTTAAACAAACGTAATGTGTATTAAACAAAAGAAAACAGGGGAGCTGTCTGTGATATATTAAGATATGACTGCACCATTAATTTGTTTATTTGTGATCAACCCGTTTTTAGTGCTGTAGGGAAAATACACACTAATGGGTGCTTCATGCTTTAGGGTGGTTTCAGTGGCATTCATGAAAGCACAATGTAGTAACATTTTCTTTGTGCATGATGTTGACAGCTGCAGTCAGTTCATTACCTGCATAACATCTCTATCAAATGACTCCCATTAGATTAATCAGACGTTCATGAAGGTAACAAAATGCTACTGAAAGCAGAGGTTATCAGCTGAAGGCAACTGCATATAGTATAATGTGCAACATTAATGCTACGTAAAACCTTGAGAGCCTCGAGACAAAACTCTCCTCTAGTGTGATCGTCAAATTACCTCTGAGTGATTAAGTGAAGCCGTCACCAAGGGGAGTAAATTAGTACATTTTGGATGAGAGTCAAATGAACATTAATTACTAAATCAAAGTCAAATCAAATCAAAGCAAAGCGGCTAAAGCATAGTTTGCTGACTGAGCATTGTTGTGGTAGTTGGACCTGTTCCAAAACTTGGCAGCGGCTTGTTTAGTTGCACAAAGAGCTGTTCATTTTCATTGTCTAGCTGCCTTTCCGGAGCTTTCATCTTCCTTCATTAAGACCCGTTGGGTCTGTCTGTTCAGACCAGTTGGACTGTACAAAAATACCACAGGGGTATCACCTGCATCTTTGCAACAGATACAAACACTGAATGGCTCAATGAGATGCTTTGTAGATGCTTTGTGGTGATGGAAAGGATGGATAATAATCAAGTACATGTACTTAAAGCGCAATTCTGGTGTAAGATCATCCCAGGGTCTTTTTCGGCAAATTTGGTCCTCAAATAAGCCATCAAGACCATTTATTTGTGTATGAACAATTAACGCAGAAATCCGGTAGGGTCGCTAACAGCTGGACGTGGCTAACAGTGATTAGCTCGGGGCAGCACAGTGCAGACATTAAAACAGCTTTTTTTAACCACTAATACTGATCAAAATAATAACAAACCTCTGCAGTAGCATGACAAGAGTCCTTACATATACAAATACATATTCTTGATAAATACGTATGTTTTTAATGCTGGAATTTTACTTGAGTATTTCTACTTAATACTTCTTTTACCATTAATGCTTTGCAGGGAAGTGACTCCATTGGAGGTGTGAGTATGAACTTTTTGGTGTGCATGTCAAGTAAACAATAACGGCCCTCAAAAGCCATGCATTACTTCAAAAGGCCACAGTTACAAGGGATTATTGCACATAAGCGTTTCCGTTAAACATGCCATTGTCCAGATGTATACAGTTTTTTGAAGCAATTGTGAGTTGGAATGCCATCCTCTCTATTGTCAATGATGGACAGTTCATCTCCGAAAGTGAAAAACAGATGCTATCTTTCCACAGGCTAGGATTATCAAAGAAAAGAGGAAAAACAATATCATAAATGTTGTATAACGGAAAGTCCCTTTTACAGACACTAAAAGAGTTCATTAAATAGTGTAGGAAGGGGTAAAAACACATTTAACGCCTTGCCCCATATTTTGGAAAATAAAAGATTTTTTCACCTTTTCTCAAAACAAAAGCAAATCACGTGTATCCTGTTTGGGCATCTGCATCCATATCCTTAGAAAGCAGGGCTACCGCAGCCTTGGTCTGGAGGCTATGACGACACAGCTGCTTCTCAAACACCCCAAATCATTTGATTCACTTCCAGACAGTAAGTGCCCGAATCTAATCAGCAGAAACACAGTGTTCTGAGAGGATGTCAGTGCTGATGACTGGTCATGCCGCAGGGTGCAGACATTAAGCAGACTCTCCGCACACGAACCCCACGTAGGGTCATTCTGGTCATATCACAGTAGAGACCTTTAACATTTCACCATTAGCCTCCATTAGGTCTTAGCAGGCTTAGTCATATCCCTAGACATTTTGATCATTCCCCTGCAATCACTGGTTAAACCTGAGGGGCAGTGACTAGACTTTAAGACTGGCATAACATGCCACATGCAAGGAGAATGCACAAACTCATACAGATACAGATATAATGTAAATGGCTTTTGCAATTTGGTGTTACGTAAAAAGATTGTGGGAATTAACCTATTCCTTGTTTCAATATAAGAAAGTTAACATTTGCATTTACCTGCTTCCAATATTGCCTCCACTCCGCCAACCAACACCAAAAACAAGCCATACTACCAACCCACAATTCCTGCATGGTATAATTCAACATGGCACACCAGGGGAAATGCTTTAAATTGGTGCTCACGTATCCACAACGATTAAAAAGGATAAAAAGGTGGTTTTGCAAATCCAGTACATGTCGGTGCTACAGAGACAATTATGTGCTCTGGCCACAGTTTAAGAGGCAAAAATTAACAACAATTACCAACACCCACTTGGGGACTGGAAATGATAATGTGTGGGAAACAAGACAGATTTTCTTTTATGTTTGCACTTAGCAACAAGACAAATTGCATACTGGGCATGACAAAACATGTGCTACCAAAAACAAACACATTAAGATTTAGACTCTGATGTACATTACAGTGGTTCAGCAATATTTGATCGCATTTTGGATGATAGGGTGGTTATTTAATAAAGAAATAACCCATTTAATACACCAATGAAGATGCAACACACAGGGAAATTTGAACATCCTCGCCAAGTTAACTAAGTAGCAAAGTTCCAGGCTAGCTTTTTATGAAATAGGAGCTAAAAATCACCAGTTACTTGAAACGGGCTTGTTAGTCCACCAGTTTATTATTCTTAATCAGTTGTCTAACAAAAAATCATGAAAAATTAATTTTCACCATCACCAAACTTGACTTAAGTTGTTTAAGAAAATATAAAACAAAGAGGCAATGCTGTGTGTTACAGAAGTATCAACTACAATGTTTTCAGACAAGATGTTGGCTTCTGTAAGAATATAATTTTGTGCTTTCATCTAAAAAGCAAATATCAGATAAACAGGACGGAACACAGCCTTTGGTGTGTTTGTATAAATGATCAAACATGCTGTCAGAGATGGGTTACAATAGACTTTTCCACAGCTTTTTTTTTGTTTGTTTGAGTTAGAAGATAGCCAACATAAGAGTAGGACTGAGGTTCAGGTGTAGGCCCCCAGGCTTGACTAATCCTACTTGAAGTGCCCGTCCCATTAGACGGTGTAATCAGGAATGCGCTGCAAAGCAGGTGTGTTAATAATGCTTATTAAACAAATGCTCGTTTACTGCTGTCTGCTTTGGATACCTGATGTTGGTGATGTCATGACAGACATAAGATAGGAGGGAGAGAGGAGGAGGTAAGGCTAGTGAGGAGTATTTTCACAGACTGGCGAGTCCAGACAGAGAGGCAGAGCGAAAATAGCTCAAGGGGCAAACAAGGTAACCTTTTTCAAAAGACGCTTCAGGGGGTGTCTGCCAAGTCCCACACAATACTGTCTGCAGTGAATGTCTGTGTTGCAGTTGTACTGCACTGCAGAACAAAATATCTTAAAACGTCTGAGTGCATAATCAGATCAGTTCTACTGAAACAGTCCAAAGCGGCTCGTCTGAATGCCAAAAATGCATCACCCCCTGATGTGTAACTTAATATGTTCCATGCAAAAATATAAATTTTGCCCAGAGACAGTGATGCTGTTAATACCCTTACAATTGAAATTACCCATACATTTTGTGAGTTTTCTCTTCTACATCACTCTTACTGTGAATCATTTTCTCCTACAGTTAAAATGAAAACAATTAAAATACTGAATATAATAATCTAATTGCAACAAAAGATCTGTGAACTATCCACTACAAAAAAACACTGAATATTTCTAGTTGTGCATGCAAAGGGATTATCAGACATAAAAAGTACACATGCAGTATGAAGCATTGCTTTACCTCATAACTGCCTTATTACAGTAATTACACATGTAATACACTAATGTGCAGAACCAACCCACTTTGGGTTATAAAGTGCCATACCATTATCAATCATTTAGTTTAATCGTGGCATCACATCACACGCACTGGTCAGTCATTGCAGAGGCAAAAAAAATTCAAAGGAGTTTATTGATTCTTTTCTCTGTCATTATAGCTATTGTTTATTCCATTTCTGCTACTTAACTGTTATCATTACTGCTGTGTCTCTTTTTTTTGATGTGCAGTAGTTTGGGCCATTTTCACCCCCTGTAATGATATACTTTATGGACAGATCAAGGACATTTGAAACAACGTCAATATCATCTACCATGTAATGAGATCTTCATGCACAGATAGAGGAATGCAGACCCCAAACTCCCCGCTGGTGCCCTGGATTAAGCCAAGGACATCACAACCACAGACAAGCCATGAAAAGCTAGTATGGGGCTATAATCAGATTGCCTACATGGTAACTGTTGTTAAGAATAAGACCCAGATGATAACACTGCCCAATTTACTTGAAAGATGAGCATATCCATTCTAAGAGATCTCCATGATTCACTGAGAAGGCCCCTGTTGTCGACTTGGGGGGCTAAAGCAAGTCTGGACACACCCAAGCCAGCCGGGACATCCCCATTAAGGGGCCACTTGATGCTAAAAGTGGAGAGAGATGGGACACAGGGATCAAATGGCCTGTTGTTTACAAGGTGTTTGCCCACTAACATAGATGAGAACTCAAGGGACAAGAAAGCAGGTGATGTTTCATTATGGAAAAAGACAAGATGACATGGGGAACAAAATGTGGAATGTGGGCTCCCCTTTATTTTGGTTCATTTTAATTAACTTCTCTGTTGATGGTATTTTAGGTTTTTTAAGATGCCTCAGACGTACAGTCATGTTTAAAATTAAGGGGTTTCTGAAGTCACAGGAAGCTTTTGAAGAAATAACTCAGAGACTTGTCTTTGATTGTTTAACCACACAAGTACCAACATTGAAATTGCCAAGTGTCACGCACTTGTCGAGATTGTGAGGTCCAAAAAACAAAACAAAAAAAAAAGCATAGAAATGACTGGTGAATGATGTGTGGAAGCAGGAGCGGTGGATTTAAGTGCTACAAAGTGACTGGCCATGCCCTCTCTTTGTGTCTTCAGGCCAGAGTGCATCCTCTATGAGTCCCCTGACGTGATCAGGACTCATTCATGGGTAATGTACCAGAGAGAGCAGATTACTCCCTTTTCTTCATTCTCTCCGCTCAGCCGAGGGAGCCCTCCCTGGTCATACCTTTTCGCCCACTTTCTCTGTTGTCCTGTTTGTCAAATTGACAGATGCCACTAGCTTGTCTAAAAAGTTAAAATCTAACAGAGACAATTTTGAATCTAGAAAAAGATTTACTTAATATGATGGTGTTTCAGTCACAAAAGTCTAATCTTGAGATTCTACACTTTTTAAACCTCGGGACTTACTTAGTTTTACCGTTTTGGTCATATAAATATACGTACCAGGATTTCGACCTTGTGCTTCACAAAGAGCTAATAGGTCAATGCAATGCAAGGCATTGTTTAAGAAACTGTAAGTAGTAAAACTGAAATAAAACGAGACAGAACTGTTTTTTGGTGAGCTGTTCCTCTGAGTGATCAATTTGACATCAAGGGTTGTTTGAAGTGATAGTTACTACCGGATCTCTGAGTGATTGCTATCAGCGACTTGTGTTTCCGTCAAGTCCTTCAAGAGCAATCTGAAGATTTCCACAATGGTTCTGCACTGTGAGCCTATGCAGTGGTGTTTACATACACTCAGTCATCCATCTCGCACACAACGGTGATGGAAGAGTGTTGGGCAATGAGGCATTCACGTCTAGTCCATGGCCTATTTGTCTCCAATGAGCAGTGACTGCCCAAACGCAAATAGCTGAAAAAATATATCCACCACTTGTTCCTCTGATAGCTCCAGTAAGAAATACCACCGCTGTAAAAATGGAAAAAATTAAAATGAATGTGTTCTGACAATGATAACTTGTTGAATAATGTAAAATGGAAATGTTACAACATTACTTTACAAGGTGGAAATAATGATACAGGATTATTTTGGGATTTACCTAGGAAGTTTTGTATGTGGACGTATTCTGAGCATACACGCCACATGAGGTGTCACTCTGAACAAGCCATGTGATAATGGCAGTAGCCATTGTAGCAGGGCACGCAAACTAAGAGCGCCTGCAAAGCAAAATGTTGCAATGCCAGATGTGCAAAATGAGCGCTTCAAGAGACAGAATCAGTGTTTAAAGCCTCAATAGGACAAACTTGATAACAAGTGCATGCGGAAGCATTATGTAAAATATTATAATGATATTATACAAGCAACAATCGCCGGTGTTATGTTTAAAACATGCAACCAGGCAGCAACAAAGTAAAACTGATGGTGAAGCACATGGTAAGATTCACTTGTCCAAGGTTGAAAATGTGTGATTTTGCAATTACTGATGAATAATACTATTGTATCACTCTACAATTTATTTTTCTTCCATTTAATCTAATCATTAGTTGCAATGGAATGTGTTGTTGCTCAGAAAAAAATACTTTGATTGTAGTGTACGAAGTACAATAGGTTCACAATCACACAGACAGGCCCTTCTCAGGGCCCTTCACTACTGACTTAGACCTTGGCCCGTCACAAACTCCAGCAGAGCAGACAAAGTAAAAGAAAGAAAAGAAAGGGAAGAGCTGGCATATGAGTAGGGTCCACAGGTTTGGCCACTACTGGGGTTGGCAGCAATACAGTTAAAGATGGCTGAGTGCATTCCCAGCCTTGGCAAAACAAATGGGAACTGTTGTTTGGGTTCAGAGGAGCTGGCCCTCAGAAAGGACACCGCGGGAGGGAGGTAGAGGGGTGGGCAGGCCAGACAGGGACAGACGAGGACACTGGAGCAGGGTGGCAGGGTTGCATGGCTCACACCACCCACATCAGCTCCTACAAACAGCATCGAACTGTTCCCAGAGGGGAAAGTTTGTGGGGAGAAAAAAGAAGGTCAAACCCTGTGAAAGTCACATTTTGAATACAAAAAATGTTGTACTGTACATGAGGCATACTATTTGCATTGCATCAGAGAATGAAAGATGCATATGACGAGGACACGCCATGACGTGTTGCTTTCTCCAGACATTTAACTGCATAGCTGCCATCAAGTGACTGTGGAACTCTGTTTGGTGAATCTATTGAGTTAAAGATGTGGCTAAGTTAAGATAAAATTCAACCTTAAATTACCTGTTAGTTTAAGACATTATTCAACCTTAAATTATCTGTTAGGGTAATAATGCTGTAATATTTTTCCCTCTTCCTTTGACTCTGCTCTCAAGCACTTTGGGAGGGTTATACAGATCACAGGAAGCTGAAGAGAAGAAGAGTGTCTCATGTGGCTCAGACAGCCCATGGGACTCATTTGTCATCTGTGCGATTACTGTAAGATACAAATCGAGCTGGAATAAGGAAACTGCCCAATGCAGCACGCACTGCACACAACAGTGATGGTTGAGCCTTGAAATGTGTGTGGGAGCGACTTGAGAAAAAGATTGATGATGGCTGACTTTAAGTTGCAGTTTGAGGGTGGCAGCCACCTTTCTTTGTCATGCACTCAGATTGTCTCTATTTTGGATCTTTTTCTCCAAACAGTTCAAGGAACTAATTTAGTCAGGAAGTTAAAGTTTCTTTAGCGTTCACATCCTAAGAACTGTAATGACTACTAGACAAAGTAAAGAAATAATGAATTCAAATATATCAGCTTTGTTTTAGGCCTACATTTTGTAAATTATGTCACAACAACACAGTCATTCGTGATGTTACATATTATTTAAATCAATGGGATAATGTAAACATTGCAAAAGGGAAAGCATCCATTAGTTTTTTTCTTTTTCTGCTGCAGCAATGTTATCAATGTTATTTTGAAACAACTATCAGGTCATATTTAATCCTGTCATTTTTTTTGGTTGGTACAGTCTCCTGCTGTCTTCCTTCCTGCTCTGACTCCACTAAGCATTGCTCCCATCTGGTCTGCATCACTTCTTTTCTTTACTACAGTAAAGGTGGTACAAAATAATTAATTCCGTTTCCTTCTGTGAGAGTCAAATAATTCAGAACTGTATCATGTCTTTTTTTGTTTTACAAAAAAAACAAAAAAAACAAAAAAATGTGCCTGTCTATTCTTGTTCACAACTCCACCATCCTGTCTACCTATTTTCTTTGGTCCGCATGAAAACTGAGACACAATCACATTGTGGTAAGCTTGCAGACAACACATAAATACCATGTGTAAACACACGTGGCGTGGTTGGATTAATGATTATACAAATAGCCTATCCAGACACAGATCACATTTTAGTCCCATGGTTGTGTGGGAGCCATGTGTACAGGCCAGATGAAAACAAAAAACACATGCACGTAGACCACACTGAAAGTCATTCTAAATATAGGAACATTTATTTAAATTATTTGTAATCAAAACCTACATGACGCATACCTATTTTCCAAACACAACCTATTATCACAACTGGAAATTATGTGTGAGCTGGTTAATGGCATACAAGCTCAGTATCTAGAAAGCAGTACTGAGTACGGTTCAGTAACTCCTTCCGATATGTTATCTCACTCTCACAAGAATGTTTGAGATAATGCTGTGGTTTTAATCGTACCCAGGCAGGCTTGTGGTGCTCAAGACACCTGGCTTCCAAATCCTGTCGGTCACATCTCCATTTTTGGTAGACATTTTTCAGAGCCATTAATTGTGCCATGCTGTTTGTCTGAAGACAGGGTGGCCGTGGCTGTTTATCAGCTTTGAAAGAATGCTGTCTTTTCCTCAGAACTCCCAGTGACATTTGGTGAGGATACGCAAACATTAGCTTGCACCAAATCGATCTGATCAATTACTTGCTACTGTATTAGTAAAGTATTATGGTAGTTCAATATTACTATACTATTACTAATAGTCTATGGGCCTTTTTAAATGTCTTCAAAATACATTAATTTGTATAATCAGAGTTAATCTTCTTTCATAAACAGCTCCTTCTTTTCCTGACAAGCACACAGAAACAAATCAAATCTCACTGACATGTGTCCCTGCTGTTTGGCACGATTACAGTACTGACGGATGTGAACACAACTTAATGAATACCAAAAAAGTACAAGTGTGCACACATTCACGCAAGCCTTAATATCTGCTTGCTTCCACTCAACATCGCAAACTACCTCTTCTCCCTTTGATCACTACAACAGGTAAAGTCATATAATGTTTACATGACAGACCATGCTTGCCGATGCAGATGAGCACCTCCTACGCAACTACCTCACTCCCCACCTCCCTCTTGGCAGAGCATACCAATTTCCACCTGGATGGTCTTCAACTATGTGCCAAGAGGATATCACAGCAGCTCCATATCCTCTGTGTGACAGTGTAATTCCCTCTGCCCTGCAGCAGTGTCTGTAAAACTCAGACAGTTTACATGTTCATGTAGCTACATTGCACTGGGGAAGAGTAACTTGCCAAGTATTTTGTGCATTCATTTGATTTCTGGCACACAGTTTAACCCTCCAACATGAGCTGTCACAGGTGTAACAAAGTCAAAGAGGGAGGTGTGTTTGATCTGTCTTTCAATTCAGCGCATGGCAACCAAAACCCAACGCTCTTGACTGATTGTTGAGTCTTCTGCTTTGTTACATTTTAGTATATAATCATTGCCATTTGAGTTGGGTGAAAATTCTTCATCTTCGTGCAGGGCTGCACAGTAATGACTGTATTATGAGGATAAATGGATATAGGGTACAGAGATATATCAAGTTCCAGACATTACTCAAGCCAGGTATGCAGAAAAACTCTGCTGCAATTAAGTAATATTGCATTTCACACTTGATTACAGTACAAAGGAAACTAGTAAAATACATTTCAATCACATAGATTTAACATTTAATTAAATCTTCTGAAACCAAAGCCAAAAGCTCCAGATGACTGACGGTTGAGGTTTATTTAATCTGTTATAAAATGTAACATGTTTTCAATCAAATACAGTAAAGAACAGTGAGCCACACTAAAACCCTCTGGCTAAGGACCAGAATAGTACAGTAACTCAGACTGTTATACCACCTACATTGCAGGACTTGTTTATATTAATAGACGATAAAAACTCAATATATGTTCAAGAGTAGACTATTATATTGTTCACCGACTGGGAATAGGTCAGTAAATCGTTGGTCTTAACATGACTTAGAGTCCGTTTGTTTGCAGTTTTCATCAATAATAAAGCTGAAGGTCCAAAAATGTTCCAAAAATACGAATTACAGTTCTCATCTGACTACTTTATTTGACAGGCTTGAATTTAGAAAATACTGTTTTGTTATCGGCTCCAGCCCCCGCGACCCGACTGGGACAGGCGGGTGAAGATGAATGAATGTATGAATGTTGTGTTATCTTTTAAATATCTACATGGCCTACATGGACTGTCACTCTGAGTGTCAATTTGTCAGAGACCATTTCCCTATAATGTCTACATTTCTTTACGGCAAAGTGAATGTCTTTGGTCAGACTTATTTTATGCTTAAAGACAGAAAATCATGCACAAGGCTCTTTAAATTCTATGTAAAAACATTTAAAAGGTTGCCAGACAGTATGAAAATTGACTAAAGGATTTGCGCAAATAGGATGTTACACCCATTAGAATGAGCTTGAGACAACTAACAAACAGAGGCATATGTTCATCGTTTTTTTTTAAACCGATTCTCCATCGTAGACAGCCAACACCAAACACCCCCCACCCTCCACCCCAAGCTAAGACTATCAGACAACTAAAGCTGCAAAAGTAAAATGACCTGGTGACTGGTAAAGCCCTTGAGAGAGTTTCTGTCTGGTTTCTGGGCTCATCTATCAGTCCTGAGACTGGATTATATATACTCCACTCTTTTCCACAGACCAAAGCCTAGGACTGGCTTCAGATACACACAACTCCGGGAATGACATGTTTTGATTTGAGGGAAGTGGCCTAGGGCCAGGCCAGGTTTTACAGATGTTTGTGCACATAAATTCCTGGGTAAATGTTATCAAAAATAACAATAACAAATGGAGAAGTGACATAATATGTAGGGATATTCTGATAAATTATTAGTTTCAGACACAAGCTGAAATAATGTCATCTTGAATCTCGAGAGACTGGTGTCTGGGAAGATCCAGTGGGTGGATCCCTCAATGTATGTCCCCCTGTCCTTTTCCCTTTTCCACACACAGACTGGACACTGCGCTGTGGTCCTGCCCTCCTGGCCTCCAGGTCAATGGACGCGCCGATTACCCGCAAGTCCTTGACAGAAGACAAATCTGAGCGCTTTCATCTGTGTCGGTGGGTCGCCCCTCAAAGCCTTGTTACAGGATTGGCGCTCACCAATTAGCACAATTAGCTTTTGGCAAGCCGCCGGCGGTGTCACATGGCACCAGCTTTGTACTGATGGTACCTGACAAGCTACCAGATCAGTCATGTCTGCCATCACAGGGGGTAAGTTGGTTGCAGGATGGACAGGAAAACAAAGATGTAACTATTGAATAAAAGACACATATGCATGTACACAGGATCTTAACAAAGACACAAAACAATTCTTGGTTATTGGGTAATTTTAAGTCCATCATGCAGCAGTAGAAAAAATGTGCCGTTCCTGATATTAGTTTTACTGTAGTTAGTGGGATTCAAAACTAAGATACAAAGGGCATGTGTGGTCTAATGTGATCAGAAAACATTGCAATCATCACTGTCACTATATAATGACTAATGCATTTCAAAGTACATTCCTTTTGCAAAGTATGATAACAGACAACTTTGAAGATGTGTCGGACATGTGATGAACCTGTTAAGTTCTTCTCTTGGTTTTTATACAGCTACAAGTATATCCCAAGCTGTCATTCGTCTTTTTAGGACGGGGAGAGAGTGTTTGTGAGGCCCGGTCCTCTTAATGTTTTATCCAGAATGCTCTGTTGAGGGGCTCCCATGCCAAAGTCTTTTGAAGAGATGAAAAGCATCAGCAAATAAAGTGCCTTTATTGCGGGAAATCCAACCAAGAGTCCCTTGCCTTTTCTGAAAAAACTGTGTACATTGGTACAGTATGGAGGATAACATCTGGAGGTGGTTGTGCCATGAAGGAATGCAGACACTAAAATATGGGAGGCTTTGGACAGAGTGCAGAGCATCATTATAGCAATGTGAGCATGTCTTATGTATGTGTGTACAGTATGTATGTAAAAAAAAATACACCAGCAACAGTTTACAGGAGGATGCAAAAACATTTAGCCTTACTATCTGCATAATGCAACGACAACTCTAATAGATTGCTTAATGTTATTCAGCTGTTTGATACCCGATGAGGTCCTGTACCAGATGCAGACAACACTAGTGACTTAACAAAACTGCATTAATACAACATCAGAGTGACATTCAAAAACTGCTATATCTAAAAGAACAACTGACGAGAAATCAAGGTAAACAACTAAGCAAACAGCATCCTTAATAGTGCTGCACTCTACGAGAAGGATCCCCAATCCTGAATCACTCAAAGTCATTTTGTGGTTACACTTCTACACCACTTTCATATACCTTTCGACGACAATCATAAACGTGAAGGCTGATAATGATGGACTGGAAACAGAGGGTACGCCCAAAATATTTTGATACTTGAGGACATATAACAGAAACCCCTGAAACCTGAAATTAACTAGGCTCTCCCCGGCTGATCTGTGTGTGAGAACCCAAATATCCAAATCATTTGAATTGGACATCCAAAACCTTACCCTGCCTAGTACAAAGTCCATGTAATTTCCGATTGAGTTCATGTGAAAAAAGAGCAGCTCTTCGTCCGGAAATTTCACAGCGAAAAAAATGGGTGTGTTGATGATGTTGTATTACCCAGATGGCATGAGACCAGCAGAAGACAAACATAAACAGAGAGAAGACAAGTTTCAGGAACCCAAAATTGTCTGACAATTTCTAGGAACAGCAAGAGACTCAGTTGTTTATGATCCAATTACGAACCGGCTTTGTGACATAGCTATATGGACAATCTCCTGTCATGTGCTACATGGGTGAAAGATAAACGTTGGACATGGTCCTGAATCCCGGATAGTGTCTGGAGTTACATGAGTTAATGGCTAGAGATACAAAATCAGGTCAAAACCGCCCATATTTGCCTCCCAGATCTAGAAGCAAAAATACCTTACTATTTCTCTTAAAATGAGCTAATAGGCATAGAATATATGAAAGAAAGTTGGAGCTGTCCATCTATTCCTCATCACTGATAAGACTATGTTCTTGCACACCTACCAAGAAGAGCTACATATAAAAACACTGGCAAAAACCTGTGGCTTGGATACGATTGGTGTGCTGATAAAAGAGCCCCAGACGATGGCCAAAGCGATACGCAGAAGGGCAGGTCTGGGGCACTGACGTTTTGCCACAATACTGTTCTCATTTGCAGCTTTGTGTTCCCTTGGTCCTCTCGCTTTTCCTCAGCCTCGTCGGTGTAATCTCTGGGCCTGGCTACACTGAGTATCTTAGGTAACACTGCTTGAGATCAGTATCTCCCCTCAAAACAAGAAGCCAGGAAGTGTTCCGTCTGTCATTATCACAATTCACCCAGCGCTGTGGTTTTCCTCTTCACATCAAATCCATTCTTTATGGCTTCCTTCCCAGAGATCTTGTGTAAGTTAGTTTTTTAAACCTTTCCAGCTGAGGACAGTAAAGGAGAGGGAGACCACAGTGTCTGTGTATGTGTGTATCTACGTGTGGTGTAGTCGGAGTGCAGCTGCATTCCTGAGGGTGAGCAGTGAATTGACCACATAACACCATGGCGTGTGTGGGAGTATGACACAACGAGGAAGGGAGATTATGGTGGAAAGGTTTGTTGATGTAAAAACTGTTTGATTTCCACGGGTGCGCGCATGCATGCATATATGAGCACATCCGCACAGCTGCTCATGAATGGGCGTGTTAGAGCGACACACCTCGTCTGACAACACTTTTGGAGGTCTTGAAGAAGAAAAAAGTTAAAAGAGCGACTTAATTATCTGGCCTGAAAGACACTCAAATGAAAACATTCCTATCTCTTCTTCTCTCCGCTCTTCCAGTAATGTCTTCTCCTCCCAAAATGTAGATGTTTGTGATCCACATGAAAGCCTTAAAAGTTGTTAACTGCTCTGGGAAGGAGCAGTTACAAGGACAGGAAAACAGAGTGACCTCAATAAACTGGATTGCACAAACGGTGATTTATGTCAGCAAAACAGAAATCAAAGAAAGGAGGCGGCAAATTTTCAGTCAAAGTCATTAGGCAAAAAAATGGTTTCAAAACAACTTGGTGTGCTATTCCCTGTTATCAAACCAAATGGACCACCTGAATTTAATCTGCTGAAGTGATCTTGAACTAAGAAGATTGTTGGGAAATAAGTCACAAACAATGACATCATCCAATGTCTGGTAGAGCAAAGAGTGCGTTCAAGATAAACTAGATCCCCAGTACCTGATTGTCCTTTGCTCAGCTACAACAACGCTGTATCTGACTGTTTTCAGATGTTTTCATTACAACAATCAGGCCCAATATTATCAGGTCCATGATACGTAGTTACTTGCATAATAATTGTCTCAAACAAAGTTAAAGGCCCCATGCTACATGCCTTACATAAATTAAATACAGTACAAAATACCTTGGTATAACATTAAAAGAATTGGTAAATGGAGCATGATTGTTAAACGTTATAAAAGAATACATATCATGGATATCTCTTGCGCACAAGTAAATACACAACTATTAAGGCCAAAAACATATTATGGTAATATTCCATACACACTATTGTCCATTATCACCATCATGAGGAAATAGACAATGCCATTGGTTTAGTGTATGAAACGGCTCAATTGTGGTGCAGATGTATGTGAAAGGGTGCAGTCTGACAGTCTTGTCACAACATTCAGTTTGAGCCTTGAAGACTGAGACAGCATTATCCTCTTATTGTCATGGAGAGTAGTGCCTTGGAGACTTGAGGCACAAAGGCTGAAGGAAAGTTAGCCTTAAATCTTCTTTGGGGATAGAGTAAGACATTTGCATAAAGGAAGAACATCCTGAGAGGAAGGCTTCATGTTCAGTCAGAGTGTTAGGATAGAGTGTTAGTATAGATACTCAACCGCTTAATATCGACGGCCAAATCAGTACAGAATTCTGTGCCTTTATGTTTTATCAAGTCTATGACTACTACTTCTACAGCTCCTTTAAAGCCCTTTAAAAGGAAGGAAAGAGAAAGGGGAAAAAGGAGTGGAAATATATTTGTCTAAACAATGTGATGCAGATCAGTCTATACCAGGAATTGTAAAACAAATACTCAGAAAAGGCATGCTTGTGCGAGACAACAAAACTTTGAGTGTGGGTGAGCTAGGCCTATATAAACTTTGATGGTGAAATTTACTGATGCCGGTATCTGGGGTTAAGCAGTCAGAAAAATAAAAAAAGCTTGTACAAATTTCGCATAGACGTGCATGTGCACACATGTATCCACACGCCTTCTAGACTCATTACGCCCCTGTATCACCATTCAAGTGGAACCCCCCCCCCCCCCATCACTTTCCCCACAGCCTCCTCACTCTCTAGATAGTTCCCAGTCAATATCCACCTCTGTCAACCTTCCTCAAAAAATATCCTTGAGGAGGTCAACTGAGAGATTAAGACCCTTCAAATGGGGTCATGGAGATCAATGATCAAACAGAGAGCAAGGCCCAGCCCCCATGCCCCCACTCCTCCCACTTTATTTCAGGAAGCCTGATAATAGAGACAGAAAGGCTGGCTAACTACTTCCCTCCACCATGACTCAACCACCCTCTAAATCTCTGGCGGTGGCCTCACCTATAGCTGTCACTAACAGGTCCACCAGTCACTGATCAGAGCATCTCCATTAATTTGGTTTGAATCTCAGAAATGTGACTGCAAATACAAGTGTTCACAAAATAACCAATGACATTAGGGAAAAGGTCCAACAATGGAATTAAACTAGATATTAATTTGTTGGGTAGATTGGTGTTTTTTATAACACAATCCTTAGAAAAGAATAACGCCTTTTATCAAACCAAAAGAAACGTGTTGCAGCACAATGTTTGCATTTCAGTAAAGTGTGAGAGTCTTTACTTTTGCCATAGTTTATATAATTAATTTCGCTTTTTTATCTCTCCTCACCCTGGGGTTTGGTGCGCAGAGCATTTGCTAACTTTTTGCTCTGCTACCAATATTAGCTGTTTCAACAATGTTAGGCTTAGAAGACATGCTTGCAGGCTGAAATTTGCCGCGCTGTTCAGAGCAATTACAACCAATTACCCTCTAATTTATCAATTCCACTTCAGTTCACCCAGGAATTGAGGCATGTCTGTCTGAGTCGCGTTATAACAAAGCAGTCTGAATTGTGTAGCGGTCGGTGCAGTTCTACTGTAGAAGACTGGTATTGTTTTTGTGCGATTTAATGAAGATAAACACTGTTTGCTTCCTTGCGTAACTTCCAAATATAATCTGTTTATCCTTGAGTCCAAGAGGACATTTGTGCGAAATTTTAAGCAGATCCATTCAGTGGTTCCTGAGATATTACGTTTACAAGAATGGGATAGATGGACAAATGTCCTTTACTACATTTTGAATTTATAAAAGATGTAAAATGAGACAAGCATAGATACTAAGACAAAATAAGTCATACAACCCATCCCACAGTGAATGTACTAATTATAAGACTTGGCAAAACATGCAATCACACCTGTGATACAGTGATCTCTCTCTTCTCTCTTGCTGTGCAAGTGCTCTCAGATTGCTATTGTGTGTATCCAGAAGGGGCATACATGCATTGGTCAAATGAGACCTCTTGCATGGAAAAAACACATTGTGGGTTTTTCACCTTGTGGGAGCCACATTCCTGTGGACCACAGAAAAACAGAAACTGGCTGCAAAGAAGCCAACTCAGCTTTGGGGTTGGTGAGGTTGTTCCCTCCTAAAAACAAGCCGCCAATCAGTTATAAGTTTTGACATGCTAGAGTACGTTCAATCCCTTTAGAGGTAAATGCTTGCAAACCTTTATTGGGAGATTAAAAGTGAGTAAAAAGGATTGAAGGACATGGAAAGAAATTAAAGAATGACACAAGGTTTAAACATGCGGATGCATCTCTTGCATAAAGCTATGTATAAACAATTTCCCCCTGGGATTATAAAAGTATTTCTGATTCTGAAAAGGTACAGATTTGTACCATTTGTCACTTGAACGATACATTTTAGATAGAAAGTCCTCAGAGTCAAGCAACTGTTACAATTTATAGTCAGTATTTAGACAATGAATGTGTGTCAGATTCAGAGTAAGCAATGCCGGGGAGATGAAGAAACAAGAACAGGGAGTGGGCATGAGGTGAGCGAGGCTGGTGCTTTGAAATTTCCTGTCTTTAATGTTTTATTAATGAACTGTACTGTATTCTGGAACTGTCGTTTTAGTGTCCACTTTTCTTGTAACAGACAAAACCATAGACTGTAGAAAAAATGATAAATGGATGAGGTTTGTTCTCTCAACTTCATCCAATGGCACTCACCTATGGGACTAATAACCTCTAATAACCTCTTACCAAAAAAGGGCATCGATGTGAGGTTGGACGATTAGCCATCAATGACTTCATCTATGCAGTGCAGATGCAAAGTCTCACTTCACCACTCATCAGATGGATACGCCAATGACAGATATGACATTACATTATTATGTGTAATGCTTTATTTTTCACTGTCTATCACCCCCTCCTCAGTGTTTGTAAGTGTGTCCCTCTAACACATTCATACATACACAGTATGTAAGTGTAACAACGTAGAATATGGATGCAGACTTGTTTAAGTCACTGTAAACGACTGGTGACAGCAGATTTACACTATTTGCTCCCTTAGCATAATCTAAAACTCATTGAGACATTCACCAAATGTACTAAAACAATTATATCAAGTGGAACTGAGAGAAGGAAAGCCCGGTACCAAATGCAGGTACTTTAATTTAAATAAAATTCAACGCACAATGGTAATTTACAGATTAACGCTCATGGTGAGAAAATGTCATGGTAGATCTCAACCTCTGAGAGGCTTTTTTCTTGACCTACTGTAGAAAAAAAGGCTTGTTTATTCATGTCTTGACAACAAATAAGGAGATGTTCTCTGCTTGGCTTATAAATGTGTCAACAGAAGTCAACTGTCAGGAAATATTTATTTAGTGGGGAAAATTATTCTTTTTAGGATCAGCTGAAGGCAGAAAACATGACACATATGAAACAATGTCTGCGTCAATGTGCCCGCCTGTGTCTGAGTGTATTTGTGTGTCTGCCTGTCTGTCTCTGTCAAAACATGGCAAATTGATGATTAACGATCGTTTGCATGCTGGTTGGTGAGGAGGTGAAAATCTGTCACTATCTCCATTCTGCCTCTTGGTACAGTCATCTTGATTTAACAGGGTTTAAAAACATTATTTAACAATTAACATCAACCTTCTGTTATTCACTTTGTTATTTTTGCTGGTGCAGCACAGAGAACACCCCGCAAGTCTATGACGCAAATTAGTGGCAGCTTGTTCTTTGTGGTGTAACTTTGTCACAATGCATAAGCAACATCAGATTTAGCTTTGGTACACTGGAAACAGATGTGCTTCAATTCATACCAGGCACTGTTTTCCTCACAATGGAATAAAGCAAAACGAAACTGTTTGGGACTAGATTGACTAGTGTTTCAATGCTTCTGTCTTCAATCTTGGAGGAGAGACGTCATCATGGTTCTCAAGGTTAGATATTACAGCCGCCCATTTTTCTTTAAATGACCATCCCCGTTTTTACAAAAATTCTACCCTATTCTCTCCCTTTTCTTTCTCCCCCTCTCTTCTTGCCCTCTTCATGCAGCGTCTCATCAGTTTCACTCTGTCTTCCATCTCTTCTTCAGATAACACAAACTCCGATAGAACCAAAAAGACCCCTACTACAGCATTTTCTCAAACAAGAGCCCCTCGTGGACGCAGTCCATTAGTCCCATCCATCCAAACAGACCTGCTTTGTTGAGGTGTTATATCAACAGGGTGACCTCTCCTCCACTCCACCCCAGCTTCCTTGGGCCCCCCAACGGCAGGAGATTGATGTCAACAAGGAATTTTGTCCCACATTTCCTTCTACCTCCTCCAGACCCACCCTGCTCCTGAAAAACACTTGCACCAGCACAGAAGGCCCCAGTGAGGCCTTAACAGACCTGCTGAGTTGTATTACCCCACCACCACCTTCTCTCACCCCTCGCTCTAGCAGTGCCAGAAACACTCTAAGTCACTAACATGACACCGTAAACAAAGAGTGCCCCAGAAAACAGCACTAGCAATGCATGTACGTGTGTGTGTTAAGGAAATGAGCCACCTTGAAGTGTCAACAGAGTGGTTGCTGTGAGAAGAAGGCCAACATGGAGACGTCATTTGTGTACAGTGTCATCGCCAGAAGAGCTGCCAATAGAATTCGGACCAACTAAATTTGGGCTTGTTTCATGGGTGGTGCTTGTCAACTTTCACAAGAAGCAAGAACTGCAGCGCAGCTGCTGTCTTTTGAGGTTTGCAGAGTTCAAATGGAGACAATCAGGGATGTGCAGAGGGAAGTTTGCAAAATCCAATACGTATTCCAATAAAACAATAGATAATGTTATTCATCTGTGGGCCTAATCTGATTTTGCAATCTAGATCACATACAGACCTTCAGTAACAGACTGGCGACACTGGCTTTCTCTGCAGACTTGTAATATTATACACCATATAATAATTGTCCAACGGAAATTGTGCTTTCATATTTTCAAACAGCATCCTTTTAAATTACATGTGGGGTGGTTAACACAAAGCTTCAAAGCCAATTCCTCGCAAGTGAAGTTTCCGAGATGACAGAAATATCAAAACAAATTATTAAAGTCAAAGTTAAAATTACTATAGTGTGCCTCAGAATAATTCTGTTTAGAAAAATATATAATTTCTATTATGGACTCCAATAGCCACTTTGTTGAGTAGATTCATAAATTACATTATCATGCATTATATATATCATTATAAACTACAGTTGTAAACCTCAGAGAGCTATGTATTAATGGGTTTTACATCACTGTCATTTGACTTAATTTTCACTTTATTTGAAATTCCACTGCAGTTTACGATCCTGCATTATGTCAGATACAATTAACATCCAAACAATACTGATTCAGTGTGTACGTATTATTTGTGTTTGCATTTAAAAAGTAAATTACTCCTTGTGGTTGCAATTTTATTTTTGCTTCGGGCAATTCAGTCTTTGTTTGTTGAGATTCTTCTGAGTTGCTACTAGATTGATACAATATATAATCCCCTAAAAATATTAAACATATGTTGACTTGTGATCACATTTACAGGAACGCCAAGTTTAATTTCAGGACACCTGAATAAATCCAATCTTGTGTACATATGCTTCAACAAAACAACAGGGTTGAAGACAGTTGTAATTGTTTTAAGATCTCCAGGAAAGCATACTCCCATGTGGAAGATACTGTACTCGAGTCAGGGGATTGAAGGAGAACACTGTGGCAAGACCTGCAGCAATATATCCATGCATCACATATGGTATATACAAAACCTTACGCATGACTTCTTGTTTTAATTTAGAGTGACCTGTCTAATAAACATTTAGACATGCTTAAATCGTTTAAACATTTCAAAGGGATTACTAAGGACATGACCAGACCAAGTTTCTGTTGCAAATTGTTATGGTAGATCAAAGTTTATGGCTCCAGTTGAAAAGGTTATTTTCAAAGTGTTGGAAAGTTTTATGGATTACAGTTATCTTAAACATTATTGCAACCTTAACTCAGAAAAGAGTAAGTAGTCACCTGCATTTCTTTAATGTAGTTAGTTATTTAAACAACTTACTGTACGATGACTTGGCCATATCTGCAGAATACAAAGGTAAAGAATATAGAGAGAGGATTGTTTCCATTTTGCAATGTAAAAATTGTAATTATTATTAATTATTATTTATCACTTAAATGTACCATTTATTCCAGTTCAAACTTATGTTAAGAAACAATCACCGTCCCTCAAATGTACAGTATTTGTACACCGTTACTGTGCTAACCTGGTGATGACCTAATGAGTGTACGTACAGTGAAGCTTCTATGAAGCACAAGTTTCAGTGAAGTAGCTCCACTGGCCCAAAACATCTCAAAGCAATGTGCACTGACCCTTAGAGGGACTTGTTTACTTAGGAAAAAGCTAATGGAAATTCTAATAAATAATGAAAAGAAAAATAACATACTAGGTATATATGGCATCTTATACATGCACATTCATGTCAGATTATTTGCGGTGTGTGTATGACTGACATAGCCACTTTATCTGGCATGGATGTGGGACCTAGGACAAGCGGAAAATGTCCTAGCAATAGTTGACATTAACTCTGTTAAGCTAATTTTCTTGGACTTAAAATGGGTTTCTGGTAATAGTAAAACATCAGTTATGTCTCATTGTATGTTTTTAAATGTAGGGACATATATTCAAATATAACCTAACCCTTAAAAAAAAATCAGTTAAAGCAGCAATGCAACAACTGCCTCAGACAGGTAATGCACAGTGCACACATACATACACATACTCCAGTTAACCTAAATAAACGAGTGTTAGTGTATATGATGATACATGTTTTCAAAAGTGAAGCTGTACACACTGAACACACTGTCCGACACTTTCTAGGGTTCACTCCGAGGTCTTTCTTTGATGCTTCCAACAACCCAGAGGATGCTGAGAATCTTGGAAATAGGAAGTGGCATATCTTTAATTGTGCTTTTATCCTCAGCTGAGGAGACACACTGCACTTACACTGGACCACAAAGGCCAGTGCTAAGAGTGGTTTGCCACCTGTTTCTGACATGTACCCTGGTACTTTTAGTGTAACTTTCATTTAATATTAAGCAACTCGGCTCTACAGTGGAGCATTTTGACAACCGTTATCAATAAGTAATGTGAACACATAAATATTCCCAAACTTCCTGAAGACGAACCATACACAAGTTAGGGGCCCTAAGGAACAATGTACCAGTTGGCACATCCAGTGATATATTTCAATTGTGTTAATAATCACAATTACAAGTAAATCTTAATTCACAATTTCATTAATTTTAGTATTAAGGTAGTCTGTGATGATAGAGGCCATTTTTGTTGCAACAGAGTCATATTTTGAAAACAGCATCATAAGTTCATACAATAAAGCTAGTATTGCCATTTGGGAGATTCTGTAGGCAAGTTGTGTGTAACAAAAAGCTCAGAAATGTTAATGTTCTCCCTGCCTTGGAAAAATAAATGTAACTGACTGAAATATTCACAGGGTGCTATATGGGCTCCTGACACAGAATTATTTCGCTATACCATCATCACAGCACTCAATGGAAACACACAAAGCCACTTTGGACTAAACAGGGCCATCCATGTGCCTATAAGCACTTTGCATGAATAAGTACCTTTTTAATAAGTTAGTTGTTTGATCTTCAAGGGTCTATCCCTGTTTTTCATTTGTATCAGCAAGCTGTAAAAATAATGTTTTATCACAGAATGTATAACTGATGTCATTCTTAATATACCTTTTCAAGAAGCAAAGTCCCATAACAGAGGTGAGAGTTCCTCTAAAATTAACTCAAAACGATAGCATGGGAACCTGGGGAGAACTGAAAATAAACTCCAGGAAGAGACCCCTGCAGATGTTGAGCAAATGTTTGGTTAACATATAGAGAGTTTGCCCTCTTGCACTCTCCAGTGGTGGAGCGGGCTTACAATTTTCAACCCCTTTTTCTGTTTTATTTTAATGAGAGGTATTAATGAGAACAAGCAATTGTTATTACTGTGTTGGTGAGCTTGACATATAGTATAGAGGTAAAGAAACAAGGTTTGAAAGAAGAGGTACAGTCAATTATTTCTTTCATAGTTGGTCTAAAATTTTGTTTAGTTTCAGCTTAGTAGAGATTACTCACTCACTGAACACTAAGCTCCTTCCGTGACACAGCCATGAGTCAGATGATAATATGCACACAGGCATGGTAAAACGCAACATGACCATGGAATTTCAACCACACAAACATATTACAACGAATTTATACACTTAGAAAACCATACTAAATAAGAGTATCTCTTCTGCAGCCACAACTGAGTTCAGTGCAACCAGCTGATTTTAAAGCCTTATGTTAAGATTTCAGATCACCAGCATGTCATAAATAGACTAAATAGGATGTATGAATTTGGATGTTACCTTTTTTGTAGAGGACATTGTTATTGATAGCTTTATTACAATTGACAATAAGAAATGACGGCATGTATGAATATCGGCATGTATGGATTTATTTTAATGTCTATTTACTGCAAAAATATGCTGAAGACAAAGAAATAGCAGCATGGACCAAGCATAAATGTCCATATGCCCCATTATGTTTAGCTGATGGAAGCAGACAGACTATGGAAACAACTGCCTCAGTGCTAAAATCAGATTCCTCTGCCACCCTGATCAACTCACTTTATGTAAGTCATTCGTTATGATCTGAAATGACCCTCCCAACACGGTACAAAAAAGGCCTTTAGGGAACATAGGCCAGTCTCACGTGTCAGTGTTTGCAAACAGCTCAGAAAAATCAGTACTTCCAGATACTGATGCAATGATTGGTCGAATATGGCAGAGGACACATCACGCAAAGACCTGTAGGCAAGTGTGGGCTGCTCATAGACTGGATTAATTGGCCACGTTATGAGGGCCGAAAAAAGATACCGGTGTTGCTGGGCTTAAAGTAAGCAGCTGTCATTTAAAATATCAATAAAATGTGTGGGTGTCTGTTACTATAGCTACTTGTGCTCAAGTGCAACCAATCCATACCAATTAGTTAAACTAAGTTAAACTGACTCTGGTGGAGACAGGTTTTCATCAACTGCATTTTGTTTGGGTCACAACAGAATCTAGTACAGAACTTTTCTCTCTATGATTTTCCATTGCTGATTTCACTGAAGAGCAGCAACACCGGTGGTCTAGGCTAGGAAATGCAGATGGTCCTCTCTACAGGCATCCATCTTTGTTATCCTTCAGAAACATTATATAGGCCTCTGCAGAAGATGTGCATATGTGTGTTTAGGTTTGTGTGTGCGTGTGTGTGTGTGTGTGTGTGTGTGTGTGTGTGTGTGTGTGTGTGTGTGTGTGTGTGTGTGTGTGTGTGTGTGTGTGTGTGTGTGTGTGTGTGTGTGTGTGTGTGTGTGTGTGTGTGTGTGTGTGTGTGTGTGTGTGTGTGTGTGTGTGTGAAAGTGAGGCTCCAGGTTTTGAAACACGAGTGAGCATTGCACAGGGAATGCTATCCATAACATCCTACTCCAAGAGGCTCCTTCTGTGAGGGAGGTAGAGTGGTAGAGCATGGATAGCAAAGAGAAAGACAGACAGAGAGAGGTGGGACAGACTACCCTCGTTATGCTGTATTTCATTCCTGCCTCCACAAGAAGTGATTAATCCTGGTCTGAGTGGTGACACGACCTACTCCATGACTACTACATGACATTTATACTATGTTCAAGCTATTACATCCAGTCTGTTGGTGGAGTGGCAAACTGCTATTCGAGACAAAAGGGGGAAACAAAAGATGTGTAATTATGAGGTTCTGTGTTGGCCAGTTCAGTCAAAGATACATTGCTTTCGACTCAGAGAAGATAAGATAAACTGATGTGATGTTTTTTTTGAGAGAATCTAAAGTCACACAGACTTATTGTTCAATTACATGGACTAACTTATTGAAGTTAAAGTTATACAAGTCATAAATCATATCTTCAGTTGAATATTAAATGACGAGGTTGATCTGCCAAACAGCAAATAACAGAATCTAAAACTTCAATAAGGGAAAAGAACATACAGGCGAATAAAGAAATGGGGAGAGCTTTGTTCCATCACTCAAAAGCTGTTTCACGGACCATTTACTGGCACGAATAGAAAAAAAAGATACAAGCATCTTGGAACCACATGCCCTGCGTGTTCTCTAACCCTGTGAACCAGATGAATGTTGAATAGAGTACTACAGAAACAAACCATGAGAATAAACAAATTAATTAATTTTCGAGACACCCCGATCGTCATCATTGTGGCAGGTGACATTATTTTTTCCAGAATTCATCCAAATCTGGAGTTGTTCCTAGCCCAGGGAACACCAAATTCCCCCAGCACAGGTTTTCCCTGGGTTCTCCTCTCAGCTGAATGTGCCAGAAAGGCATCCTATTAAGATATCGCAACCAACTCCTTTCAACTTAAAGGTGCAATGGTTCCTCAAAACTCTGCAAGAGAAATGCATTTCTGCCACTTGTATCCATCCCGTCATTATTTCAGTATCCTCCAGTATCCTTATTCTCACATTATTCCTACTGTGTCTACAGTTCAATCGGTTGAAGTCTCCTTCCTAGCACTGGGGCATAAATTTTACTGGGAGGATGAGAAGTGTGACACCCTGATAAATGAAGCATGCGTGTCAACCAAGACAGTCCAACAACATTAACAATCTTTTGAATCTCAGAATGATTCTCTTTCTTCTCTGGCACTTTGCCCTTGGGAGAATTCTGGTTATCTGAAACCTTTGCCAAAAAGATAAAACTTTCAAGTCTCCCCATCAGAGAAGCCCCTACTCCTCCTCCCCGAGTCACTGGACAGTTTGGTAGAATCTTGTTAAGGCAAACCAAGAGTCTGTCTATATGAACTCCTCAAACTCCTTCCAAGTTTTTGCTTCTGTCAGGCTACAGTACTTCTGGTCTCAACATTCTTGTCTGCTGATTTGTAATTCCTGTGCAAACCAAGCCTGAAAGCGTCCCTCTTCAGCTTGACAAAATCCCTCAACAGTGGGTCCCACTAGCAGGGAATCAGGCTACCGCAATGACAGGCACTTAAGACCTTCCTGCCACAACTACTACAAGACACAGCAGCAATGAAGGGTTGAAACATGGCACACTTGTGTTCCCAACCTCCAACAAGATGTGAAAATAAGTCTTCCAGAAGTGAGAGTTGGAGACTTTGTGCCAGTTTATACTCACTGTTTATTTGAGTTTAGTGACTTTGTTTAGCACCACCAGATCAGTCCATAGTACTTAGTAACCTACGCTCAGACATAAGTGTTCATTTTTTGGTAGCTCATGACTAGAAAATATGTCTACAAACAAAGCACCACTTGGCAGGTCATTCCACCCAATCGCCCCATTGGTTTCTTCCTTATTACTACCCATGTGAGCCTATTTTATTTAATTCTTGAGTTTTTATTTTATGGTCTATTTAGTGTCTTGCACTAGCTCCAGTTCCTTCAACAGAGAGATGATATTTTACATCTTAAGAGTCACTTTTTTTTAACCATGGGTCAGCACACAATGGCCTCCACCTTGGTCCAACACCCACTTGGCGATGCACTACACTGCTACACCTAACCTTTGAGAAGGATGACCCACATGGCATTATTTGTTGGGGCTGAGCCTTACCAGGCCCAATTGGTACAGGCTAGCCACAAGGGACTTGCCTGCAAGCTCCTGTTCAAGGCCTGGCTGCAGGGGGAGGCCTTGGTTTCCCTATTCCGGATGAGGTTTCTCTTTTCCCAAAACACCAATTTATAGAGATCTTTTGATCGCTCGTAGTGTGGCCCCTTACCGGGGACCAATTTGCCTTGAGAGACCCAACCTGGGGTTATGTCTCCAACAACACTGCTCCCAGATTCACAGGAGCATGCACAACCCCCACGCCACCACCACTAGAAAGTAGTGAAGTCATTATGATACACACTGTAGTTAGAGCTCAGCTCTAAAACAACCCCCCCGACTCTTTACCTATCATAGCAGATCTGTTATGTAACAATTTATTTCAGAGTACAAACGAAAATGTGTCATCCATGTGTATATATGAAATGTAAAACTGCTTTTAATTGAGACAGAAATGTAATGTTTTATGAATTTGTAGAAGCAGCCGTTCTTATTTTTAAAAGAACTGAAGGTAATTGCTGTAAGAGATGCATGAGATGCAATAATAGCACTGTAAATTGGAAAGGTTACCTGGTTTGGCGTTCTTGCAGCAGGCTTGTCCTGGTGGTTGGCGAGGATGAGGAAAGGCAATGTGCAGAGCTGTGGGTGCTGCAGGGCCGAGTGGAGCTCGTTACGTGCTGCCTCAAGGTCTTCATCCGACGAGGCACTGTCCAATACGAAGACTACACCCTGTGACCCCTGGTAGTAGCGGCTCCAGTATTTCTTGATGTTGTCAGCTCCTGTAGATGCATATGATGCCATTAAATATGTTAACTTCTGGGATTAGCCATTGTCATAATTGATGTCAAAGTTACCATGTGAAAAACTCCTAATGACAGAAATGCCAACTCCTAGAATGTCTTAGAATGCTGTGCATCATCAAAACATAATCACTGTTTATAATTATTTCATATCTATCAGTTTGTAAATATATTTGCTCCAATACAAAAACAAAAAGCTCACAATGGTTTAGTTCACAGCAACTTTATTATTATGTAGTGTAAGTACTTTGAGGAAGAGACATATATGTTTAAAACTTCTACATTTTCATAAACATCCTTTTTGATCCATATGACAAATTCTGTGTGTGCTTTTTTCCGATGTAAGACCACCTGCTTTGTAGAACATTCACATGGCATACGCAAGTACATGCATTTGCTTTTACAAGGTTGTACTTTCTCTGGTTGAAATGATCTTCCTACGTCTGGTGAGGTTAATTCACTTGAAATCTTGTGAACTGTTGTTTTGTTATTGTTGCTCATAGTAAGGTAACTGCCAAGAAGTGACGAACTGTGAGGCTGGCAAATGTTTAAACATCACAAAGTGCTCTCAGTGACATTTACCTCCCTTCCCTCATGCTCTCCCTCCCTCCCTTCCTCCTTTCCTCCCCCACTCTTTCTACTCACACCTCTCACTGGAGTGGAAAGCTATCAGACAAAGTGGCACTTGAGAGATTGACTAGGAAGTTTCTCTCATCTTTGCCTGGAAATGGTGGAATGTCCGTCACATCTCATTGGGTCCTGCTGGCAACTTCTGCCACCTATTGGCCTGACAGGAGGATTTCCAAACATGAAGTCATGATTCTTGGGGGATGCTGGAAGCCCTACCACATATCAATAACCAAATAAGTGAGCCATGAGTAAGACTTCATTCCTTTGCTCCTTGTTCTCCCTTCCTTTCCACTTTTCTGTCCTTAAAAACCTTGGTCAATATCCTCTATATATAGCTTGGAAAAAACATGTTTTGAACTTTTAGATTTCACTGAGACGTAATTAGCCAAAGGTCAACAGTGCAGCACAAGAGGTAAAAATAGCATGTCAGTGAAAGCCATGTTTTTTTACTGACCCTGTCAATTACTGATTTATCAGTTGGAAGACTTATTGCCTCATTCATTCACATTATGGGTTTTGACTGTATGACTGAAATAATGAATGGCTCGAGCAAAATCAATTACATAACTAAATCGTAAACTAAGTTGGGAAGTAAACAAATAATCAGAGAAATATGAATTAACTTCCTGTAATCAAGCCATTAAATTGTATCATAAAGTGCAGTCAAGTCTTCTGGCATGTTTGGTTGGCAATGATTTAAAATTAACTATTTTTCTTGTGTTCCCTAAATTTCTTGTGTCTGCTTCTAAATTGGGTTACTGCTTCCATTTCCCAGAACAGCCATCATGATCCTTTTCCCTTGCCTGGACTTGATACATTTAGCTGTCTAATGTGTAGGTGCAAAGAGCAACAAAGCATGCTATTGTGCTAGTAATGGCAGAGAGCAACAATTTCCAGTCAGGACAAAATATCCTAAAATATATCTTGTGGCTGCATTATATCATTTTTTACTGAGGCTACCCATGGCAAACAAAATCACTTTGCTTTTCCATGATGGATTTAATCAATGTTTCAGTTAATAAACATTGATGAAAAAAAGGTGTATCCTTAGTTTTGAGGGAATAGGCAAAAAACGTAATGTTTTCCACCAGTGTTTGGGCGGAATTGTTAATTAGCAATCCTATTAAACTTGACCACAACTCTCCTGAAAATATCTAAGATAGATATATTGAAGCAGCACACTAAAAGCCTTGAATAAAGGGCACAGGAAAAATGTGTTTTTTATGACTTGAACAATGCAAACCATATATTGTGTAGCTGAAAAAATGTTTGTATTCGCTCTACATAAGAAAATATTAACTAATGCTTTGATTCCAGCATTTCTGACATTACACTGCAGAAAACACAAGTATATAATGTTAGTCTGTGACGTCAGAGAGAAACCCTCTATGGGATCAAATGGCCAGAAATCTGATCTGAGGAAAACACCTGGCCCAGCCCACCCATCCCTTCCTCCCTCTCTCTCTCTCACTCAATCAACACCAAGCAAGATCTGTCCAACCCTCTGTAGCAAATGAAGACAAGCAGAAACAAGGAGTGTAATTACTTATTCAATGTACTGCATACAACATATGAATGTTTAACATGTATGCATGTTTTGAGATCTGGGAGGCCTGAATCGCAAGGATTGCAGATGTGCTATGCTTTGTAGACATTTGATAATTTATTGCATATGCACAGCCAACTGCTATAGGCCACTGTAATGTGAAACACTTACCAGTGCTACCCCTCATTACTGATGCAGCCAACTTTCCCTGTTCATAAAATATTTCTTAAGTTTTTTTTTTCTGTTGTCAGACAGTAAGCTTTCATATACCTTTCAATTCATGTTAAGTTATACCTCCATACGCAGTTTTTAGGGCTAAAACGAGCAGCTAATTAATCAGTCGACAGAAATGTATCAGCAACTACTTTAATAATCGACTAACTGTAAAAGTAAAGTTAGTTCTCAATAAAAATGACAAATATTACTTAGGTCCAGCTTTTAACTATTAAGGATGTGCTGCTTTCCTTTGTCACATGTGACAGTAAACTGATCATGTTTGGGTCTTGGACTGTTGCTCTGGAAAAAAGGAGCTATTTTAAGACTTCATCTTGGGCTTTAGGAAATTTTAAAAGAAGTTTTCACAGTTTGTGATATTTAAAGACAAAACAATTAGTCAATTAATGAAAAAAACATCTGTATATTAGCCGATAATGGAAAATAATTGTTGCCACTGTAGCAGTATTAATTATTTGCTTAGAATGCACGGTACTTTATACCGTACCTTATTTAGCACATGTTATGATCAGAAACCTAGTATCATGTTTAATCCCACAGAGACTAGAGAATGACATTGTAAAAATGAAACAGAAGCTAGCCCAGAAGTGGGGCAGGACACTAGCTGTTTATATGCAAGTCTATGCATTTTGTTGTGGTGCATTTGATTGTCCCTGTTAAGCAAAAGTCTATTGCGAGATTGGGGGGTTAAGGGACAGAAAGTGAAACTCAAAACATGTTGTGAAAGTACAGACAATAGTAAGATATAAAGATTCTCTGGAAGTCATGATGCCAATAATGCAGGAAGAGGAGAGAATGGGAATAGCAGATGTCTAGTGGTTACACAAACACAAGTGGCAATGGGGTTTTACTGATCCGGCTACTTTTCTCTTTACCAAAGTGTGGCTATGAATGAAAAAACAAAACTTCCAGTAAAACATAAGCAAGCAATTCCATTGCAAAAAATTAAAAGCAGATAGTCTTCTGGAGAGAGCCGTCTAAATTCAGATTGTCATTCAGTTGTGATTAATGACTCGTGTTTCTGAACTCATCTGCAAATTCAAACAGCTTGTGATGGTCTACATGTCAAAAATAAGTCAACACTGTTGAAATCTACTTCTCTATATTTCCATTTGTTCTAAATTAGGCTTCTGTTGCGATGCAGGTATGGTTTTGGATTCATAGTCAGCTTTAACAACACTCATATATTTCTGCTCCATCATTCATGCTTTTTGCCAGCTTTTACCTTGAAGAAAATGCAAACATGTTGCTAATCAGGTCTTTTTTCACTCTTGAAAGTTGAAACACTGAAAGCAAAGTCTTTGAAGTCTCCCTAACGAAAAACAGACAGTGTTTTTTCTCTGAACAAAACAGCTACAATACGGGGATGGGAAGGAGCGCTGGGACTAGTGAGGGGGGCCTCTTGTAAAAAAGTTAGCTTACTTCATTGAGGAATGAGCTAGGGATGAAGCTGGAGTGAGGTGGAAAACACTTCAGCTGTTGATACACCCATCAACCTGCAGTCTCAGCAGTGTCTGTTTTTAAGTAAACAGTTCCTGTGTGAGGCCTGGTCTGCAGCACACATCAATTCCTTTCATTTATGCACATAATTGAAAAAAGTACAGAAATTGGGCACCTATTAATATTTTAATTCAATAACTTATGTTACTGTATGTAAATAATTTGGCTGACACACTTTGTCACCCATCATTTCCATTGGGTGAGCCATTTTCTTCATGCCACTGGGACTGACAACTGTTTTGTGGTTATAGACAAGTAATGTGACTGCTTGAAAGTAATGATTCATCATCACAACCCTTCTATTTATATTTCAGTTTACCCGACCCACACAGGCTGCTGTGCCCATGTTATATCAAGTACACATTGTTGGTGCACATTGGTTTTTCAATCATTTCAGGAGTATACTGTATCTGACTGGTGACTAGTTCCTGTATGCCCCGTGTTGTATGTGTGATGCACATATTTGTACATATGTTCTCTTGTATGCACTTGATATTTGTGTTTTCGTTGTTTTGTAGTGCACTTTGTAACCTGTGTTGAAAATGTGCTACATACATTAAGTTTGACTTACTACAGTAGAGTATGTCCACCATGTCATCGCACACTCGCCCTAGAACTTTGCAACTGCATTGTTAAAACAGAATACGTTTAACTTCCAAAGTTAATGTGGTTAATGCACTCTGAAAATATTAATGGTTGCTCTAAAGTATCTATGATGCACCATTCACACACTATCAACAACAAGCCCAACATCAGATAGGGTAATTTAATGGGGCCTCAAATAGAGATCAGTTACATGCATGTCTTAGTACAGTCTACGACTGCCAGTATCTACTTTAAAACCAATGATGATCTACAAATTATTTCACTTTTGTCAAGTTTTTTTTTCAATGAAAAGGAAATGTTTCCCTGTTGGGCAAAGTTACACACACTGTGGTCCTTTTTGATAGTAATAAGAACCACATTGGGCCTGTGATGACTACAGTATAGTGGTTTTGCTCTGAGACATGCTCACATACTTCCTTTGCCTGTTGGTGGTCATAGACTGGTAAATGCTCTGTGATGTTCTTGCTTCTTGTTGTTCTCTGTATGTGTACATGGTTGACATTCTTATCATGAATGATAAGATGGACTCTACATATATAAACCAAGAACAGCAGAGTTCAACACAAATCACACTTACATATAGTGCATGCATCACATGTTCATCAATAGTCTCACACACACACACAAGCTCATCTACAAATAAAAGCACATAAACTATGAATTGGCACATAAGAGGAAACATTTTCCCAATATATATATGATCTCGTCTTCTAGATTATAGGAAAGTCTGGTGACAAATAAGTGTTTAAACATGAACACTACCACTCTTTTTTTATATTGAAAGCCTCAACAGTGGTGATTATTAGGACCACTTCTTCATCAGCTGTCATTGCGTGACATGAATGCGCACTGTGAAATGGCCTGTCTAGACTTGACGTCATGTCACACCGCACGCACACACACACACACACACACACACACACACACACACACACACACACACACACACACACACACACACACACACACACACACACACACACACACACACACACACACACACACACACACACACACACGCACACACGCACACGCACACGCACACGCACACGCACACGATTTCTCCCTGTGTCCCCCGAGGTGCCCTTCCCACCTAATCCTTATACCTGGCATCAGCTGGGTAACAAATGTCTGACGGACTAAAGAACACCAGATACAAAATTAGCAAAGTCAACCAACTGAAAAGACTTTATTGCACATATTCAGATGAGTAAAGAGCTCTCTTTTTACAATGTTGATACCAACTGGTTAAATAAATTCATGCTGGCAATCTCAGAATAGACATGCACAATTCTATCTGGGGATTTGATTTTTGATTATGTTTTCTGATCACATCAAACTAAGTAAGTAATACTAGGTGACTTGCAGGTGATATTGCCTTGCTGTGACAGTCCGTATAATGATAGGTGGCAGTGAAAGACCACAAGATGATTTTCTGCCTACTTGTATTTCTCTAATGCCCTCCACCATATTTCTAAGGTAGACGCATGTCTAAGTGCATCAGTGATATGTGAATCTCTTTCTTTTTCTGTAGCATTTGAACTGACTGCTCTGACAGAGGACAGACTCTGTAGTGAGAGACCACACAGTTTGACTTTTAGTGTGCATGTGTGTCTTATTTTACATATAGTCCGCTGTTCAGCTGTGTAAACTGATATATTTAGACTTTATTTCATTTTAAACTTCAGTTGGACTTTGGGTTAAATTATTTTGTTCTTTCATCCTGCCACATTGTCGTCAAAGCAATACTTTTTAAAAATGGAATGCACACATGGAAACCCAGTTTCAGTTTGAAAAATCTAGCTGGTTTTTCTTCATCCTTTATTCCAATCAAGGGAACCGGATTCCTTGCTTATATTTTATCTAAGGGATCAGGGCAATACAGACAGCTGATAATGACAAGTATAAAACTAGCATGTTAACACACTGAATGATAACACAGACAAGTTCTGCATAATATGACTGTGGGGCAGTGTGCTTTATCACAGACAATGAGTTTAAATCAATAAGCAAGGAGAGCCTGACAGCGGTGAAGATTGAAAGAGAGACAAAAAAGAGACAGATTTAGCACAAATGATAGCACAATCCGGAAGCAATGGTAAAGAGAAGACAGGATGGTAGGGAAGGAAAGAAAAACATAAAACAGAGGTGAGGATACAAAGAAGAACAAATGAAAACAAGACAGCAGGGACCTTAATGAGAAATAAATGAATGAGACAAACGTATAGCTTCGTCTGAGTCATTACAAGCACCATACATCAGGGTTGCCTGCACATAAGCTGCTTTGTGCCTCTGGTTTAAAAGACAGCTTGCGCTTATGACAATCTGGCCCAGCACACTTCAGGCGAGGAGAGTTAAAAATGTATTAACAGGCTTAGCAACTATACCGGTCACAGTCAACTACTCTGACATGGGTTAAAAGCTTGCAACATTTCAATAACTGCTGCTAAGACAGCTCCAAGTGCCATGTTAGAGTCACTCTCTGCTCTTAAGTGTACGAACGATTTCTCTGCACGCCAAAGGTGTTGACCTTAACACTTTCTTGTTTCCCCATGTACCCTCATCCCATTCAACTTACGCCACTTTCCTCTCTCAGATGAAATGGCTGGAGCAAAAATCAGGCTCCAACTGCCAAGCAAACAGCAATTATAGAATAACTGCATGTAAAAAATGTGAAGACTTGGGCTTTATGGGAAAGGATTTCATGTGTTTTAACTACTCTACTTGCTCTGCCAAAAGGAGCAAATACTGACAAATAGTTAATTTCTATAAGTGTTTGTGCCTTAAATGGTCTTTCCGACCTCCGGTACTTAAGGTCACCTGCATAAGCTAAACTTGCTTTACATTTCTTACTGTAAAGGGAGAATACCTCATTGACATTCAATGGGCTTTCCGGTGGGACAGGAAGGAAATACATGGGAAGTGCTTCACTTCTTCACGCTTTTCAACAAGTGCTTCTTCCCTTGCCTTAGTCAAGGCTGAGTGAAGAAAACAAGCCACAAAGGTATTGTGTAAAACAAGTTTTTCAGGGTCAGGAACACTGGTGTCTGTGTGTCACATCTTGTAACATTGTTCTGCATCACTGATGCAGTGCAAAATAACATAGAACTAAACCAGGCCTGTTTGCTTGGTTTAAAGCCATGGGAAAGGGAGTGAGAAAAGGGAATACTGACAGAAATGCGAAGAGTTGAGCAAGTTACAAACAGTGTGGAAAGGAGCTGCTTTAATCAGAAAACGATCTAAAAGGCTTATTATGAAAAATGACCGGAACATTATGCAAGAGCAACAACTCTCCCGACTCCACATTTACGTCATTAACATGTGTAGCAATAAGAGTACGCGTTCATTCAGCCAAACACAAATGGTTGCATATCAACACTTCACCTCATACAGAAACCTAGATCTGATACTGTACTCCCAATAGTAATCAGTAGGGGCGTCAAGACATCATGTGCTTGTTTTTACCCTGTCCAACCCATCCACAACGAAATGGCACCATAAATTGCTCAATTTCTTGTGCTGCCTGTATTTACAAGAAAATGAGCAGGGGTCAAAGCAGGGGGGCAGGGAGGGGGAACAAATTTCATCATCCTTTGCTGTGGTGGCAGCCTATACTAACTTATCTAAATCAAACGTGTCATCCGTGGGACCAGTGTTTTTTCAACCACAATAATGTCTCACCAGACTGGCTTTGAACCAATCCAGAAAAAACTCTTTTGAAAACCCCCTAATGTGCTCTGTCCAAATTTGGTAGCACCCTCGTTGGTGGTCCCCCGGTGCCTCTTTGTGTGTGTGTGTGTGTGTGTGTGTGTGTGTGTGTGTGTGTGTGTGTGTGTGTGTGTGTGTGTGTGTGTGTGTGTGTGTGTGTGTGAGTGTGTGAGTGTGTATGTTTTTCATCTTTTCAGGAGGCTAGGATGGGTGAGCCTTCAAAACATGTACTGCACCTGTCATGTGCCTATAGTACGCAGAAAACAGCATGAATTATTTAAACTCTCAGCAAAATAATACGTTTTCTTGTGTCACTGAGTTGCTCGTGGGAGAAGTGACACTGACTTATCCCTCTTTCACAACTCCCTTTAAGGACTGAAAGCCTCCCATTGCGTTTGTTCTGTTTACGTATCTCCACCTCAAGATCTCTCATCTGTGCTTATTAAACGGCTGCCTCGAGAGCGGTACATTTCCAGGAATAACAGTGTGCAGATTGTACAGTCACTTCAAAAAACACTAACAGGTCTGACGTCTGTACACAAATGTCAGTCTCTGACCGAAAGGTGTGATGCTACTGGAGGTCAAAACAAACATGCTTTTGCGTCCTTGTTGTTCACAGTTAATGTTGAGAGATGAGATGATATCAAGTTTTATCATGTAAATGAAAAACATGTTTTAGAGATGGCGAATCTCAATATTTGTGTAAGTAAGATGTGTGATTTTGAGCAAAGTGGTTGCTTTACAAAGAGTGGATCAAACCATCCCAGCTAACTTCCGGCGCCCTTGCTCTTACCACACCCATCTGTGACTTCGGCATTCATTTTAATCTCAACTACAAACCTCTCAAGTATTGTGACTGTATCTTGTACGGTTTTCCGGCCACAGCGTAGAGTACGGGGGCCAGGCCCCTTGCTCAGTTCACACCAAATTTCAAGCTCTTCCTTCATTTTGATACAACAACACACCTGTAAAAAAATTGATTGTATCTTGTACAATTTGGACTCAAAGGAAGAGTGGGTTGTCTTCCATTCGAGAGATTGGCGGTTTGATCCCCGGCTCCTCCTGTCTGCATGTCCAAATGTCCTTGGGCAAGACACTGAACCCCGAATTGAGTAGTCAGAAGGATAGAAAGGCGCTATATAAGTACAAGTCCATTGACCATATAGTCACCTGGATAAATACTCAAAAATGCTAAGTGTCACCACATTTCGCCATGATGACACACACACAATGCTGTTGCAGCTGTTCTAAAATTAGAATTTTTTTTTAATGAAAATTGTTGAAATAAGGTAACAAAGTCTTAATAGGGATTTGATATCATTATGTAAAATAAACATCTTTTATATATCCTAACATGTTAAGCTGCATTTATAACCGCTTTCAAATAAATAATCTATAGTAAATTATAAAAAGGTGGTTACTGTTTTGTTTCATTTTGTTTTTAATGCAGTTTTAGATAGTGTGGGGCTGTAACCAATGAACCTGCTAACGTCTAAGTTGGACCACTAGAAAATGTCATTCCTAGCTCGTTATAATTGACCGAATACAGATTCATTCACAGACTCACACTGTGGGTTTCATGGGCCCAAAGAGGAAATTGTCAAATTGAATTCTGAAAGCTTTACACACTAAGGATGGGCATGCATCTCTTACCTCCAAGTTCTTTTACATTCAAGATGGCATTTGGAAATGGCACTGCTTTGATGCTAAAACCTGAGGGGAGAAAAAAATGAAAATCCATCACTGAAATGACAATGAAATTGTGTAGAGTGATGACGATCACTTTTAGGAATGCTTGTACTTCAATAGTGAGAAAACGTCTTTTAAAAAATCCCCTTTATCTTTAAGTTTCCCGCAGGATATTTGGTGTACCTCCAAACCACCAGCTGGTGAACACACAGAGAACTGACAACATATTTGTGTTGCAAAAACAAAATAAAAAAAACAAACTCTGTGTGGTCCGGGTTAGCAAAACAAGATCATTTAAACAGAAAAGGGTTTCGTTCCATGTTGGAGTTAGAGTTAGTTACATGTATTACATGTTTTTTCTCTGCGGTTGCATAAGTTAGGAAACTTTTTTTTAAAACAATGAAGGAAGAGATGTTGTTCAAATTATACTAAATTGTTTTGGTGGGAATTCATTTACTGGAGACATCACAAACAGGAGGAGAGATGCGACAACCGATTATGATTTTCATAACATCTGAATTAACTGCTCAATGTGGTTTTTAAGCACATTATGACAATGTCAAGAAGTGGGGGGAACCACAAGAGACTTCCCCCTCATTGTTCATAACGATCTTCACTCTGTAGATGTTGGCAGATGTAGACAGTGCTGACAGCTAAATCTCATTTCAGAGAAGTGTGCTAAAATAATTCTCTGCTAAGGTAAGTAATCAACATATTTTCTCTTTACAGTCTACTCAGTGGCAAACGCAGACAGGTGTTGACTCCCTTTAACTTCCCCCTGCCACAGAAACAAACACACCAACAGTTACAGGCAGCACATTTGGGAATTACTTTATATTTAGCTTCTACTGGTGAAATGCACAATGACCAACTCTAAAATGGGACTTCTGCAACAGCTCAAAGCTGACTGCTGACAAAGCCAGGGGAGGAAAAAGGAATGTCAGTGTCCTTGTGGGATTGCAATGCGTATATGGAAAGCACAGCGTTGACTACCAAAAAAATGATGTACTAACCCTAAAGCCTCCTCTTCTGGACATACTTAACACCAGCCTCCCACTTGAGCAGAAGAAAGAAGCTGTGTATTGGCTGGTGAGACACAGCAGAGCCTTTCTGGCATGGGCGCTGGGACTTTGGAAGACATACTGAAGACATGCTTCCCCCTATTGGAGAGCTGTAATACCTTGATAGTATTTTCTATCTGTGATTCTAATCCAGAGGACAACATGTTCTTGAAATGTGAAAGCACTTCAGGAGCTTGGAAAGCTTTCAAGAACACGTGTGAAGGGAGGAAGATGGGTATTATCTGTGGAGAGTGTGCACTTCTATTTAAGTACAAGCACTTTACTCTGAAAAAAACGCTGACTTTTCTACTGATCTAAACGTTACGTGCACATACCTGTTGTAGGAACAATACCGTCGCTGCCCTCACTACAGAGGCGTGAGAGCAGACTGGTCTTTCCAGCACCTGTCAGGCCAATGCACACCACATCATACTCTGGTCTTGGCGGCGGGGGTCCTTTACAGCACAGTGCCCGGAAACACTGAAACAAAACAAACAAATAAATAAATAATTTGGAAAATAGATCAAATGCACCTGGTAAAGATGGGGTAATGATTACGATCAGGCATTTAGAATCACAATAAGTGCTTCTCTAAAGTGAGCATTCTTGGAATGAACTGTGTTGCTTTGCAAGTAAACTCTCATGTGCACCACAGCCGTCTTCATATGACAAAGCAGGAAAGCCCACAATGTCAACAAAAAAAAAAACAGTTCTGGTCTTTAAACACTTCCAGATTGTTAGTTGATGTAAGAGGAGCAATATCTTGTTTTCAGCAGAAAGAAATTAGCAATGACAAAGAAGAAAATCAAAAGATGTTTGTGAATTAATGTGATGTCATATGAATTAAAAGTCTACATTTTATAGATGTGAAGGGGAATAGCACTACATGCATCTATCTAAGCAGTAGTCTAACATGTTTTTGTCAGTGTTTGGACCCCATCTGACTGGGCTCTTGTGGCGGCCAGAGGCAGACCTGTCACTCCATGAATCACGGCCTGAGACTGAGGGCCTGCTGTGAGACATTAAAGGGCAAATGCAGTGTGAACCGTGAATGGGATCTTTAAACTTGTGTGGAGAGATCAGTATCCAAAACTAAAAAGAGATCTCTTTTATTAGCAAGACAGGAACCAGTCTGGACATGGCAGGGCAGACACACACACACACACACTCTCCCATCTACTATATCACATTTCAGGTGGAAGAACATCAACACAAGATTGCTTACTGCTCTTGTCCGGGGACGACCCTGTTCAACACACTGCTACTCTGTTCAATCAAAGACTCTGACAGGAAGGAAAACACACACACAAGTGTACACGAACTGCTGCACATCTGTGCACTCATTCTCCAGGTGTGCTTGGGCATGCTGTTGAAACTTGTACCTCAGCGGGGAGAAGGAGATGTAAACAAATGAGAGGATAAACAAATATTCTGTATCAACGTTCAAGTATCTTTGAGATTTAGATACAAGAAGTCCTATTGGAAATTGGGTTTTAACTGCAGCTAACTTCGTGTCTTGAGATTAATGACGCAAAATGAACAAGATACTAGTACAGCCATCGCTTCTTTCTAATTGGAGGGGGAACAAGAGAGCAGCAAAGGAGTGTTGCAGCCTCAATTCTTCCACATACCCCCAGACATCATTGACCACCAGGGTCAGTTTTCAGAGCCGTGCCAAAACAGAGCTGCCGTTTGATGGAGATGTGGGGAATCTGCTTCAACAGAACCAGACGTTGGCTGAGCAACCCGACCCCCCGACTCCTAGGTGAACCCGCCAGTCTGCTCAAACAGGAAACATTCTCCTCTTCCAGAAAAATGGCAAGATCAGAAACACACGCGTGTCAGATGGGGGAACACATGTAAAAACTTGGTCTGATGAGGTCATTCTTTTCTTTTTCTTGCTGTCTTCTCCCCTCCGTCGCCTACCTTCCCTGAAGCTACATGTAAAGTTTTCTGCAGCTGGTGAAATCTTCCCTTCAGCTGTCAATCCCCCAAACTGACAGTTTATCTTTCAGAGGCAACAAGGGGTTGTAACTGAGAGATTGAAGAACTGGAGAAGCTATGAAGTTGCTATGAGTTAAGAGAGGAGGATTGTGATTTACTCGACCCATAGAAAAACTATCTCTAGACCAAGTGTACATGACAAAGAAGGTTAGTACCTCACTAGCTATGTGGGAGTAGATTAACAGAATAACTCCCACCACCTCTCTCTACACATACAGTGCAGATTTCACAACAGCTTTCCAGGGTCTGACCCCGTGGTCCCTATGTACACAGGCCCCAGAGAGAGAGAGAGAGAGAGAGAGAGAGAGAGAGAGAGAGAGAGAGAGAGAGAGAGAGAGAGAGAGAGAGAGAGAGAGAGAGTGAGAGAGAGAGAGAGAGAGAGAGAGAGAGAGAGAGAGAGAGAGAGAGAGAGAGAGAGAGAGAGAGAGAGAGAGAGAGAGCTCCCACCTCTTGCCCTCCTTGACAGCACAAGATTGACGAGGAGAGCTTGGTCAAAAGGCTCACAGGAGAAAAGTAAATATGTCCAAAGTCCTTTGCTTACCTCAAGACATGCCCCTCCCCTGTCAACCACACACTCAATGATCTGAGAGACAGTGTGCTGTGTCACTGAGACCGTTCACTTTACTATGATGACTACCTCCATAACTCTCTGAGGCATCCAGACTAACAGCTGGGATTAAACTGGAAATTAAATTCCACATACACAGTCAACAGTTCCCTAAATGTCTGTTTGAAATGATTTGCAGTACAGTCAGACAAGCTGGAGGTGACTGAGTTCTAAAAAATATTCTGACTTTGTACTGTCACATAGAAAAGCATGTGCCTATGTATCATCTTTACTTCCTTGTTTATTGCGGCTACTATTTAACCACGGCCTGGGCATTAAAAAGAGAGCAATCTTTAAGAAAAACAAATAAAACCTTACAGCTCCTTGCCAAAACACGTTACATAAAAAGTCTGCCATTCCTAGACTTTATTGATCGGCTGCCTCTTATAGGATTGGACATGTTTTTAATTGTGCCTCCCTGAAAACCTGCCGAGACATTACCTCACTGTTGTTGTGAAAAGCTGATTAGCTAGGCTTTATGTAAATGAGAAACACTGCTGAATATAAATATCATTGACGACATAGCCAGGCTGCATTTTTGATGCATTTCAGATGAACGTCTCCTTAAAAAGATAGATGACAGAAAGAAGTAATAAAACAGCCCCCCAGACATTTAGTTTGAAAAAGACATCAAGACAGTTTAATGGGTGACATAACTGGACCTCCTGGCACCGGGCCAGCAGAACAGAAGTTTAAGGCACTACTGCTGGTCTACCAATAATTGTGTAAAGAGGATAGGTCAGGGCAGGTCCATACTTCTACAGATACTGAACTTAATAGCATTTAGCCTCATGTAAATGACAGGGAAGCCCATATTCAGAGTTCAAAAGGACAACAGGGGAATGAAAGGAAAATAATTACCCACAGTTCCTTTTTTTTCTAATGTTTTCCTTCAAACACTGCTCAAAGTCATACCACATGCAGCCTAACCAACACCACCATGGAGCCTGCTGACCTCTGTTGACCGTCTGTTGATTTGCATACTGTTAACACACACACACATCTTTTTTGTACCAATCATTTTCCAATTACATTTTCAAAAACCAAATTCATACTTTCAAAAACCAAGAGTATAAAATGTGAACATGTATTAGTTGGTGGTGAGGAGAGAGAGAGAGAGAGACAGAGAGAGACAGAGACAGAGACAGAGAGAGAGACAGAGACGAGAGAGAGACAGAAGAGAGAGAGACAGAGAGAGAGAGAGAGAGGACGAGCGAGAGAGAGAGAGAGAGAGAGAGAGAGAGAGAGAGAGAGAGAGAGAGAGAGAGAGAGAGAGAGGAGACGAGGAGAGAGAGAGAGAGAAGTGAGAGACGAGAGAGAGAGAGAGAGAGGAGAGGAGAGGAGGAGAAGAGAGAGAGATTAGATTCAATTTCAGTTCCCAGGTTGCCCTGATGTTAAATTCCTGTCACACTTTCATTACTTGTACATTTTGTCAACTAAATGGAACAGAATACAAATTAAAAGGAGTTTTGATAGGGAACTGAAGAGCAACACTTATCATTTACACCTCGCCCGCTAAATTATTCACATTAGTTGGATCGAAATTCTCTCCACATGTTTTCACAAAGTGATTGTTTTTATTTTTGTTTTCAGAGGTATATGGACAGTTATTTAACCCGCTAATGAACTTTGGTTTACTCATCTTGTTCCAAGAGAGTGAGATAACTCTTTTTGCAAGCGGTAAACAAAGATTTAGAGTAATTTCTTTCTTAGGTGCATGATATTTATTTGATGTAGACCTGGAATGAAATCGCAAGACATATCAATGAATATCTGGCCAATACATAAATGAGAAAAAAAAAGATGAAGGAAGGCACAGGGTTCAGCCAGTACAAAACTGAGGGGTTCAGTTGGAGTTTGGAAAAATGTCAAGGAAAACAGTTTTGTCAATGAGTTGCAAATTCACCTGACGTAGTTGGAACAGAACAGGAGCCAGCTCTTTTTAGAAAACCACTTTGTATTTTTAGAGGTAATAAATGTGGTTAGAGGAAGCCTCTACCACCGCAGCAGACTAGTTCGTGTTTCACTCGTACTTTCTGGCTACTGGCGAGACACCACAGGATAGGAAAATGGGCAGTGACATGACAACATGT